>NC_058523.1:318775411-319390589 GCF_904849725.1 Hordeum vulgare subsp. vulgare
GAAATTTGGGATACCTTGGTTGATATGCATGAAGGTACTAAATCTGTAAGGGAATCTAAGTTGGATGTGCTTCAAAGTCAGCTTGATAAGTTCAAGATGAAGGATGGTGAAGGAATCGTTGTGATGTAATCTAGGCTAGCTCTCATCACAAATGAGATTGTCGGCTTAGGAAGCAAAGAGATGACAAACAAATTCATCCTCAAGAAGATACGTAGAGCCTTGGATGGAAGATACGATATTGTGTGCACATTGATACACATGATGACAAACTACAAGGATCTCAAGCCTACTAAAGTCATTGGAAGGATTGTTCCTCATGAAATGTCACTCAAGGACAAAGATGAGTTGAACAACAAGTCAAGCGGTGCTTACAAAGCTTCAACTGATGCTCCCGCTACTTCAAATGACAACCTTGTTACAATGAGAGATAAGCCTCATGGTTAGGAAATTCAACAAGTTCTACAAGAGTAGAGCCAAAAGAAGAAGCTCAAGCTCGAGATATGATGATAAGCGTTCATCTAGTCATGACAAAAACTGCTACAATTGTGGATAGCCGAGACATTATTCCAATGAGTGCTCGGCTCCCCACAAACGAAGAGGAGAGTCACCTAGAATACGAAGCTCAAGAGATGAGTCAACTCGCAGAGTGGGAAGGAGTATAGAAGATCTTTATGAATGAAGACACTCCTGGAGAGGCAAGGAACCGGAGAAGAAGGACAAGTACACCAAGAGCAGGTCAAGAAGAAGACATCAAGCTCATGTTGCTGAATGGGTATCTGGATCCGAGTCCGACAACCAATCCGAGAGAAGCTACCACTCCGACTCCGACTATAGTCAAGATGTAGGTGTTGCCGGTCTTGCATTCATTTCCTCCAACTCCTATGACTTATTTAATTCACCAAATGAAGGGATTGGAAACTCCTTATTGGCAAAAGTCCGCAAGGAATCACACCCCGAGTATTTTGACTTTGATAGTGATGAGGATGACTTGTTAGGAGATGATGACTTGCTCTTTGATAAGACTAGTGATAACAGTGAAAATGAACTTGATAATAATCATTCTAGTCAAGAGAATTCGAAGATGATGGTAATAAAGAGATTGAACGACTAACTAAAGAATTAAAAACTCGTAAGTTAGCTCATGAAACTACTCTAGAAGATCATATAGAGCTTGCAAGAACTGAAGAAAAGCTACCCTTCGAGAAGCTAAATTTAGAGCAAGAGCGTGAGTTTCTGAAATCAATTAATGATGATCTTCAAAAGATGAGTTCTTCTTATCTAGATAAACAATTACTCTTGTCAACTTTTGTTCTACAAGTTAAACCTCAGAACACTAGTAACAAAGGCAAGAAAGTGTCTTCATCTAGTAACAACAATGTTAAAGTTAAATAAAATGATGTTGTTGCTAGTAGCTCTCTTGATTCCACTAATGTGTTTCTTATCCAAGTTACACTTGAGCAAGAAAATGATTTATTGAAAGGAAATATAGAGAGAGGTGTCTTCAAGAGTCTTGTTGGAAGTAAGCAATTCGAGGAAATTGTTCGCAGGCAAGGAGGACATCGGAAGAAGCAGTGTGTTGGCTACTTCAATGCCAAGGAAGTTGAATGGGATGAAGGTTAATATCCTATCTCGAAGTTTGTTCCTCAAAACGAGAAGTATGATCCTACTCTCCCCAAGGTAACAAGCTCTCAAGATTACCTTCTACCATAAGACCACAACGGCAAGGGCAATATTCAAGAGGAGATTGACTCATTTGAGGAAAAATCCCACGCCAAGGTCAAGTGGATTCCCAAGGACACCACTAGCTCTACTTTATCTAGTGCTACCACAACTCCAAGGATCCCCACAAGTTGATGTGGTTCCCCAAGAAGAAGAACTAGAGTAGTTCTTGAGGGATGAGTCCGGCAATGAAATTCACTCTTATAAATTTTGGCAAGAAATATATGAAATCAAATCCATCTATATGAATTAGTTAAAGGAGTCACACATTCCATCAAAGGTAAGCAAGGGACAAGGTAATTAATGTATCTTTGGACATCATATCACATGCATTTCATTCCATGTCCATATATATCCTTGCATATGTTCCTTGTGCTTTGGGACTTACCCATGTAGGTGAGAAAAGTAAGAAACAACAAGGATTGCTCCCAACTCGAGATGATGTTCATCAACAACGAGCATCGACCACTACTACACCTACATGAAGTCTTTTGCGACAAAACCCAAAGTTAGTTTATCCCTCTTAGGGGGCATGTCACATCAAGGGGGAGCTTTACTCTAAGACTTGGGTATAAGCATATCTTAAAGATGTGAACACAATGAAAGCTTTATGTAAAAGTGGTAACCCCACTTGTGCGTAAACGCTAAGTATGACCCATGATCAAGTATTCTTGCTTGGCTCCTAAGCCAATATACTCATATAGAGATGACTTTGTCATCCCCAAAGTGCTTGGCAGATACTACAGTGTTTGTGCATGTTCACCATGTTTTATTTGAAATCTTATTGTGTGAGCATATTGGTATGAATATTTTGCTCATTCGAGGATATCCAATTGTTGTTATTTGTCTTTCTATTTTATTTGGCCAATTGGATATACAAGAATGCCTAAGTACCTCTCTCTAGCTATCTATGCTTTGTCGTCTCAAATTTTGTTCATGTTACATCACAATATTTGAGAAAGAACTTCAGGGACACTCTGTGTGAGAAGCACTCAGAGATCCTTCTCGACAAGGGCTGACTTCCAAAACCTCCCAAAAGCATCTCGCTGTGGCCAACCTCAAAATCTCGTTCCCACCGAAGCCTAGGGTTGATCAGCTTTTCCATTCTCGATACCACCGATTTGTTCTTTTCAGCCTTACCAAGTTTCACTGTCACTTTGCAGTTATGGAACTCGGTGGCATCAAAAATTCCAACTTGGTGTCACCGATAGCCAGGGAGTATATATAGTCTGTGGACTCGACGTTTGAAATTACTCCTTAAAACTTCACATGTCGCACATCCTCGCTACTGTAACCTTGTCCCCGGGACTTCTTCGACTTTCTCCCGTGTGCCCTCACCATGGAGTCTTTGGCGTCGATGGAAATCTTCACCACCGTCGCCACCATAGCGGATCCTTCACCAAGCTAGGGTATGGATCTTGCCCCTCTTTGCGCCCCCATCTCCGACTGAAATAGAACACTATATAGTAATCTGTAATGAACCTATACTTTTGTAACTTCAAAAAATCTGAAACATTAGGAAGACCTGAGTAATGTGCATATCATTACTGTGTAAAACATTCAGCTCAAAAATACGTTCGAGGAAAATCAGAAAAATTCTGCACTTGATGTCAAAGTTTCTGTTTTTGCATCGTATCAATTCTACCAATCATGTGAATCATACCAAAGGATTACTTGGCACAAACACTAATTAAAACATAAAACACAATCATCACAGAGGCAGTAATCATGTTATCACACACTAACAGAAATAAAAAGCAAAAATTAAGATAACTATTGGGTTGCCTCCCAACAAGCGCTAATGTTTTATGCCCCTAGCTAGGCATAATGCATATCATCAACTGTTGTAATATTTGACACTCAACCCATAAGTGGCTCTCATAATTGATTAATATGGTGGCCTAATTATTTTTCTAGGGAAGTGTTCCATTCCTTTCTTTAATGGAAATTGGAACTTCATATTTCTCTCTTTCATGTGAATGATTGCACCTATAGTTCGTACGAAGGGTCTTCCAAGTATAACTAGACAAGTAGGGTCGCGATCAATATCAAGCCCAATGAAATCTACAGGAACATAATTTTTATTTGCAATTATCAGCACATCATTTATTCTACCCAAGGGTTTCTTGATTGTAGAATCCGCAAGATGCAAGTTTAGTGAACATTCTTCAATAATGGTGGGACCAAGCACATCACATAAAGTTTTAGGTATAGTTGAAACACTAGCTCCAACGTCACACAAAGCATTGCATTCATATTTTTTATCTTAATTTTGATAGTAGGTTTCCATTCATCATGCAACTTTCTAGGAACAAAAACTTATAGCTCAAGTTTCTCATCATAAGCTTTCACGATAGCTTCCACTATATGTTGAGTAAAAGCTTTGTTTTGTTTATAAGCATTGGGTGAGATAATAATGGATTGCAACTAGGAAATACATTCTACTAAGGAGCAATTATCATAATTAAAGTATTTGTAATCCAATATAGTGAGCACATCACTAGTTAAAGTTTTAACCTCTCCAAACCCACTTTTCCGTTTTAGCATTAAAACCATCACCCCCAAGCAAATGAGACGCTCCTTCACTAGAGTTGAATCATCTCCAGTCCCTTTATCATTTACACTCAGATCAGTACACAAAGATTCAATAGCAGAAGTACCAATCATTTTAAGATCTTCATCATGATTTCGGTAAAAACCATGTGGAAGAGCTTTTTCTAGGAATTCCGCTTAGCTTCCAACATAGCGGTCCTCTCCTTACTCTCATTAATAGAAAATTGGATAGATTTAATAGTCGCATTAAATTCATGCTTACGAGGCAAAGCTTTTTTAAGAGTTTGTACATCAAGAACAATATTATCCATGTTTTTAGCCAAAGTACCAACAACATGCAATTTTCTTCTACCAGAGTATTGAATTTTTTTTGAGAATTAATGAATTCCTTTATTGTATTATCAAGATCATAGAGTATCCTATTTGGATTTGTATAGGAAATTCAATAATAATTTCCATAACCATTTCGATTATTAGGGGAATACGACCTAGTATTGAAATTACCCCTATAAGCATTGTTGTTTAAAATATTTCTTGAGACAAAGTTCAATTCAATATCATTGTTATTTTGGTCAGTCAAGGCAGAGAAGGGAATATCATTTGGATCAACATGAATATTTTTATTAGCAACCAAATTCATAAGAACATCCACTTTTTCACTCAATGTAGCGATTTCCTCAAAAGAAATTACCTTCTTACAGTTGCAGCTCTCTTGGTATGCCACTGAAAATAGTTGGCCATCATGTTGTACAGAAGTTTTGTGGCCTCTCCTAAGGTCACCTCCTTGAAGTTACCACTTGCGGCATGATCTAGAAGATATCTAGACACAAAGTTTAGCCGAGCATAGAAATTTTGGATAATCATCCACAAGTTTAAGCCATGTGTTGGATAATTTCTTATCATCAGTTTCATCCTTTCCCAAGCTTGTGCAACATGTTCATGATCTATATGTTTAAAATTCATTATTTGATTTCTAAGTGAGATTATCTTAGGAGGAGGAAAATACTTGGCAATAAAAGCATCTTTACACTTATCCCATGTTCCAATACTATTACGTGGTAAAGACAAAAACCAAGCTTTAGCTTTCTCTCTTAGTGAAAAAGGAAACAATTTAATTTCACATTATTATTATCCATGACCATTTTCTTTGGCATATCAAAAAGTTCAACAAAGCTATTGAGATGTGAAATGGGATCCTCATTAGGACTTCCCAAAAATTGCTCTTTCGTGACAAGATTCAGTAATGCAGCATTAATATCAAAAGCATCCGCACTAGTGGTGGGTGGTATAGGAGTACTAATAAAATCATTGTTATTAGTATTTGATAAGTCACGCAAATTTGTAGTATCTTGAGACATGGTGATCGGGCAAGCAAATTAACAAGCAAGACAAGCAAACTAGAGAGTGAAGATGCAATCTAGTGACAAGCTAAGCAACCAAAGATAAATATTTGTGTATTATAAATTTTTTATGAGACAAACTAAATAGACCAGAAATAAAAAGAGGACAAAGTGAATGCAATTTTGTGTGGAGTTAATTGGTAGTTGGTGATGATATTCCCCGGCATCAGCGCCAAAAATCCTTCCTGATACTCGTGATCTGTGTTGGATTTTCCGTGAAGAGGAACAGATTATCGCATCACAAACTGGATAAGTATTTCCCTCAGTTATGAATACAAGGTTTATCGAAACAATAGGAATATCAACCACAACCATCACTAGTTGTTGCAGACAAAAGAACAAACAACTTGCACCCAATGCGGGTAAGAGGGTTGTCAATCCTTTTCTCTTGTTATGCACAAGCAAGTGAGGTGTGTACATAATTGTAGAGAGAAAGATAAATTAAAAACAAGTATAAGTAGAAGCAAGGTAATTAAGGTTTTATCAATATGTTGTGAATAGACCCGATGACCATAGCTTTCCCTAATGGCATCTGTCATGGAAAAATAGCATGCGGTGGGTAAACAAATTACTGTTGGGCAATTGACAAAAAATCGGATAGTTATGTGATATTCATGAAGATGATCATGTCTATATAGGCATCATGTCCAAAAACAAATAGGCCGACTCCTGCCTGCACCTATTACTATTACTCCACTCATCGGCCGCTATCAGCATGCATCTAGAGTACTAAGTAAAACAGAGTAATGCATGGAGAACAATGACATGATGTTGACAAAGTAACTCAAGCAATATGAATAAATCACATTGTTTTATCCTTAGTAGCAGCAACAAAAAGACGTATCTTGTCCCCTTTTATCCCTGGGATATAGAAATTTTCCAAGTTGGACCTACCACAACGCACCTCTCTCACCGAAGAAGTATCGATCTAGTTGGTCAAACTATTTCAATAGATCGACGATAATTACGAATCTATCATAATAATGCAAATAATAATCATATAAGTATTTAGAGGTGACCCAAATATTTATCATGAATGATCTGAACATAAACCCATAATTTATCAGATCCCAACAAATGCACCACACAAAAGGAATTACATCATAGGGATCAAAGCGAAGATGCGATGATCATTGTATTGCAGATCAAAGAGAGAGATAGCCATCTAGGTGCTAACTATAGACCCTTAGGTATGTGGTGAACCACTCACACATCATCGTGAGGGCAGCAACATTGATGAAGAGGGCCTCCGTGAATGATCCCCCCTCCGGTAGGCTACCAGAACGAAGCTCCAGATGGTCCCCCGTCAGAACAAAGATTTGCGGTGGCACAAAAAGTGTTTCGCGACTCCCTTTGGTGTTTTAGGGTTGATGTGAATTTATAAGCCGAAGAACGGAGTCAGAAGGGCCATGAGGGAAGCACAAGCCATCATCCCCCAGGTCAAAACCTGTTGGCTTGTGGGCCCCTCGTGAGGCCTCCGACCTTCTTCCAATGCTCGTTGGTCTTCTTTTAGTCCAGAAAAATCATCAAAAAGTTTCAGGGCAATTGGACCTCGTTTTGTATGGTAAACCTGCAAAGTGAAAAACGCTCGGAATACACAAACTAGCACTGTTCACTAGGTCAATAGCTTAGTGCTAAAAATAATATGAAATGGTAAATAAATACCCCAAAAGTATTCTAGAATGATAATATATCAGCATGGAACAGTAAAAAAGTGTAGATATGTTGGAGACGAATCAAGTTCCACTATCTCAGCCTGAAGATTTGCCTGTGGAATTCAAGAAGTCAAGTCTCCCAAAGAGGGTAAATAATCTAAGGACCAATTTATCCCGTCGCTTTTTCTATAGGAAAGCAACATGGCATCATGCAAAAATATATTGAAGCTTGAGCAAGAAAATGATGACTTGAGGGAGAAGAATTTTATCCTCCAACGTAAGCTAGAGAAGAAGAATGCGACTACATCACCACCACCATCACCTAGGGGGGACGCTTGAGTACTTGGATATGTGCACCACCCTTGGCTTGTTACAAGCTTGGGTGAGGTGCCCTGGTATCGTATCACCATCACTTTCACCACCATTATTTATCTTAGTTCGATCATTAGTTGTTTCATGATTTAGAGAAATAAATTTCATAGTTGCTTTGCTTAGTGTTTTGCTTTGATATCTATCTATCCTTGCAACCGAGTAGGAGAGTTATATAATAAATATTAGTCGAGTCCATGGGCTTTGCTCTCATGCACAAATTACCATAATATAGCAATAAAAGAATAGAAAAAATCATACGCTTATCTCATGAGGAGTAATGACTTCACATAGAAAAAGGTTATAAGTGATAAAGTTGTTGATAGTAAACAAACATAGCATTAGTCATTATTATAATCTAAGCGAGATTATGATAAAGGAGAGGAGACCCACATATAAATATACTATGTTGGACATCTTTTATTATTGTGAGCCCTCATCAAATATTATATAATGATCAAGTGTTGATATTGGACATGGAAGACAACATAATGGTTATGGTAGTTTACACTCACACCGAAGTTATATGGTCATGGATCTTTTAATATGTGGTGCTTGCTTTAGATCTTTTCTAGCCCAAAAATTCCACACTAAGTAGAGATACTACTTGTGCGTCCATAACCCTAAAACCCAGTACCTTTCCATGAGTTTCCACCATACCTACCTATGGATTGAGTAAGATCCTTCAATTAAGTTGTCATTGGTGCATCGAGCAATAAGAATTGCTCCTAAATATGTGTGATATTTTATTGCAAGGTAAAATAAGCTTTGTACGATCTTGTGATGGCAAAGAAATAAAAGCTACAGAGTGTATAATAAAGTTTGCTATCATAATGGGCAATATAAAGTGACATTTATTTGCATTAAGAGTTTGCAGATCGAAAAACTTAAAAGTGCATAACAACCTCTTCTTCCCTTTGCGAAGGGCCTATATTTTATCTTCACGAGTTCAATCATGTGCTTGAGTCAATAAGGTTTATTCCTCTTGTTACCTATTAACTCTATAGTGGAAAGCACCATGTCTTTAGGAAAGATTCCGATTTATATATCCAAGTGGATGTAGATGATCATGATTTATTAATGTTTACATTATCCTTGGGGTAAATGAGTTAGGGACCAAATCATTTAAGCCCCTATCTTACTATGTGTCATATGGAAACATGAGCTCCAAAAATATTTCTTCAGCATAAGAAATCATAGAAGACTAAATGATAGTTAAATATGTGAACTTGCTAATAATAAAGCTCTTACATAGACTCTCCTTTGAAATATGATGAATTATGATTGTCCTAATGACTGAAAACATAGTTTGTTGATTGTCAATTAGATTTATGCTTCATACTCCAATAATTGTGAATGGGTTGTTACTTGTTTATGAGAAGTTATATGATCAAATACTTGCTGCTATGCTAATATTCATGAAGCTCTCATGTTTGTATTATGCTTTTATCGACACCTCTCTCAAATCATGTGGTCATTATTTTCGAGCTTGCCTTTTGCTTGAGGACAAGCGATGTCTAAGCTTGGGGGAGTTGGTACGCCCATTTTGCATCATGAATTATTATAAGTATTTGTGATAATCCTGCCCATTATCCCTTATTATCATACAATTCTTATGTTCTTTCTCTATGAATATGCAAGGTACATCACTGATACATCCCGAACGTATCTATAATTTCTTCTAGTTCCATGATCTTTTGGGGGACATTGTTATATGTTTTGCTACACTTTTATATCATTTCACACATATTTGGACTAACCTACTAACTCAGTGCACCCAGTGCTAGTTTCTGCCTGTTGATGTCTATTTTGCAGGGGCTTTTACCCAATTTTCCCATGTCCGGAAAATTGCTGGAAAAATATATAAAAAATCAGCGAGATGGAAGCTTCCAGATCACCAAAGATGGGCGAGAGGGGGGCCAGGGGACGTCCAGGCAACCTGCTAGCGCGGCCTACCCCCTGGCCATGCCAGGAGGCCGCCTCGATGGTCCCCACGTCCTCCGGTACTCTCCTTTGGCCTATATTTAGTCCTCCGAGAGGAAACCCTCACACAAATTCTAGAATCGTGAATTTCTCCATTGTTCCGCCGCCGTAGCGCTTCCGAGATCGGGAGCGTCAGGAGACCTCTTCCCGACACCCTGTCGGAGGGAGGATTGACCTCCGGCAGCTTCTCCGCCACCATGGATGCTTCCCGTACGTGACGTGAGTAGTCCTACTTGGATCATGGGTCCATGACCAGTAGCTATGTGATGTCTTCTCTCCAATCTTGTGCTTCAATGGTTAGTCCTTGTGAGCTGCCCTACATGATCAAGGCATCTATGTAATTCTCTTGCTATTGCTATGCTCGGTTTGTTGGGATCCGATGGATTATGAGATTATGTTCAGATTGTTATGAGTTACATATTTGATTATCCTTTTATATTATGTTCCTTAATAATTCATACATGTTCTCCATTGCTATTTATTGCTTTGGCCGAGTAGTAGATTGTAACTCCAAGAGGGAGCGTTATGCATGATTGTGGGTTCATGCCTCTCGATGTCTAGCTTGAGTGACAGAAACATGAGACTACGGGATGTGTGATACCTCCATTTTGCATCATGCTTTTATATTGATGTTTATCGCATTATGGGTTGTTATTACATATTATGGTACAATACTTATGCCTTTTTTCTCTTATTTTATAAGGTTTACATGAAGAGGGAGAATGCCGGCAGTTGGAATTCTGGGCTAAAAAGGGAGCAAGTTTGAGATACCTATTCTGCACAACTCCAAAAGCCATGAAAATCAGCGAGGAATTATTTTGGAATATATAAAAAATATTGGGCAGAAGAAATACTGGAGGGGAGCTACAAGGAGGCCACAAGCCTGCCAGGCGTGCCCCACCCCCCTAGGCGCGCCTGGGTGGCTCGTGGGTCCCCTGTTACCCCTATGGCTCCCATCTTCTGCTATATAGAGGGTTTCGTCCAAGAAAAAATCAAGAGAGAGCTTTCGGGAAGAGACGTCGCCGCCATGAGGTAGAACTTGAGCAGAGCCAATCTAGAGCTCCGGCAGGGCCATCCTGCAGGGAAAGTTCCCTCCCGGGAAGTAATAAGTAGATGATGGGTTTCTAGAGTGACAGAAGCTTAAACCCTAGTTTATGCGTTGCTTCGTAAGGGGCTGATTTGGATCCACCAGTTTAATGCTATGCTTAGACTTAGTCTTAATTCTTCTTTCGTAGTTGCGGATGCTTGCGAGAGGGGTTAATCATAAGTTGGATGTTTTTACAAGTAAGGATAGTACCCAAGCACCAGTCCACCCACATATCAAACTATCAAAGTAGCGAACGCGAATCATATGAACATGATGAAAAATAGCTTGACAGAATTCCCATGTGTCCTTAGGAGCGCTTTACCTTATATAAGAGTTCGCCCAGGCTTGTCCCTTGCTACAAAATGGATTGGGCCATCTTGTTGCACCTTTGTTACTGTTGTTACTTGCTACCCGTTACGAATTATCTTATCACACAACTATCTGTTACCGATAATTTCAGTGCGTGCAGAGAATACCTTGCTGAAAACCACTTGTCATTTCCTTCTGCTCCTCATTGGGTTCGACACTCTTACTTATTGAAAGGACTACTATAGATCCCCTACACTTGTGGTTCATCAAGACTCTTTTCTGGCGCCGTTGTCGGGGAGTGAAGCGCCTTTGGTAAGTGGAATTTGGTAAGGAAACATTTATATAGTGTGCTGAAATTTATTGTCACTTGTCACTATCGAAACTAATCCTTTGAGGAGCTTGTTCGGGGTATCTTCACCTCGACCGGAAGCACAAGGAGTTGCTCCTCAACCTACTGCACCTACTGAAAATATTTATTATGAAATTCCTTCGGTTATGCTAGAGAAACTGTTGGCTAATCCTTTTACACGAGATGGAACATCACATCCCGACTTGCATCTAATTTATGTAGATGAAGTTTGTGGTTTATTTAAGCTTGCAGGTTTGCCCAAGGATGAGGTCAAGAAGAAGGTCTTTCCCTTATCTTTGAGGCATAAATCATTGACATGGTATAGGCTATGTGATGATACTGGATCATGGAACTACAACCGATTGAAATTGGAATTTCATCAAAAGTTTTATCCTATGCATTTGATACATCGTGATCGGAATTATATCTATAATTTTTGTCCTTGTGATAGAGAAAGTATCTCTCAAGCTTGGGGGAGGCTTAAGTCAATGTTATATTCATGCCCCAAGCATGACCTCTCGAGAGAAATTATTATTGAGAACTTCTATGCTCGGCTTGCTCATGATAATCGCACCATGATTGACACTTCTTGTACCGGTTCTTTTATGAAGAGAGATATTGCATCAAATGGGATTTATTGGAAAGAATTAAACGCAACTCTGAAGATTGGGAGTTTGATGAAGGTAAGGAGTCAGGTATGAATCTTAAGTTCGATTGCGTTAAATCCTTCGCTGAAACAAATACTTTTCTTGATTTTAGCGCTAAACATGGACTTGACTCTGAGATAGTAGCTTCATTATGTGAATAATTTGTTGCTCATATTAATCTCCCTAAGGAGAAGTGTTTTAAATATCATCCTCCCATAGAAGTCAATGTAGTAAAACCCAATCCAGTTGAAGAGAAAGTCATTGCTTATAATGATTCTTCTATTCCTAGTGCTTACATTGAGAAACCACCTTTCCCTGCTAGAATAAAGGATCATGCTAAAGTTTCAACTGTGATACGTAAGGGCTATATTAGAACACCTACACCCCCTGAGCAAATTAAAGATGAACCTAGCATTGCTATTATTAAAGATCTCTTGGCCGATAATGTTGATGGGCATGTTATTCACTTCTGTGAAGACGCTGCTAGAATTGCTAAACCTCATGCTACAGACAAACATAAGCCTGTTGTTGGCATGCCTGTTGTTTCTGTTAAGATAGGAGATCATTGTTATCATGGTTTATGTGACATGGGTGCTAGTGTTAGTGCAATACCTCGATATTTATATAATTAAATTAAAGATGATATTGCACCTATTGAGATGGAGTTTATTGGTCTTACTATTCAACTTGCTAATAGAGATACTATCTGCCCTGTGGGAATTGTTAGAGATGTTGAAGTCTTGTGTGGTAAAACTAAGTATCCTGCTGATTTTCTCGTTCTTGCTATCACACAAGATAGATTTTGTCCCATCATATTTGGTAGACCTTTACTCAGTACTTTTAATGCTCAGATTGACTGTGAGAAACAAACTGTTGCTGTTGTCTTTGAAGGTGTGTCACATGAATTTAATTTTCCTAAGTTCGTAGACAACCTCATGAAAAATAATTGTCTAGTAAGGATGAAATTATTGCTCTAGCTTCTATTGCTGTGCCTCCTACTGATCCTTTAGAGCAATACTTGCTTGAACAAGAAAATGGTATGCATATGGATGAAAGGAATGAGATAGGTAGAGTTATATTTGAACAACATCCTATCCTTAAGAATAATTTGCCTGTTGAATTACTTGGAGATCCACCTCCACCAAAGGGTGATCCTATGTTTGAGCTTAAACAATTACCTGATACTCTTAAGTATGCTTACCTAGATGAAAAAGAGATATATCATGTTATTATTAGTGCTAACCTTTCACAGCATGAAGAAAAGAAATTATTGAAAACTCTGAGGAAGCACCGTGTTGCTATTGGATATACTCTTGATGATCTTAAGGGCATTAGTCCCACTCTATGCTAGCATAAAATTAAAACTGGTCCTGATTCCAAACCAGTTGTTGATCATCAATGAATATTAAATCCTAAGATGAAAGTGGTGGTAAGAAAATAAATACTAAAGCTCCTGGAAGCAGGTATTATCTATATGGTTGCTCATAGTGATTGGGTAAGTCTGGTGCATTGTGTCCCTAAGAAGGGAGGTATTATCGTTGTCCCTAATGATAAAGATGAATTGATCCCATAGAGAATTGTTACTAGCTATAGGATGGTAATTGATTTTAGGAAATTAAATAAAGCCACTAGGAAAGATCATTACCCTTTACCTTTTATTGACCAAATGCTAGAAAGATTGTCTAAACATACACACTTTTTCTTTCTAGATGGTTATTCTGGTTTCTCCCAAATACATGTTGCACAATCTGATCACGAGAAAACCACTTTTACTTGCCCTTTCGGTACCTTTGCTTATAGACGTATGCCTTTTGGTTTATGTAATGCACCTGCTACCTTTCAAATATGTATGATGGCTATATTCTCTGACTTTTGTGAAAAGATTGTTGAGGTTTTCATGGATGATTTCTCCGTTTACGGATCATCTGTTGATGATTGCTTGAGCAACCTTGATCGAGTTTTGCAGAGATGTAAAGATACTAACCTTGTCTTGAATTGGGAGAAGTGCCACTTTATGGTTAATGATGGCATCATCTTCGGACATAAAATTTCTGAAACAGGTATTGAAGTCGATAAGGCTAAAGTTGATGCTATCGAGAAAATGCCATGCCCTACAAACATTATAGGTATAAGAAGTTTCCTTGGTCATGCTGGTTTCTATAGAAGGTTCACTAAAGACTTCTCTAAGATTTCTAGGCCTCTCACGAATCTCTTGCAAAAAGATATTCCATTTGTTTTTGATGATGATTGTTAAGAAGCATTTGAAATACTTAAGAAGGCCTTGATAACTGCACTTATTGTTCAACCACCTGATTGGAACCTACCTTTTGAAATTAAGTGTGATGCTAGTGATTATGTTGTTGGTGTTGTTCTAGGACAAAGAGTTGATAAGAAATTAAATGTTATTCATTATGCTAGTAAAACTCTAGATAGTGCCCAAAGAAACTATGCTACTACTGAAAAATAATTTTTAGCAGTTGTGTTTGCATGTGATAAGTTGAGATCTTATATTGTTGATTCCAAAGTTACCATTCACACTGATCATGCTGCTATTAAATATCTCACGGAAAAGAAAGATGCTAAATCTAGACTTATTAGATGGGTTCTCTTGCTACAAGAATTTGATTTGCATGTTGTTGATAGGAAGGGTGCTGAGAACCCCGTAGCAGATAACTTGTCTAGGTTAGAGAATGTTCTTGATGACCCACAACCTATTGATGATAGCTTTCCTGATGAACAATTGAATGTCATCAATGCTTCACGTAGTACACCTTGGTATGCTGATTATGCTAATTATATTGTTAATAAATATATACCACCTAGTTTCACATACCAACAACAGAAAAAGATCTTTTATGATTTGACACATTACTTTTGGGATGATCCTCACCTTTATAAAGAAGGAGTAGATGGTGTTATTAAACGTTCTGTACTTGAGCATGAACAGGGACAGATCCTACAAAAGTGTCACTCCGAGGCTTACGGAGGACACCATGCGGGAGATAGAACTGCACACAAGGTATTGCAATCGGGTTTTTATTGGCCTACTCTCTTCAAGCATGCTCGTAAGTTTGTCTTGTGTTGTGATGAATGTCAAAGAATAGGTAATATCAGTAAAAGTCAGGAAATGCCTATGAATTATTCACTTGTTATTGAACCATTTGATGTTTGGGGTTTCAATTATATGGGACCTTTTCCAAAGTCTAACGGGTATACTCATATTCTAGTTGATGTTGATTACGTTACTAAGTGGGTAGAAGCTATCCCAACTAGTAGTGATGATCATAACACCTCTATTAAGATGTTTAAAGAAGTTATTTTACCTAGATTTGGAGTCCCTAGATATTTAATGACTGATGGTGGTTCACATTTTACTCACGGTGCTTTCCGTAAAATGCTTGCTAAGTATGATGTCAACCATAGAATTGCATCTCCTTATCAGCCTTAGTCCAGTGGTCAAGTAGAGTTAAGTAATAGAGAAATTAAATTAATTCTGCAAAAGACTGTCGATAGGTCTAGAAAGAATTGGTCTAAGAAACTTGATGATGCACTATGGGCTTATAGAACTGCTTATAAGAATCACATGGGCATGTCTCCGTACAAAATGGTTTACGGTATAGCATGTCATTTACCTCTTGAGCTAGAGCATAAGGCTTATTGGGCAATCAAAGAGCTCAACTTTGATTTCAAACTTGCTGGTGAGAAGAGGTTATTTGATATTAGCTCACTTGATGAATGGAGAACTGAGGCATATGAAAATGCCAAGTTGTTTAAAGAAAAAGTTAAGAGGTGGCATGATAATAGGATACAAAAACGTGAGTTTAATGTAGGTGATTATGTCTTGCTATACAATTCTCGTTTAAGATTTTTTGCAGGCAAGCTTCTCTCTAAATGGGAAGGTTCTTACATTGTCGAATAAGTGTATCATTCCGATGCCATAAAAATCAATAACGCGAAGGTAATTTTCCGAGAGTTGTAAATGGGCAAAGAATCAAGCATTATATCTTAGGTACTCCCATAAATGTTGAAAGCAATATTATTAATATCATAACTCCGGAGGAGTACGTAAGGGATATTTACCACCTTGTTTCAGACTCCAAAAACGAAGAGGTATGTGATGCGGTAAGTAAACCGACTCTAAAACTTTTCCAATAGCATTTTTTCTCCGTTTCGGAATATTTAGAAAAATAGAATAATTTAAAGTAATCCGGAAAGCGCACGAGGAGGTGACAAGCCTGCCAGGTGCGCCTGGGGGGCTCGTGAGCACCTCGTGTGTCTCCCGGACTCCGTTTTCTTGTGGAATACTCCTTTTGGTCGGTAAAAATTCATTATATAATCTCCCGAAAGGTCTTACCATCATATCACGCAAATAACCTCTGTTTCTGTTTCGAGCCTGTTTCAGGAGCGGATTTAGGGCAAGGATGTCATCTCAGGAATCTGTCAGGGAGAATGATTTCCCTCAAGTCTATGAATAAGTAAATGCTGATTTGAAAAGGGTGGAAGTCACGGAGGCTAAGGAAGAGCTACTGGAAGAAACGAAGGGCAAAACTAAGGAGGAGAATCCGGCATCGGACGAAGGGCAATCTGTGCTCAACAAGGAAGAAGCTGAGGAAGAGGATTTCCTGCAACCCTACCTCCACCTGCTATCTCCATCCTTGATCGAATTCTTGAGGTTATGTGAAATAACTCGTGTTCACAATACTTATCTCAACCGTGAAGTTATTTTGCTGTAGAAACGAATCACCGATCTCCAAAGTACAAATCGAAGATCGATTGCCCTCTTGGAACTAAAAGACAGGATTGCTTCATTACCATCACCCCCGAAGGAAGACAACTAAACACATGGGTATGGGCACTCCCCTTGGCTTGTGCCAAGCTTGGGGGAGTGGCCCGGGTATCGTATCACCATCACATCTTTTGCCTTTACCTTTATCTTAGTTCGATCCTTTTTGGTAATATCTTTATCTAGTAGAATAAAGTTCTTAGTATGATCTAGGCTTGAGTTTTGCTTTGTGTTACCCACAATGTAATCGAGTTCATGAGTTATATAATAAGGAGTGTTTTAGTTAAGGGCCTTGCTTCATGCCATGATCTAAATAAAAGAATAATAAAAGAGCAAAAGCATGAAAGATCATGTAAGGATCTTATGGGAAGTGATGGCTTCACATATAAAAAGAATGTTGATTGAAACTTTTTGTCGGTGGACAAACGTAGACCTTGGTCATTGTTGCAATTAATAGGAAGTAATAAAGAAAGAGAGGTTCACATATAAATATATCATCTTTGAAACCGTCTATGATTGTGAACACTCATTAAACTATAACATGCTCAGAAGTAGATGTTGGACAAGGAAGACAACATAATGAATTATGTTTGCTTGGTTACGAACAATGTTATATGACTAGAGATCGCTTAGCACGTGACGCTTGATTCCACCTCATATCATCCAAAACTTTCGCACTAAGTAGAGATACTACTTCTGCATCCATAAACCCTCAACCCAGTTTTGCCATGAGAGTCCACCATACCTACCTATCGAATGAATAAGATCCCTCAAGTAAGTTGTCATCGGTGCAAGCAATAAAAAAATGCTCCCTAAATATGTATGATCTATTAGTGTGTGGAAAATAAGCTTTGTACGAACCTGTGACGAGGAAGACATAAAAGCGACAGACTGCATAATAAAGTTCTTTATCACATGAGGCAATATAAAGTGACGTTCCTCCACACTAAGAGATCACACATCCAAACCTCAAAAGCGCATGACAACCTCTGCTTCCCTCTGCGAAGGGCCTATCTTGTACCTTTACTTTTTATCTTTGAAAGAGTTATGGTGATCGACACCAATTCCTTATTTTGCCAGTATCTTGGCAAGCGTCATGTGCTAGGGAAAGATCTATATTCATATATCAACTTGGAATTAAGTAATCATGAATTATTATTGTTGACATTACCCTTGAGGTAAATAGTAGGGAGGCGAAACTATAAGCCCCTATCTTCCTCTGTGTCCGACTGAAACTTTGATCTCATGAGTACCACGTGAGCTTTAGCAATTGTAGAAGACTTAAAGATGATTGAGTATGTGGATTTGCTTTACAAGCTCTTATTTGACTGTTTCCGATGTTATGTTAAATTGCAATTGCTTCAATGACTAAAGACTATTGGTTGTTAATTCTCAATAAGGTTCTTGATCCATACTTTACATTGTGAAGGAATTGTCACTTTAGCATAAGAGATTATATGATGATATTGTTGTTCCAAATATGATCATGATGCCTGCATGTCCGCATTTTAATTTATCGACACCTCTATCTCTAAACATGTGGGCATATTTATTGATCTCGGCTTCTTCTTGAGGACAAGCGAGGTCTAGGCTTGGGGGAGTTGATACGTCCATTTTGCATCAAGCTTTTATATTGATATTTATCGCATTATGGGATGTTATTACACATTATGGTACAATACTTATGCCTTTTCTCTCTTATTTTATAAGTTCTACATGAAGAGGGAGAATGCCAACAGCTGGAATTCTGGGCTGAAAAGGGAGCAAGTTTGAGATACCTATTCTGCACAACTCCAAAATCCATGAAAATCAGCGAGTAATTATTTTGGAATATATAAAAAATACTGGGCGAAAGAAATACTGGAGGGGAGCCACCAGGAGGCCACAAGCCTGCCAGGCGCTTCCCACCCACCTGGGCACGCCTGGGTGGCTCGTGGGCCCCCTGTTACCCCTCCGGCTCCCATGTTCTGCTATATAGAGGGTTTCGTGTGAGAAAAAAAATAATCAAGACAGAGCTTTTGGGAAGAGACGCCGCCGCCACGAGGCGGAACTTGAGCAGAACCAATCTAGAGCTCTGACAGGGCCATCCTGCCGGGGAAACTTCCCTCTCGGAGGGGAAAATCATCGCCATCGTCATCACCAACACTCCTCTCATCGGAGGGGACTCATCTCCATCAACATCTTCATCAGCACCATCTCATCTCCAAACCCAAGTTCATCTCTTGTACCCAATCTCCGTCTTGCAACTCCGATTGGTACTTGTAAGGTTGCTAGTAGTGTTAATTACTCCTTGTAGTTGATGCTAGTTGGTTTACTCGGTGGAAGATCATATGTTCAGATCCTTAATGTTATTCAATACCTCTCTGATCATGAACATAGTTATGCTTTGTGAGTAGTTATGTTTGTTCCTGAGGACATGTGATAAGTCTTGCTATAAGTAGTCATGTGAATTTTGTATTCGTTCGATATTCTGATGCGTTGTATATTGTCTTTCCTCTAGTGGTGTTATGTGAACGTCGACTACATAACACTTCACCATCATTTGAGCCTAGAGGAAGGCATTGGTAAGTAATAAGTAGATTATGGGTTGCTAGAGTGACAGAAGCTTAAACCCTAGTTTATGTGTTGCTTCGTAAGGGGCTGATTTGGCTCCACCAGTTTAATGCTATGGTTAGACTTAGTCTTAATTCTTCTTTCGTAGTTGCGTATGCTTGCGAGAGTGTTTAATCATAAGTGGGATTTTTATGCAAGTAAGGACAGCACCCAAGCACCGGTCCACCCACATATCAAATTATGAAAGTAGCGAACGCGAATCATATGAACATGATGAAAACTAGCTTGACAGAATTCCCATGTGTCCTCGGGAGCGCTTTACCTTATATAAGAGTTCATCCAGGCTTGTCCCTCGATACAAAAGGGATTGGGCCATCTTGCTGCACCTTTGTTACTATTGGTACTTGCTACCCGTTACGAATTATCTTATCACACAACTATCTGTTACCGATAATTTTAGTGCCTGCACAGAATACCTTGTTGAAAACCACTTGTCATTTCCTTCTGCTCCTCGTTGGGTTCGACACTCTAACTTATCGAAAGGACTACGATAGATCCCCTACACTTGTGGGTCATCAATGTGTTGTTGCCACCAGGGAGAAAACAACGATGCTTGTGACCACAATTGCAAGGATTGTTTACCTTACGCATAGTTCGTTAATGCAGTTGTCCATTGCTTTGAGTTTACACTTTGGGCGGGGCTCGCAACTTAATACCGGCGAGATGTTTTGGATAGATATCTCAAGGTGGATTATTAGTAAGTAGATCCTGATGAATAAATGGTCTACTTGTCTTGGCGTACTGCCCATTACTATTGAACCTCTAACTATCAAGTAGCATAATTAGCATTGCGGTGCGTTCATAATTCTGTCAATTGCCCACCTGTAATTTGTTTACCCAAGCATAGTTGTTTATCGTCTTTTGGGAGAGAGACATCACTAGTGAACATCATGTGACTCTGGTCCATATCACCATCATTGCTTAAACCTCCACCATTTATCGCTTTCATTTACTTTTCTGTTGCATTCACTATTACTTTTCGCGCTTGTGTTTTGATCCTTTACAAACTACAATGCCGGAGAGATTGACAACCTCTCTGTACTCGTTGGGAGCAAAGTTATTTGTGTGTGTGCATGTCCTAGTCTTCTGCTAGCGCCAGGGTGGAAGACACCTACTTGTTGATACTAGGAGTCCTCCTGGTTCGATAAACCTTACAGTGTCTATGTGAGGAAAAACTTGTTGCTGACTACATCTCAACCTTCCACTTGGGGTAACCAGCGAGGTACGAGAAGTATATACATCATCTCATCATCAAGCAAAGTTTTCTGGCGCCGCTGCCGGGGACTCCAGTCTTCAAGACAGGGGAGTTGCACGATATCCTTTACCTTTGCTTTTTAGTCTTGTTAGTTTGCTTTTCAACTTTTTCTTTAGAGTCTTATACCAAAAACCAAAAAAAAATAGTTGCTTTGTTCTTGCTCGTTGCCATTGCTATGGTTTCCACTGAAAACACCAAGTTGTGTGACTTCACTAGTTAGGCTCATGGAAAACTGCACTCTTAGTTCGCTGCTTGGGGAAGGCCGCTTTACCACACCCGTGGTAGAGAAGTCTCGTCCACCTAATAAATGTATCCCATTCAAAATACCACGTGGGATAATTGAAATAATTAGGAATGATTGTTATGTAGGAGATGGAATAATCAATACTAGTATTCATTTGTTGAAACTCACAGAACTTTGTGAGTTGTTTAAGATTTCAGGTTTGACAAGAGATGGAGTCATGATAAAATTAATTTCCTTGTCACTGAAAGGAAAAGCATTGGAATTGTATAGGCTACTAGATGATTCTCACCTATGGGATTGTGAAGAGATCCAGCCTGTCTTTTACTCCAAGTTTTATCCTCTTCATGAAGTCCATGTGAATCATGGTAACAATGCTTTATGTGATACTTATATTGTTGAGTTTATTCATGATCCCACTGAAAAATATTATGAGAAGGGAACATATGCTTATAGATATTTCAATAATATCAAGTTCCCTCTCTTTATGTTGAAGGTTTTGAAGCTGCACTTGTTTTGCCTTCCTATGCTTATTGCTTTGTGCTTCAATGAATTCTTCTATTGCAATATTCCTATGCATAGGAAGCATGTTAGACTTAAATGTGTTTGGTATTTGATTCTTGATTCTCTCTTTTGTTCTACAACTCTTATTCCTACATGAGCATCATTAAAATCTTAAGCCTATCTTTATGTCTATAAAGAAAGAGCTCTAGGGAGACAACCCTTGTTATCTTTACTTTGAGTTTTTACTTTCCTTTTTAGTGGTCTTGATTCTTGTTACTACTGTCGCAACATCATTGTATCTTTATTTTCAAGCTTTGTGCCAAGTTATAGCCTCCGATTGCAAGAAAGTTTAAAAGTTGTGGCATGCTGTCCAGAAACAGATTTTGTCTCCTAGACGGAAAAAATCGCCAAAAATCACCAGATCCTCTTTTTGATCCGAATTTTTTTACAGCACGCTATAAACAATTGCCTTTATGGCATCTGTTCCGAGTTGTTTTGTATGAGCTGCAGAAGTGCCCCGAATAAATTAATTACTACCTGATTTTCTGTTTTTCACAGATTCTGCCATGTTTTGCGTTTTCATTGTTTTGTAAATCCTAAGGTTACTTTTTATTTGCAAAAACCTTTTGTCAATCATGAGAAATAGTAGCTTTTCATGAAAATCTTTATTTCCAGTAGGTAATGAATTATTTTATTAAGGGTACTAACCACACTAATCAGCTTATGATGAGCTTCGTATGAAGGGAGTTTTCAAGTATGCGATGGGAGATGATGAAAGAAGATACATGAGTGTCAAGCGCTCAAGATTGGGGATGCCCCCATGCACCCCCAAGAAATATTCAAGGAGACTCAAGTTTCTAAGCTTGGGGATGCCCCCGTGCATCGCCTTCTCTATCAACAATCATCAGTTCGTCCATCTCCATGCTATATTTTTATCACTTCATATGTTATGTGCTATGCTTGGAGCGTCCCGCTCTTTAGTTTTTAGTTTGATTTAGTTTTGCTTGCTGTTCATAACAAGTCAGAACCTAGCCTACCTTCTTTGGAAGAGAAACACACTCCATTCCACTCTAAAACACAACATAGGTTTTCATGCTTATCTTTTATGTGTGTTCTCTATCTTTCCATAGCTATTGTCATACTTAGCTCTTAGTTTTCATGCTTATCTTTTTAAGAGCTTTTATTTAGGTAGCTTTTGGAACTCTCTTGAGTTATCATGCTTTGCTTAGAGAGTTGGCTCGTTGCACTGAGTTGTGTGTCCTGCATGAGTAGGTAATTGAGGTTGCTATTTAAGTATAGTAGTAACTTGCAATAGTTTTGAGGTATTGATTTGAGTAATGTTTGGACTATTGGTGCCAAGAGCTTGAGCCTATTAGTGATCGGTGTCGTATTTTGGGAAATCCGTGTGTTTTTCAAAAACTAAAAATTAGTTGAGAACTCTAGCTACTAAATTGATCGGTAACCTCTCGAGGGGTTGGAATATATAGAGTACCCTCACGTTACCATGAGTCGAGGATACGCAAGGATAACCAAACCCCCAAACACTCCTCCTCGTGGTACTTTTATCTTTGTGAACCACCTAACTAGATAGATAGTTACCGATAATAAGTGTATGAGTTCTTCTGACTAATGTGAGTATTCGATTGTTGGCACTTCCACCATCCATATTTTGCTAGCTCTTCGGTATCGTGCATTGCCCTTTCTCACATTGAGTGTTGGTGCAAACTCCGCCGGTGCATCCAAACCCATGACCTGATACGCTCTTTCATACATAAGCCTCATCCTATCTTTCCTCAAAACAGCCACCATACCTACCTATTAAGATATTTCCATAGCCTTTCTGAGATACATTGCCATGCAACATCCGCCATCTCATGACTTGATCTTCATGTCATACATGCTTTTGCTTGATCGTAGAGCTACATGATAGTTGGGCCTTGCCCCAATTATTGCTACATGACATGCTAGTATCATTGCATATCCTGCTACACTGGCAGAGGCATACATTTGCATACATCATGATAGTTTTCACTTGTCTTTATGTTCAGTACTTCGTGTAAAGTGTGATGATCTTCTTTTTATTCATGTAAAACATAGAGTGTTGCCCTTAAGTGAGGAAAAGATCCCAAAGAGGACAAACAAAAGATCCCAAAGAGGACAAATGAGAGATAAAAAGAAAGAGCCAAAGAGGCCACAAAAAATAAAAATAAAAGAAATAAAAAGAGAGAAGGGGGCAGCACTACTATTCCTTTTGAAAGATCCACACTCGTACTCCATTGCTATATTTGTACTACATAGAGATCATCATTCATGCATAACTATGTGGGGACTTTTACACTATAGAACCTCGCTTGCATATTCCAATGACGAGCCTCCTCAAATGAGCTCTAGGTCTTCATGAGAAAACAAGTTGGATTCACCCCCACAAGTTCCATTGGAGAGCTTACCCTAGCTCATATGTGCATTTGTTACATGGCAATCCCTACTCACATCATATCTATCATTTGGCTTTCTCTCGCCTATGGTTGTCCTCATTGATGTGATCCTTTCACACCTTTTTGTCTTCCTTCCCCATCATTATTCTTTTTGCCATCCTAAGTGCCAACATATCTTGCTTACGCTCATCCATTGCATGAGTGCTCAAAGTCCAAAGGGAGAGGATCATTTTGACTAGTGCCTGACTAGTGGTCTGGGGATGAGTCAAAATAAGATTCCAAAGGAGACCAAGTGTGAAATTTTAGTAGATTGAGTTCTCAATAAAAAAAATATTTTATGATCTCAACCCATCTCCAACTTCTTGCACGCAAACACCATTTGGAGACATTCGAGTCACAGACAGCGAGAGCTCGTGCACTTTTATGTCTTACTTTGCTAAACTCAATACTAGATATAAACTCTTGATTGTTATCGTCTTGACTTGAATTGCATATCTTACTTACTTTACTTTGAAGTTCTTATATGTGTGTTAGCATGTCACCACAGAAATTATTGTGTTATCATTTATCTACTCGAGGACGAGCAGAAATTAAGCTTGGGGATGTTGATACGTCCCAAACGTATCTATAATTTATGCTTGTTCCATGATCTTTTGGGTGACATTGTTATACGTTTTGCTACACTTTTATATCATTTTACACATATTTAGACTAACCTACTAACTCAGTGCATCCAATGCCAATTTCTGTGTGCTGGTGTCTATTTTGTTGGGGCTTTTACCCAATTTTCCGAAGCCCGAAAAATTCTAGGAAAATATATATAAAAAATTAGCGAGACGGAAGCTTCTAGAACACCAAAGATGGGCCAGAGGGGGGCCAGAGGCCGTCCAGGACACCTGCTGGCGCGGCCTACCCCCTGGCCATGCCAGGAGGCCGCCTGGGTGGGGCCCACCTCCTCTAGTACCCTCCTTTGGACTATATTTAGTCCTCCGAGAGGAAACCCTTGCACAACTTCCAGAATCGCAAATTTCTCCATCGTTCCGCCGCCGCAGCGCTTCCAAGATCGAGAGCATCAGGAGACCTCTTCCCGGCACCCTGCCAGAGAGAGGATTGACCTCTCAGAGCTTCTCCACTTCCATGGACGCTTCCCGGACGTGACGTGAGTAGTCCTCCTTGGACCATGGGTCCATGACCAGTAGCTATGTGATGTCTTCTCTCCAATCTTGTGCTTCAATGGTTAGTCCTTGTGAGCTGCCTACATGATCAAGGCATCTATGTAATTCTCTTGCTATTGCTATGCTCAGTTTGTTGGGATCCGATGGATTATGAGATTATGTTCAGATTGTTATGAGTTATATATTCGTTTGTCCTTTTATATTATGTTCCTTAGTGATTCATGCATGTTCTCCGTTGCTATTTATTGCTTTGGCCGAGTAGTAGATTGTAACTTCAAGAGGGAGCGTTATGCATGATTGTGGGTTCACACCCCTTGATGTCTAGCTTGAGTGACAGAAACATGAGACTAGGGGATGTGTTGTTGCCACCAGGGAGAAAACAACGGTGCTTGTGACCACGGTTGCAAGGATTGTTTACCTTACGCATAGTTCGTTAATGTAGTTGTTCGTTGCTTTGAGTTTACACTTTGGGTGGGGCTCGCAACTTAATATTGGCGAGATGTTCTAGATAGATATCTCAAGGTGGATGATTAGTAAGTAGATGCTGATGAATAAACGGTCTACTTGTCTTGGCATACTGCCCATTACTATTGAACCTCTAACTATCAAGTAGCATAATTAGCATTCAGTGCGTTCATAATTTTGTCAAGTTCCCAACTGTAATTTGTTTACCCAAGCATAGTTGTTCATCATATTTTGGGAGAGAGACGTCACTAGTGAACATCATGTGACTCCGGTCCATATCACCATCATTGCTTACACCTCCAACATTTATCGCTTTCATTTACTTTTCCGTTGCAATCACTATTACTATTCGTGCTTGTGTTTTGATCCTTTGCAAACTATAAGGCCGGAGAGATTGACAACATCTCTGTACTCGTTGGGAGCAAAGTTATTTGTGTTTGTGCAGGTCCACGTCTTCTTCTAGCGCCAGGGTGGAAGACACCTACTTGTTGATCCTATGAGTCCTCCTGGTTCGATAAACTTTACAGTCTTTGTGTGAGTGAAAACTTGTTGCTGACTACATCTCAACATTCCACTTGGGGTAACCAACGAGGTGATAGAAGTATATACATCATCTCGTCATCAATCACTAAGAGGGAAACATTAGGGAATTGGAACTCTGGACCATGAAACCGAGAAAAAGGCAGAAAAATTAACTTGATACAAATGACCTGATATTTTACGGAGATTCTATGTGGAATATTTAAAAATTTATGGGCCAAAAACATACGAGAGAGGGGCCACCTTCTGGCGACAAGCCACAGGGCACCCCCCCCCCCCGCCCAAGTCGCGCCCTGATGGTTTGTGGGGTCCCTACGGGTCTCCCAGCCCCTCTCTTCTCATGTACGGAGTTTTTTCCCCTAAAAAATACATAAGCTATCTTTTGGGATGAAGCACTGCTACTTCTCAAACAACAGCGCCAGAAATTGGCACGTTGACGGAGACTTGGCTTGCGTTGGTTTTTCCCTTAAAGAGGAAAGGGTGATGCAGCACAGGAGCAGTAAGTATTTCCCTCAGTTTGAGAAGCAAGGTACCAATCTAGTAGGAGAATCTCGTCAAGTCCAGAGTACCTACGCAAACACAAAAGAGCTTGCACCCAATGCTATAAAGGGGTTGTCAATCCCTTCAAGATTGATTGCAAAGTGATATCTGAAGGCGGAAAGTGCAATGAAGTAAAAGAGTAAGGCTGAAAATATGGTGTGAAGTAGACCCGAGGGCCATAGTGTTCACTAGAGGCTTTGAACAAATTACTGTCGAGCAATTGATACAACCGCGCAAAGTCATGACGATATCTAAGGCAATGATCATACATATAGGCATCACGTACGAGACAAGTAGACCGATACTTTCTGCATCTACTACTATTACTCCACACATCGACTGCTATCCAGCATGCATCTAGTGTATTGAGTTCATGACAAACAGAGTAACGCCTTAAGCAAGATGACATGATGTAGAGGGATAAACTCAAACCAATGATGAAAACCCCATCTTTTTACCCTTGATGGCAACAACATGATGCGTGCCTCGCTACCCCTTCTGTCACTGGGTGAGGTCACCGCACGGTATGAACCCAAAACCAAGCACTTCTCCCGTTGCAAGAATCATAGATCAAGTTGGCCAAACAAAACCCGCAAGTCGAAGAGAATTACAAGGATATGAAATCATGCATAAGAGAGATCAGAAGAAACTCAAATAAGATTCATAGATAATCGGATCATAAATCCACAATTCATCGAATTTCGACAAACACACCGCAAAATAAGATTACATCAGATAGATCTCCATGAAGATCATGGAGAACTTTGTATTGAAGATCCAAGAGAGAGAAGAAGCCATCTAGCTACTAGCTATGGACCCGTAGGTCTATGGTGAACTACTCACGCAACATCGGAGAGGTCATGGTGTTGATGAAGAAGCCCTCTGTATCCGAATCCCCCTCCGGCAGGGCACCAGAGCGTGCCCCAAATGGGATCTTGCGGAGAGAGAAGCTTGCGGCGGCGGAAAAGTGTTTTCGTTGATCTCCTGATTTTTTTGGGATTTTACGGAATATATAGGCGAAGGAGCTAGGGCAGGGGAGGCCCAGGGAGCCCACAAGCCTGGGAGGCACGGGCCCCCTGGCCGCGCCATGGGGGCTTGTGGCCTCCTCCGGGACTCCCTGCCTTGGTTCCCAAGCTTTCTATGTATCTTCTGTTCCGGAAAAAATATTTTCGGAAGTTTTATTCCGTTTGGACTTCGTCTAAAATCCTCCTCTGGAAAGGGTCAAAAACACGGAAAAAACAGGAACTGACACTTGGCACTGAGTTAATAAGTTAGTCCCAAAAATGATATAAAAGGCATACAAAACATCCAAAGTTTGACAAGATAATAGCATGGAACTATCAAAAATAATAGATACGTTGGAGACGTATCAAGCACCGCCTTCTCGAGGCGGAAACATGGGCAGAGACCCTTTTGCTCTTTGGAGGAGAGATTTTGTCCGGGAAACTTCCCTCCGAGAGGGGGAAATCGAAGCCTTCCCCATCACCAACACTTCATCCTTCATGGGAGGACCAATCTTCATCAACATCTTCACCAGCACCATCCCATGTCCAACCCTAGTTCATCTCTTGTATTCAATCTCTGTCTCAAAACCTCAGATTGGTACATGTGGGTTGCTAGTTGTGTTGATTACATCTTGTAGTTGATTCTTGCTGGATTACTTGGTGGAAGATATTATGTTCAGATCCTTTTTTATTATTATTACACCTCTGATTTTGAACATGTTGCTGAGGTGTGAGTAGAAACATACTTGTTGGGAGAGGTCTTGTTATAAGTAATCATAATAAGTTGGTAATCGTTCGATATTTTGATGATATGTATGTTGTTACTTCTTTTTGTGATGTCATGTGAACGTGAACTACATGACACTTCACCATGTTATGGGCCTAAGGGAAGTTATTGTTGAGTAACATTCATATGATGGGTTGCGAGAGTGATAGAAGGTTAAACCCTAGTTTATGTGTTGCTTCATAAAGGGCTGATTTTGATCCACATGTTTCATGCTATGGTTAGATTTATCTTCATTCTTCTTTCGTAGTTGCAGATGCTTAAGATAGGAGGTAATAATAAGTAGGTTGTTAGTTCAAGTAAGAACAACACCTTATCACTGGTCCACCGACATATCAAATTATCAAAGTAGCAAACGCGAATCAACTCAATATGATGAACATGACTAGACAAAATTCCCATGTGTCCTCGGGAACGCTTGCTTTATATAAGAGAGCTTCCAGGCCTGTCCTTTTCTATAAAAAGGATTGGGCTACCTTGTTGCACCTTTGTTTCTATTATCAGTTGTCACTTTTCATGAATTATGTTGCTACAAAACAATCTATCACTGTTACCCTATAGCACTTGAACAGAATACCTTGCTGAAAATCGCTTATCAGTTCCTTATGCTCCTCGTTGGGTTCAACACTCCTACTTATTGAAAGGACTACGATTGATTATCTATACTTGTGGGTCATCAAGACTCCTAGCCAGCAAATTGGGTGTCACCATATTGGTCGCGGCCCTCCTCGCTTTGGTCGCGTCGGGATTGATAGTTTCGCCTCGGCCATCGACGTGGAAGGCCTCGCCATGTCCCTCATAGATGACACTCTCCATGAACGTTGTGTAGTCAGGTTCATCGTCCATCATCGTTGGTTCTAGCTTATTAATAGAGATCTTGCGGGCGCCGGCCATGTTGGTCGAAGGATTCAACTTGGGCTACTTCCTTTGCGTTTGTCGATCGGCTCGCTAGCGGTACTATACCCCGGCGTCACGTTGAGGTCGATGACGCCCGCGGGCATGGCCGGAGGGACTACAATGCAGTCCGGCAACATATAGAACCGTGTCTGCCCATGGCCATGAAGTGTTGATGCCTTATAGCCTGGTGTCTCGGGTGTGATGGACCAGCTCGACGACCGGTGTTGTGGAGGACAAACGGCCAATGAGTTTGTCCTAGTTGCGGCCATGATAGCGACCGAGAGAATGGTCGGCGTGGGTAGGCACAAACCTAACATGAGGAGGGCATGCACCTTGGCGATGATTGACTCATTGTTGTCGACACCGGCCTGACGTCGTGCGGTCGCCTCGGCGGTGTACTCGCCGGTGGCCTTACTCTTCGCCACCTGCTTCGGTCGGTTCCCCCTCTTGACTGATTCGGCGTCGAGCTTCACGAGCTCCATTGATGTGAGCTTCGTCCGCTGCTTCTTGGTAGCCTTCTTCTTCCCCGCACGATACACAACCACGGTTAGGTTGTCGGGATTCATCGTCCCGTCGTCCATGGAGGAGGGAGGGGAGGGGCACCCCCGCAGGAGGGTTTTAGGCGAAATGGAGGGAAAGTGGGAGGATGTGTCCTCGACGGACGGGCTAGGGGAGGACAAGGGCACGCATCCCATTCATCCGCGTGTTGTCCATTTCAACGCAAGCACGACCAAAATTTGGATCGTAAATAGGTTGAAATTGAACAGAAAACGAACATTGATATGTTTGCTTCATATGTTGGTCCATTTGATTAGTTTATCTTAAACGTACATGGTCGGATCCTTTGGTGTCGTGTGTTGGAGTTAGCTATTAGAAAATCATTTTATCACTAGTCTCTTTCCTAGGAAATGGAAGGACTATCATCTCTTGAGTAACCTGATTCTTTACGAAACATAGATAGACCAGGATTTGTTCCTGCCTTGACTTGTACTCCAAGATGATCATGTACTCCTATATATATGCCCACGAGACTCAAGCAATAAACAACTATTCCATCAATCCCTCTATCTCTTTCAACATGGTATCTACTGCAAGTTCCTTGACCTAGCCGCCTCCAGTGCTTTTGCCCAGCACGCTGCCCCGAGGGCGGTCGGCCTCCATGACCGCCGTCGGGGGCCGCGCCACCCGTACCTTGGGTTCGCCAACCGGTCTTGTTGACCGGCTCCCTAAAGAGTCTTTTTCTTGATCTCCTCATCTAGGTTTTCTCCCTTTTGCCGGTCTATTGATCGGCATTCTTCCTTTTTGGTTTTCCGATCTAAGAACGGTTTGCATCTCCTGCTGCTACCTCTTGAGCTTGTGTTGGTTTCCCCTTGAAGAGGAATGGGTGATGCAGCGAAGTAGATAAGTATTTCCCTCGGTTTTTGAGAACCACGGTATCAATACAGTAGGAGGACCAAGCAAGGCTCCAATAGTAGTACATACAGAAATAATCAAACACTTGCTCCCAACACTATAAAGAGGTTGTCAATCCGTTCAGAGTTATTTGCTAGGATAAGATCTAATAGAGATATGTATAAAATAGTGATAGATCTGAAAGTAAAACAAAAGTAAATAAATTGCAGTAAAGTATTTTTTGTTTATAGATATGAAAATATAATATGGAAAATAGACCCGGGGGCCATAGATTTCACTAGAGGCTTCTCTCATAAAGGAAAATAATATGGTGGTTGAACAAATTACTGTAGAGCAGTTGATAGAAAAGCGAATAATTATGAAGATATCCAAGGCAATGATTATGCATATAGGCATCACGTCCGTATCAAGTAGAACGAAACGATTCTACATCTACTACTATTACTCCACACATCGACCTACTCATGCGTGCATCTAGAGTATTAAGTTCATGAAGAACAGAGTAAAGCATTAAGTAAGATGACATGATGTAGAGGGATAAACTCAAGCAATATGATGAAAACCCCATCTTTTTATCCTTGATGGAAACAATACAATACGTGCCTCGCTACCCCTACTATGTCACTGGGTAAGGACACCGCAAGATTGAACCCAAAACTAAGCACTTCTCCAATTGCAAGAATTACCAATCTAGTTGGCCAAACCAAACAAATAATTCGAAGGGACTTGCAAAGATATGAAATCATCCATATAAGAATTCAGAAGAGACTCAACTAATATTCATGTATAATCTAAACATAAACTCACAATTCATCGGATCTCGACAAACACACCGCAAAAGAGTACTATATCAGATAGATCTCCATGAAGATCATGAATAACATAGTATTGAACATCAAAAAGAGAGAAGAAGCCATCTAGCTACTAGCTATGGACCCGTAGGTCGGTGGTGAACTACTCACACATCATCGGAGGGGTAATGGAGTTGATGTAGATGCCCTCCGTGATCAATTCCCTCTCCTGCAGATTACCAGAAAAGGCTCCCAGATTGGATCTCTCAGGAACACAGGCTCCCGGCGGCGTAAAAGTATTTTCATGGCTCCTTTTGTCGATATGGGAATATTTGGGAATTCTAGGACAAGAATTGGGGCTAGGAGACCTGGAGGGGCACAAGCCAGGGGGCGCGCCCTGCAGGCTTGTGGCTTCCCGGCAACTTCCTTGCCCCCTACTCCAAGCCTGTTGCGTGTCTTCTGGTCCAAAAAAAAATAGTTCCCGAGTTTTTATTCCGTTTGGACTCCGTTTAATATTCCTTATCTGCAATAATCAAAAACATAGTGTAACATCCCAAATTTTGGAATGATAAAATAATTATTAGATTGATCGTTTGTTTGTTTGAGTGATTGAAACTTGAGTGGAATTTGAAACTTCTCAAAAAAATGAGAGGGAATAAAATGACTTTTCCAAAATTTTCTATTTTGAATCCCTTTTCAATTTTGAGTTTGAATATTTTCAAAACCCTTTGATTAGAAAAAATCAAACGAGAGGAGGAAAATGACACTCCAAAATCAGAGACAATGTCTTGATTCAAATTTTAAGTATTTGCAATTTATTTGAAATTCAAATTCCTTTTCATTTTAAAGTTATTGCAAAAAAATAATTTTTTTAAAAAAGTATTTTATTTGGTTTTGAAAATATGTTCATGTTTTAGAAAATTATATTCTGAAAATTTGATATATAATATGTCTATATAAAATGTTCTCTCAAATTCCTTTTCATTTATACGTTTTTCTTCTTTGTTTTAAAAAAATTGTTCGTTCGCAAAAAAAAAGGCCGCGGCTGGCCGGAACGGCTCATGCGGGTGGCCCAAGTCTTTCAGCCCATGCGGCACTTCTTCTTTCTTTTTTCTAATTTGTCTATCTTACGTATATGTTTAGTCCCACATTGCCTAGCTGTTGACCTTTAGACCTTCTTTCCACCTATAAATATAGACCATAGGAGCATCCAAAAATTATCTGTTTCGGGTTAAATCAATCTTTTGATTTGACTAGGTTTATTAAATAAAAATATTCTCTTCTCTTCGGCGGGATTTCTCGAAGTCGTCTCCTCATTGGAATTAATTCTTACTCTGCATTCTGAAGGTATTTCTCTTCGTATTTTTTTATACTCCCGTAGTTTATTATTTCTAGACTAGTATTCCTACACTAGTATACGGTAGAGTAATTAGATATATTAATTATTCTTCGTATTTCCACATTAGTACTAGAATTCTTTTAGACATAGCACTTTTCTTCCATAAAACAGCTTGGCCCTGATTTTTCAAATAGCCATAACTTTTTACTCGTTTATCCGAACTAGATGAAACCAACGCCTACAGTTTCGTCTTGATCCCACCTATCCGGTGAACCTATCATATCAATTTTTTGAAATTTTCAAATTTCGAAATTTGTTCACACTCATATTCAAACTTCTTTTGATCATATCTTTTTATCCGTAGCTCCGTTTTAGATGAATCCAATTGTGTCGGATTCGTATCAAAGTAATCTTGCCGTTTGTATCATTAGTTTTAAATTTTCAACTTATAATTTCGATCAAATCAGATTTATCTATTAGTGCCCAAAAGTGTTCACATCGTTCTAAGCCGATTCAATGTTATATTGAAGCATTTGTATCTTTTGATCCGCTATTTCAAATCTAGTAATTCTTTTTTCTACACACTCATATTGATCTCCTATATCCAGTAGCATCATTAGTTTCGACCTTTGAACCTTACAAATTTGAGCGATTCAAATTTGTATTCGAACATTCATTTGATCTTATCTTGCAAATCGTACCACCTTTTTAATTGACTCCTTTTACCCCTAAACACTCATGTCATATATTTTTGTACGTAACCATCGTACTTCAGTTCAACTTCTCTTGACCTTTTGAATGCAAATTCAATTCATACTTCAATTCGCTATAACTTGCGTTGTAGTGCTCCATTCCAAGAAATTCTTTCTACAAATAAATTCTTATGTCTTATACTATTTGTCAAACAACATTCATGTTGTTCTCCCAATATTTTTGATCATCTCCCATAGTGTATGCAAGTCGAGCTTATATAGCAATAGTTTATCGTCCATTAACTCTTTTGATCTCATTCATGCACCTTCACTTTACAACACACTTAGGACCTTTTTATTAAACCTTAGTACGTTGTTATTTTGCACCAAGACATGCTCTTTTCTTATGTTCTCTTGGTTCTTCCTTTTTGGCATGAATGTTTATTGAATGCTATTCATTTACGATAGATTGCTCGGAGTGTGACGAGTAGAATTATCAGGATTTTGAGAGCGACTATCTTCATCAAGTAATACCAGGCAAGTCATTTGATCATGTATCACCTATGTTTTATGCATCGTAGTTCTACCATCCTATGCCCAATTGCATGCTGACTAGGTACTTGGAAATTATGGTTACATATTGTAGTATCATGTGGTAGGCACCCAACAACCCCGTTACTTGGCCCGGGACGACAAATTTCATATTGCTATGCTTGAATAGACGGGATTCCGGTTGAGAGTTTATCACTAGTGATGCGAGAATAATTTAATAACCAAGACCGGTTAAGTCAAGAATTTTCAAGACCTCATGATGCAATGCAACTCTGGGTGAAGGACGGTTGATCGGCTCCCTGGAGAAACCAGTGGATGACCCGAGATACTGGAGACGGCCATGACATCCTGCGGAAAGCTTCACCCAGGCTCAAAGAGACGGACGGATATTTTCAAGACCCAAGGCTTACCTGCATAGCCACAAGTCATTATGGGCTCTGGCTTGGTTGGACAACGCGGCGACTCTGGACAGGCGGTGCTAGCAGATGTAGAAGAACGGTAGGATTGGATGGGCACCGACAGGGATTCAGAGGGACCTGTTGAAAGACCATGTTTTGATCATCCGGTCTTCAAACACCCTGAAGTGCGAGGACATACACGGAGGCGATCAAATCTTGTGGGGAACGTGTGCAAAACTCTGCAGAGTACTCAAACCTAATCGATTAGCCGTGTCCACGGTCATGGACAACTTGAGCCAAAGGAGCTGAGGTTATCTGAAATTCTCATTAACAACCAACAATGTAGTAACATTTTGCTTTTAGCCCTCTCTTGATGTAGGAGAAAACTTGCTTTTCACTAAAAACTTATAGCCCCACCTGCTATATATGCATATAGTATAGATGATTACTTTTCACCCCTCTCTTATGTGACTTGCCGGCATATTCAATATGCTGACCTACACGGCTGCAACGTCTTATGTTGCAGATATTTTTCTTCGACGAGTAAGAGTACGATTGAGGGTTACGGTCTACACTCAACTTGCAGTTGGTGTTTATTGGGACTCCACTCCCTTGACTGCTTCCGCTGAAATATTTAAGGTATATATATATCAGTTTTACGCTATTTACATGTGATTGCACTTTGATATATACATTGATGTACTGTGTGTGCCAGCATACTGATCCAGGGATGGCACAGAAACACAGAGGCTTGACTCGTTTTGAGTCGGGTCGCTACACATGGAAAAACAAAAACTGGCACTTGGCTGTGGATTAATAGGATAGTCCAAAAAATAATATAAAACAACATATAAATGCATATAAAACATCCAAAAGAGATAGTATAATAGCATGGAACAATAAAAAATTATAGATACGTTGGAGATGTATCAAGCATCCCCAAGCTTAATTCCTGCTCGTCCTCAAGTAGGTAAATGATAAAAACGGAATTTTTGATGTGGAATGCTACCTAACATATTTATCCATGTAGTGTTCTCTATTGCGGCATGAATATTCAGATCCATAAGACTCAAAACAAAAGTCTATATCAACATAAAAACAATAATAATTCAAGCATGTGAATAAGGTAATTACCTCCTTTCAAAATAGCATGGTCTTACAAAGTTATCCCTACAAAATCATATGGTCTGGCTATGCTCCATCTTCACCACACAAAGTATCTAAATCATGCACAACCCCTATGAAAATCAAGCAATTGTTTCACACTTTTTATGTTCTCAAACCTTTTCAACTCTCACGCAATAGATGGGCGTGAGCCGCGGATATAACACTATAGGTGGAATAGAATGTGGTGGAGGTTGCAAAAGAAAGAGGAGAAGATAGTCTCACATCAACTAGGCATATCAACGGGCTATGGAGATACCCAACGATATATATTAATGTGAGTGAGTAGGGATTTCCATGCAACAAATGCACTAGAGCTATAAGTGTATGAAAGCCCAAAAATAAAACTAAGTGGTCGTGCAAAAGATGTAATTCCACTAATCATATGAAAGTAACAAAGTAGGAGACTCTCTATGAAGAACATGGTGCTACTTTGAAGCACAAGTATGGAAAAAGATAGTAGCATTGTCCCTTCTCTCTTTCTCTTTTATTTCCTTTTTTCTCCTTTTTCATTTTTTAGATGTGCTTATTTGGCCTCTTTTATTTTCTATGGGCTTCGCTGGCCTTTTTTGTAATTCCGGATACTCATCCCAACTTGTGAGGGAACCATAGCTTCCATGATCATTTTCTCACAGGGGACAATGCTCTAATAATGCAAATCATCACACTTTTATTTACTTACAACTCAAAGATTACAACTCTATAGCTAGAACAAAGTATGACTCTATAAGCAATATGGAAGTGATGGTGCGTGTCATAAAAACGGGTCAGTGGTGTTGCATAGCAATATATCTCGGAATGGCTATGAAAATAAAATAATAGGTAGGTATAGTGGCTGTTTTGAGGAAAATATATGGTTGATGTTTTGAGGAAGGTGGGTTTAATGTACCGGCGAAAGTTGCGCGGTACTAGAGAGGCTAGCAAAGGTGGAAGGGTGAGAATGTGTATAATCCATCAAGTCAACATTAGTCATAAAGAACTCACATACTTGTTGCAAAATCGTACTAGTTATCGAAGAAAAGTATTAGACGCATGCTCCTAGGGGAAGGGTTGGTAGGAGTTAACCATCGCGCGATCCCGACCTCCACACAATGGTTGACAATCATTAAATGAGTCATGCTCCGACTTCATCACACAACTGTTCACCGTACATGCATGCTACGGGAATCACAAGCTTCAACACAAGTATTGTTTCTAATTCACAACTACTTACTAGCATGACTCTCATATTACCATCTTCGCATCTAAAAACTATATGCAAGGAACCAAATTTATCATCATATTCAATGCACTTAATATGAAAGTTTTTATTATATCCCTCTTGGATGCCTATTATATTAGGACTAAATTCATAACCTAAACCAATTATCATTCTGATTAAAGAACTCTCAAAATAATATAAGTGAGTTATGAGAGTTTAATAATTCCACAACACCATCGTGCTCGAAAAGATATAAGTGAAGTACTAGAGCAACATTGCCTAGCTCAAAAGATATAAGTGAAGCATAAAGAGTATTCTAATAAGTTCACGATTCAGTGTGTGTATCTCTCTCAAAATATGCGTGCAGCAAGGATGATTGTGGAAAACTAAAAAATAAAGACTCATATCATAGAAGACGCTCCAAGCAAAACACATATCATGTGGTGAATAAAAATATAGCATCAAGTAAATTTAACGATGGATTGAAGACGAAAGAGGGGATGCCTTCCGGAGCATCCCCAAGATTAGGCTATTTTGTGTACATGAATATGACTTGGGGTGCCTTGGGCATCCCCAAGCTTAGTATTTTGCCACTCTTTATTCCATAGTCAATCAAATCTTTACCCAAAACTAGAAAACTTCACAACACAAAACTCAACAGAAAACTCATGAGATCCGTTATTATAAGAAAATAAATCACCACTTTTGGTACTGTTGTGAACTCATTCTTTATTTATATTGATGTAATATTTACTATATTCCAACTTCTCCATGGTTCATACCCCCCGATACAACCCATATATTCATCAAAATAAGCAAACAACACAAAGAAAACAAAATCTGTCAAAAACATAACAGTGTGTAGCAATCTGTTTACTTCGAATACTTCCGTAACTCCAAAACTTCTGAAACATTAGGACAATATGGGAAATTTGTAAATGAATCGTGTGTAAACAATTCAGATAAAAATCACGTTCCAGTGAATTTATAAAATTCCTATACTGAGAGCAAAAGTTTATGTTTTTCAGCAAAATCAACTTGCAAACACCGTAGACTATCCCAAAGGTCTTACTTGGCTCAAACACTAAATAGAACAAGAAAACATAATTATTACAGAGGAAATAATATTTGCAGCACTCAAAAACAAAAACAAAAACAAAAACAAAACAAATAAAATTGGGTTTCCTCCCAACAAGCGCTATTGTTTAACGCCCCTAGCTAGGCATAATGCAATAGATCTAGGTGTTATCATCTTTGGTATGCAATATATAGGCAGGTATCGAAACAGATTCATAAGGTAATCTTATTTTATTTCTAGGAAAGTTCTCCATGCCTTTTCCTAATGGAAATTGGAATCTAATATTACCTTCTTTCATGTGAATAATTGCACCAGTCGTTCTAAGGAAGGGTCTACCAAGAATAATAGGACATGTAGGATTGCTTTCTATATCAAGAACAATGAAATCTACGAGCACATAATTCGTATTAGCAACAATAAGAACATCATTAATCCTTCCCGCGGGTTTCTTAATTGTAGAATCTGCTAGATGCAAATTTAGAGAACAATCATCAAATTCACTGAATCCTAATACATCACATAAAGTTTTTGGAAATGTGGAAACGCTAGCACCCAAATCACACAAAGCATTGCACTCATAATCTTTAATTTTAATCTTAATGGTAGGTTCCCACTCATCATGATGTTTTCTAGGTATAGAGACTTCCAACTCAAGTTTCTCTTTAAAATATTTCATCATGGCATCCACAATATGTTTAGTGAAGGCTTTATTTTGACTATAAGCATGCGGAGAATTCAACATGGATTGCAACAAGCAAATACAGTCAATTAAAGAGAAACTATCATAATTAAAATCCTTGAAATCCGAAAGAGTGGGCCCATTGCTATTTAAAGTTTTGACCTCTTCCATCCCACTTTTATCAATCTTATCACTAAGATCTATGAACTCTGAATCATTGGGACGCCTTTTAGCTAAAGTTGACTCATCTCAAGTCCCATCTTTTTCAAGATTTATGCTAGAAAACAAATATTCAATAGGTGTCACACCAATCATTTTTAGATCTTCATCAATATTATCACGAGAAAACACTTTTTCAAGCCATACACGCTTAGCACGTATTCTAGCGGTTCTTTCCTTGCACTCATCAATAGAAATTATCATAGTTTTAAAGACTAATTAATATCTTGCATGGTTGGAATAGATCTAAGTTTCAAAGAATCAATCTCAAGAGAAATTGTATCAACGTTCCTAGCCAAATCATCAATCTTGAGCAATTTTTCTTCAATCATAGTATGGAAACCTTTTTAAGAGCTAATGAATTATTTAATATTATTCTCAAGATCAGAGGGCATCTTATTATAAATTCCATAAGAATTTTTGTAGGAATTACCATAATTATTAGAGGAATTACTAGGAAACGGCCTAGGATTGAAATTAGCTCTAAACACATTATTGCCAAAATTGTTCCTACCAACAAAATTCACATCCATAGATTCATTATTATTTCCAATCAAAGAAGACAAAGGCATGTCATTGGGGGTAAATAGGAGCACTCTTACTAGGAAAAATTTCATTAATTCATCCATCTTTCCACTCAAAGTATTTATTTCTTCCATAGCATGCACGTTTTTACTAGTAGGAGGTCTTTCGGTATGCCATTGAGAGTAATTTGCCATAATATTATCTAGGAGTTTAGTAGCTTCTCCTAATATTATTTCCATAAATGTACCACCCGCGGCTGAATCTAAAAGATTTCTAGAAGGAAAATTCAATCCCTCATAAAAAAATTGTATAATCATCCATAAGCTCAAACCATGCACCGGGCAATTCCTAATCATTAGTTTCATCCTCTCCCAAGATTGTGCAACATGTTCATGATCAAGTTGCTTAAAATTCATTATGTCGTTCCTAAGGGAGATGATCTTAGAGGGCGGAAAGTACTTGGAAATAAAAGCATCTTTACACTTATTCCATGAATCAATACTATTTTTAGGTAAAGATGACAACCAAGTTTTGGCACGACCTCGTAATGAGAAAGGAAATAGCTTTAATTTAAAACTTTCATTATCCACATCTTTCTTATTTTGCATATCACACAACTCAACGAAAGTATTTAGATGGGATGCAGCATCTTCACTAGGAAGGCCAGAAAATTGTTCTTTCATAACAAGATTGAGCAAAATGGCATTAATTTCACAAGATTCCGCACTAGTGGCAGGAGCAATCTGAGTAATAATAAAATCATTATTATTAGTAGAGGAAAGATCACATAACTTGGTATTATCTTGAGTCATTGTGACAAAGCAAGCAATATAGCACACAAGTAAGCAAACAAAAATATGAACGGAAAAAGGGCGAATAAAAAGGCAAATATTTTTGGTATTAAATGCAAGAGATGAAAACGAGAATTGGGGGAGAGGAAAACAAGAGGCAAAAGGAAAATAAATTAAATGCAAGAGATGAGTTTGTGATGGGTACTTGGTAAGCGTGATCTTGTTATGTATCCTCCCCGGCAACGGCGCCACAAATCCTTCTTGCCACCTCTAGAGCTTGCGTTGGTTTTCCCTTGAAGAGGAAAGGGTGATACAGCAAATTAGATAAGTATTTCCCTCGGTATGTTGAGAACCAAGGTATCAAGCCAGTAGAAGGAACAAGCAAGGCTCCAATAGTACCTACACAAATAATCAAACACTTGCACCCAACGCTATAAAGGGGTTGTCAATCCCTTCAAAGTTATTTGCAAGGATGAGATCTTATAGAGATATGTATAAAATAGTGATAGATCTAAAAGTAAAACAAAATTAAATAAATTGTAGAAAAGTATTTTTCGTATTTTTGGTTTATAGGTCTGAAATATAATATGGAAAATATACCCGGGGGGCATAGGTTTCACTAGAGGCTTCTCTCATAAAGGAAAATAATACGGTGGGTGAACAAAGTACTGTCGAGAAATTGATAGAAAAGCGAATAATTATGAAGATATCCAAGGCAATGATTACACATATCGACATCACGTCCGTATCAAGTAGACTGAAACGATTATGCATCTACTACTATTACTCCACACAACGACCGACTCCTGCATGCATTTAGAGTATTAAGTTCATCAAGAATAGAGTAACTCATTAAGTAAGATGACATGATGTAGAGGAATGAACTCAAGCAATATGATGAAATCCCCATCTTTTTATCCTTGATGGCAACAATACAATACGTGCCTCGCTACCCCTACTATGTCACTGGGTGAGGACACCGCAAGATTGAACCCAAACCTAAGCACTTCTCCCATTGCAAGAATTACCAATCTAGTTGGCCAAACCAAACAAATAATTCGAAGAGACTTGCAAAGATATGAAATCATGCATATAAGAATTCAAAAGAGATTCAAATAATATTCATGGATAATCTGAACTTAAACTAACAATTCATCGGATCTCGACAAACACACCGCAAAAGAGTATTACATCCAGTAGATATTGATGAAGATCATGAAGAACATGGTATTGAAGATCAAAGAAAGAGAAGAAGCCATCTATCGGGAACTATCTAAAGACCCGTAGGTCTGCGGTGAACTACTCACACATCATCGGAGGGGCAATGGAGTTGATGTAGATGCTCTCCGGGATCAATTCCATCTCCGATAGATTACCGGAAAAAGGCTCCCACATTGGATCTCTCGGGAATAGAGGCTCCCGACGGCATAAAAGTATTTTCGTGGCTCCGTTTGGTGATACAGGAATATTTTAGAATTTATAGGCCAAAAATTAGGGTTAGGAGACCTGCAAGGGGCCCACAAGCCAGGGGGCGCGGTCACCCCCCAGGGCGCGCCCTGCAGGCTTGTGGCCCCCCGGCAACTTCCTTGCCCCTACTCCAAGCCTGTTGCGTGTCTTGTGGTCCAAGAAAAATCATGGAAAAACGTGGAAAAAAAGAGAAACTGGCACTAGGCACTGGATTAATAGGTCAGTCCCAAAAAATGTAAAACAACATATAAATGCATATAGAACATCCAAAACACATAATATAATAGCATGGAACAATCAAAAGTTATAGATACGTTGGAGACGTATCACCCGCCGCCGCCATCAACCACCGCGCCTCTATTTTGACATCGGCTCGATCCGGCCTCTACACCGACCCGACGGCCTCACGCGATGTGGCTGCCCCTTCTGGCGGTCGACCGCGTGTCTTCCCGTCGACGTCCTGCACCGGTCGTCGCCGCCCTTCTCTGACCAGGACTGCTTCATTACCATCCGCCTCTGCTGTCACTTCGTACGTTCGCGCACCGGATGCATCGGGCTGGCTCCCGTCTTCGTCCACATCGGCCTCGTCGGCTTCCTCGGGCCGGTCATGCCGGCCTCGCTATCGTCTGCGTCGGCCTCGTCGTCTGCCTCTGTGTGACTGTCGGCTCCGATCTTCGGCCAAATCGGCTTCCTCGGGCCAGCCGCGTCGACCTCGTCGGCTGCGTCGGGCCGGCTGCTAGCTGTCGGCTACGTTGGCCTCGCCGACTGCCTCTCGCCGACTGCGAGCTCCGGCTACGATCGCATCAACAGTTTCATCTCGGACAACGCCACAACACCTCCAGTGAGCGACATCCCCGAGCTCGCGCGCAGTCCGGTTGATCACTCACTCGTCCATGATCCACCTCAGCTACGCCGTGCCACCGATCTGGCCCATCGATTGCACGCGCCTTTGCATGTCCCGTGAAGAGTGTCCCAACTAAAGCGCGCCCCTCCATCGATCGAGCATTGGGCTGCTGGTGTGTAGCCCCTTCGGTCGCAGCGCCGTCGCCCAGTGGTTCTCCTCGGGGTTGCACCGACCCGCGACCCGTCGCTACTCGCCCTTTCGGGCTGTAGCGTGGCGGCACGCGGTCCCCGCCGCCGCCCGAGGCCGTCCCTGTGGCTGCACCGACCCGCGCACCGCTGCTGCATCACCCCTTTGGGTCGTAGTCTCGCGGTACACGGTCTACGCCGCCACCCCGAGGTCTTCCCGTCGTCGCCTCGACCCGCGTGCTGGCGTTCATCGCCCCTTCGGGTCGTAGTGCCGCGGCGCGCGGTCCACTCCGCCGTCCCCGCGCATCGACGTATTGTGGTATGTGCCATGTCGTCTCCTTCGGCGTGGGAACGCCATCATCCGTGCCCGTCTTTGTCATGTTGTCGGGCTCTTCTTCGCCTACTTCGAGCATCGCCGCCGCGCTCCTAACCAGTCGTCGCCGTCGCTCTCCTTTGGCGTTGCTGCAGCTCTCTCACCAGAGCCGCTTCTCCCGTCCACCTCCTTCATCTTCGTCCAGCACCAGCTCATCGCCAGCGCCGCCGTCATTTCCCTCACCACTTCGTCTACTCCGACCACCGTGGGCTACATGGGCCCCCGCTGATTTGCTCCGCCAACCATCGCCGAGCCTTCTCCGCTAGCCTCCTCGACATGGCGTACAAGTTGTGTGCAGGTTCCCGTCTACACATGCCTGGTGCTGGCAACACCGACGTGTGCCTTTGTACCCGGTGTGTTCCCGGGCCTGGCAAACTTGGAGCGACGCATCGTCAACATCGTCTTCGTCCGTCTACGCATGCCCGGTGCTGGCAACACTATTGTGTGACTTCGTCCACGAAGTGTTCCCGGGATTGGCAAACCCGGCACAACGTGTCGTCAACTACGTATCCTTCCCGGCGCATGTAACACCCACAATTTTTAATTTGGATTTCTGGACTTTTGAATTGTTTTCTAAATGGATTTCAAAAATTGGCTTTGATAAAAAGCTCTTGTAGTCCTTTGAAAACCTATTTAAGAAAATCGTTGAAGCTTTCTTTTCTCAACATGCCTCGTTTAAAAGGATTCTTTTAGCGAAATGAATTGGTTTGGGAAAACTTTTATTCTTTTGCAATACCTTGGAATTAATTTCCGTAGTTGCACTTGTCAATCTCGTTCAAGATTTCTCTTTCCTCCTTCCATTCTGATTTATACCCTTTGACACTTGTCTAACATCTAGGTATTTATTTTTACTGATTTCCCAAAGTTTTAGAAGGGTTTAACCACCTTTCATATTTTATATCAACTAAAAGTACTTTCTATAATTAGTTTTGACCCCGACAAATTTACAAAGGAACTCATTGATTCCTTTGGAATTTGAGACCCAAACTCCTAACCTTAGAAGGCCTTAGTACCCTAAACCTATTTAACCAAAAACCTTGGAGTCACAAGTTTGGAAATTTCAAATTTTATTTGACCCAAAATACTCTCTTTGGAATAAAAACCTGACTAAATTTTTTCAGAAATTCTGAAAAATTGTAGGCAGTCTCTGCACTCAATGAGAGACCATTCCAAAACTTTTCAGCTCAAAATATTTTGTGCACGTGCCATTTTCATTTGGACGAACACCTAGATTGCACTCTAGCCCCGATCCTTCTCTGAACTTGATTCAGTCAAACGTTCAGAGTTCAGCGTTTCAGTCTTGCGCAGTGTCAATAACCATAGTATCGACGAGAGCAACTCGCTCCTGTGCCTAAGCTTATCCACGTGTCGTGCATCACCTTGGACGCTTGCTAGCATTGGTGGTGAGCTGGCCGAGCCAGTCAGCTCCGACAATAGCATCTACAGCGGCTGTTGCGGCCATCAGAGCCTCGCCTGCTACAGCCCCGCACCGTCCGGCACCGCGCCTTGCACCTGAAGGCTGCACGTGTCCCTGGCCCAGTGCGCGCCGTATTTTCCATTGCCACGCCCCGGGCAGCGCAGAGCACGAACTGTGCTTCTGTCGTGCACAATGAGACCCGCACCATCAAGCGGCGTCTTGCATCGATGCCTCGTCGATCTTTGACCAAAAATGGAACCCCCGTGCTGATTAGGTACCGACCCGACCACCTAACCACCTGACTAACCCCCTGGATCACTGGAATTGCTCGCCGAAGTTAAGACCCGCGGCACCTCTCTCATGCCTCTATAAATAGAGCCCCCTCCGAGCTGCCGAACCCAACACCCACTCCACCACATTTCCCCTCCATTCGGAAGCTTTGCCCAAGCCTGAGAAGTGCCTCGGAGAGGCCTTCTTCCCCATCTCTGGCCGACCCGATCCGCTTCATGTCCCGGTTGGATTCGTGCAAGGTGAGAGAAGAGGAACGCCCAAAGCTTTTTAGGAGTCTCCTAGTGATCCCCTCCTCCTAAAACCCACTCCGATTTGATCGCACGCGAGCCCCTCGGTGAGATCCGGTGATTCCTGAATTTATCGTCTGCTGGAGCAAGGTCACCGTCGACGTAGAGCCTCCCCCTCGACCCAACCCACCTCTCACTGATGCGCGGGAACACGGTGAGTGCGTAGGTGCCCTCGATTGGCTCTCTTCCTCCATCTGTCGCCGCCGGCGACCACCGCACGCTTCTCGCGCAGGTGAGTTTGAACCTGACAGGGTGGGACCCCCTCGTCAGTGTTCTTTTATTTTTGAAATGTTTTTCCCCGAAGGAGTTTCCGCAAGAAGCCATCTTCGAGGCAGGTTAACATATTTTCTTTCGGGCATTTTGAGTTTCTCAAACTAGCCCCTGGATAGATTCTGTTTTATTACAGAATGGTCCCTCTTTTGTTTTGCTTATAACTATTAATCTATAACAGCTTTTGAATTGATTATTTTTGCAAAATCTCGCGTTGAGGGTCTAGTTTATTTTCAGATTTATTTGGAAATTTTTTGAGACAGTAGCTAGGTCTCAAGTCTTACGACGGTATGTGTTGCTTGACGTAGATTCCGACGAAGGAAACGCCGACGTTAACCTTGCCAAGGTTGATCCCGACTACATGCAACCAGACAAGCATGTTTGAACTTTTGATGTGTTGTTTTCTCACTAACAAATTTAACATTAATCCATTGCATTAATCAAGCATGTTTCATCTCTTATAAAAAAAGTTAAAACATGACTATGCCAAGTGATGGTTGTGAGAGGTCGTAGATAACCTAGTCACGCGGAACGTGATAGGTTATGGCATGGTCATGACAAGTGCATAATTGTGATGAGAAGAAGTAATAACTAAAGTATCGACCTAGATCGAAACTTGTCAGTTTGTTACTTTCGTTATCGTACTACCACAGTTTCCTGAATGAGGATTTGGTATAGTCGGTCGTAGGACTATTATCAGTCACACACCATGTAGAGGGGCTGGGATGAAGGTATCCATGGCCCTGGACTAAATCCAGTCATCCGGTCAGGGGGCATGGGTGTTTTCGGTCTGGGACCGAGAGGGAGGGCACTCCCTTGTAGCGCGCGGTATAAATTTGATCCCATGCTAGTCGAGGTCGGAGCATCCCCGTCTTATGGATTTTCCATGGCAGCGTAGTCCGGGTGAAGCCACGCTTCGCGGGGGTAAAATGGGTGTGTGTGCTGATTTTGAGTGTCTGCTTGTAAAATACCGTACGCGGGATTAGTCACATGGACTATCGGAACCCGTGGGCTATGGGTAAAGAGCACATGCTCTCCAGAGTCAAAACTATTCGAGTAGCCGTGTCCACGATTAAGGAGGGTCGTTTGGCAAGTTAGGTGTCGGTCTTAGAGTCGGTCCTTAGAGTACAAGTTGGTTGAACAATGATGGTTGTGGATATCCAACAGTATTGTGGAAAAATTTATTATTAACATCTTGGTTCTAAAATTATCCTGAAGGTTGGTTGTACCACCCGGATAATTTTTATTTGTTGTATGCCTTTTGTGTGGTGTCGCTAAGACGCCCGACTGCGGCTTGTTACTTATTTTATGCCCTTATTCTGGTGTCGCTAAGACGCCCGACCGTGGCTTGTTATTTATTTTTATGCCCTGTATGAGGTGTCGCTTAGACGCCCGACGGTGGTAGATTAATGATTGTTAACCTTTCGAGGCGTCGCTCCACACACCCGATCGGTGCATTTTTATTTTTCTATTGGGATATCTCGAGAGGATTACCGCCCGATTTATCCACTAACTTAATTTATTTCGAACACCTCTAATTGATAAATTATGATCTGAACCACACCTATTAATAATTAACTGGATGCATCTCATCTTTTGTGCAGACTGTTTGCGAGTACTTTTTGAAGTACTCACTGGATTGTTGATGTGGCCAGATATGGATGAAGGAGACCTCATGGATGAAGAGTTCGATAGCGAGTCCGATGTCTAGAGGAGTCCCAATAAGTCTTGCGATCCTGGAGTCTACCACTGTATTGTTTCACCGCTTCCGCCACCACGAATAAATTGTCAAGCCTCACTCTGACGCTTGGTGCGTAGTAGTACTTATCATGTCACATTACTTTCATGTGACGTGACCCTTTTATTACGAGCAGTAGAATTATCTCATTACCACTGTAACATATCCGTCTGTGTGAGACTTGAACATGTTATAATAATTTGTAGAGCAACTTCTGCTCTACTCTGTTTAATATTAAGTATTGCTAGTTTTCTGTATCGGGATGAGTCTATCAGTGGGAAATATTTTTCTACACTCGTGATGCTCATGGCCGATTTCCAATAAATTATTTTATTTGGAAACCGGTCGTGACAACCTTGGTATCACAGCCAGGTTGACTGTAGGAAACCCCTAGGCACGATGGCTAAACGGATTAGTTATTTTATTTTTCTGCATGCTGTAGATATTTTCTGTTAGTCAACATATATTTATGTTATAACTATATGAAAATTTTGTCCACTATGTAGATGGCTGGAAGCGGTTGCCCGTCTGAGGTGTTCGCCAACCAGCCGGAGGGATATTCACGACTTCTTTCCGTCATTGCCAAAATCGCAATTGGATCGACGACTCGCACCGAGTACACGTTCTACCGCGACAAGATCAGCGACTCCCTGACTATGCATCAGGCGTCGATGCATTTTATTGGTGGGCGAACGGAGGCCCGTCGTCTTCGTTTCGTCGGGAGAGCCATGCCTACGGAGTGGCATGCTATTCAGATGGCAGCCACGGAGGCAATTGCCCGTCTCTAGGACACCCTTCCAGTGATGAACACTCATACTTATCACTACCTGCCATGCCACATGCCATACACCAATCACTATGATTTTGCCTGCCCCAGAGGAGAGGAAGACGATGCTATTGGGACGCTCGTGCAATACCTCATAGACTTGGAGTCAACCTTTGACGTCTTACTAGATGACTTGGTGGTTGCACGCATGGAGGCCGTTACTCGTACTCACAGCGGGACAGAGCTCCTTCGCCCCGCATCACCTCGGTCATGCCCATCTTCCTCTGCTTTATGCACTCCGCCAGCCCAGCTTCGCCGTGAGCTGCCTACGATTAAAGAGTTCAATCAAGTCATTGCTCCTGCCCCCATTAAAGATGTTATGCCTGCTAGTTTCGTTCGTGCTTCGTCGTCTCGTGCAGTCCGCCTAGAGCCCGTGCTAGAGTAAATGGACTCCACAGCTCCTCATCTTGGACTTTCCCTGAGCTAGCCGATCCAGATCCCTTCCAACTCCACCTAGAGATGGTGCAGCAGAACATCCGTGTGCTTGTATGATATGTATGATATGTATGATGGTGTGCTCTTAGACTGAAGTGAAGTAGTCGTGTTGCTTCATGTAGGACCAGGAGAAGTGAACTAGCTTAAATAACATGTCAGACATACGAGAGTATGACCTAAGTGATATGTATAATTATGCGTGATGAAAGATGTACCGCAGTCCTTCTCCAAACGCGACGGTTATTTTATGAAAAAGACTTTTCACAGTGTTTCCTTAGATAAAATTTTAATTTTATTTTTCCTTGAACTTGAATTTTTCATTTGGTTTTTGCGACATTAACCCAGCTTTGATAAAATGAGCCGTCCCTTGACACACTCCATGCCAAGAATGCAGGGAGAAAATCAATCTGCTAAGACATGAAATGATTTCACTCAAGTACAGTCAAGCCGACACGAGAGCGACCCAGGATTTTCGGAAGTTTTTCGTCTTATGAGTAGAGCCAGCAACAGCATCAAGAGATGATGAACCAACTAATGAATATGGGAAATCAGTGTGGGCCACACCCACAACACTCCAGGTTGGCTGACTTACAAAAGACACGTCCACCAACTTTTTCTCACACCAACAAACCTATGGAAGGAGACGATTGGCTATGTGACATTGAAAGGTAGCTTATTATTGCGCAATGTTCCGACCATGAGAAGGTACACTACGCACCTCACTATCTGACTAGAGGTGCAACCTCGTGGTGGCAAAATATCATCTGCGTACACCCGGACGAGAAGAACATCACGTGGGCCGAATTCAAGGAGAGTTTTCATGGGGAAAACATTCCAAACAGCGTCATGAAAATCAAGAAGAGGAAATTTGAAGACCTCAAACAAAGGACTTACACAGTAATGGAATACTGGGACCAGTATAATCAATTATCCCATTATGCAAGTGAAGACTATAAGACAGAAGAAAAATAATGGAGAAGTTCCTCGATGGACTCGCTCCGGCATTGAAATGCCAGCTGGTCGTTCACACCTTTCCACACTTCAAAACACTTGTGGACAAGCCAACATGCTTGAGGCCGAACGTCGCACTTGGACAACATTCGTAAGAACCGTCATAACAACTCGGCACCAACTCGCAACATCAAGAACAAGACTGAGGACGCAAATAATCAAAATCCTCATGCTCCCACTTCAACCAATAGAGTCAACACCCACTTTTATGCAAGGAACAAGGATTTTACTCCCCGCCCCGATGTCACATGTTTTGCCTACGGAGAGGCTGGACACTTCGCTTGATAGTGCCCAAAAGCCGGGAATGGTACGACTAAAACAAACCCTCCCAGCTATGACCCAGCACCAAAGGCCAACAACTTCAATCCCAACAACAATCACCGGAAGGGTCACATGAATCTTATCGCCAAAGAAGATGCTATGAACGCACGAGAGATAGTACTTGATAAATTTCCTGTCAACAAAATTCGTGCCATGGTTTTGTTTGATTCTGGAGCTTCCCGTTGGTTCATTTCAGAAAAAATTGCCATGAAACAAAACTTTTCAACCCTCCCCTTGGAAAATTCGATGACCATCAAATCCTCGGGAGTACAGGAAAATACCCAAAAATATTGCAAGGATGTTAGCATTGAGATCAAAGGCTTGACGTTTTGGGCAAATCTCATTGTGATCGAAAGCAACGATTTGGATTCTATTTTGGGAATGGATTGGCTAAATACCAACAAGGGATTTATTGACTGCTTCAACCGAATGGTCACACTCACCCACTATCAGGGTAAAAGAGTAAAAGTTGCAACATTAGAAAGGAAGAAGTCAACTCAAGCACGATTGAATAAAATGGAAGCTATTAAGTTGAAGGACGTCCCAATGGTTTGTAAATGTCCGGATGTATTTCCTGACGAACTACCAGGTATGCCACCAGACCGAGAAATAGAATTTGTTACCGAGCTTGCACCTGGTACCACCCCAATATACAAGAAACCATACCGCATGGCACCTACTGAATTAGTCGAACTCAAGGAACAAATAAATGAGTTGTTGGACAAAGGATACATCAGACCCAACTCTTCGCCATGGCGATCGCCAGTATTATTTGCCAAAAAGAGAGATGGGACGCTAAGACTTTGCGTCGATTATTGAGCCCTCAACATGGCCACCATCAAGAACAAGCATGCACTGCCCAGGATAAATGATTTGCTCGACCAGTTAGCTAAAGCAAAAGTATTCTCAAAAATTGATTTGCGGTCAGGGTGTCATCAGCTTAAGATATGCTCAGAAGACATTCTGAAGACAACATTTACGTCATGATACGATTGTATGAGTTTACTGTAATGCCTTTCGGACTGAGAAATGTCCCGGCTTACTTCGTGCATTTTATGAATAAGGTATTCATGAAGTACATGGATAAGTTTGTCGTAGTCTTCATCGACGACATACTTTTATACTCCAAGAACCTCGAAGAACATGCGGAGCACCTAAGGATTGTATTGGGAGAACTGCGTAAGCATCAGTTGTATGAAAAATTCAGCAAATGTGAGTTTTGGCTGAAGCAAGTCTGATTTTTGGGACATGTAATGGCCCAAGAAGGCATAGCCGTGGATCCTGAGAAGGTCAAGGCTATAAGAGAATGGTCGCAACCAGCTAACGTGACACATATCCGAAGTTTTCTTGGAATGGTGGGACACTACCGGAGATTCATTGAAAGTTTTTCCACTATTTCTAAGCCCATGACCCAATTACTCAAAAAGGACAAGAAGTTTCAATGGACTGAAGCATGTGAGAATAGCTTCCAAGAGCTGAAGAAGAGACTAACCACGACACCAGTGTTAATTGTTCCAGACTAAATTAAAGATTTTGAGGTATATTGTGATGCCTCAAGAAAATGCCTCAAATGCGTAGTTATGCAGGAAGGGAAAGTCGTCGCTTATGCCTCGTGACAACTATGGCGACACGAAGAAAATTACCCCACTCACGATTTAGAATTGGTCGTAGTGATACATGTTCTCGAGGAATGGAGACATTTTCTGCTTGGTAATTGCTGTGAGATATACACGAATCATAAGAGTCTCAAATATATCTTCACGTAGCCAGATCTCAACGTACGAAAACGACATAGGATGGAATTAATTAAAGATTATGATGTGGGCATTCATTACCATCCTCGTAAGGCTAGCGTGGTAGTCGATGCTCTCAGCCGGAACCCCACCTCAAGCAAAGGTCATGTACCAAAGCTAAGACCTGAAATTGCCAGAGAGTCCGCTCTGCTAAACCTCCTTCTCGTTCCAGAAGGCACCGTGGCACAACTAGAAGTGCAACCCACTCTGGATGAGAATATAAAGAAGGCTCAGAAGGAGCACCCCAGCATTAAAGGCATAAAGAAAAAGGTGGACCTTGGAAAGGCCCCCGAATTTATTATTGATGAACAAGGGATATTATGGTAAGGAGACCGACTATGCGTACCAGACCAAGAGGACCTCAAAGCTCAAATTTTGGAAGAAGCTCACAATGTGCCATACTCAATCCATCCTGGAAGTACAAAACTGTTCAAGGATTTACAGGCAAAATATCGGTGGCACGGGATGAAAAGGGATATTGCTTCTTTCATTGCCCGTTGTGTTTCATGCCAGAACACCAGAAGCTAGTAGGATTATTGTAGCCTATGAAAGTACCTGAGTGGAAGTGGGATGAGGTAGGCATGGAGTTCATTGTCGGACTACCCCTGTCACGACACGGACACGATGCCATATGGGTTATCACAGATCGACTAACCAAGGTGGCTCACTTCATTCTGGTAAAGACTACATACTCCACTGAGAAGCTAGCACAGTTATACCTCGCATGCATTGTCTATTTACATGGGATACCTAAAACTATTGTATCTGATAGAGGTACCAAGTTTACATCAAGGTTTTGGGATTATTTGCAACAAGTATTGGGAACCCAGTTAGTGTTCAGCACAGCATATCACCCTCAAACTGGAGGACAGACCAAACGTGTAAATCAGATTCTCGAAGACATGCTCAGAGCTTGTGTACTCACATATGGAAACAGTTGGGAGGACAGTTTGCCTTACGCCGAATTCTCGTTCAACAACAGCTATCAGACAAGCCTACAAATGTCACCTTTTGAAGCCTTGTATGGAAGGAGATAGCCATATCAGTTTGCCTCTAAATTGGTCAGAAACTGGAGATAGCCATATCAGTTTGCCTTTCACCACTTTCGTCACCACGAATAAATCGTCAAGCCTCACTCTGACGCTTGGGGCGTAGTAGTATTTGTTATGTCACATTACTCTGATGTGACGTGCCCCTTTTATTACGAGAAGTAGAATTATCCCATTACCACTGTAGCATATCCGTCTATGTGAGACTTGGACATGTTGTAATAATTTGTAGAGCAACCTCTGCTCCACTCTGTTTAATATTAAGTACTACTGGTTTCTGTATCGAGATGAGTGTATCAGTGGAAAATATGTCTCTACATTAGTGACACTCATGGCTGATTTCCAATAAATTGTTTTATTTGGAACCGGTCGTGACAGCGCATCACTACTTCGATACCACTGTCCCATGAGTCAATCAGCGCCTCCTTGCGCCCGCGGCTTCACGGCAACTTCCTCAACACCGGCTACCCAGATTCGCCATCGACCATGACTTTTTTCGCACAGCTACCTCGACCATGGCTACACCACCCGATGCTCTCAGCTACCTTGACATCGGCACAAAGAGCTACCTCCTTGCTTGAGCAACCTCGTCGGTTTTCACTCCAGCCACGTCTTCTGTGATGCATCGACCGTCACGACCGTGAGGGGTGACCGTCGGCTTATCTTCGGATTCTTCTCCAGTCTCACCGTGTGCATCGCTACCGTTGTGACTAGGGGGGTATTGAGTAACGTGATTGTTTAAAGAACATAGATAAATTAGAATTTGTTACTCACTTAACTTGTACCTCGAGATGATCATGTACTTTTCAGGGCCTGGCCGACCAAATTTGGGGTATGTGCCAAACTGTGAAATAGGCTGACCACTAGAGAAAGAACGTCTAGCGAAGAGACGCACTGCAGCACATGACCAAGTCGTCATCCACCGGGAGGCTACAAGCACCTCCAAATAATGCGGTTGTGAATCAAGGGCCTTTTTGGTAACATTTCGTAAAAACACATCAATGTTATATTTGAAATATTTTTAGAAAACGCTTCAAAAAATCTTTTTTATGACGATTTCATCAAAATACGTCAAAAACTTCAATATTAGAGCAATCATGAAAAAAATAAAAAAAATTAGACTTAGGATTTTTTCATTATGCCGCAAACAATTAAAAAATAGCTGGAACAGAATGCTAGATATGGAGTTAAACATCTCCAAACACCAGCAAAACGTGGCGTCTTTATATACTCGTGATACTTCCTCTTTCACGGTTTAGAAGGCATGTTTGAAAATTCTCTGGAACCTAGATGGTTATTGATTGACTGTGAGATGGGCTAAAAATAGCATTTAACTGTCTATATATAGAAGTAGTACTACGAAGTACTAATTAGCTGCTATGAATAATGCAATGCGCATTACACCTTATCTATTATGAAAATGCATGTAAATTTAATTGTGTCTTCTAAACCGTGACAGGTGTATTAGTATTTATATGGCTATTCCATCAGGTACTTTATAGTGCTGATTATTGAGATGGTTGCTATTCCTTTTCACTAGCACGAGGTCAGACCATCAGCCGGCCGCACGTGTAATCAATGTTGATGTAATACGTGGTTGATCCTTCTTTAGCTCTGAGCAGCAGTTACACTGAACTAGTCTATGTGTTGTGTACTGAACTGACAAACTGTTATAAAAAAATTTGGGACCCCTAAAAATCAGAGGTTCTACGGCCGGCAATGTTGCACATGTGGTTGGTCCGGCCCTAATACTTTTATATATATGTTCACGAAGCTCAAGCAATAAACAACTATTTCATCAATCCGTCGATCTTTTTCAACGTCATCGTTTCTCGTGTATACAGGTCGCATGTGCGCCTCCGGTCTCTCGCTACATTTGTGAGTGGAACGAGACCAGTCAGAGTGCGTGCGTAGAAGCGCCGTTCAAGGCCTAGCCGACCCCTCTAGAAGAGAAAACAATGATCCGGTGGAAAAAGCTCGCCAGTCGCCAGCCATGGAGTGGCCGAGGCGGATGAGGTGCGTGTGCCGCGAGCGCAACGGACGGCACGTACTCCGACTCTGACTTTGGGCAGGAGTAGGAAGAGCTGCTAATATGCTTCTACCAGCGATGGATTGAGGGCGAGTCCACGGACCTCGCGCTTCCCATCAATCAGAGCACGATTTCGTGGGGGTTACCGGGCTTAGTTAATCATGCGTATCTAATATCTCAACGAATGTCCACATGCCATCTTTCTTAACCACTAAGCCATGGAAACATGAACCAGAGAAAGAGAGTGCGTGTGTGTGTAAATTACCATCATGGGCTCACAGCGGGAACGTATTTCCATGCATCGCTTTCGGTCCATTTTATACTGGCATCGTACCGTGTACTGCGGATAGCCTATTCTAAGTTTATTTTCTGCCGCGAACGCTCTTCTGGACGGATTTCTCGCTAAACAGACAGGCGATCGAGTACTCCGCCTGACCCTGTTCGCCGCCGTCGACAATCATGCACAGCGCATTCAAACTGTACACGAGGCCCTCACCGGCCGCGCATGGATATGGAACATCACCGGCGTTCTCTTTATCAGAGACCTTTCCTAGACCATATATGTACTTGGACTGGCCTTAGCGTTAGACAATGTTTATACGTAGCTTCCATGTGTATCATATATCTTGTATTTGTATCTTTGTATACCTCTATATATACATGAGATAGCCACACATGTATTTGATGTCAAGCAGTTTCCCGAACCCTAGTGTTTACATGGTATCAGATTAGGTTTCGATAGCTTCCATCCCGTCCCGCCTTCGACCCCGATCGTCCTGCATGGCGTCTGGCCCGACCACCGACGCCGCCCCGGCCTCTCCGTTCCTGGCCTCTCGGTTGTTGCTTCCCCTGGCCGGCGCCAATCCATCTACTCGTGTCCCGTTGGCGTCGCCGGACACAGCTAGATCCGTTGCGCCTTACGCGGTCGTGTCGGCGGAGCCGTCCCGCACGATGCATGCGGACGAGCATGGGGCGTTGCATGCAGCTCCCTCCAGCGTGTGGGCTGCGTACGACGCCAATCCATTTGCTCCGTATGGCGCTGCGTACGGTGCTTTGCCTCCAACGGAGTATGGCGCTCCGCCTCTGACGGCGTATGGCGCCCCGCCTCCGTCTGCGTATCCTTCGGCCGCGTACGGCGCTCCGCCCCCGCTTGCGTATCCTCCGGCGGCGTACAACGAGTTGCCTGCGGTTCCACACAATGCGCCGCCAGAGTCCTATGTTACCGTGTCTCCGATCTACGACGGGTACCAGCCGGCTGCTCAGATCACGTCGCCCTATGGTGCTTCCCCGGTGCCATATCGCCCGTCTGCTGCGGCTCCTTCAACGGAGCTCGTTCATCTCTCGTCGGCGCGTGGTGGTGGTCCACATCAGGGCTACTACACATCGCATCTGCTCGATCATGTCGCCGCTGCTGCACCGTTCTACTTCGCGCACTTCATCCCGATGCAGTTCACGACGGATAACTATCTGTCGTGGCGTGCCCAGGTGTTGCCGCTTCTCCGCAGTCGCTACTTGGAGGGTTTTGTTGATGGTACTCTGTTGTGCCCTCCACCATATCATCCGGGGCATCATGCGTGGGTGGCTGAAGATCAAGCCTTTCTATCTACTATCCAGTCCTCTATAACGGAGGGAGTCTCGTCACTGGTCATCTTCGCCGCTACATCTTGGGACGCGTGGATGGCTCTTCACAGCAGTTTTGCCTCGCAGCTTCAAGCACGGGCTCATGCCATTCGCACTGCGCTTGGGGAGATGAAGCTTCAGGATCTCACCATCGCCGACTACTTCAACAAAGTGACGGGTATGGCTGACACACTTGCCTCCATTGGCAAGGCGCTTGGGACGGAAGAATTCACTTCCTATGTGCTCAACGGAGTGAGCGACGACTATGATAATTTGGCAGAGAATATCAATGGCCGTGACACTCCCATCCAGCCACATGAGTTGTATGTGCGCCTTCTTGCTACGGAGCAGCGCATCCAGGCTCACCGGTCTACGTCGAGTTTCCCTTCCGCCAACGCTGCCACGCGTGGGAAGGGCAAGCCCTCCAAGCCACCAACTAGTGGCAAGCCTCCATCGACCGTGCTTCATTCGCGTCACACCACTACCTCGACGGGAGGTTGAGTCCGTGCATGTTGCCCTTCATGTGGTGCTCAGTTCCCCTGCCAGCTATGTGGGCTTGATGGTCACCTTGCCTCCCGTTTCCATCGTCGCTTCAAGCAGGATTTCTTGGGACTTGGGAACAGTGGCAAGGGTAAGAGAAGCAGGCTGCCCTCGCGAGTCATGAGCAGGGGCATACTTCTTCTTATCCAGTTGATGCGTCTTGGTACATGAATATAGGAGCTAGCAATCACTTGACGAGTGAGTTAGGCAAACTCTCTACACAGGAGCCGTACTGTGGGCTCGATCAGGTTCGCACGACTAATGGGGAAGGTATGCACATCTCACATATTGGTTAGGCATCGCTTCTTACATGTCGATCCATTCAATTACGTATTCTTAATGTCCTCCGTGTTCCCTCTGTTTCACATAGGTTGCTTAGTTCCTAAACTTACTCGTGATAATAATGTTCTTGCTGAATTTCATCCTTTTCATTTTTTTGTTAAGGATCAGGAGACGAGGGACGTTCTTCTTAGAGGTCGACTGTGCAATAATGGTCTTTATGCGCTTGATGTGCCACCAGCTCCTAGTGCCTTCTATGGTGTTCATGTGTCTTGATAATCCCCAAGTGCAAGGAATCATCGTAGCAATTCCCAAAGGTGCAAGTGATAAGTATGGAGTGTCAAACCCACAAGGAGCTAAAGGTAAGATCAATATTCTCTCAAGTCCTATCTGCCAATGATACGACTCTACGTACGCCGAACGTTTGCTTCCAACTAGAAACGAGAAATAAAACTATTTCGTGGGTATGAAGAGAATAGCTTTGCATGATAACGGAGAACTAAAATATAAAAATATGTGCATTTATCATAAAGTTAGATTATATTACAATATATTACAAATAGCGAGTGTGGAATAATGATGCGTCGGTGTGTGTGTCAGCGTTCTAGGAATGGGGGTACCAAGACCTGCCTGTGTGTGGCCCAGGGCTGGTCCACTTCATCGACCAAAAACCAATAGGCCCGAGACCACTCAAGGCAAGGCCCTCGCGAGGGGAAAAGCCTCGCGAGGAGGAACCGCTTCAAGACCCGTGGGGATCCTCCTCAGGACCCCTCCGGAGCGGCGGATATTCCGAGGCAAGGCCCGGCCTCAGGAGTCAAGGATGACACGGGGAAAGGACAGGCGGGCAGCAGATTGCAGGATGGTGCAGTTTCCCCTTTCGTGCAAAGGAGGTAAGGACGTACGCGGGTTCCCAAGGCATTTTCCAAAGGTTTCCTTTCTAGTGCAACAAAGCCATTGCCGCCAGCCAGCAGGACAGACGTCATCCCTGGACCTGTCCCTGCAGCGCTGGCAACCACTTTTACAGGTGAAGACCACCTTTGGGCAGGGGAGCATGTTCCCCTATTCCCCTTCAAAGTTGGTCATTGTGGGATCCCTTCCCGCCCTTGCAATGAGGGAAGAGGACCCAGTCCGCCGCTATATATGAGGATAGGTTACTTCGTAGAGGGAGATCCCATCCCATCCGCCCTGATACAATCCATTCATTTGCACACCCGCACCACACGAAGGCCACCCAGCCTCCGGAGGCCCTCGAACACTATACTAGTTCATCCACCAACCTCCACGTGAGGCGATCCACCAAAGCAGGCGTAGGGGATTGCACTTCCAAAGTCCTTAACCTGGGTCAACTGCCATGTTAGGTGTCTTCCTTCACCATCGAGTGAGTTCTCTGCCACCCCGAGCGAGTAGCGAGCTAGGTGAGGTGAGCCCGAGAGAGATCTACGTACACACCCCTGAGTTCAAATCTTTAGGGTTTTGGGGAGTCCGAAATCCTACATTTGGCGCGCTAGGTAGGGGGTGTGCCAAGGTCTTCTCCGAGCTTCATCTTCCCTAAGCCCCGCTGCTCCGATGGTCGGCGCCCAACAAGCTTCTTCGAGCCTCATCGAGCTGGCTTCCAACCGTCATACCACAACGGCTGGAAGCACGTGTACCGGCGTTATGGTATCAGACGACTCATACCAGATCGTCAATGTCATCTCCACTGTGGCAACTACCAGCGCCACCCAGGCGCACGGCGGTTGGGAGGCGCCCCCGACATCCACGACACACCGCATCAACTTGCAGGAACTCAGCGCGCAAGACGCGCTGCAGATGGCGAGCGAGATGCTCCGCCAGCGACTGAGGCAAGGGGGCTTCGACGCCTGGGCAGACCACATCATGGAGCTGACCGCCATCGCCGAGAAGGCCATCCAACACCACTCTTCTTTAGGGCCACACGCGCCAGGCACAGGGGGCTCGCACCCCCAGCTGGCCCTCGGGCCTACAAGCGGCGGGGCCGAGAGAGATGCGTCATATGCTGCCCTCCTCCTCCTCCAGATTCCGGTGGTCGGCCTCGAGGCGCAGCATGCCGGCAACCACCAGGGGCGCGATGAGGACGGCAGGAACTTCGATGCACACACCGGCGCGCATCACCAAGACCAGGTAGGCCCCCGACAACCTGGGGCGGCCAGGCAGGAGCGCTCCCTCAAGCGCAGCCAGCAGCGGGCAGCAATGGAGACACGCCAGAGTACCAAGGGAGGAGTGTGCACCGAGCAATGTGAGGAGCACCCAACGGCGGCAATAGGAACAAGCGACTTCTTGCGGAGGCCTATCACAAGAAGAACTCCAAGCAACGCGACCGGGTTGACCTCCCCCCGCCGCCGGGAGGGTCCGCCACCGCCGAGCTGTTGAACGGCTTTGGAGGTCGATCGAACACCTACGTGGAGCCTTATGTACCGTGATATGTAACACCAGTTGACCCTCCCGATGAGGAAGAGCCTCACGCGTCCACCCCAGGCACCAGCCCTCCTCAGGAGTAAGGAACGCTCTAGGGGTCCTCCTTGAGCCGTACCCTGGTGCTCCCGATGGCGGAGCACTCGGCCCAAGAGGTATGGGCAGGGAGGCGCCCCCATGCCGCGGGGCATGACGCAAGCTGCCGCCCCCGCGGAAGAACTGCGAAGAACTGGGTCCCCGGCCTCAGGAGGACGAGTCGAAGAATGCAACTAGACACAAGTGGCGCGGGTCACCCGAGGTGACTGCGGTGCTGGTGTGGGCGCCGAGGGCCAGGCCTCACAAGGTGCCCCTCAGGCGCGAAGAAGCTATGCGAGGTGATTTTTTGGTTCACTGCTCTAGGGGGTGTCCACTGGCCGCATGAACTTCAAGCGTTCACAGCACGCCACTGCCCATCTTATCATTTACGCATGCTTCCATAACTTCTGCGCTATCCATTCGGCGGTCTGACATCTTACCTTGGTTGCTTCTTTGGGCGATCTACCCCCCACTCGGGGGCTCCGGCTGATGCGCGTCACCCCGTCGCGTGACCTGGAGAGGCCCCGCGGTTCCCCAGGTCCACAATCAACATGATGAAATCGGGGACGCTTGAGTGTCAAAACGGGGCTCCTGAGCATTGAGCCTCAGGAGCCTTACCGGTCATAAGGCCACCTTCCACCCTTGATGTCGTCCACGTACATTCGGTCGTTATCAGGGGTGGCAGTGCTTGACCCCGTAGCTGCGTTCGTCCATTCGGTCGCAAGCGACGGCGGTTGGGAAATGTGCGGGAACGGATCTTGGCGACGCAGAGCCGCACGAACATCAAAGGGGGCTCCTGAGCATTGTGCCTTAGGAGCCTTACCGGTCACAAAGGCACTTGGCCACCCTCGTGCTGTCCAGGCACATTCGGACGGTATCAAGGGTGTCAGGGCCTTGCCTCGTGAGGCACCTCACGACGACAGGGAAATGTGTAGGACTAGGACCTACCGATTTAGAGCAGTAAAAGCCCCAACCAGTCTGAGGTGAAGGAGGAAACATCGCGGAGCCGGAGTGCCCTCGCGTTCACCAATGACCCAAAGGAATCACGCACCTATGCCTCGTGGGTACGGACACTCGCGAGGCCAAAGCGTCCTTGCGACCTCCCACATACACCCCCACCATGACACTCTCACGTAATAACAAGCCGAGGCTGTATATGCCCAGGCCCCCTGAGGACGTGGAAGGGGTCCATCCCACAACTAGTGGCAGCCCTAACCTCCGCGTTGGGGAGAAGACGGAGGCAATCAACTTAGTCTGCCAATGACTATGCCCTCAATTGGGGGAGATGGCGATGAAGATTAGCCTAGGTGTCGGACGCGACGTTTTCTTGCTTCTTCCTGGAGTTTGAATTATCCTCTGTTGAACTAAAATTTGCCGATTTTAGAGTCGATGTTCGAAAACAAAATGGGAGGGAATTTTCTCTTGCACTGTATCGTTTCACCGGCTTTGAAGCCTCCCTTTTTGGATGGCATTTTCCGAGGAGCTGAACGCTCCGCACTGCCCCTAGGCGCCAAGGAGCGTAAGCAAGGACTTGCCGCCCCAGAGGCTAACACTTTCAGCAGTCGACCCCCACTCGGTGGCTCGGATCGAAGCACGATACCACCACAAAGAGTCTCAGGGGGCCTCAGGGCGCCCTGGGGCATTGACCAAAGGGTTTCCACCCCGTCCCACCGACAAAGAGGAGCTACTAACGAGGAGGTGCGGAAGGGACCGACGCAAACTGACGAGCTAAGTACCCCGCTATCTCACACGGGGACCATCTGGTTTCGCGTCGAACCAAGAACGAATTAAAAGCATGCATAATAACGAGAAAATGCAGGGCCTAAGGACTAAGCTGCGGCAAAGAACGAGGCCATCGACCAAGTGCACAGCAGCACAAGCGATGCCTCTGGAGGATGGGACCTCCTGAAGGCCCTGGCTGCCGTTGCCCCGGAGCAACGACTTGGTCATCAACAGGCCCTATGCAAGGAAGCCAAGCCGCAACAACTACCAGTGAGCAAGCCGTCGATTCAAGAGCGAAAGGAAAAAGTGAGAATGGTGAAGGTAACATGCAAAAGCCTAACGCCCGACAGGGCAGAGTTCATGGACCAATATTGCAGGAACATGAAAACAGAAGCTAGGGGATGCCTAAGGGGAGAGGTCGCCGACACCGCCCTTGGCGCCGACCTGCTCGGCATCGGAGCCCTCCTCCTCACTCGAGACGGGCACCCGGACATATCTCTCCACCAGGGTGCCCACATGCGGGCGCACTTCGTCCCGCAGAAGACGCCGAGACTCAGCATGCACCGGCTCGACGATGCAGTGGAGATCAAGCTCCCGGACGAGGTGGCGCAGGTTGGAGAAGACGAGCGTCAAGGCAAGGCCCAGGAGCTCGCGCTCTTCGGACGCGTTGTCCTCCTCCACGCGGGAGACGCCGGCCTCCAGCGTCTCCACCACCTTCTGAAAGAAGGCGAGGAATCCCCCGTCTCTCCTCACCCTTGGCAGCGCCAGAGCATCCCCCATGAGTCGGCGGGTCGCGCGTGCCGCCCTGCCGACGATGCCCTTGAACTGCTTGACTCACTGGCTCGAACTGCTTGACTTGTTGGGACTCCAGCATCCGGGCGTACGCTGCCTCGTCCTGGGCGGCCTGAACAGTGTGGGCCGCCTCCTGGACCTGCCGCTGGAGCGATGCCAACTCCGCCTTGGCCTCCGCTTCGCCCTGCCGGGCGGCCTGGAGGGCGGCCTTGGCACTGTCAAGCTGAGCCTGGAGCCCCTCCGCCTCCTCCTGAAGCTTGCCAAGCTTGAGCTTCTTGGCTGCAGGCGCTCTGGAGAAAAGGGAAGATCAACCACCAAGCAACAGACGGACAACAAGAAAAGGGGGTGCAAGCGAGGAACTTACTCGTCAGTTAGAGTCCAGCGGCGACCTTGAGGGCCCTCCGCCGCTGCCCCCGGGGGTTGACGAGGGCCCGGACGGAGCCGTGCGTTTCCCCCGGCCAGGATCGCCTCCTGGAGACGCCATGGAAGATGAAGAAACGAAGGGGGGGAGGTTTTTCTCGGCGGAGGAAAGGAAGCAAAGCGGAACCTCAGGATCATGGTGCCTCCCCTTTGCCAGGGGCGGGGCAAACATATAGGGGAACCACGGCCACCAACCGTCATGGGAGCGGGAGCGTTGCCGCCCACGTCGCCTCACCTGATAACCGAGCGGTCATGTCCGTGAGGGCCGTTGGGTGTGGTCAAGTCGCGCTGATGCCATTTAATGATAAACAATGATGGCCGACGCGGTTCTTGGAGATCATGCCATCGTGGTCTCGTGCGCCCCGGATGCCTCGAGGAGCGAGAGCGTTGCCGCATGGTGGCTGGACATGTGTGTCGCCTGGCCCGCGGGCAATGAGGGACCGCGACACTTCAGGTCGCCCTCAAGGCTTCGCCGAGGAGCCATCCTTGGCGCACCTTGGGCCCGGGGGCTACCGTCGATGTTCTGGGAATGGGGGTACCCAGACCCGCGTGCTTTTGGCCCACGGCTGGCCCACTTCATCGACCAAAAACCAACAGGCTCGGCACCACTCAAGGCAAGGCCCTCGCGAGGGGCCAAGCCTCGCAAGGAGGAACCTCTTCAAGACCCGCGGGGAGCCTCCTCAGGACCCCTCCGGAGTGGCAAATATTCCAAGGCAAGGCCCGGCCTCAGGAGTCAAGGATGCCGCGGGGAAAGGACAGACGGGCAGCAGATTGCAGGATGGTGCAGTTTCCCCTTTCGTGCAAAGGAGGTAAGGCCGTATGCGGGTTCCCAAGGCATCTTCCAAAGGTTTGCTTTCTGGTGCAACAAAGCCATCGCCGCTAGCCAGCAGGACAAACGTCATCCCTGGACCTGTCCCTGCAGCGCTGGCAGCCACTTTTGTAGGCGAAGACCACCTTTGGGGAGGGGAGCATGTTCCCGTGTCCCCCTTCAAAGTTGGCCGTTGTGGGATCCCTTCCCTCCCTTGCAATGAGGGAAGAGGACCTGGGCTGCCGCTATATATAGTGGATAGGTTACTTCGTAGAGGACGATCCCATCCCATCCGCCCAGATCCAATCCATTCATTCGCACACCTGCACCACATGAAGGCCACCCAGCCTCCGGAGGCCCTGGAACACTGTACTAGTTCGTCCACCAACCTCCACGAGAGGCAATCCACTAAAGTAGGAGTAGGGTATTACGCTACTCAGCGGATCGAACCTGGGTAAACTACCGTGTTCTGTGTCTTCCTCACCATCGAGTGAGTTCTCTGCCATCCCCAGCGAGTAGCGAGCTAGGTGAGGTGAGCTCGAGAGAGATCTATGTATACGCCCCTGAGTTCGAATCTTTAGGGTTTTGCGGAGCCCAAAATCCGGCATTGCGGAATGTCATAGGCAATTGTTAACAAGATGAGTAACCATTATTGCAATTTCGTATGAGGGAGAGGCATAAGCTAACATACTTATTCTACTTGGATCATATGCACTTATGATTGGAACTCTATAAAGCATCCGCAACTACTAAAGATCATTAAGGTAAAACCTAACCATAGCATTAAAGCATCAAGTCCCCTTTATCCCATACGCAACAACCACCTTATTCGGGTTTATGCTTCTGTCACTCAAGCAACCCACTATAAGTGAATCATGAACGTATTGCAACACCCTACAACGGGAATCCTTCACATGTGCATGGCATGGAAGGAACCATAGGACAACACCAACATAAATATACAACTCACACTAATCTAGATCATCAATCAACCCAAAGGACAAAAGTAATCTACTCAAAACATCATAGGATGGAAACACATCATTGGATCATAATATGTGGCATAAAGCACCATGTTAAAGTAGGGGATTACAGCAAGGTGCGGGAGAGTGGACCGCTGAAAGAAGATGAGGATGGTGATGAAGATGGTGATGTTGATGAAGACGATCACCGCGGCGATGGTTCCCTCGACGGCACTCCGGCGCCACCGAGAGAGCGAGGGAGAGGTTCTCCCACTTGTGCTTCCTCCTCCATGGCCTCCCCCCTGAATGGGAGAGGTTCTCCCTTTGGTCCTTGGCCTCCATAGCGATTATGGAGACCGCCGAGATGATGAAGATGGCCTCCGGGGAAGTTGACCCCCTCCAACAGGGTGTCGGAGAGGGCCAAGATTGATCTTTCGTGGCCCTCGAGGCTTGCGGCAGCGGAACTCCCGATCTAGGTTTCTTTCTGGGGGTTTTGGTATTTATAGGAATTTTTCGCGTCGGTCTTACGTCCGGAAGGTTCCCGAGGAAGTCACAAGCCAGGGGGCGCATCCTAGGGGGTGGCCGCGCCCAGGAGGCTTGTGGCTTCCTCATCCACTTCCTGGCCCACCTCTGGTGCTTCGGGGGTCTCTTTCGGTCCATAAAAAGTCACCGTAAATTTTCAGCCCATCCCGAGAACTTCTATTTCTACACAAAAAACGACACCATTGTAGTTCTACTGAAAACGGCGTCAATCCGAGTTAGTTCTAATAAAATCATACCTAATCATATAGAATTATTGTAAACATGGCATGAATACTTCATGAATTATAGATACGTTGGAGACGTATCAGCATCCCGAAGCTTAATTCCCGCTCGTCCTCGAGTAGGTAAATGATAAAAGAAATAATTTATGAAGTGTGAATGCTAGCAAGTGCACAAGTTTCACAAATGATACTTCCAATCTGATTTTCTAGCATCAATATAAACCATAAATAGTAGCTCATCTCATAAAATTTCTCATGATCAAGTAACAAGCTATTCACATGTTAAAGCATAGACCAAAAAGTTTCTTGAAAACTAACAAAGCATAATCCTAGTCATCGAACAATTGTAATTAATCTTATTTTCGAAGGGTCTATGTAAAAGCTTTGATTTAGCAAATTCCACATACTCAACTATGATATAGTCTTCCTTTATTTCTAACACTCGAATCATATTTTAAGAGCAAATGGCATCCGTCGAACACAGAGAAAGATAGGGGCTTAAAGTTTCGCCTCCCAACTTATTAATCATATAGATAATTGTCAACAATAAGAATTTAGGATCAAATAAATTTAAATGGCCATACATGCTTGGATCTTTCCCCACCACATGATGCTTTCCAAGAGAAAAATGCGAAATATAGGAAGTGGTGAAGATCACCATGACTCTTGTATAAAGGTAAGTACTAGAAAGTAAAAGATAGGCCCTTCGTAGAGGGAAGTATTGATTTGTAGAGGTGCCAGAGCTCAAGCTTATAAAAACAGAGATGAATAATAATTTTGAGCGGTATGCTTTCATTATCAACATAACAGCCGAGAGATCTCGGTATCTTCCATGCTAGATACAATATAGGCGGTTCCCAAACAGAATGGTAAAGTTTTTACTCCCCCTATACCAATCAATCACACTCAACGGCGAGCCGAATCCACGGGTACCGTCCATACAAAACCAATCCTTGGGGAGTTTTGTTTCATTATATGTTGATTTGAATTTTGAGCATGGAAATGGGCATCCCGAATATCGGCCACTTTCTCGTGAATGATAGTGAATCAACACATATCGTGAGAATAACCCACCTAGCATGGAAGATACTGACAGCCCCTAGTCACTATTGAAGGTTTAGAGTTTGGCACATGCAAATTTACATGGAACGGTAGGTAAATACCGCATATAGGTAGGTATGGTGGACTCATATGGAACAACTTTGAGTTTAAGGGTCTTTGGTTGCACAAGTAGTATTTCTACTTGGTGCGGAAGTTTTGGCTAGTATGAGGTGGAAGCAAACACCACATGTTGGAGGATCCATAACAATATAACTTCTATACAAATATACCCAAGCATAACTCATTACATTGTCCTACTTGTCCAACTTCAACTAATTTGCTCAAGTTCGAAAATAATTAACGGGTATTCACAATAAGTGAAGATTTCCAAGATAGTATACTTATATGTGAAATCTCTCTTCCATCAATATTATTTCATGAATTGTTCAAGTTACCAATGCGGTGTTTGCTATATTTCAATAAATTTTACCACCTATACTTCTTATATGTGGAGTAATGACTCCCCATTGGATAATCATATAAAACATATACAATTTCAGATTTATGATATTCAATTCATTCAACCATTTAGTCATAGGACATAAGTGAAGCACGAAAGTAAATGACAAAACTACTCGAAAACATATAAGTGAAGATCAATGAGTAGTCAAACAATTTAGTAGCTATGTGAGAAATTTCTCTCTCTCTCTCTTAATCAATATTTTCAGGTTGTGACGCCCTCGATTTAATCGTATGCTAAACATACACACAAATGCGTACGATCAAACCCAAGGACTCACGGGAAGATATCACAACACAAATCTAGACAAATAAAATAACATCAGCTTCATATTACAAGCGAGGGGCCTCGAGGGCTAGAATACGGAAGCTCGATAAACACACGAGTCAGCGGAAGCAACAATATCTGAGTACAAACATAAAACATGGGGTGCCTTAGAGAAGGCAAGCACAAAAGGAACACGATCGAACGAGGCGAGGCCTCCTGCCTGGGAACCTCCTAAACTACTCCTGGTCTTTAGCGACCTCCATGAAGAAGACACCATCGGGATGGCAGACATCGGCAGGAAAACTCCACTACTGGGCTCCATCATCTGGTCGCAGCAACGGATCAAGGGGACAAGGGGGGAGCAAAGCAGCGGTGAGTACTCATCCAAAGTACTCGCAAGTCTTACATCAGAACTATTCTAATTATGCATCAGTATCAAAGAAGGGGGGGGGGGGGTTATATGTGGACTGACTGCAGCAATGCGAGAATAGAGAGAGAAGGCCTAGTCCTATCAAAGACTAGCATCTTCAGGGTCTTGCAGCAAAAGACGAGAATAGAACAGGGGTAAAACATTCATAGTCATATTGTTGCAGCAATATTAAAGTGAGGTCACGCCTAAAGATCCTCCCTCGACTCCCTGCGAGGAAGCAATCCCGAGGCAAACTAATTATAGTTAAGTAACAATTCTAGTTGTATAAGATCAGGGCACAACTCCAAGTCGTCCTGTAACCATGGACACGGCTATCCGAATAGTTAATTTTCATCCCTGCAGGGGTGCGCCACGTGTCCCGTCACGCTCGATAACACTCTGGCCGGACATACTTTTCTGGGTCCTGCCCGGCCTCGGAATATCGACACGTCGCAGCCCCACCTAAGACTAATCAGAGAGGTCAGCCCGCCGGTCTAAATCCTAAGCGCAAAGGGTTCATGGGCCCACTTCCCCTCCGCAGGATCCCAGTAACATGGTCGAGTAACTGTGTGGTTGTAATATCGGGGGGAATCCGAGGTATCACCCTCGTTGGATTCCGAATGATGTACCCATCAAGGTGGGCTTAGAGTAATCACCCTCGGGGGTCCCACACTTGAGGGGTTGCACGACAGAGGCGACATCGGGAATGGTGAAAGAGGAATCACCCTCGATAACCACGACCGACTAGCTATACTACAGAGATATCATCAGGAGTACTTAGCGAGGTGTCACCCTCGGTACCCGATAGTATCTTTGTAGCGTCGTACAACGAAGGGGTGTATGTGCTGTGTCGGGTCTAGCTCGTCGATCAGGGATCGAGATTTGAAAACAAGCGGGGCAACTGAACTACGGGGTCAGAGGGGATGACTGCTCCACCTATACTAGGCATATTAAAAGTACAGGACAAAAAGTATCAGTTCATCAAAAATAGGCTATGCATGAGATATAGGAGCTAACTACAACAGTAGCAAAATACAAATGCAAGCAGTAGGAAGAAAGACATAGGCGATATAGGCATGATCAAGGGGGGTTTGCTTGCCTTGCTGCTCTGCGGCAAAGGACTGATCGGCAGGGTCATAGATGTACCCGGCAGCAGCGTCAGTCTCGGGGTCTACCAGTAAGAACAGGGGGAAGAAACAATAAATAATAGCAACGGTGCAGCACAAAGCATGACATGGCAAGATGCAGGCTAGACATGAGCTAACGCAGCAACATCCGTCATAGACGGGTCGGAAGAATATCTGACGATATTTTTCGGGTCTCGGGCTACTACCGGTCATACTGGAAACGATGGAAATGTTCCATGTTTGCTATGCTAGGAACGCGAGACACACGAATGGACCGTGTATCCGTGTTCGTCTCGTTCTTCTGATCAACTTTCATGTTGAAAATATTTTGATGACTTACGGATTATTTAATATTAAATTTTAAAGTTTTATTTAATAATTAGGAATTAAAAACAGATTTAAATAATTTAATAAAAAGCAATTATGACATCAACATGATGTCATGCTGACATCAACAGTTGACTGGTCAACTGACCAGCGGGTCCCGAACGTCATAGGCACAAGTTTTAATTAAGATTAAATAATAATTAATCAGATTAATTTAGTGGGGGACCCACGTGTCATATTCTAATTATTCTAATTATCCAATTAATCAATTTAACTAATATATCTATTTATTTATTTAATAAAAACATAATTTTTATTTTTATATTTTAATTTCACTTTTCTTTAAAAGGGGTTGTGGGGCCCCCCTGTCATAGACATCGGCGTGAGTTGGCCCCACCGGTAAGTGACTTTAGGTCACATACACATTTTACCTACAAATACCTATTCATCCAATTAACATATTCTCCATATACCTACATACATAAGTACATACATCGTGCATCTCGTACATACCAAATACGTACAACATTTATACATACATACATACACAAATACATCGCTTATTTTTATTTCTTTTCTTTCAACTCATCTCCCAACTCACACCTCTCTACTTAACAGAGAACTCAAAAGAGAGAGAGAGAGAGAGATACACCACCACCATCACCTACGCGATCCTAACGACGCCGGATCGAAGTGCCGTCGTCCGGAACGGAACCGGGATGGCGCGAGGAAGAAGATGGTGGGAGGAGCCCGAGGAGGGGCTCACCGACGTTGACGAGAGGGCCCGGTGAAGCCGGAGTTCTCGGGAGGCGGAGGTGATGGCGAGGAGGAGGACGAGACGATGACGGTGCTGATGGTGGTGGTGGTGCCGGTGAGGTCGTGCCGGCGAGGAGGAGCCGGCCGGAGGTTCGCCGGTAGGGTCCCCGGTGAGGAGGGGCCCTCGGGGATGGAGCCGCCGGAGTGGGTGAGGCCGGCAAGAGGGACCTCGGGGAGGCCTCGGCCGGACCTGATAGGTGTTGCCGGCGGGGATCGGGAGTGGGGCACTCCTGGGGCCGATCTGAGAGAGGCCGGCGGAAGGAGTAGGAGGTGCCCGACGGGAGGGTCTCGGCCAGGGAGCAGGAGACCCGTGGGGGGTGGCTGGCCGACGGGAGGATCGATGGGGGGGGGCTCTGGGAGGCTCCTCTCGGTGGGATAGACCGAGAGAGGAGGGTGGGGCGTGGGGTTAGGTGGGGGATCGGGCTGGGGTTGTTGCAGATCTGGTGGAGGGAGGCCGTGGGGGTTCGGTCGTGAGAGAGAGGAGGGCTCTCGTGCGGTGGGGTGAGGCTAGCGGGACAGATGAGAGAGCGGCGAGCGTGGGGGTGTCGGTGGGGGTCTGCGTCGGTGGGGGGGCTCCCGGTAGATGAGGGTGGTTAGGTGGGGCAGCGGGCTGGTAGGTGGGAGGGGGGAGACCGAGAGAGGGTGCGCAGGGGGGTTGGCGGCTGCCGTTGGGAACGGGAGGAACCGGGGTTGGCGCTAGGGTTTCGGTGGTGGGGGCGATGGGGGCTTGGCCAGTTGGGCCTCTTGGCCCAGCTCAGCCAGGGGTGGGTGGTTGTTTTGCTTTTTTTTGTTTCTCTTTCTTTATTTGTATTTCATTTTGAGTTTTATTTTACCCTTTTGCTTATTTCTTTATATATATTATTTTTCTGCATCCTAGTTTACAAAATATATTAACCACTATTATCTGCTACAACTCAAACATTTTTATTTTTCTTACATCTGAAAATTTAATTCGTTTATCTTTAAATTAAATATGATAACTGCTTCGATTCTTATTAAGTGACAACCTAGCTCAGTTAGATATGATGACCTAGCATCATTAGGGTGCGTTCATTGTAGCTTAACTACCGTGGTGTCACAACTCTCCCCTACTAACAAGAATTCTCGTCCCGAGAATTTAGAGGTAGAAGGGAAGAGCTCGGGGTATTCACCACGAAGATAATCCTCGCGTTCCCAAGTGGCCTCATCTTCAGAATGATTTGACAATTTCACATTGAGGAACTTGGTGACTTTGCGACGAGTCTTACGTTCAGCTTGGTCGAGAATACGGATCGGGTGTCCTTTATAAGAAGGTCTTGTTGCAGCTAAAGCATATCATGATCCACTGCTCGAATAGTATCCTTGAAGCAGGGACGGAGCTGAGAAACATGGAAGACATCGTGAACCTGAGAAAGGTTCGCCGACAATTCCAATTGATAAGCCACTTTTCCACGCCTTTCGAGAACAGTGAAAGGACCAATATAGCGAGGAGCTAACTTGCCCTTGATTACAAAACGGTGTGCGCCTCTCATAGGTGTGACACGAAGATTTGCCTTTTCGCCAGGTTGATAGACCCTATCCTGATGATGTCGGTCATACTAACTTTTCTGACGGAACTGAGTAGACTTCAGATTCTCACGAATGATGCGAACTTGATCTTCAGTATGTTGGATAATATCCAGACCGAAGAGTGATCATTCCATTAGATGGTGGCTCGGGATTTCCATACGAAGCCAAGTGCAAAGGATAATTCGGAGCCAACAGATGTACATGAGAGTCAGGTTTCAATACTGTGGAACTTTGGGTTATGGGTCCACCATGTGGGCCGAGAGTAGGCACAGGGGGTGACCTATTATACGGTCTTGGTAGCAAGACATGTCAGAGGATAGCCTGTCAGCTATGTTGGAACAACATCGGTACCAAGGGTGGGGGACGAATAGAACCATTTTCCTGCTCGTTGAAACGAGGCGGACCAGTAGGCAAGGTTCTCGTCCACCGTTGGCTACGGAATGTTATCCACAATAGTAACAGGGTCTTACCGACAGAGTTGTATACCGAGATTTTTACCTAAGCAGGGAATTAACACTTCTTAGATAAGTTATGCCACAAGAAAAGGTCAAACAGACCAATGAGAATGAGAATGTATGCACACACACACACAAGAATTTAAAGTATACCATTCCTGAGGTGAACATAGAGTATGGTATACATGATATGTCATCAAGTACTTAACCATTTAGATAAAGAGGCAAGAAGAATCATCATGTTTATCCATACCGTGCGGTTTGGATAATTGATGGGGAACAATTTAGCACCGCACTTCCAATGTTCGTGTCGAAATTTGGAGTACCACATCCATGCTTTGAGGTAGCATCGACACGGTCATCCGCTAAAGGTCGGACCAATGGGCAAACAAAGAGGATTCATCAGGGTCAACTTATGAAATAAGTCATATAGTTTCCACATGAAGGGATGGCGAATCTTACATATGGGAGAGTTTATAACAATAGGTCCTTCGGCCCGGTATGCCAAACAAGACATCAGCATACCAGGTTACATAAAGACCAAAGTTATAATTATTGGGAAAATGTTCCAATCGTCATATCTGCCCGAGATTCAGATCCGATTGGTGTTAGGATACCTCAGGCTCAAAATACCTGAGAAGAAAAGATGATGATGGAGGAGTCTCAAGATATGAACTACACAAGCAATCCTTGAATCATGAGTTCGACTTGAAGACATATGGACACAATGTCAAGACATTCGTGCCCACATAGAATTCTTACGTCAAAATGCAACTGAGTCCTCATTTGGAAACCATCATCGGGGATAACAAGGCTCCATGTGTAAGTCTGGATTAGCTCTTATGAAGGAACTTCTTTTCCCTCGATCAAATCAGTTAGTGGCTTCGTGTGCTAAGAGAAGTTATATGAAGTGAAGATAACAAATCTTCAAAACATATAAAACTTCGCACATGCGTGAATGATTTGGTATTTCACGAGAGGAAGCAAAACAAAACTTTCACATATTCACGGCAGAAAGATTGCACGTGAAACTTTGGGGAAATACACTTCTACTATCCACATATTCTTCATGAGCTAGGCACAAGGATAATTATTTCAAGAGCTTCATAGTGGAACATTGTGAAGTTGAGGGTGTGGCTGATGGGCTCAACAACAATCCCTCAAAATTTTGACAGCCAAAATTATAATATCAAAGAGGTAGCATTTGTCAAATCAAATGGTATAATGTCGTATGCTCGAGGGAACAACAACAATTAAACGTTGGTAAAAGGGTGCACTCGGAATTACAGAGTGAGTAGCATGACAAATGCTAAAATGATGAGTCAACACCCAACACACTAAGAATAAAACAATCAGTTGTTAACCTCAAGGCAACAGGGTTGCCAGAAGTATTGGAATCACACATCTGAGTTCACTTGTTGGTATTCAGGTTTGAAACAACATGGGACCAAGAAAACAATGGTGATGTCGAGAAGTATCACTATATCAAGAATTCTTAAGAGGTGCAATGATGCTCACCACATTCTTGACAACACAGATAGTAATACTCCAAGGTAGAAGATAACGTAAGCTGAATAACAAGGGACTTAAGGGACAACACAAAACATGAACACGTTTGTGTTGGAGGGAAGGTAAACAATGATGCTGATGATAATACAATCATCGAGGGGCAAGGATGGTATTTCTCAACATGCATTCGATTGATACCCTGCAAGAACTCAGAATGTTGATGGTGATCACGACACATTTGTCGAGAAGCTTCATGAAGACGTAATCGTTTAGCGACGATATCAAGCAAGGGAATGAGGAAGCAAGAGGTTGTCGGAATCACAGTTAAGACTGCTAGCTTAGAATTGAGATTGCCTTTTAGACAACCAACATGATGTTGGAACCTCTACGTAAGCTTAACGCACAATTTGAAAATGTGCTCCACGGATGTAGGAGAGAGATAGCATTATCAAGCTTTCGCATGACGATGATATTGTAGCCTAACAGCTTGGAATGCCATGATCGAGTACAAACTCGTAATCAAGGAAGGTTACTAAAAGTTGTTGAATCGCAATGCATACTCGATTCAGTTATCGACGTATTCGCGTGTCCAACAACTCAAACACGAGGCAACTGGAATGAAGGAAACCATCATAGTTGATGAGGAGCTCACAAGAAGTTTCATACTTCCGTGATATCCTCGAGCTACAAGGAATAATACGCGATGGTAGATCAACTTTAAGGTTTGGACCGGTGTGTTGATCTAAAGAAGACAAGTACTTTAACTCGTCTAAGAATGAAATTAGGGTAGGACAACATGGTCGGAACCACGATTACAAAGGACAAGATCACCGATACCAGATTAAACCACAGAATGAATGATTATTGATACGAGAAGTTTTTTTATGATAGGATCAACGTCGCTTCCATGGACATGAACACAAAGTTCAAGGTCGACTCCCACTTCATCAATGCATCACCTGCTATTTATTCCTCGCCTTTGATCAGGTTGTAGCTTTGAAAGAATATTCGGCATAACACCAGAAGAGTAAGACTCGTGAAAACTCTTCGGGTCATATTGATTTAGGAAGGCATAGGTTCAACCCATCAGGGCATCTTAGGAACATATACCACACACTCTAAGAGTAATTAACACATGCTTGAAGGGCATGGCTGACAAAAGCGTAGGTTACAATTCTATCGGAGGGAGAAGACACAATTTTCCAATGGCATCATTGTCAGAGAAAGAAATCACAAGAATTTTTGAAAGCAAAAGATGGCGTTGGATAATAACCTAGGATGAGTCTGACAATCCACAAAGGAACTGATGTGGGTATCGGTACTCAATCAGAGGGAGACAGGATGCAATGCATTAGTTAATAGAACGTCTGAAAAATATTGATATTTAATTACCAACGGAATTAGGATTTCCAGGTTGCTGTATCATAATCAGATGCTCCGATCAAATACAAGTAAGTTGAATAGATTTAGATGGAGAATCAATAAAATTTGATTTGTCGGGAACCACTTCTGTTTGAAAGGACGTCTGAGTCGGAAACAAAATTCATAAGTATCGTCAGATGATTGTGTTCATTCACACAGAGGATGAGTCAATAAGATCATAGGAAAATCACAAAGGATTTTAATGAATGCTGCTAGACATATGGACTTAACCATAAAGCAAGTAGGTGAGAAAAGCCAAGAGCAATAGCCTACGAAGGATTTCAGAAGGCCGAATATTAAGTCGAAGAACTTTCGAAACCCATGACAACTGATGATGGACGAATCCCCGATAAGATAATTCGTTGCATCTCGTAAAACAAGAGCAATTGGAAAAGAAAGTATGGACGACATTTGTATGTCGTCATCCATAGGGGTTGACGGAGGAAGGGAAATCGCAGAAGCGATGATCACAAGTTCTTAAGAGAACATCGAAGAGTAACTGCAATTCTTCTGACGGATAATGCCACCGTCTGTAATACTGGGCTCCCCGGGAGGGAATATTTACGAGAGCCTAATGTTAGAGTTAGCAAAAACTTTAACCCGAAAGAGAAGAGAGAGTAGAACCGAGAGTATAGGAAAGGAGTAGAAGATACTAATACCACCCAATTGAGATGTGGGCCCGTAAGCCACAACATCAGTGTTAGTAAAGTTTTTCAAACACTAGACTCAACTTAGGCCAAGGAGTTGGAAAGGGGGCTACCTACAGGCAGTCGGCTCTGATACCAACTTGTGACGCCCTCGATTTAATCGTACGCTAAACATACACACAAATGCGTACGATCAAACCCAAGGACTCACGGGAAGATATCACAACACAACTCTAGACACAAATAAAATAACATCAGCTTCATATTACAAGCCAGGGGCCTCGAGGGTTAGAATACGGAGGCTCGATAAACACACGAGTCAGCGGAAGCAACAATATCTGAGTACAAACATAAAACATGGGGTGCCTTAGAGAAGGCTAGCACAAAAGGAACACGATCGAACGAGGCGAGGCCTCCTGCCTGGGAACCTCCTAAACTACTCCTGGTCTTTAGCGACCTCCATGAAGAAGACACCATCGGGATGGCAGACATCGGCAGGAAAACTCCACTACTGGGCTCCATCATCTGGTCGCAGCAACGGATCAAGGGGACAAGGGGGGAGCAAAGCAGCGGTGAGTACTCATCCAAAGTACTCGCAAGTCTTACATCAGAACTATTCTAATTATGCATCAGTATCAAAGAAGGGGGGGGGTTATATGTGGACTGACTGCAGCAATGCGAGAATAGAGAGAGAAGGCCTAGTCCTATCAAAGACTAGCATCTTCAGGGTCTTGCAGCAAAAGACGAGAATAGAACAGGGGTAAAACATTCATAGTCATATTGTTGCAGCAATATTAAAGTGACGTCACGCCTAAAGATCCTCCCTCGACTCCCTGCGAGGAAGCAATCCCGAGGCAAACTAATTCTAGTTAAGTAACAATTGTAGTTGTATAAGATCAGGGCACAACTCCAAGTCGTCCTGTAACCGTGGACACGGCTATCCGAATAGTTAATTTTCATCCCTGCAGGGGTGCACCACGTGTCCCGTCACGCTCGATAACACTCTGGCCGGACATACTTTTCTGGGTCCTGCCCGGCCTCGGAATATCGACACGTCGCAGCCCCACCTAAGACTAATCAGAGAGGTCATCCCGCCGGTCTAAATCCTAAGCGCAAAGGGTTCATGGGCCCAGTTCCCCTCCGCAAGATCCCAGTAACATGGTCGAGTAACTGTGTGGTTGTAACATCGGGGGGAATCCGAGGTATCACCCTCGTTGGATTCCGAATGATGTACCTATCAAGGTGGGCTTAGAGTAATCACCCTCGGGGGTCCCACACTTGAGGGGTTGCACGACAGAGGCGACATCGGGAATGGTGAAAGAGGAATCACCCTCGATAACCACGACCGACTAGCTATACTACAGAGATATCATCAGGAGTACTTAGCGAGGTGTCACCCTCGGTACCCGATAGTATCTTTGTAGCGTCGTACAACGAAGGGGTGTATGTGCTGTGTCGGGTCTAGCTCGTCGATCAGGGATCGAGATTTGAAAACAAGCGGGGCAACTGAACTACGGGGTCAGAGGGGATGACTGCTCCACCTATACTAGGCATATTAAAAGTACAGGACAAAAAGTATCAGTTCATCAAAAATAGGCTATGCATGAGATATAGGAGCTAACTACAACAGTAGCAAAATACAAATGCAAGCAGTAGGAAGAAAGACATAGGCGATATAGGCATGATCAAGGGGGGTTTGCTTGCCTTGCTGCTCTGCGGCAAAGGACTGATCGGCAGGGTCATAGATGTACCCGGCAGCAGCGTCAGTCTCGGGGTCTACCAGTAAGAACAGGGGGAAGAAACAATAAATAATAGCAACGGTGCAGCACAAAGCATGACATGGCAAGATGCAGGCTAGACATGAGCTAACGCAGCAACATCCGTCATAGACGGGTCGGAAGAATATCTGACGATATTTTTCGGGTCTCGGGCTACTACCGGTCATACTGGAAACGATGGAAATGTTCCATGTTTGCTATGCTAGGAACGCGAGACACACGAATGGACCGTGTATCCGTGTTCGTCTCGTTCTTCTGATCAACTTTCATGTTGAAAATATTTTGATGACTTACGGATTATTTAATATTAAATTTTAAAGTTTTATTTAATAATTAGGAATTAAAAACAGATTTAAATAATTTAATAAAAAGCAATTATGACATCAGCATGATGTCATGCTGACATCAACAGTTGACTGGTCAACTGACCAGCGGGTCCCGAACGTCATAGGCACAAGTTTTAATTAAGATTAAATAATAATTAATCAGATTAATTTAGTGGGGGACCCACGTGTCATATTCTAATTATTCTAATTATCCAATTAACCAATTTAACTAATATATCTATTTATTTATTTAATAAAAACATAATTTTTATTTTTATATTTTAATTTCACTTTTCTTTAAAAGGGGTTGTGGGGCCCCCCTGTCATAGATAGCGGGGTGAGTTGGCCCCACCGGTAAGTGACTTTAGGTCACGTACACATTTTACCTACAAAGACCTATTCATCCAATTAACATATTCTCCATATACCTACATACATAAGTACATACATCGTGCATCTCATACATACCAAATACGTACAACATTTATACATACATACATACACAAATACATCGCTTATTTTTATTTCTTTTCTTTCAACTCATCTCCCAACTCACACCTCTCTGCTTAACACAGAACTCAAAAGAGAGAGAGAGAGATACACCACCACCATCACCTACCGATCCTAACGACGCCGGATCGGAGTGCCGTCTGCCGGAATGGAACCGGGATGGCGCGAGGAAGAAGATGGTGGGAGGAGCCCGAGGAGGGGCTCACCGACGTTGACGAGAGGGCCTGGTTAATCCGGAGTTCTCGGGAGGCGGAGGTGATGGTGAGGAGGAGGACGAGACGGTGACGGTGCTGACGGTGGTGGTGGTGCCGGTGAGGTCGTGCCGGCGAGGAGGAGCCGGCCGGAGGTTCGCCGGAAGGGGCCCCGGTGAGGAGGGGCCCCCGGGGATGGAGCCGCCGTAGTGGGTGAGGCCGGCAAGAGGGACCTCGGGGAGGCCTCGGCCGGACCTGATAGGTGCTGCCGGCAGGGATCAGGAGTGGGGCACTCCTGGGGCCGATCTAAGAGAGGCCAGCGGGAGGAGTAGGAGGTGCCCGACGGGAGGGTCTCGGCCAGGGAGCAGGAGACCCGTGGGGGTGGCTGGCCGACGGGAGGATCGATGGGGGGGCTCTGGGAGGCTCCTCTCGGTGGGATAGACCGAGAGAGGAGGGTGGGGCGTGGGGTTAGGTGGGGGATCGGGTTGGGGTTGTTGCCGATCTGGTGGAGGGAGGCCATGGGGGTTCGATCGTGAGAGAGAGAGGAGGGCTGTCGTGCGGTGGGGTGAGGCTAGCGGGACAGTTGAGAGAGCGGCGAGCGTGGGGGTGTCGGTGGGGGTCTGCGTCGGTGGGGGGGGGCTCCCGGTAGATGAGGGTGGTTAGGTGGGGCAGCGGGCTGGTAGGTGGGAGGGGGGAGACCGAGAGAGGGTGCGCCGGGGGGTTGGCGGCTGCCGCTGGGAACGGGAGGAACCGGGGTTGGCGCTAGGGTTTCGGTGGTGGGGGCGGTGGGGGCTTGGCCAGTTGGGCCTCTTGGCCCAGCTCGGCCACGGGTGGGGGGTTGTTTTGCTTTTTTTGTTTCTCTTTCTTTATTTGTATTTCATTTTCAGTTTTATTTTACCCTTTTGCTTATTTCTTTATATATATTATTTTTCTATATTCTAGTTTAGAAAATATATTAACCACTATTATCTGCTACAACTCAAACATTTTTATTTTTCTTACATGTGAAAATTTAATTCGTTTATCTTTAAATTAAATATGATAACTGCTTCGATTTTTATTAAGTGACAACCTAGCTCAGTTAAATATGATGACCTAGCATCATTAGGGTGCGTTTATTGTAGCTTAACTACCGTGGTGTCACACAGGTCTGGTTATTTTATTTAAATAGCAAGCAAAAGAGAAATAGCACTCCAAGAATAAGACGCAACATGTGAACGAATAAAAATTTAGGCTCAACGTAGGCTAACCGATAGTTGACGAAGAGAGGTGGGATGCGCAACATCCCTAAGCTTAGATGCTTGAGAGTTCTTGAAATATTTACTTGGGGTGCCTTGGGAATCCCCAATCTTGAGCTTTTTATATCTTGTTCAATCCTCTCATATCCCGGTTTCACCTATTCTTAAAACTTCATCCACACAAAACTGAAAAAGAACTCATGAGATAGATTAGTACACATAAGAACAAATCAACACTTCATGTACTACCAAGAAAAGTTGCACAATAATTTCCAAACATTAGGTACTGTATACTATTATTTCTACAATTTATATCAACCAATATAGGCTATGGAAACTATCGGATAAGTAGATAACAAAACTATGACAGAAATTTGTCCAAACAGAATAGTTGTAAAAATTTATGAAAACAATGTATTTTCGTAACTCAAACAATTATGAAAATTTAGTGCATGCTATAAAATTAGTATGAAAACACTATGTAAAAATTTCAGAAACTTTACATGTTCCAGTAAAATATGAAAATTCAAACACTACAACACCAGTTTCTGTTTTTACACAACACCAATCAAAGCATGCAATGCAAGCATCCTAATGCAATTCTTGGAACTTTTTATTGAAAAAATATTATAAATAACACCTAACAGAGAACAAAAAAATAAAATGACGTTCCAAGCAAAACTCATATTATGTGATGAATAAAATATAGCTCCAAGTAAGATATACCGATAATGTTGAAGACGAAAGAGGGGATGCCTTCCGGGGCATCCCCAAGCTTAAGAACTTGAGTCTTCCTTTAATATTCCCTTGGGGGTGCCTTGGTAATCCCCAAGCTTAGGTTCTTGTCACTCCTTATCCTCCCCACATCGGTATCTCAACGAAAACTTGAAAACTTCAATCACACAAAATTTAACGGAACTTTGTGAGATGGGTTGGTATAATAAATAATGATCATTCACTTAGCTACTGTCAAGAAAAGATTCATAATTGTTCTCACATGATACCTACTGTACTCTACCATTCCCATAATTTATATCACTGAATATAAGCTATGGCAACACTAAAACAAGCAAGCTCTGCATGCAAAACAAAATCTGTCAAAAACACAACAGTTTGTGAAGATGTGTAATGTAACCATACTTACGTGTATCAAATTCTAAAAGTTGAGGAAAATCCAGGAAATTTTGATATCAATCATTTTAAAAAAATTAGATCAAAAGAACGTTCCAGTGAATTTACAAAATTCCTGGACTCAGAGCAAAACTTTATGTTTTACCCCGGAATCAAGTCAACAATAATCTACGCTATCCCAAAGGCTTTACTTGGCACTTTATTGAAATAAAAAGCATATAACATGATTACTACAGTAGATTAATCATTTTAACACCAAAAAACAGAAAGTAAAAGTGTTGGGTTGTCTCCCAACAAGCGCTTTTCTTTAAAGACTTTCTATCTAGGCATGACATTGGTACACTTCCAAGCCCAATTCCAATGGAAATTTTATTCATACTCTAAAAGATATAAGTGAAGTTCATACAGCATTCTACAATTAATATAGATAAACCAATATCCAAGCTCAAAATATATAAGTGAAGCACATGAAGCATTCTAGAAGGCCATACTCAAAAGATTTAAGTGAAGCACAAAGAGCATACTACAAAGCCATACTCAAAAGATTTAAGTGAAGCACAGAGAGCATTCTACAAAGCCATACCCAAAAGATTTAAGTGAAGCACATGAAGCATTCTATAAATCAATGAAGGACTACCTCATACTAGAAGGGTGCATAGAAGGAGAAGAAAAACACTAAAGACCCATATCATGTGAACAAAACAAAAACCAAGGTATACCGATAATTATTGAAGAATAAAGATGGGATGCCTTCCAGGGCGTCCCCAAGCTTAGATGCTTGAGCCTCCTTGAAATATTTACTTGGGGTGCCTTGGGCATCCCCAAGCTCGAACTCTTGTATCTCTGTATTTTTCTTTTATCGATACCTCCTCAATCTTCGAATACTTCATTCACACAAAACTTAACAAAACCCTTGTGGGATCCGTTAGTATAATAAAGCAAAATACTACTTTAATTACTGTTGTGAACTCATTCCAAATTCATATTAGTATTATATATACTGTACAACTTTATCATGGTTCATACCCCCCGGTATTACCCATAGATACATCAAAATAAGAGAACAATGCATAGAAAACAAAATTTGTCAAAAACAGGACAATCTGTAGCATTCTAGAAACTTAGCATACTTTTGTAACTCAACAAATTCTGAAAATTTAGTAAAAATTAAAAAAACCTTTACAGAAGTGTTGTGTAAAAATGTCAGAAACTTTTGACGTTCCAGTAAAAAACAAAAATTCATGCACTACAGTCAAAGTTTTTGTTTTTGCACTGAACAAACCAAACAAGCTATCTAATCGTCCTAAAACCAAATCTTGGCACATTATTTTTATAATAAAATGGATATGTACAAGGGGATATTTATTTTTTACAAACTTCCATGAAAAATTCTACAGTGTTTCCATGAGCATGAACACAAGTGTTCAAGGTCGACCCTCACTTCTCCAATGCACAACCTTCCAATCACTTCTCTTTTTGAAAACTTCTTAGGCATAAGAGGCAAGATTTTTTTTGGTATTTTTAACTATTTAAATTTTTGTTTGTTTGTTTCAACCACAACTAAATAAAGAAAAAAGTAAAAACAAAATCTACTTAGTGAAGAAAGCAAACAAGCACACACGAGAATACCAACCCCATGCTATTGCTCCCCGGCAAGAGCTTGATAATCCCCAAGTGCAAGGAATCATCGTACGAATTTCCAAAGGTGGAAGTGATAAGTATGGAGTGTAGAATCCACAAGGATCTAAAGGTAAGATCAGTATTCTCTCAAGTCCTATCTACCAATGATACGACTCTACGTACGCCGAACGTTTGCTTCCAACTAGAAACGAGAAATAAAACTACGTTGTAGGTATGAAGAGTATATCTTTGCATGATAACGGACAACTAGAATATAAAAATAGGTGTTGTTATCATAAAGTTTGAATATATTACAATATATTACAAATAGCGAGTGTGGAATAATGATGGGTCGTTGCGTGGAATTGTCCTAAGCAATTGTTAAGAAGATCGGTAATAATTATTGCAATTTCATATGAGCGAGAGGCATAATCTAACGTACTTTCTCTACTTGGGTCATATGCACTTATGATTGGAACTCTACCAAGTATCCACAACTACTTGGGTCATATCCACTTATGATTGCGAACCATAGAATTAAAGCATCAAGTCTACTTTATCCCATACGCAACAACCCCCTTACTCGGGTTTATGCTTCCGGCACTCAAGCAACCCACTATAAGCGAATTATGAACGTATTGCAACACCGTACAATGGGAATCTTTCATGTGTGCATGGCATAGAAGGAAGCATTGGACAACACCAAAATAAATATACAACACACACCAATCTAGATCATCCATCAACCCAAAGGACAAAAGTAATCTACTCAAAACATCATAGGATGGTAACACATCATTGGATCATAATATGTGGAATAAATCACCATGTTCAAGTAGGGGATTATAGCGAGGTCGGGGAGAGTGGACCGCTGGAAGAAGATGAGGATGGTAATGAATATAGTGATGTTGATGAAGATGATCACCGCGGCGTTGGTTCCCCCGAAGGCACTCCGGCGCCACCGAGAGAGAGGGAGAGGTTCTCCCACTTGTGCTTACTCCTCCATGGCCTCCCCCCTGACTGGGGAGAGGTTCTCCCTCTATTCCTTGGCCTCGATGGCGATTACGGAGACCGCCGGGATGATGAAGATGGCCTCCGGGTAAGATGACCCCCTCCGACACGGTGCCGGAGAGGGCCAAGATTGATCTTTCGTGGCTCTGGAGGCTTGCAGCGGCGAAACTCTAGATCTAGGTTTATTTCTAGGGTTTTGGTATTTATAGAAATTTTTGGCGTCAATCTTACACCCGGAAGGTTCCTGAGGAAGTCACAAGCCAGGGGGCGCGACCTAGGGGGTGGCCGCGCCTAGCAGGCTTGTGGCTTCCTCATACACTTCCTGGCCCAGCTCTGGTGCTTCGGGGGTCTCTTTTGGTCCATAAAAAAACACCATAAATTTTCAACCCATTCTGAGAACTTTTATTTCTGCACAAAAAACAACACCATGGTAGTTCTGCTGAAAACAACGTCAGTCCGGGTTAGTTCTAATAAAATCATTCCAAAATCATATAGAATTATTGTAAACATGGCATGAATACTTATAGATACGTTGGAGACGTATGATGTCTCCATCACATTGGCATGCGCGCCTTTGTCATCCTGCCACTCCCATCGTTCACCATGTATTTCATCGTGATGAGCTTCCAGTTGTGTCCAATAAACATCTTGATGCAGTTTGTGATGCCTGTCAGCAAGGCAAGAGTCATCGGCTTCCTTTTTCTGAGTCGAGTCGTGTAGTCTATAAACTTCTTGAACTTGTGTTTTCGGATGTATGGTGCCATGCTCAAACGTCTTTCAGTGGTCATAATTATTATGTCAGTTTTATTGATGCTTATAGTCGGTTCACTTGGATTTGTCTTATTAAATGCAAATATGATGTGTTCGTGTTGAGCGTCTACTCAATCACAAAATCATTCATGTCCAATCAGATTGGAGGGTGAGTACCACAACCTTAGTGAATTCTTTAATAAGCTTGGAATCAAACATCGTGTGTCTTGTCCTCATACACATCAGCAGAATGACATAGCTGAGCGTAAGCATCGCCATATAATTGAGACTGGTCTTGCTTTGCTTGCCCATGCCTCCGTTCGTTTCCGATTTTGGAGTGATGCATTTTCTACCGCATGCTTTCTTATTAATAGAGCCCCTACACGACTCCCTCAGATGAAAACACAACTTGAACTCTTGTTGAATGAAACTCCTGATTATACGTTTCTCAAAGTTTTTGGGTGTGAAAGTTGGCCTCATCTTCGTCCATATAACCAACGCAAGTTGGAATTTCCGTCTAAACAGTGTGTGATTCTTGGTTATAGTTCTTTTCATAAAGGGTACATATGTCTTCATGTTCCCTCTAACTGCGTGTACATCTCTCATGATGTGGTGTTTCATGAGAATGTTTTCCCTTTTTCCGCACTTCCGGCCACCTCCACCACTCCCACTGCACCTGAGAACTCCACTTTACCTTTGCGTGTTCAATTTGTAGATGCTACATATACTCCCTCCTTGATACCTAACCATGGTGCAGGTACTGGGCGAGGAGCACGTCTTGAGCTTCTGGATGACTCGTCGCCTCTGGTCATTCGGGGGCATGATGGTGGGTGTTCAGGGGGCATTCGTCTGGTACATGGTGCATGCAGCAACACCCCTTCGCCTCCCCCTAGCCCCCTTGTCGCCTGACCCGCTGCTGGCACAGGCCCAGCTAGCTGCTGCCTCCTCGGCTCCGTGCAGGCCGCACGCAGCCTTGGGACTCGAGCCGGCTGAGCCGGCTGGCGTGTCCTCTGCTCCATGCGGGTTGCGCCCTGGCCTGGTGTCCGAGCAGGCTGAGTCAGGTCGCACCGCTTCGGTCCTAGGAGGGTCGCCCTCACCAGGTTGCACGCCTGTCTCAGTGTCGCCCCACTCACGTGGCTCGGCTGTCACTACATTGACCCCTGCGTCGGCGCTGCATGTGGTCTCCGAGACCAGTGATTCGTCTGCATCATCATCACTAACCTCTATGACTGTGTCTCCGACACCACCTACCACTGCTCTGCATGCTCGTACACACATTTAGAGCGGTATTTTTCACCTGAAAGAGCCCACCGATGGCACGGTGTGACGCCCTCGATTTAATCATATGCTAATCATACACGCAAATGCGTACGATCAAACTCAAGGACTCACGGGAAGATATCACAACACAACTCGAGACACAAATAAAACAATACAAGCTTCATATTACAAGCCAAGGGCCTCGAGGGCAAGAATACAGAAGCTCGATAAGCGCACAAGTCAGCAAAATCAACAATATATGAGTACAGACATTAAACATGGGGTGCCTTAGAGAAGGCTAGCACAAAAGAAACACGATTGAACGAGACAAGGTCTCATGCGTGGGAACCTCCAAAATTACTCCTGGTCTTGAGCGGCCTCCATGAAGAAGCCACGATCGGGGTGTCAGGCATCGACAAGAAACTCCATCTCCTGGGCTCCATCATCTGGTCGCAGCAACGGATCAAGGGGACAAAGGGAGAGCAAAGCAATGGTAAGTACTCATCGAAAGTACTCGCAAGACTTATATCAGAACTATGCAAAGTATGCACCAGTATCAAAGAAGGGATTTTATATGTGGACTGACTACAGCAATTTGAGAATAGAGAGCAGGCCTAGTCCTATAGAAGACTAGCATCTTCGGGATCTTGCAGCAATAGACGAGAGTAGAACAGGTAACACAAATATAATAGTCATATTGTTGCAGCAATATTAATATGAGGTCATGCCCACAGATCCTCCCTCGACTCGCTGCGAGGAAGCAATCCCAGGGCAACAAAATCCAGTTAATAACACTTGTATTTATAGAAGATTAGGGCACAACTCCAAGTCGTCCTGTAACCGTGGACATGGTTATTCGAATAGATAAGTTCTTCCCTCCAGGGGTGCACAACATATTCCCCGACGCGCTTGATAACACTCTAGACGGAGACACTTTTCTGGGTCATGCCCGGCCTCGGAATATCGACACGTCGCAGCCCTACCTAAACTCAACAGAGAGGGCTGCTCACCGATCTAACTCCTAAACACAAAGGGGTCATGGGCCCACTTACCCTCTGTGCTCCTGCACGATGCAAGGGCGGCCGATGTCAGTCCTAGCACCCCTTAATACAAGAGCGATGCATCTCGGGACCACTCGGGCGCGCGCCGCTCTATTGCTGACATCTGAAAAGCTTCGGCAGATACCGCGACGTCGAGTACCCATAATTCTTCCCTCGCAGACAATTAGTGCGTAATAAGGCCTTCCGACCAACCCAGATCAAATACCCAAATCCGTTATCATTTTAATTAAGTCATCGACACAAACACGCAGGAATCCACCCGCCTAACGTCTATTCATCAAAGAACCCAGTAACATGGTCAAGTAATTGTGTGGTTGTAACATCTGGGGGATCCGAGGCATCACCCTCGTTGGATCCCGAACAATGTAACCATCAAGGTGGACTTAGAGGAATCACCCTCGAGGGTCCCACACTTGAGGGGTTGTGCGACAGAGGCATCGTCGGGAATGGTGAAAGAGGAATGACCCTCGATAACCACGACCGACTAGCTGTACTACCGAGTTATCATCAGCAGTACTTCGTGAGGTGTCACCCTCGGTACCCGATAGTATCTTTGTAGCGTCACACAACTAAGGGGGTGTAAGTGCTATGTTGGGTCTGGCTCGTCGATCAGGGATCGAGACTTGAAAACAAAGCGGGGCAACTAGACTAAGGGGTCAGAGGGGATGACTGTTCCACCTATACTAAATATCTTAAAGTGTGGTACTTAAAGTAGCAGTTCATCAAAATTAGGTTATGAATCACATATAGGAGCTAACTACAATAGTTGCAAAATTCTAATGCAAGCATGAGCAAGAAAGAATAGGCGATATAGGGATGATCAAGGGGGGGGGGGTTGCTTGCCTTGTTGCTCTGCGGCAAAAGGCTGGTCGTCACGAGGGTAGGTGTACCCGACAACAACGTCAGTCTCGGGGTCAACCGATAAGAAGAGGGGGGAGAAACAATAAATAATAGAAACATGTGCAACACTAAGCATGGCATGGCAATATGCATGCTAGGCATGAGCTAACGCAGTAACATCCGTCATAGACGGGTCGGTAGAATATCAGATGATATTTCCCAGATCTCTGGCTACTACCGGTCAGACTGAAAACGATGGAAAAATTCCATGTTTGCTATGCTAGGGATGCGTGACATAAGAATGGACTGTGTATCCAGGTTTGTCTCGTTCTGCTGATCAACTTTCTTGCTGAAAATATTTTCATGTGAGCTACGGTTTATTTAATATTAATTTTTTAAAGTTTTATTAATATTTAGGAATTCAAAACAGATTTAATTAATTATTAAATGCTATTATGGCATCAGCATGATGTCATGCTGACATTAGCAGTTGACTCGTCAACTGACCACTCGGTCCTACGTGTCATTGCCACAATTTATTAATTAAGGTTAAATATTAATTAATTTGATTAAATTAATGGGGGACCCACGTGTCATATTCTAATAGGATAATTATTTATCTATATTAACAGATTACTAATTTATCTATTTAATTAATTAAATAATATATCTAATTAATAAATTATTTTATTAATAAAACACACACACATATATATACATATATATTTTGATTTTTTTTATGTTTTTAGGGGGACCCCACTTGTCATTCGGTGGGAGTGGTGGGGCCCTACTGTCATTGGGACAGCGAGGCCACACATACACATACATTCTGTACATATACTTAATGTTTATTTTTCTACCTACATGCATACATACATAATATATACATACATACATACATAATACATACATCCATTTATATTTTCTTTTTCCTATTCTAACTCTCCGCCATATCTCTCCAACTCACTAACATCTCTCTCAACACAGAGAGAGAGAGAGGAGGCAACCTCCACCTCCTCATACAGGAGATCAACGGCGCCGGGACGTCGGAACGAGGCGGTGAACGCTAGAACGGAACCGGAATGGGGGAAGAAGGAAAGGGGGGTGGCTCACCGAACCCGTAGAGGTGCAAAGCGGGCTCGAGGGAGGGCGACGGCCGACGGGGTGCTGCAGTCTGGCGACGTGGATCCGGCGGGGGGCGTCCCGATGGCGGCGTATCCGGTGCGGGACCGATCCGATGATGGTGGTGCAGGGGGGCCGAAAAGGGGCGACAACGGGGCGGCGTAGACGGCGGTGGCGATGGCCGGTGTGGGCACCCAAGGAGGAGGGCGCGCGTTGGCGGGGGAGGCCGAGGAAGGCCTCGGTGAGGAGGTGGGAAAGGAGCCCCGACGGCGGTGGCCGGAACCGGCCGGTGGTGCAGGAGGACGGGGCAGCAGCGCTGGCACCGGAGTGGCCCGACAGGCCGGCGGCGGCGGTCTGGCATGGGGCGAGGAGAATGGGGCGATGGGAGGGCCGGTCGGAGTGGAAGCAAGGCGAGGAGAGGGGTGGCGTCTTCGGCTGGGAGGAGTGAGGCGTGGGGAACGGGAGGAGAGGCGCGGGTGCCGGTGGCAGGGAGAGGAGGGACGACAAATATGGGGTTTTGGTCGCCGGGGGAGGTGACGAGGGGAATGGGACTGGATCGTGGAGGGGCCACGAGCGCCTGGGGAGCGGGGCGATGGGATCGATGGGGGTTGGTGGGGTATCGCGGGTGAGTTGGTGGGGAGCGAGGGTGACTCCCCCGGCTCCTGGCGGCGCGACAGGGAGCGGGGAGCGAGGTGGGTTGGCGCTAGGGTTAATCCCGTGGGGGTCTTATCCCCCCAGGTGGGTGGGCCGATGGGTGTGTGGCCGGCTGGGTCATTTCCCCAGTTGGGCCGGGACTTTTGGGTTTTTTTGTTATTATTTTTTATATAGTTTCTGTTTGTAATATATACGGGTTTCAAATAATTTTACAAATGTCCCATTCAATTCTAGAAGTAATTGAATAATATTTCTAACTCATCCGACATTTTAATTTTAACACTCAAAAACTTTTCTCGTTCGAATTGTTTTGAATTTGACTCGGTTTCGATTCACACGACATCAACGATAGAAATCACGGTGACGTGGCATCATTAGTGTGGAATCACTGTAGCTTAATTACATACATTACGGTAGCAAAAGGTGAGGATGGTACAACACTCCCCTACAAACAAGAATTCTCGTCCCAAGAATTAAGAGGTAGAAGGAAAAGCTCGGGGTATTCATCACGAAGATGATCCTCGCGTTCCCAAGTGGCCTCATCTTTAGAATGATTTGACCACTTCACTTTAAGGAACTTGGTGACTTTGCGATGAGTCTGACGTTCAGATTGGTCGAGAATGCAGACCAGATGCTCTTTATAAGAGAGGTCTTGTTCTAGCTCAAGCATATCATGATCCACTGCTCGAATAGGATCCTTGAAGCAGCGGCGGAGCTGAGACACATGGAAGACATCGTGAACCTAAGAAAGGTTTGACGGCAGTTCCAATTGATAAGCCACTCTTCTACGCCTTTCGAGAACAGTGAAAGGACCAATATAGCGAGGAACTAACTTGCCCTTGATCCCAAAACGGTGTGCGCCTCTCAGTGGTGTGACACGAAGATAAGCCTTTTCTCTAGGTTGATAGACCATATCTTGATGATGACGGTCATACTGAGTCATCTAACGAGACTGAGCAGCCTTCAGATTCTCAAGAACAACGCGGATTTGATCTTCAACTTGTTGGGTATCATCCAGACCGAAGAGTGATCGGTCCATTGATCGGTGGTTCTGGAATTCCATACGAAGCCAAGTGTAAAGGATACTTTGGAGTCAAAGATATACAGGAGAGTCAGGTTTCAATCCTGTGGAACTTTGGGTTATGGGCCAACCATATGGCCCAAGATTAGGCAGAGCGGCGACATCTTATACGGTCTTGGTAACAAGACATGTCAGAGGATAGCCTGTCAGTTATGTTGGTAACAACGTCGGTACGAAGGGCGGGGAACGAATAGAACCATTTTCCTGCTCGTTGCCGGACCAATAGGCAAGGTTCTCGTCTACCGGGGGCTACCGGAATGTTATCCACAATAGTAACAAGGTCTTACTGACAGAGTTGTATACCGATGTTATTACCTAAGCAGGGAATTAACACTGCTTAGATGAGTTATGCCACAAGAAAAGTCAAACACACCAATGGGAAGAAAAATGTGTTCACACACACAAGTATTAGAGTATACCATTCCCAAGGAAAACATAGAGTATGGTATACATGATAGGTCATCCAGTACATAACCATTTTGATAAAGAGGCAAGACGAATTATGATGTTTACCCATACCATACGGTTTGGGATAATTGATTGGGAACAATTTAGCATTGCACTTCCAATGTTCCTCTGAAATTTGAAGTACCACATCCGTGCTTCGGGGTAGCATCGACATGGTCATTAGGTAAAGGTCGGACCAATAGGTACACAAAGAGGATCCATGAGTAACAGCTTATGAAATAAGTCATATAGTTTCCGCATGGAAGAATGGTGAATCTTACATATGGAAGAATTTATAACAATAGGTCCTTTGGCCCGGTGTGCTAGACAAGACATCACTGTATCAGATTACATAAGACGAAAGTTATAATTATTGGAAAATGTTCCTACTATCTGCCCGAGATTCAGATCTGATTGGTGTCAGAACACCTCAGACTCAAGATGCTTGAGAAGAAAAATGAAGATGCAAGATTCTCATGATATGTGCTACACAAGCAATTCTTAAATCATGAGTTCGACTGTATGACATATGAATACAATGTCAAGACATTCGTGCCCACATAGAAGTCTTACATCAAAATGCAACTGAGTTCTCATTTGGAAACCATCATCGAGGATAACATGGTTCCATGTGTAAATATGGATTAGCTCTTATGAAGTAACTTCTTTTCCCTTGATCAAATCAGTCAGTGGCTTGGGGTGCTAAGAGAAATTATACGGAGTGAAGATTGCAAATCTTCAAAACATATAAAACTTTGCACATGCGTGAATGACTTGGGAAGATCCTAGAGGAAGCAAAACAAAACTTCCACATATTCACGGTGGCAAGAATGCACGTAAACTTTGGGGAAACATTTATGCTATCAAGCACATTCTCCGTGACCTAGGCACAAGGATAATGCTTTGAAGAGCTTCATCGCCGAACCATGAATAAGTTGAGGGTGTGGTCGATGGGCTCAGCAACAATCCCTCAAGATTTTGACAGGGATGAATTTCTAAAATTTATAATATCAAGGAGATAGCATTTGTCAAGTCAAATGGTATAATGTCGTATGCTCAAGGGAACAACAACAATTAGACACTGGTTGAATGGTGCTCTCAGAAATACGGACGAAGTAGCACAACCAATGTCAACAATGATGAGTCAACACCCAACACACTAAGAATGAATCAATCAGTTGTTAACCTAAGGAAATAGGGTTGCCAGAAGTATTGGAATCACACATCAGAGTACACTTGTTGGTATTCCGGTTTGAAACAACACGGGACCAAGAATGAATGGTGATGGCGAGAAGTATTACTATATCAAGAAATCTTAAGACGTGTGCAATTTTCACGACATTCTTGACATACCTTATAATAATACTCCAAGGTAGAAGATAACATAAGCTTAATTAGCAAGGAACTCAAAGGACAACACAAAACATGATCAAGTTTGTGTTGGAGGGAAGGCAAAAAGGTTTGTCGATGATAACACAAATCATCGAGGGGCAAGGATGGTATTTCTCATCATGCATCCGATCGATGCCCTGGAAGAGCTCATAACGCTGATGATGATCACGACACAATTGTCGAGAACTTCCATGAAGAGTTAATCATTCAGCGACGACATCAAGAAGGGAATGATGCAGCAAAAGTTTGTCGGAATCATAGCTAAGACCGCTAGCTTAGAATTGAGATTGCCTTTCACGACAACCAACTGATGTGGAAAACTCGATGCAAGCTTAATGCACAGTTGGAATTTTGTTCCAGGGATGAAGGGTATAGATAGCATGGTCAAGCTTTAGCATGACGAAGATGATGTAGCCTAACAGCTTGGAAGGACATGACCGAGTACAAACTCCTAAGCAAATAATATTACTAAGAGTTGTTGAATCACAACACGTACTCGGTTCAGTCATCGATGTCCTTGAGTGCCCAACTCAGAACACGAGGAAAAACTGGAAGTAATGAGAATATCATAGTTGATGAGGAGCTCACAAGAAGTTATATAGCTCTGTGATATTTTCAAGATAACAGGGATAATACTCGGAGGTAGATCAACATTAATGTTTGGACCGATGTATTGATCTGAAGAAGACAAGTACTTTAACTCGTCTGAGAACGAAATCAAGGTAGGACAACATGGTTGGATCCACGATTGCAAAGGACAAGATCACAGATACCAGATCAAATCATAGAATTAATGATTATTGATACGAGAAGTTACTACAATAAGAACAACGCCATTTCCATGGGCATGAACACAAGTTCAAGGTTGAATTCCACTTCATGAATGCATCAACTGCCATTTATTCCTCGCCATTGATGAGGTTGTAGCTTGGAAAGATTACCTGGAAAAACACCAGAAAAGTAACACTCATGAAACACTCTTCGGGCATATTGACTTAGGAAGGCATAGGTTCAACCCATCGGGGCACCTTAGGAACATATACCACAAACTTCAAGAGTAATTAACACATGCTTGAAGAGTATGGCTGGCAAGGGCACATGATACACTCATCAGAAGGAGAAGACACAATTTACCAATGGCATTATGTTTTAGGGGAACAATATCACAAGAATTTCCAATGTAAAGGATGCCATCGTATAATAACCTAGCCATGGGAAGGACCTCATGTGAGTATCGATACTCAATCACAGGGATATAGAATGCAAGGCATCGGATTGTAGAACATCTGAAAAATATTGATACTTGAATACCAAATGAATTATGATTTCCAGGTTGATGTATCAGAATCAGATGCTCCGACCAAATAAAAGTAAGATGAACGGACTTAGATGGAAAACCAACCAAAGTTTATTTGTCGAGAACCAGCTCTGTCTGGAAGGACGTCTGAGATGGAAACAAAATTTATGACTATCAACAGATGATTGTATGCATTCACACACAGGTAAAATCAATAAGATTACATGAAAATCACAAATGATTTTAATGAATGCGGCTAGACATATGCATTTTAACCATAATGCAAGCAGGTGAGAAAGGTTAAGATAAATAGGCTACTAGGGATTCCGAAAGATCGAATAGTAATTCGAAGGACTTTTGAAACCCATGACAACTGATGGCGGACGAATCCCCGATAAGATAATTCGTTGCATCTCGTAAAACAAGAGCAATTGGAAAATAAAGTATGGACGACATTTGTATGCAGTCATCCATAAGGGTTGACGGAGGAAGGGAAATCGCAGAAGCGTTGGGCACAAGTTCTCGAGAGAACATCGGAGAGTATCTTCTGAGTCTCCCGAGGAATCAAGCCATCGTCTAGATTACGGGGCTCTCCGAAGGAAGTATTTACGAGTACCTAATGTTAGAGTTAGCAAAATCTTCAACCCTAAAGAGAAGAGAGAGTAGAGCCTAGAGTATAGAAAAGGAGTAAAAGATGCTAATATCACCCAATTGAGATGTGGGCCTGTCAGCCACAACATCAAAATTAGTATGTTTTTCAAACACTAGACTCAACTTCGGCCAAGGAGTTGGAAAGGGGCTACCTACAGGCAGTCGGCTCTGATACCAACTTGTGACACCCTCAATTTTATCGTACGCTAATCATACACGCAAATGCATACGATCAAACTCAAAAACTCACGGGAAGATATCACAACACAACTCGAGACACAAATAAAACAATACATGCTTCATATTACAAGCTAGGGGCCTCGAGGGCTAGAATATAAAAGCTCGATAAACACATGATTCAGCGAAGCAGCAATATCTGAGTACATACATTAAACAGGGGGTGCCTTAGAGAAGGCCAACACAAAAGAAAGACGATCGAACAAGGTAAGGCCTCTTGCCTGGGAACCTCCTAAAATACTCCTGGTCTTCAGCAGCCTCCATGAAGAAGCCACCATCATGGTGGCAGGCGTCGACAGGAAACTCCATCTCCTGGGCTCCATCATCTGGTCGCAGCAACGGATCAAGGCAACAAAGGGGGAGAAAAGCAACGGTGAGTACTCATCCAAAGTACTCACAAGACTTATGTCAGAACTATGCTAAGTATGCACCAGTATCAAAGAAGGGGTTTTATATGTGGACTGACTGCAGCAATGCAAGAATAGAGAGAAGGCCTAGTCCTATCGAAGCCTAGCATCTTCAGGGTCTTGCAGCAATAGACGAGAGTAGAACAGGTAACACACATATAATAGTCGTATTGTTGCAGCAATATTAATATGAGGTCACGCCCAGATATCCTCCCTCGACTCCCTGTGAGGAAGCAATCCCAGTGCAACAAAATCCAGTTAAGTAACAGTTGTAGTTGTATAAGATCAGGGCACAACTCCAAGTCGTCTTGTAACTGTGGACACGGCTATTCGAATAGATAAGTTCTTCCCTGGAGGGGTCCACAACATATTCCCCGACGCGCTCGATAACACTCTGGCCGGACACACTTTTCTGGGTCATGCCCGGCCTCAGAATATCGACATGTCGTAGCCCCACCTAAGCTCAACAGAGAGGCCAGCCCGCCGGTCTAACTCCTAAGCGCAAAGGGGTCGTGCGCCCATGATACGTCTCCAACGTATCTATAATTTTTGATAGTTCCATGCTATTATCTTGTCAAACTTTTGATGTTTTGTATGCCTTTTATATATTTTTTGGGACTAACTTATTAAATTAGTGCCAAGTGCCATTTCCTGTTTTTTTCGTGTTTTTGACCCTTTTCAGAGGAGGATTTTAAACGGTGTCCAAACGGAATAAAACTTCCGAAAAGATTTTTTCGGAACAGAAGATACACACGAGACGTGAGAACCAACGCAAGGGCCACCAGGGTACCCCACAAGCCCCCTAGGCGCGGCGAGGGGGCCCACGCCTAGCAGGCTTGTGGGCCCCTTGTGGCTCGTCTGCCCTACCTCTTCCGCCTACAAATTCTTGAAAAATCCAAAATCGCGCGAGAGATGAAAATACTTTTCCGCCGCCGCAAGCTTCTGTCTCCGCAAGATCCCATCTGGGGCATGTTCTACTGCCCTGCCAGAGGGGGAATTTGGATACAGAGGGCTTCTTCATCAACACCATGACCTCTCCGATGATGCGTGTGTAGTTCACCATAGACCTTTGGGTCCATAGATAGTAGCTAGATGGCTTCTTCTCTATTTTGGATCTTCAATACAAAGCTCTCCATGATCTTCATGGAGATCTATCCGATGTAATCTTCTTTGCGGTGTGTTTGTCGAGATCCGATGAATTGTGGATTTATGATCAGATTATCTATGAATCTTATCTGAGTTTCTTCGGATCTCTTATATGCATGATTTCATATCCTTGTAATTCTTTTCGAGTTGTGGGTTTTGTTTGGCCAACTTGATCTATGATTCTTGCAATGGGAGAAGTGCTTGGTCTTGGGTTCATACCGTGCGGTGACCTCACCCAGTGACAGAAGGGGTAGCGAGGCACACATCGTGTTGTTGCCATCAAGGGTAAAAAGATGCGGTTTTCATCATTGGTTTGAGTTTATCCCTCTACATCATGTCATCTTGCTTAAGGCGTTACTATGTTCGTCATGAACTCAATACACTAGATGCATGCCGGATAGCGATCGATGTGTGGAGTAATAGTAGTAGATGCAGAAAGTATCGGTCTACTTGTCTCGGACGTGATGCCTATATGTATGATCATTGCCTTAGATATCGTCATGACTCTGCGCGGTTCTATCAATTGCTCGACAGTAATTTGTTCACCCACCGTAATATTTGCTATTTTGAGAGAAGCGTCTAGTGAACACTATGGCCCCCGGGTCTACATCACATCATATTTTCAGCCTTACACTTTTACTTTGTTGCACTTTCCGCCTTCAGATCTCACTTTGCAATTAGTCTTGAAGGGATTGACAACCCCTTTATAGCGTTGGGTGCAAGCTCTTTTGTGTTTGTGCAGGTACTCTGGACACTTGGCGCGATTCTCCTACTGGATTGATACCTTGGTTGTCAAAACTAAGGGAAATACTTACTGCTCCTGTGCTGCATCACCCTTTCCTCTTCAAGGGAAAAACCAACGCAAGATCAAGAGGCAGCAGAAGGATTTGTGGCACCGTTGCCGGGGAGGATCAAGTCAAGAACTCATCCAAGTAAGTGTCGCAAACTCATCTCTTGCATTTACTTTTTTGCCCCTCGTTTTCCTCTCCCGCACTTGTGAAAAACAAAAATTTACAAAAATATTTGCCTTTTTCGCTTGCCTTTTTCGTTTGCCCTTTTCTCTCGCTTGCTTTATGTTTGCTTGTGTGCTTGTTTGCTTGTTGAAGTCACCATGACTAAAAACGCCAAACTTTGTGACTTCTCGAATACTAATAATAATGATTTTATTAGTACTCCGATTGCTCCCACCACTAGTGTGGAATCATACGAAATCAATGCTGCTTTGCTGAATCTTGTTATGAAAGAGCAATTCTCCGTCCTCCCTAGTGAAGATGCCGCATCCCATCTCAATACCTTCATTGAGCTTTGCGATATGCAAAAGAAGAAATATGTGGATAATGATGTTATTAAATTGAAGCTTTTTCCGTTCTCGTTGCGAGATCGAGCAAAAACTTGGTTTTCGTCTTTGCCCAAAAATAGTATGATTCTTGGAACAAGTGCAAAGATGCTTATATATCCAAGTATTTTCCGCCGACTAAGATTATCTCTCTCCATAATGATATCATGAATTTTAAGAAACTTGAGCATGAAAATGTTGCACAATCTTGGGAGAGAATGAAATTGATGATTAGAAATTGTCCCGATCATGGCTTGAGTCTTTGGATGATTATACAAATCTTCTATGCTGGTTTCAATTTTGCTTCTAGAAATATCTTGGACTCCTCCTCAGGTGGAACGTTCATGGAATTCACATTAGGGGAAGCCACAAAACTCCTAGACAATATCATGATGAACTACTCTCAGTGGCACACTAAAAGGTCACCTAATAGTAAGAAAGTACACGCTATAGAAAAAATTAACTCATTGATTGCTAAGATGGATGTGTGAATGAATTTGGTTGCTAGTAGAAGTGCTCCTTTAGATCCTAATGATATGACCTTGTCTTCCTTGATTGAGAGTAGCAACGCTAGCTTGGACGTTAATTTTGTTGGTAGGAATACTTTTGGCAACAACAATGCTTTTAGAGGAAACTATGTTCCTAGGCCTTTTCCTAGTAACCCCTCTAATAACTTTGGCAACTCCTACAATAATACTCATGGAAATTACAATAAATTACCCTCTGATCTAGAGAGTAATATCAAAGAGTTTATCAACTCGCAAAAGATTTTCAATGCGTCCATAGAGGAAAAACTACTCAAAATTGATGATTTGGCTAGGAGCGTTGATAGAATGTCTAGTGATACTGATGCTTTGAAAGTTAGATGTGCTCCTTCCAAGATCAATATGGATGAAACTTTGAAAGCTATGCGTGTTTCCATGAGTGAGAGCAAAGAAAGAACCTCCCAAATTCGTGCTACACATGAATGGCTTAAAAAGGCGTGTTCTCGTGATAAGAATCATGAAGATCTTAAAGTGCTTGGTGTGACTCCCATTGAATATTTGTTTTCTAGTGTCAAACCTAATGATTATGGGGCTGGATATGAATCCACTTTGGTTGAAAAACGCCCCAATGATTCGGAGTCCATCTATCTTGATGCTCAAAGCATTGAAAGTGGAGTAGAAGAAATCAAAACTTTGAGTAGTAATGAAACTACTACTTTGGATTTCAAGGAATTCAATTGTGATAGTTGATCCTTGATTGAATGCATTTCCTTGATGCAATCCATGCTAAACTCTCCACACGCTTATAGCCAAAACAAGGCCTTTACCGATCATATCGTCGAAGCTATGATAAAATCTCTTGAAGAGAAACTTGAGTTGGAAGTTTCTATTCCTAGAAAGCTTCATGATGAGTGGGAACCTACTATCAAAATCAAAATCAAAAACTAGGAATGCAATGCTTTGTGTGATTTGGGTGCTATTGTTTCCGCGATTCCAAAGTCTTTATGTGATGTTCTAGGCTTTAATGAGATTGAGGAGTGTTCTCTTAATTTGCATCTTGCGGATTCTACTGTCAAGAAACCCATGGGAAGGATCAATGATGTTCTTATTATTGCAAATAGGAACTATGCACCCGTGGATTTCATTGTGGTTTATATTGATTGCAATCCTACATGCCCTATCATTCTTGGTAGGCCTTTCCTAAGGACTATTGGTGCTATCATCGATATGAAGGAAGGGAATATTAGGTTTCAATTTCCTTTAAAGAAGGGCATGGAGCATTTTCCTAGAAAGAAAATAAGATTGGCTTATGAATCCATGATGAGGGCTACTTATGGTTTGAGCACCAAAGACGACGATACGTGATTCCATCACCTTATGCCTAGCTAAGGGCGTTAAACAATAGTGCTTGTTGGGAGGCAACCCAATGAATTTATATTTTCATTTATGTTTTGTTGCGTCCACACCATCATAATTATGTTATGATTGTGTTTTTTTGTGTTTCTTTTTGTGTTTGAGCCAAGCAAAACCTTTATGACTAGTTTTGGTGATGGTTGTTTGATCGTGCTGGAAAAAGACAGAAGCTTTTCGCTCATGAAATTATTTTTCATTTTTTATCCAGAAAGAGATTTTGAGTTGATTCTTTTTCTGCTGATTTATATGTCTTTTTCCCAGGATGTCGTAATTTTTCAGAAGTTTTGAGGTACGAGAAGTATACGAAGTATACAGATTGCTACAGAGTGGTCTGTTTTTGACAGATTCTGTTTTTGTTGTTTTGGTTGCTTGTTTTGATGAAACTATGGATATTATCGGGGGGTACTAGCCATGGAAAAGTGAGAATACAGTAATCCAACACCAATATAAATAGAAATCAAGATTGCTTCAGTACCTAAAGAGGTGGTAGTTTGTTTTCTTGTGCTAATGATATCACGAGTTTCTGTTTAAGTTTTGTGTTGTGAAGTTTTCAAGCTTTGGGTGATGTTCTCATGGACAAAGTGATAAAGAGTGTAAAGAGATCAAGCTTGAGGATGCCCAAGGTATCCCAAGCCAAATTCAAGGACACCAAAAAGCCTAAGCTTGGGGGTGCCCCGGGAAAGGCATCCCCTCTTTCATCTTCAATCCATCGGTAACCTTACTTGGAGCTATATTTTTATTCACCACATGATATGTGTTTTGCTTGGAGCGTCTTGTATCGTAGGAGTATTTTCTTTTTGTTGTGTCACAATCATCCTTGTTGCACACCTTTTGAGAGAGACATGCACTCATCGTGAATTTTCTAGAATGCTCATTGTGCTTCACTTATATCTTTTGAGCTAGAGAATTTTGCTCTATGTGCTTCACTTAGATCTTTTAGAGCACGGCGGTGCATAACTTGGTAGTTGGCTTATGCTATGAAAGTAGTCCCAAAGTTTATAGGTACACAAAGAGGATACAATAAAACTTCCACCTTCATGTGCATTGATTAGAAAGAGAACTTTGATTCCTCTCAATTAGTTTTGAGACGTGGATTTGGTAATACTAAGAGTTATGTTAGTAGGGTGTTGTGAATCTAGAAATACTTGTGTTGAAGTTAGTGATTCTCGTAACATGCATGTATGGTGAACCGCTATGTTAGGAAGTCGGAGCATAATTCATCTATTGATTGTCATCCTTTTTGTTGCGGTCGGGATTTCGCGATGGTTAACACCTACCAACCCTTCCCCTAGGAGTATGCGTTTAGCACTTTGTTTAGATTACTAATAAAAACTTTCACAACAAGTATGTGAGTTCTTCATGACTAATGCGAGTCCATGGTATAGATGCAGTTTCACCATCCACCATTGCTAGCCTCTCTAGTACCGCGCAATTTTCGCCGATGCACAAACCTACCATATGCTTTCCTCAAAACAGCCACCATACCTACCTACTATGGCATTTTCATAGCCATTCCGAGATATATTGCCATGCAACTCCCATCCTTCCATCTCATGACTTGTGCCGTCACTCTCATATTGCCATTGCATGATCGTAAGATAGCTAGCGAGATGTTTCAATGTCATACGCCAAGCTAGATCGTTGCACATCCCGGTACACTTCCGGAGGCATTTCCTATAGAGTCATCATTGTTCTAAGCTTTGAGCTGTGAGTAAATAAAAGTGTGATGATCATCATTATTTGAGCATTGTCCCATGTGAGGAAAAAAGAGAGGCCAAAGTTGCGCACACAAAAAAGGGAGAGATATGGAAAGAGGCCAAAGAGCCCAAACAAAAAAAAAGAGAAGGGACAATGCTACTATCTCTTTCCACACTTGTGCTTCATATTAGCACCATGTTCTTCATGATTGAGAGCCTCTCGTTCTGTGACCACCATATACTAGTGGGAATCTTTATTATATAACTTGGCTTGTATATTCCAATGATGGGCTTCCTCAAAATTGCCCTAGGTCTTCGTGAGCAAGCAAGTTGGATGCACACCCACTAGTTCTCCTTTGGAGCTTTCACATACTTATAGCTCTAGTGCATCCTTTGTATGGCAATCCCTACTCATTCACATTGATATCTATTAATGGGCATTTCCATAGTCCTTTGATACGCCGAGTGAATGTGACGATCTCCTCCTTTTTGTCTCACAACCTCCACCACACTCTATTCCACCATAGTGCTATATTCATGGCTCACGCTCATGTATTACGTGAGAGTTGAAAAAGGTTAGAGAAAGTAAGAGTGCAAAAACAATTACTTGGCCAATACCGGGGTTGTGCATGATTTAAATTAGTTGTGTGGGGATGATGGAGCATAGCCAGACTATATGATTTTGTAGGGATAACTTTCTTTGGCCTTGTTATTTCAAAAGTTCATGATTACCTTGCTAGTTTGCTTGAAGTATTATTGTTTTCATGTCAAAAGAAAACTATTGTTTTGAATCTTACGGATCTGAACATTGATGTCACATGAAAGAAGTTACAAAGGACAACTATGCTAGGTAGCATTCCACATCAAAAATTCTATCATTATCACTTCCCTACTCGAGGACGAGCAGGAGTTAAGCTTGGGGATGCTTGATATGTCTCCAACGTTTCTATAATTTTTGATGGTTCCATGCTATTATCTTGTCAAACTTTGGATGTTTTGTATGCCTTTTATATCTTTCTTGGGACTAACTTATTAACTCAGTGCCAAGTGCGAGTTCCTGTTTTTTCCGTGTTTTTGACCCTTTTCAGAGGAGGATTTTAAACGGTGTCCAAACGGAATAAAACTTCCGAAAAGATTTTTCCGGAACAGAAGATACGCACGAGACGTGAGAACCAAGGCAGGGGCCACCAGGGGACCCCACAAGCCCCCTAGGCGCGGCCAGGGGGGCCCGCGCCTAGCAGGCTTGTGGGCCCCTTGTGGCTCGTGTGCCCTACCTCTTCTGCCTAAAAATTCCTGAAAAATCCAAAACTGCGCGAGAGATCCACGAAAATACTTTTCTGCCGCCGCAAGCTTCTGTCTCCGCAAGATCCCATCTAGGGCACGTTCTGGTGCCCTGCCGGAGGGGGATTCGGATATGGAGGGCTTATTCATCAACACCATGACCTCTCTGATGATGCGTGAGTAGTTCACCATAGACCTTCGGGTCCATAGCTAGTAGCTAGATGGCTTCTTCTCTCTCTTGGATATTCAATACAAAGCTCTCCATGATCTTCATGGAGATCTATCTGATGTAATCTTCTTTGCGTTGTGTTTATCGAGATCCGAAGAATTGTGGATTTATGATCAGATTATCCATGAATCTTATTTGAGTTTCTTCTGATCTCTTATATGCATGATTTCATATCCTTGTAATTATTTTCGAGTTGTGGGTTTTGTTTGGCCAACTTGATCTATGATTCTTGCAATGGGAGAACTGCTTGGTTTTGGGTTCATACCATGCGGTGACCTCACCCAGTGACAGAAGGGGTAGCGAGGCACGCATCGTGTTGTTTCCATGAAGGGTAAAAACATGGGGTTTTCATCACTGGTTTGTGTTTATCCCTCTACATCATGTCATCTTCCTTAAGGCGTTACTCTATTCTTCATGAACTCAATACACTAGATGCATGCTGGATAGGGGTCGATGTGTGGAGTAATAGTAGTAGATGCAGAGAGTATCGTCTACTTGTCTCAAACGTGATGCCTATATGTATGATCATTCCCTTAGATATCGTCATGACCCTGCGCGGTTCTATCTATTGCTCGACAATAATTTGTTCACCCACCGTAATATTTGCTATTTTGAGAGAAGCCTCTAGTGAACACTATGGCCCCCGGGTCTACTTCACATCATATTTTCAGCCTTACACTTTTACTTCATTGCACTTTCCGCCTTCAGATCTCACTTTGCAATCAATCATGAAGGGATTTACAACCCCTTTATAGCGTTGGGTGCAAGCTCTTTTGTGTTTGTGTAGGTACTCTGGACACTTGGCGTGATTGTCCTACTGGATTGATACCTTGGTTCTCAAAACTGAGGGAAATACTTACTGCTCCTGTGCTGCATCACCCTTTCCTCTTCAAGGGAAAAACCAACGCAAGCTCAAGAGGCAGCAACCCACTAACCCTCTGTGCTCCTCAATGATGGCAGGGCGGCCGATGTCAGTCCTAGCACCCCTTAATACAGGAGTGATGCATCTCGGGACCACTCGGGCGCGCGCCGCTCTATTGCTGACATCTGAAAAGCTTCGACTGATACCGCGACCTCGAGTACCCATAATTCTTCCCATACAGACGGTTAGTGCGTAATAAGGCCTTCCGGCCAACCCAAATCAAATACCCAAATCCATTATCATTTTAATTAAGTAATTGACACAAAAATGCGGGAATCCACCCGCCTAACATCTATTCATCAAAGATCCCAGTAACATGGTCAAGTAACTATGTGGTTGTAACATCTGGGGAATCCGAGGCATCACCCTCGTTGGATCCCGAATGATGTAACTATCAAGGTGGACCTAGAGGAATCACCCTCGAGGGTCCCACAATTGAGGGGTTGCACGATAGAGGCATCGTCGGGAATGGTGAAAGATGAATCACCCTCGATAACCATGACCGACTAGCTGTACTACCGAGATATCATGAGGAGTACTTCACGAGGTCTCACCCTCGGTATCCGATAGTATCTGTGTAGCATCGCACAACTAAGGGGGGTGTAAGTGTTGTGCCCAGTCTGGCTCGTCGATCGGGGATCGGGACTTGAAAACAAAGCGGGGCAACTGGACTAAGGGGTCAGAGGGAATGAATGTTCCACCTATACTAAACAGTTTAAAGTGCGGTATCGAAAGTAGAAGTTCATCAAAATTAGGCTATGCATTAGATATAGGAGCTAACTACAAGAGTAGCAAAATTCTAATGCAAGCATGAGGAAGAATGAATAGGCGATATAGGGATGATCAAGGGGGGGTTGCTTGCCTTGTTGCTCTGCAGCAAAAAGGCTCGTCGTCGGGAGGGTAGGTGTACCCGACAACAGCGTCAGTCTCGGGGTCTATCGGTAAGAAGAGAGGGGAGAAATAATAAATAATAGCAACAGGTGCAACACTAAGCATGACATGGCAATATGCAGGCTAGGCATGAGCTAACGCAGTAACATCCTCATAGACGGGTCGGGAGAATATCAGATGATATTTCCCGGGACTCTCGCTACTACCGGTCAGACTGAAAACGATGGAAAACTTCCATGTTTGCTATGCTAGGGACGCGTAACACACGAATGGACCATGTATATGGGTTCGTCTCGTTCTACTGATTAACTTTCACGTTGAAAATATTTTCATGTGAGCTACGGTTTATGCAATATTAATTTTTCAAAGTTTTATTAATATTTAGGAACTAAAAACAGATTTAATTAATTATTAAATGCTATTATGGCATCCCCATGATGTCATGCTGACATCATCAGTTGACTGGTCAACTAACCAGTGGGTCCTACGTGTCATTGGCACAATTTATTAATTAAGGTTAAATATTAATTAATCAGATTAAATTAGTGGGGGACCCACGTGTCATATTCTAATAGGATAATTATTTATCTATATTAACAGATTACTAATTTATCTATTTAATTAATTAACTAATTAATTAAATAATATATGTAATTAATTAATTATTTTATTAATAAAAACATATATATATATATATTTTGAATTTTTTTATGTTTTTAGGGGGGGACCCACCTATCATTTGGTGGGAGTGGTGGGGCCCTAGTGTCATTGGGATAGCGAGCCCACACATACACATGCATTCTGTACATATACTGAACATTTTTTTTCTACATACATGCATACATACATAATACATACATGAATACAAAATAAATACATAATACATCCATCCATTTCTATTTTCTTTTCCTCTTCTAACTCTCTGCCATCTCTCTCCGACTCACTGACATCTCTCTCAACACAGAGAGAGAGGAGGCAACCTCCACCTCCTCATACAGGAGATCAACGACGCCGGGACGTCGGAACGAGGCGGTGAACGCCGAAACGGAACTAGAATGGGGGAAGAAGGAAAGGGGGGTTGCTCACCGAGCCCGTAGAGGTGCAAAGCGGGCTTGAGGGAGGACGACGACCGACGGGGTGCTGCAGTCCGGCGAGGTGGATCCGGAAGGGGGCGTCCCGACGGCGGAGGATCTGGTGCGGGATCGATCCGGCGACGGTGGTGCAGGGGGAGGACGAAAACGGGCGGCGTAGATGGCGGTGGCGATGGCTGGTGTGGGGCGCCCAAGGAGAAGGGCACACATCGGCGGGGGAGGTCGAGGAAGGCCTCGGTGAGGAGATGGGAAAGGGGCCCCAACGGCGGTCGCCGGCACCGGCCGGTGGTGCGGGAGGCCGGGGCAGCGGCGCTGGCGCCGGAGTGGCCCGACAGGCCGGCGGCGGTCTGACATGGGGCGAGGAGAATGGGGCAACGGGAGGGCCGATCGGAGTGGAGGCAAGGCGAGGAGAGGGGTGGCGGTTTCGACTGGGAGGAGTGAGGCACGGAGAACGGGAGGAGAGGCGCGGGTGCCGGTGGCTGGGAGAGGAGCGAGGGGAGATATGGGGTTACAGTCGCCGGGGGAGGTGACGAGGGGAACGGGACTGGATAGGGGAGGGGCCACGAGCGCTTGGGAAGCGGGGCGATGGGATGGACGAGGGTTGGTGGGGGTGTTGCGGGGGAGTTGGTGGGGAGCGAGGGTGACTCCCCCAGCTCCTGGCAGCGCGACATGGAGCTGGGAGTGAGGTTGGTTGGCGCTAGGGTTCCCCCATGGGGGTCTTATACCCCTAGGTGGGTGGGCCGATGGGGGTGTGGCCGGCTGGGCCATTTGGCCTAGTTGGGCCGTGGCTTTTGGGTTTTTTTGTTATTATTATTTATACAGTTTTTGTTTTAAATGTATAGGGGTTTCAAATAATTTTAAAAATGTCCGCTTCAATTCTATAAATAATTAAGGAATATTTGTAACTCATCCGACATTTTTATTTATAACATTCGAAATTTTTTCTCGTTGGACTTATTTTGAATTTGACTCGGTTTCGATTAACACGAGATCAATGATAGAAATCACGGTGACGTGGCATCATTAGCATGGAATCACTGTAGCTTAATTACATACATTACTGTAGCAAAAGCTGAGGATGTCACACATGGTTGCATGGATTGCGGCATGTGTGGCTCAGACAGTTGCTGATCCCACTGCTGATCCTCTACATTTTCAGGCGGCTCTCCGGATTCCTCATTGGTGTTCTTCCATGGAGCAGGAGTATCAGGATCTTCAGAGGAATGATGCTTGGTGCCTCATTCCTCCTATGTCTGGTGTTAATATTATTGAAGGTCAAGAAGCATGCGGATGGGTCTATCGAGTGCTACAAGGCACGACTTGTGGCGAAAGGATTGTAGAAAAGGTACAGTCTTTATTATGAGGATACATTCAGTCCAGTTATCAAACCTAGCACTATTAATCTGCTTGTGTCCTTGGATGTTACCAAAGGGTGGTCTCTGCGTCAGCTTGATGTTCAAAACGCTTTTCTTCATGGGGTCTTGGAGGAAGAGGTGTACATGCGGCAACCTCCAGGTTTTGTTGATCCTGCTCGTCCACATCATCTGTGCCGTCCTTTTAAGGCACCCTATGGACTTATACAAACTCCACATGCATGGCATGCACGAGTTGGCTCGGTTCTCCGCCGTCTTGGCTTTGTTCCATCCACTGCTGACACATCTCTGTTTCTGTTGCATGGCCCTGAGGTTACTATCTATCTACTCATCTATGTTGATGACATTATTCTTATCAGCTCCTCACTCGTTGCCACTGGTCGTCTGTTGTCTGCTCTGGGTGATCATTTTGGTGTCAAGGATCTGGGTGCTCTCCATTAATTCCTTCGTTTGGAGGTCTCACGGTCTCCTGCTGGCCCGACTCTCACTCAGCATAAGTATTCCTTAGACTTGTTGTGACATGCTGGTATGTTGCATTGCAATCATGCTACCACTCCTATGTCTACGACAGATCGGTTATCAGCCTTGGATGGTGCTTTGCTTCCTTCAGATGATGCTACAGAGTATCGTAGGGTTGTTGGTAGTTTGCAGTACTTGACTATCACTTGGCCAGATATCTCCTATGCGGTTAACCGTGTGTGCGATTATCTTCATGCTCCTCGGAGTTTGCACTGTTTAGCTGTGAAGCGTATACTACGTTATATCTCTCATATTGTCTCCTCTGCTTGGATCTTCGGTCTACCTCCTCGAGTGCTCTGTGTGCGTTTTCTGATGCAGATTGGGCTTGGAGCCTGGATGACCGGCGATCAACGGGGGGCTATGTTGTCTTCTTTGGTTGTAACTTGATCGCCTGGAGTGTGCGCAAGTAGACCATAGTACCTTGGAGTAGCACTCAAGCAGAGTACAAGGCGGTTGCCAATGCCACGGCTGAGCTCATTTGGGTATAATATTTGTTGAGAGAGTCGGGAGTCTCTCAAGGGAAGCCACCAATTATTTGGTGTGATAATATTGGTGCGACATATCCTTCATCTAATCCAATTTTTCATGCTCGTACCAATCACATCAAAGTTGACTATCATTTTGTGAGGGAACGTGTTGCACAGAATCTTCTTCATATCAAATTCATCTCCTCCAAAGATCAGCTTGCTGACATATTCACGAAGCCACTTTCACAACCTCAGTTTAAAGTTGTAGGCGCAATCTTAACCTGCTTTGTACTTCAGGCCACAATTAAGACTGAGGGAGGGTGTTAGACAATGTTTATATGTAGCTTCTGTGTATACCATGTGTCTCTTTATTTGTACCTTTGTGTACCCCTATATATATATTTGAGATAGCCACACCTGTATTGGGTATCGAGCAGTTTCCCAAACCCTAGCGTTTACACTGAGATGTCATATTGGTTGGGTTTGGAGGTGCACCACTGAATGCTACAAGCTACAAGTATCTTGGAAGGAAGCAATGGGAGACACATCCAGAGGATCACGACACCGAACGGCAATGGTGACTACCCTTCTTCTACCTCTGTCCCAATTCCTTGTTCCTCTTGTAATGGCGACCTCCATCACAATTCTATGTATGAAGTGAGCAATCGAGAAAGGTGGCAACTAGTTCCTTACATCTAGTATATAGAGCCACACACCATCCTTCCCCAAATTTTGTCCCCAATTTTTTTCACCACCACCATCCATGGGAATCAACCATGGATCCGTCCATCCAGGAGAATCTTGAGTGGCTCGGTGCTAGGCTCGACGCCTCCACCAATGCCATCAGGTCCCTCACCGAGAAACTGGACGCCCATGACGTTGGTACACCCGCCACCCGCCACAGCCCACCACCACCGGCCACTTTGCCGGAGAGCACAACCGGCGCGTCAGCGTCCGTTCCCGACGCCTCCTGCTCCACCACCAAGTCCGAGGAGACTCCCATAGTCGCGCATGATGCATTCTCAGTGTGCATCGCAATGTTGGCCGTCACCTATTCGACAGAGTGCTCGGTCCTGGTCGACACCATCGACAACATCGACGAGGTTCATGTCACCGTCAGCATCGTCCACCACGACACCAGCAACCACGTCACCGTCATGTCCACCCCGGTGACGTCCTCCTACATAGGAAAGTACGTCTTGGTGGAGGCCACCCCTCGCAGCATGTCGACGACTGCCACGATCCACCGTTGCTGGGCTACATGCGGGAGAGTGCGACCAAGGAATCGGGAGCCACCTCCAACGACGCCGTCGCAGAACTCATGCCTCCATAGACACCCTCCATAGTTTCCCTCAAGCTCGCCTTCCCGGCAGCGTGCGACGCAGATCAGGGCGTCAACATCCCCAACATCAATGTTTATGATGCTCCCTTGATTCCACTAGTTGCACATCCTGCTGAATCAACGCCTCCGAAGGTATTTTCGTCCCTCTCATTGCAGCCGAAGGTTGTCTTGCAATCAGTCAAATTGATGCACGTCATGTGTTCGACAGAATGCATCTTCGATGACGACTTTTTGCTGAAGCCTATGCTTACGCTGGGCAACTGTCCTCTGACCTGGGTGCCCCCCAGCACTGTCTACGTCGACACTACAGGTCACCTACGACGCCTGCCACCGACTGCACATCCATTGTGTGGTGTACATCTCATGAGCAAGAGCCACTATGTGCTCCTATCAGTATGGCGGCAGAGCAGCGAGCAACAACCTTGGCCGCCTTCTGTTCAAGTGCAGATTGCAGAGGAAGAAATTATTCCATTGTGTGGCATCACTTGCAAATCTTTCACTAATAAGGTTGGCTATGTGTGGTGGCCACCTGACCATCAGCAAAGGAGGAGCGAGAAATTGCAAGGATGGATGGTTCACACTGTGTTGAGGACTTTGTTTGTCATTTCTGTGTATTGGCAACAATGGCCTTCTTGGAACGAGTATGTAGTGCATGATTAGGAGTTTACAAGCTTTGCGAGCACAAGGGTTCATGTATGGTTGGATGTTAACACGAAGATAGATGTTCTAAAAATATCAATTATCCATGTTGATGATAACATGGTCCATGACGTCAACCTCACCGCACTTACTTTATGCCGTGGCAAATCAATTGCTCTTCCTTCAAAAATGGATTTATTAGGATGTTCATTCGCTATGGACCACTAGAAGAAACCGTGAATGATGTGCAAAAGGACACAAATACTATTCAAGTTGTCTCGAGGATATGTGTCGATGTTGCAAGAACTTTCAGTGTTGCTCGCAACTTTGGCTCTTTTGGAACTTCACTTAGAAGTTTTCGTCTTGTGGATATGCCATTTTCTATAAGAACGACCAAATTAATTTATAATAAGTTGCCCCGTGAAGACAGCGGTCGTGTCGAGAAGCTCAGATTTAGGGATAATTTCTCGTGGCAATGGTTTTCAAATGGTTATGTGCATATATTTATCGTGGAAAATGTTCTTGAGATTGATGATTGATACGTCTCCTATGTATCTATAATTTTTTATTGTTCCATGCTATTATACTATCATCCTAGGATACTTTTTGGGTCATAATTTACAAATTTATATTATTTTTGAGCACTAACCTATTGACCCACTGCCTAGTGCTAGTTGCTATTTTCTGTATTTTTTTACTTTTCAGGTTTACTGTACCAAAAGAAGTCCAATTTCCCCGAAACGTTTTTACGATTTTTTTGGACCAAAAGAACACTCGAAGCTTCAGGAGAAGGGTCGAAGCAACAAGAGGGAGGCACAAGCCAAGAGGACGTGACCAGGGGGGTCGGCGCGCCAAGATGGTTTGTCCCTCCCTAGTAGTCCCTCTCCCTCCATTCTCTAGCCTATAAATTCACATATATTCCAAAAACCGTAAATATTAAAGAGAAACACCTTTTCCTCTATCACAAGTCACTATTCCACATCGACCCCATCTAGAGCTCCGTTCCGGCACCCTGCCGGAGGGGGATCGATCACGGTGGGCCTCTTCATTAACTTTGCTACCCTCGTGATGATGTGTGAGTAGTTCATCATAGACCTACAAGTCCATAGTTAGTACCTAGATGGTAACCTCTCTCTCTTGATCTTCAATACCATGATCATCACATCTGCGCTTTGATCTATCACTACAGGAATCAGCTTCTTTGCCATCTGCCATCACAGACGACAAAGACTAAATCATGGACGGCAAAGAGAAAACCACAGACGGCAAAGAATCTCACGGCCAGCAAAATTTCTGCGTCAGCCTATGACGACATAGGACCTTCTTTGCCGTCTGTCCCCCCAAAGCGGACGGCAAAGCTCTTTGCCGTCAGCTTTCCATAGGAGTAGTCGGCAAAGTGCTCGAGACGGCAGCCGACAGGCATTGCCTCCGTTAGGGGTTAACGGAGGCTTTGCCGTCTGCCTCCCCCTTATTCTTTGCCGTCTGCCTCCTCCTCCTCCCCCCTCCACTCTTTGCCGTCTGCCCCCCCTTATCCTTTGCCATCTGCCTCCTCGTCCCCCCCTCCACTCTTTGTCGTCTGCCTCCTCCTCCCCCCTCCCATGTGCCCTCTTCTTTGCCGTCTGCCCACCCTGGAGGCAGACGGCAAAGAGCCTATATAGACACCCAGGATGCACAGCTGGGTGCCATGTGGCACCTTTCCCATCTGCCAGCTGATGGCACAGGTCTTTGCCATCAGCTGGCTGACGGCAAAGAGCCCATATAGTACCTGTTTTTTTGTTGTTTTATATTATTTCATAGCACACACACACACACACACACACACACATATATATATATATATATATATTTGACATCACATTTATATAATTCACAACACATATATGATATATAGTTCACCACACATATACTTGCCAACACATAAATATAATTCACCACACATATATGATATACATATAAATCAATGTACATCCCCATATATCGAAAGAACCAACATATAAAGTATTGCACTGTTTATCCATATATACATATACATATAGTTCGACATTGTTCATCAACTCAAATGAAAACTAGATGATATACATATAAAGTTCATCCATCGACATTGTTCAAATCCATCAATGCCAGCTTCCATGCATGTAGTATATCCAATCTGTAAAAATGTGAAAAAGAAAGTCAGAAGAAGAACAAAATATGATGTTTTTGAGCTAATTATGACATTTTTAGCGGAAAACAAGCTAAGAATATAATATTCATGAGCTAACCAAGGTTCTTATGCCATTTTTAGCTTATTATGGCATTTTGGAGCTAAATGGGTTAATTATGTCATTGTTGGAGAAATTAAAGCAAGGATAATATGAAAGAGGAGAAGAAAGAGGAGGAGGAGGAGAAGAAGAATAAATCAAGAAGAAGGAGGAGAAGGAGGAGGAGGAGGAGGAGGAGAAGGACTAGAAGGTCCTTGGCCTTCTCCTCCTCCTCCTCCTCCTTCTCCTTCTTCTCTTCTTCCTCTTCTTATTTCTTTCTTTTCATTTTCCTATTTATTCTCCTCTTCTCCTCTTGTTGGAGCTAAATTACCTAATTATGTCTTTTTGGAGCTATATGGGCTAATTATCCAATTTTAGAGGAAACAAGCTAAGAATATAATATTCATGAGCTAACCAAGGTTCTTATGGCATTTTGAGCTTATTATGGCATTTTGGAGCTAAATGGGCTACTTATGTCATTGTTGGGGAAATTAAAGCAAGGATAATAAGAAAGAGGATAAGAAAGAGGAGGAGGAGGAGAAGAAGAAGAAATCAAGAAGAAGGAGGAGAAGGAGGAGAAGGACTAGAAGGTTCTTTGCCTTCTCCTCCTCCTTCTCCTTCTTCTCTTCTTCTTCTTCTTCTTCTTCTTCTTTCTTTTCATTTTGCCTATTTCTTCTCCTCTTCTCCTCTTGTTGGAGCTAAATTACCTAATTATGTATTTTTGGAGCTAAATGGGTTAATTATCCCATTTTAGAGGACAACAAGTTAAGAATATAATATTCATGAGCTAACCAAGGTTCTAACGCCATTTTGAGCTTATTATGGTATTTTGGAGCTAAATGGGCTAATTATGTCATTGTTGGGAAAATTAAAGCAAGTATAATATGAAAGATGAGAAGAAATAGGAGGAGGAGAAGAAGAAGAAGAAGAAATCAAGAAGAAGGAGGAGAAGGAGTAGGAGGAGAAGGACTAGATGGTTCTTGGCCTTCTCCTTCTCCTCCTCCTCCTCCTCCTTCTCCTTCTTCTCTTCTTCTTCTTCTTCTTCTTCTTCTTCTTCTTTCTTTTCATTTTTCCTATTTCTTCTCCTCTTCTCCTCTTGTTGGAGCTAAATTACCTAATTATGTCTTTTTGGAGCTAAATCGGCTAATTATCCCATTTTAGAGGAAAACAAGCTATGGATATAATATTCATCAGCTAACCAAGGTTCTTATGCCATTTTGAGGTTATTATGGTATTGTGGAGCTAAATGGGCTAATTATGTCATTGTTGGGGAAATTAAAGCAAGGATAATATGAAACAGGAGAAGAAAGAGGAGGTGGAGGAGAAGAAGAAGAAATCGAGAAGAAGGAGGAGAAGGAGGAGGAGCAGAAGGACTAGAAGGTCCTTGGCCTTCTCCTCCTCCTCCTCCTCCTTCTCCTTCTTCTCTTCTTCTTATTGTTCTTGTTCTTCTTCTTTTTCTTTCTTTTAATTTTTACAATTTCTTCTCCTCTTCTCATCTTTTTTGAGCTAAATTACCTAATTATGTCTTTTTGGAGCTAAATGGGCTAATTATCCCATTTTAGAGGAAAACAAGCTAAGTATATAATATTCATGAGCTAACCAAGGTTCTTATGCCATTTTGAGCTTATTATGGCATTTTGGTGCTAAATGGGATAATTATGTCATTGTTGGGAAAATGAAAGCAAGGATAATATGAAAGAGGAGAAGAAAGAGGAGGAGGAGGAGGAGAAGAAGAAGAAATCAAGAATAAGAAGGAGAAGGAGGAGAAGGAGGAGGAAGAGAAGGACTAGAAGTTCCTTGGCCTTCTCCTCCTCCTCCTCCTCCTTCTCTTTCTTCTCTTCTTCTTCTTCTTCTTCTTCTTTCTTTTCATTTTTCCTATTTCTTCTCCTCTTGTTGGAGCTAAATTACCTAATTATGTCTTTTTGGAGCTAAATGGGCTAATTATTCCATTTTAGAAGAAAACAAGCTAAGTATATAATATTCATGAGCTAACCAAGGTTCTTATGCCATTTTGAGCTTATTATGGCATTTTGGAGCTAAATGGGCTAATTATGTCATTGTTGGGGAAATTAAAGCAAGGATAATATGAAAGAGGAGAAGAAAGAGGAGGAGGAGGAGAAGAAGAAGAAATCAAGAAGAAGGAGGATAAGGAGGAGAAGGAGGAGGAGGAAAAGGACTAGAAGGTCCTTGGCCTTCTCCTCCTCCTCCTTCTCCTTCTTCTCTTCTTCTTCTTCTTCTTCTTTATTTTCATTTTTTCCTATTTCTTCTCCTCTTCTCCTTTTGTTGGGGCTAAACTACCTAATTATGTATTTTTGGAGCTAAATGGGCTAATTATCCCATTTTAGAGGAAAACAAGCTGAGTATATAATATTCATGAGCTAGCCAAGGTTCTTATGCCATTTTGAGCTTATTATGGCATTTTGGAGCTAAATGGGCTAATTATGTCATTGTTGGAGAAATTAAATCAAGGATAATATGAAAGAGGAGAAGAAAGAGGAGGAGGAGGAGAAGAAGAAGATATCAAGAAGAAGGAGGAGAAGGAGGAGAACGAGGAGGAGGAGAAGGACTAGAAGGTCCTTGGCCTTCTCCTCCTCCTCCTCCTCCTTCTCCTTCTTCTCTTCTTCTTCTTCTTCTTCTTCTTTCTTTTCATTTTTCCTATTTCTTCTCCTCTTCTCCTTTTGTTGGAGCTAAATTACCTAATTATGTCTTTTTGGAGCTAAATGGGCTAATTATCCCATTTTAGAGGAAAACAAGCTAAGTATATAATATTCATGAGCTAACCAAGGTTCTGATGCCATTTTGAGCTTATTATGGCATTTTGGAGCTAGATGGACTAATTATGTCATTTTTGGGAAAATTAAAGCAAGGATAATATGAAAGATGAGAATAAAGAGGAGGAGGAGGAGAAGAAGAAGAAATCAAGAAGAAGGAGGAGAAGGAGGAGAAGGAGGAGGAGGAGAAGGACTAGATGGTCCTTGGCCTTCTCCTTCTCCTCCGCCTGCTCCTTCTTCTCTTCTTCTTCTTCTTCTTCTTCTTTCTTTTCATTTGTCCTATTTTTTATCCTCTTCTCCTCTTGTTGGAGCTAAATTACCTAATTATGTCTTTTTGGAGCTAAATGGGCTAATTATCCCATTTTAGAGGAAAACAAGCTAAGTATATAATACTCATGAGCAAACCAAGGTTCTTATGCCATTTTGAGCTTATTATGGTATTTTGGAGCTAAATGGGAAAATTATGTCATTGTTGGGGAAATTAAAGCAAGGATAATATGAAACAGGAGAAGAAAGAGGAGGTGGAGTAGAAGAAGAAGAAATCAAGAAGAAGGAGGAGAAGGAGGAGAAGGAGGAGGAGCAGAAGGACTAGAAGGTCCTTGGCCTTCTCCTCCTCCTCCTCCTCCTTCTCCTTCTTCTCTTCTTCTTCTTTTTGTTGTTCTTGTTCTTCTTCTTTCTTTTCATTTTTCCTATTTCTTCTCCTCTTCTCCTCTTTTTTGAGCTAAATTACCTAATTATGCCTTTTTGGAGCTAAATGGGCTAATTATCCCATTTTAGAGGAAAACAAGCTAAGTATATACTATTCATGAGCTAACCAAGATTCATATGCCATTTTGAGCTTATTATGGCATTTTAGTGCTAAATGGGCTAATTATGTCATTGTTGGGGAAATTAAAGCAAGGATAATATTAAATAGGAGAAGAAAGAGGAGGAGGAGGAGGAGAAGAAGAAGAAATCAAGAATAAGGAGGAGAAGGAGGAGAAGGAGGAGGAGGAGAAGGACTAGAAGGTCCTTGGCCTTCTCCTCCTCCTCCTTCTCCTTCTCCTTCTTCTCTTCTTCTTCTTCTTCTTCTTCTTTCTTTTCATTTTTCCTATTTCTTCTCCTCTTCTCCTCTTGTTGGAGCTAAATTACCTAATTATGTCTTTTTGGAGATAAATAGGCTAATTATTCCATTTTAGAGGAAAACAAGCTAAGTATATAATATTCATGAGCTAACCCAAGGTTCTTATGCCGTTTTGAGCTTATTATGGCATTTTGGAGCTAAATGGGCTAATTATGTCATTTTCGGGGAAATTAAAGCATGGATAATATGAAAGAGGAGAAGAAAGAGGAGGAGAAGAAGAAGAAATCAAGAAGGAGGATAAGGAGGAGAAGGAGGAGGAGGAGAAGGACTAGATGGTCCTTGGCCTTCTCCTCCTCCTCCTCCTCCTTCTCCTTCTTCTCTTCTTCTTCTTCTTGTTTCTTTTATTTTTCCTATTTCTTATCCTCTTCTTCTTTTGTTGGAGCTAAATTACCTAATTATGTATTTTTGGAGCTAAATGGGCTAATTATCCCATTTTAGAGGAAAACAAGCTATGTATATAATATTCATGAGCTAACCAAGGTTCGTATGCCATTTTGAGCTTATTATGGTATTTTGGAGCTAAATGGGCTAATTATGTCATTGTTGGGGAAATTAAAGCAAGGATAATATGAAACACGAGAAGAAAGAGGAGGTGGAGGAGAAGAAGAAGAAATCAAGAAGAAGGAGGAGAAGGAGGAGGAGCAGAAGGACTAGAAGGTCCTTGGCCTTCTCCTCCTCCCCCTCCTCCTTCTCCTTCTTCTCTTCTTCTTCTTCTTCTTGTTCTTCTTCCTCTTCTTTCTTTTCATTTATCCAATTTCTTCTCCTCTTCTCCTCTTGTTTGAGCTAAATTACCTAATTATGTCTTTTTGAAGCTAAATGGGCTAATTATCCCATTTTAGAGGAAAACAAGCTAAGTATATAATATTCATGAGCTAACCAAGGTTCTTATGCCATTTTGAGCTTATTATGGCATTTTGGTGCTAAATGGGCTAATTATGTCATTGTTGGGGAAATTAAAGCAAGGATAATATGAAAGAGGAGAGGAAAGAGGAGGAGGAGGAGGAGAAGAAGAAGAAATCAAGAATAAGGAGGAGAAGGAGGAGAAGGAGGAGGAGGAGAAGGACTAGAAGGTCCTTGGCCTTCTCCTCCTCCTTCTCTTTCTTCTGTTCTTCTTCTTCTTCTTTCTTTTCATTTTTCCTATTTCCTCTCCTCTTGTTGCAGCTAAATTACCTAATTATCTCTTTTTGGAGCTAAATGGGCTAATTATCCCATTTTAGAAGAAAACAAGGTAAATATATAATATTCATGAGCTAACCAAGTTTCTTATGCCATTTTGAGCTTATTATGGCATTTTGGAGCTAAATGGGCTAATTATGTCATTGCTGGGGAAATTAAAGCAAGGATAATATGAAAGAGGAGAAGAAAGAGGAGGAGGAGGAGAAGAAGAAGAAATCAAGAAGAAGGAGGATAAGGAGGATAAGGAGGAGGAGGAAAAGGACTAGAAGGTCCTTGGCCTTCTCCTCCTCCTCCTCCTTCTCCTTCTTCTCTTCTTCTTCTTCTTCTTCTTCTTCTTTATTTTCATTTTTTCCTATTTCTTCTCCTCTTCTCCTTTTGTTGGAGCTAAACTACCTAATTATGTCTTTTTGGAGCTAAATGGGCTAATTATCCCATTTGAGAGGAAAACAAGCTAAGTATATAATATTCATGAGCTAGCCAAGGTTCTTATGCCATTTTGAGCTTATTATGGCATTTTGGAGCTAAATGCGCTAATTATGTCATTGTTGGAGAAATTAAATCAAGGATAATATGAAAGAGGAGAAGAAAGAGGAGGAGGAGGAGAAGAAGAAGATATCAAGAAGAAGGAGGAGAAGGAGGAGAAGGAGGAGGAGGAGAAGGACTAGAAGGTCCTTGGCCTTCTCCTCCTCCTCCTCCTCCTTCTCCTTCTTCTCTTCTTCTTCTTCTTCTTCTTCTTCTTTCTTTTCATTTTTCCTATTTCTTCCCCTCTTCTCCTTTTGTTGGAGCTAAATTACCTAATTATGTCTTTTTGGAGCAAAATGGGCTAATTATCTCATTTTAGAGGAAAACAAGCTAAGTATATAATATTCATGAGCTAACCAAGGTTCTGATGCCATTTTGAGCTTATTATGGCATTTTGGAGCTAGATGGGCTAATTATGTCATTTTTGGGAAAATTAAAGCAAGGATAATATGAAAGATGAGAATAAAGAGGAGGAGGAGGAGAAGAAGAAGAAATCGAGAAGAAGGAGGAGAAGGAGGAGAAGGAGGAGGAGGAGAAGGACTAGATGGTCCTTGGCCTTCTCCTTCTCCTCCGCCTGCTCCTTCTTCTCTTCTTCTTCTTCTTCTTCTTCTTTCTTTTCATTTATCCTATTTTTATCCTCTTCTCCTCTTGTTGGAGCTAAATTACCTAATTATGTCTTTTTGGAGCTAAATGGGCTAATTATCCCATTTTAGAGGAAAACAAGCTAAGTATATAATATTCATGAGGAAACCAAGGTTCTTATGCCATTTTGAGCTTATTATGGTATTTTGGAGCTAAATGGGAAAATTATGTCATTGTTGGGGAAATTAAAGCAAGGATAATATGAAACAGGAGAAGAAAGATGAGGTGGAGGAGAAGAAGAAGAAATCAAGAAGAAGGAGGAGAAGGAGGAGAAGGAGGAGGAGCAGAAGGACTAGAAGGTCCTTGGCCATCTCCTCCTCCTCCTCCTCCTTCTCCTTCTTCTCTTCTTCTTCTTGTTGTTGTTCTTGTTCTTCTTCTTTCTTTTCATTTTTCCTATTTCTTCTCCTCTTCTCCTCTTTTTTGAGCTAAATTACCTAATTATGTCTTTTTGGAGCTAAATGGGCTAATTATCCCATTTTAGAGGAAAACAAGCTAAGTATATAATATTCATGAGCTAACCAAGGTTCTTATGCCATTTTGAGCTTATTATGGCATTTTAGTGCTAAATGGGCTAATTATGTCATTGTTGGGGAAATTAAAGCAAGGATAATATTAAATAGGAGAAGAAAGAGGAGGAGGAGGAGGAGAAGAAGAAGAAATCAAGAATAAGGAGGAGAAGGAGGAGAAGGAGGAGGAGGAGAAGGACTAGAAGGTCCTTGGCCTTCTGCTCCTCCTCCTTCTCCTTCTCCTTCTTCTCTTCTTCTTCTTCTTCTTCTTTCTTTTCATTTTTCCTATTTCTTCTCCTCTTCTCCTCTTGTTGGAGCTAAATTACCTAATTATGTCTTTTTGGAGCTAAATAGGCTAATTATTCCATTTTAGAGGAAAACAAGCTAAGTATATAATATTCATGAGCTAACCAAGGTTCTTATGCCATTTTGAGCTTATTATGGCATTTTGGAGCTAAATGGGCTAATTATGTCATTTTTGGGGAAATTAAAGCATGGATAATATGAAAGAGGAGAAGAAAGAGGAGGAGAAGAAGAAGAAATCAAGAAGGAGGATAAGGAGGAGAAGGAGGAGGAGGAGAAGGACTAGATGGTCCTTGGCCTTCTCCTCCTCCTCCTCCTCCTTCTCCTTCTTCTCTTCTTCTTCTTCTTCTTCTTCTTTCTTTTATTTTTCCTATTTCTTATCCTCTTCTTCTTTTGTTGGAGCTAAATTACCTAATTATGTATTTTTGGAGCTAAATGGGCTAATTATCCCCTTTTAGAGGAAAACAAGCTATGTATATAATATTCATGAGCTAACCAAGGTTCGTATGCCATTTTGAGCTTATTATGGTATTTTGGAGCTAAATGGGCTAATTATGTCATTGTTGGGGAAATTAAAGCAAGGATAATATGAAACACGAGAAGAAAGAGGAGGTGGAGGAGAAGAAGAAGAAATCAAGAAGAAGGAGGATAAGGAGGAGAAGGAGGAGGAGGAAAAGGACTAGAAGGTCCTTGGCCTTCTCCTCCTCCTCCTCCTCCTTCTCCTTCTTCTCTTCTTCTTCTTCTTCTTCTTTATTTTCATTTTTTCCTATTTCTTCTCCTCTTCTCCTTTTGTTGGAGCTAAACTACCTAATTATGTCTTTTTGGAGCTAAATGGGCTAATTATCCCATTTTAGAGGAAAACAAGCTAAGTATATAATATTCATGAGCTAGCCAAGGTTCTTATGCCATTTTGAGCTTATTATGGCATTTTGGAGCTAAATGGGCTAATTATGTCATTGTTGGAGTAATTAAATCAAGGATAATATGAAAGAGGAGAAGAAATAGCAGGAGGAGGAGAAGAAGAAGATATCAAGAAGAAGGAGGAGAAGGAGGAGGAGGAGAAGGACTAGAAGGTCCTTGGCCTTCTCCTCCTCCTCCTTCTCCTTCTTCTCTTCTTCTTCTTCTTCTTCTTCTTCTTCTTCTTTCTTTTCATTTTTCCTATTTCTTCTCCTCTTCTCCTTTTGTTGGAGCTAAATTACCTAATTATGTCTTTTTGGAGCTAAATGGGCTAATTATCCCATTTTAGAGGAAAACAAGCTAAGTATATAATATTCATGAGCTAACCAAGGTTCTTATGCCATTTTGAGCTTATTATGGCATTTTGGAGCTACATGGGCTAATTATGTCATTTTCGGGAAAAGTAAAGCAAGGATAATATGAAAGATGAGAATAAAGAGGAGGAGGAGGAGAAGAAGAAGAAGAAATCAAGAAGAAGGAGGAGAAGGATGAGAAGGAGGAGGAGGAGAAGGACTAGATGGTCCTTGGCCTTCTCCTTCTCCTCCGCCTATCCTTCTTCTCTTCTTCTTCTTCTTCTTCTTCTTCTTTCTTTTCATTTGTCCTATTTTTTATCCTCTTCTCCTCTTGTTGGAGCTAAATTACCTAATTATGTCTTTTTGGAGCTAAATGGGCTAATTATCCCATTTTAGAGGAAAACTAGCTAAGTATATAATATTTATGAGCTAACCAAGGTTCTTATGCCATTTTGAGCTTATTATGGTATTTTTGAGCTAAATGGGAAAATTATGTCATTGTTGGGGAAATTAAAGGAAGGATAATATGAAACAGGAGAAGAAAGAGGAGGTGGAGGAGAAGAAGAAGAAATCAAGAAGAAGGAGGATAAGGAGGAGAAGGAGGAGGAGCAGAAGGACTAGAAGGTCCTTGGCCTTCTCCTCCTCCTCCTCCTCCTCCTCCTCCTTCTCCTTCTCTTCTTCTTCTTCTTCTTCTTCTTCTTCTTATTTATTTTCATTTTTCTGATTTCTTCTCCTCTTCTCCTTTTGTTGGAGCTAAATTACCTAATTATGTCTTTTTGGAGCTAAATGAGCTAATTATCCCATTTTAGAGAAAACAAGCTAAGTATATAATATTCATGAGCTAACGAAGGTTCTTATGCCATTTTGAGCTTATTATGGCATTTTGGTGCTAAATGGGCTAATTATGTCATTGTTGGGGAAATTAAAGCAAGGATAATATGAAAGAGGAGAAGAAAGAGGAGGAGGAGGAGGAGAAGAAGAAGAAATCAAGAATAAGGAGGAGAAGGAGGACAAGGAGGAGGAGGAGAAGGACTAGAAGGTCCTTGGCCTTCTCCTCCTCCTCCTCCTCCTTCTCTTTCTTCTGTTCTTCTTCTTCTTCTTTCTTTTCATTTTTCCTATTTCCTCTCCTCTTGTTGCAGCTAAATTACCTAATTATGTCTTTTTGGAGCTAAATGGGCTAATTATCCCATTTTAGAAGAAAACAAGCTAAGTATATAATATTCATGAGCTAACCAAGGTTCTTATGCCATTTTGAGCTTACTATGGCATTTTGGAGCTAAATGGGCTAATTATGTCATTGCTGGGGAAATTAAAGCAAGGATAATATGAAAGAGGAGAAGAAAGAGGAGGAGGAGAAGAAGAAGAAGAAATCAAGAAGAAGGAGGATAAGGAGGAGAAGGAGGAGGAGGAAAAGGACTAGAAGGTCCTTGGCCTTCTCCTCCTCCTCCTCCTCCTTCTCCTTCTTCTCTTCTTCTTCTTCTTCTTCTTTCTTTTCATTTTTCCTATTTCTTCTCCTTTTATTGGAGCTAAATTACCTAATTATGTCTTTTTGGAGCTAAATGAGCTAATTATCCCATTTTAGAGGAAAACAAGCTAAGTATATAATATTCATGAGCTAACCAAGGTTCTTATGCCATTTTGAGCTTATTATGTCATTTTGGAGCTAAATGGGAAAATTATGTCATTGTTGGGGAAATTAAAGCAACAATAATATGAAACAGGAGAAGAAAGAGGAGGTGGAAGAGAAGAAGAAGAAATCAAGAAGAAGGAGGAGAAGGAGGAGGAGCAGAAGGACTAGAAGGTCCTTGGCCTTCTCCTCCTCCTCCTCCTCCTTCTCCTTCTTCTCTTCTTCTTCTTCTTGTTGTTCTTGTTCTTCTTCTTTCTTTTCATTTTTCCTATTTCTTCTCCTCTTCTCCTCTTTTTTGAGCTAAATTACCTAATTATGTCTTTTTGGAGCTAAATGGGCTAATTATCCCATTTTAGAGGAAAACAAGCTAAGTATATAATATTCATGAGCTAACCAAGGTTCTTATGCCATTTTGAGCTTATTATGGCATTTTGGTGGTAAATGGGCTAATTATGTCATTGTTGGGGAAATTAAAGCAAGGGTAATATTAAATAGGAGAAGAAAGAGGAGGAGGAGGAGGAGAAGAAGAAGAAATCAAGAATAAGGAGGAGAAGGAGGAGAAGGAGGAGGAGGAGAAGGACTAGAAGGTCCTTGGCCTTCTCCTCCTCCTCCTTCTCCTTCTCCTTCTTCTTCTCTTCTTCTTCTTCTTCTTCTTCTTCTTCTTTCTTTTCATTTTTCCTATTTCTTCTCCTCTTCTCCTCTTATTGGAGCTAAATTACCTAATTATGTCTTTTTGGAGCTAAATGGGCTAATTATTCCATTTTAGAGGAAAACAAGCTAAGTATATAATATTCATGAGCTAACCAAGGTTCTTATGCCATTTTGAGATTATTATGGCATTTTGGAGCTAAATGGGCTAACTATGTCATTTTTGGGGAAATTAAAGCATGGATAATATGAAACAGGAGAAGAAAGAGGAGGTGGAGGAGAAGAAGAAGAAATCAAGAAGAAGGAGGAGAAGGAGGAGAAGGAGGAGGAGCAGAAGGACTAGAAGGTCCTTGGCCTTCTCCTCCTCCTCCTCCTCCTCCTTCTCCTTCTCTTCTTCTTCTTCTTCTTCTTCTTCTTCTTTATTTTCATTTTTCCGATTTCTTCTCCTCTTCTCCTTTTGTTGGAGCTAAATTACCTAATTATGTCTTTTTGGAGCTAAATGAGCTAATTATCCCATTTTAGAGGAAAACAAGCTAAGTATATAATATTCATGAGCTAACCAAGGTTCTTATGCCATTTTGAGCTTATTATGGCATTTTGGAGCTAAATGGGCTAATTATGTCATTGTTGGAGAAATTAAAGCAAGGATAATATGAAAGAGGATAAGAAAGAGGAGGAGGAGGAGAAGAAGAAGATATCAAGAAGAAGGAGGAGAAGGAGGAGAAGGAGGAGGAGGAGAAGGACTAGAAGGTCCTTGGCCTTCTCCTCCTCCTCCTCCTCCTCCTTCTCCTTCTTCTCTTCTTCTTCTTCTTCTTCTTTATTTTCATTTTTCCTATTTCTTCTACTCTTGTCCATTTGTTGGAGCTAAATTACCTAATTATGTCTTTTTGGAGCTAAATGGGCTAATTGTCCCATTTTAGAGGAAAACAAGCTAAGTATATAGTATTCATGAGCTAACCAAGGTTCTTATGCCATTTTGAGCTTATTATGGCATTTTGGAGCTAAATGGGCTAATTATGTCATTTTTGGGAAAATTAAAGCAAGGATAATATGAAAGATGAGAATAAAGAGGAGGAGGAGAAGAAGAAGAAGAAATCAAGAAGAAGGAGGAGAAGGAGAAGGAGGAGAAGGATTAGATGGTCCTTGGCCTTCTCCTTCTCCTCCTCCTTCTCCTTCTTCTCTTCTTCTTCTTCTTCTTCTTCTTCTTCTTCTTTCTTTTCATTTTTACCTATTTCTTCTCCTCTTCTCCTCTTGTTGGAGCTAAATTACCTAATTATGTCTTTTTGGAGCTAAATGGGCTAATTATCCCATTTTAGAGGAAAACAAGCTAAGTATATAATATTCATGAGCTAACCAAGGTTCTGATGCCATTTTGAGCTTATTAAGGTATTTTGGAGCTAAACGGGCTAATTATGTCATTGTTGGAGAAATAAAAGCAAGGATAATATGAAACAGGAGAAGAAAGAGGAGGTGGAGGAGAAGAAGAAGAAATCAAGAAGAAGGAGGAGAAGGAGGAGGAGGAGAAGGACTAGAAGGTCCTTGGCCTTCTACTCCTCCTCCTCCTCCTTCTCCTTCTTCTCTTCTTCTTCTTGTTCTTGTTGTTCTTGTTCATCTTCTTTCTTTTCATTTTTCCTATTTCTAATCCTCTTCTCCTCTTTTTTGATCTAAATTACGTAATTATGTCTTTTTGGAGCTAAATGGGCTAATTATCCCATTTTAGAGGAAATCAAGCTAAGTATATAATATTCATGAGCTAACCAAGGTTCTTATGCCATTTTGAGCTTATTATGGCATTTTGGTGCTAAATGGGCTAATTATGTCAATTTTGGGGAAATTAAAGGAAGGATAATATGAAATAGGAGAAGAAATAGGAGGAGGAGGAGGAGAAGAAGAAGAAATCAAGAATAAGGAGGAGAAGGAGGAGAAGGAGGAGGAGGAGAAGGACTAGAAGGTCCTTGGCCTTCTCCTCCTCCTCCTCCTCCTTCTCTTTCTTCTGTTCTTCTTCTTCTTCTTCTTCTTCTTCTTCTTTCTTTTCATTTTTCCTATTTCTTCTCCTCTTCTCCTACTGTTGGAGCTAAATTACCTAATTATGTCTTTTTGGAGCTAAATGGGATAATTATCCCATTTTAGAGGAAAACAAGCTAAGTAAATATCATCATGAGCTAACCAAGGTTCTTATGCCATTTTGAGCTTATTACGGCATTTTGGAGCTAAATGGGCTAATTATGTCATTGTTGGGGAAATTAAAGCAAGGATAATATGAAAGAGGAGAAGCAAGAGGAGGAGAAGAAGAAGAAATCAAAAAGGAGGATCAGGAGGAGAAGGAGGAGGAGGAGAAGGACTAGAAGGTCCTTGGCCTTCTCCTCCTCCTCCTCCTCCTTCTCCTTCTTCTCTTCTTCTTCTTCTTCTTTATTTTCATTTTTCCTATTTCTTCTCCTCTTCTTCTTTTGTTGGAGCTAAATTATCTAATTATGTCTTTTTGGAGATAAATGGGCTAATTATCCCATTTTAGAGGAAAACAAGCTAAGTATATAATATTCATGAGCTAACCAAGGTTCTTATGCCATTTTGAACTTATTATGGCATTTTGGAGATAAATGGGCTAATTATGTCATTAATTGTTGGTGAAATTAAAGCAAGGATAATATGAAAGAGGAGGAGGAGGAGAAGAAGAAGATATCAAGAAGAAGGAGGAGAAGGAGGAGAAGGAGGAGGAGGAGAAGGACTAGAAGGTCCTTGGCCTTCTCCTCCTCGTCCTCCTCGTTCTCCTTCTTCTCTTCTTGTTCTTCTTCTTCTTTCTTTTCATTTTTCCTATTTCTTCTCCTCTTCTCCTTTTGTTGGAGCTAAATTACCTAATTATGTCTTTTTGGAACTAAATGGGCTAATTATCCCATTTTAGAGGAAAACGCGCTAAGTATCTAATATTCATGAGCTAACCAAGGTTCTTATGCAATTTTGAGCTTATTATGGCATTTTGGAGCTAAATGGGCTAATTATGTCATTGTTGGGGAAATTAAAGCAAGTATAATATGAAAGATGAGAAGAAAGCGGAGGAGAAGAAGAAGAAGAAGAAGAAATCAAGAAGAAGGAGGAGAAGGAGGAGGAGGAGGAGGAGGAGGAGAAGGACTAGATGGTCCTTGGCCTTCTCCTTCTCCTCCTCCTCCTCCTCCTTCTCCTTCTTCTCTTCTTCTTCTTCTTCTTCTTCTTCTTCTTCTTCTTCTTTCTTTTCATCTTTCCTATTTCTTCTCCTCTTCTCCTCTTGTTGGAGCTAAATTACCTACTTATGTCTTTTTGGAGCTAAATGGGCTAATTATCCCATTTTAGAGGAAAACAAGCTATGTACATAATATTCATGAGCTAACCAAGGTTCTTATGCCATTTTGAGCTTATTATGGTATTTTGGAGCTAAATGGGCTAATTATGTCATTGTTGGGGAAATTAAAGCAAGGATAATATGAAACAGGAGAAGAAAGAGGAGGTGGAGGAGAAGAAGAAGAAATCAAGAAGAAGGAGGAGAAGGAGGATAAGGAGGAGGAGAAGAAGGACTAGAAGGTCCTTGGCCTTCTCCTCCTCCTCCTCCTCCTTCTCCTTCTTCTCTTCTTCTTCTTCTTGTTCTTCTTTTTCTTCCTTCTTTTCATTTTCCAATTTCTTCTCCTCTTCTCCTCTTGTTTGAGCTAAATTACCTAATTATGTCGTTTTGGAGCTAAATGGGCTAATTATCCCATTTTAGAGGAAAACAAGTTAAGTATATAATATTCATGAGCTAACCAAGGTTCTTATGCCATTTTGAGCTTATTATGGCATTTTGGTGCTAAATGGGCTAATTATGTCATTGTTGGGGAAATTAAAGCAAGGATAATATGAAAGAGGAGAACAAAGAGGAGGAGGAGGAGGAGAAGAAGAAGAAATCAAGAATAAGGAGGAGAAGGAGGAGAAGGAGGAGGAGGAGAAGGACTAGAAGGTCCTTGGCCTTCTCCTCCTCCTCCTCCTCCTTCTCTTTCTTCCCTTCTTCTTCTTCTTCTTCTTTGTTTTCATTTTACCTATTTCTTCTCCTCTTGTTGGAGCTAAATTACCTAATTATGTCTTTTTGGAGGTAAATGGGCTAATTATCCCATTTTAGAGGAAAACAAGCTAAGTATATAATATTCATGAGCTAACCAAGGTTCTTATGCCATTTTGAGCTTATTATGGCATTTTGGAGCTAAATGGGCTAATTATGTCATTGTTGGGAAAATTAAAACAAGGATAATATGAAAGATGAGAAGAAAGAGGAGAAGAAGAAGAAGAAGAAGAAATCAAGAAGAAGAAGGAGAAGGAGGAGAAGGAGGAGAAGGAGGAGGAGGAGAAGGACTAGAAGGTCCTTGGCCTTCTACTCCTCCTCCTCCTCCTTCTCCTTCTTCTCTTCGTCTTCTTGTTCTTCTTGTTCTTGTTCATCTTCTTCCTTTTCATTTTTCCTATTTCTTATCCTCTTCTCCTCTTTTTTGAGCTAAATTACCTAATTATGTCTTTTTGGAGCTAAATGGGCTAATTATCCCATTTTAGAGGAAATCAAGCTAAGTATATAATATTCATGAGCTAACCAAGGTTCTTATGCCATTTTGAGCTTATTATGGCATTTTGGTGCTAAATGGGCTAATTATGTCATTTTTGGGGAAATTAAAGCAAGGATAATATGAAATAGGAGAATAAAGAGGAGGAGGAGGAGGAGAAGAAGAAGAAATCAAGAATAAGGAGGAGAAGGAGGAGAAGGAGGATTAGGAGAAGGACTAGAAGGTCCTTGGCCTTCTCCTCCTCCTTCTTCTCTTTCTTCTCTTCTTCTTCTTCTTCTTCTTCTTCTTTCTTTTCATTTTTCCTATTTCTTCTCCTATTCTCCTATTGTTGGAGCTAAATTTCCTAATTATGTGTTTTTGGAGCTAAATGGGCTAATTATTCCATTTTAGAGGAAAACAAGCTAAGTATATAATATTCATGAGCTAACCAAGGTTCTTATGCCATTTTGAGCTTATTACGGCATTTTGGAGCTAAATGGGCTAATTATGTCATTGTTGGGGAAATTAAAGCAAGGATAATATGAAAGAGGAGAAGAAAGAGGAGGAGAAGAAGAATAAATCAAGAAGAAGGAGGATAAGGAGGAGAAGGAGGAGGAGGAGAAGGCCTAGAAGGTCCTTGGCCTTCTCCTCCTCCTCCTTCTCCTTCTTCTCTTCTTCTTCTTCTTCTTCTTTCTGTTCATTTTTCCTATTTCTTCTCCTCTTCTTCTTTTGTTGGAGCTAAATTACCTAATTATGTCTTTTTGGAGCTAAATGGGCTAATTATCCCATTTTAGAGGAAAACAAGCTAAGTATATAATATTCATGAGCTAACCAAGGTTCTTATGCCATTTTGAGCTTATTACGGCATTTTGGAGCTAAATGGGCTAATTATGTGAAATTAAAGCAAGGATAATATGAAAGAGGAGAAGAAAGAGGAGGAGAAGAAGAAGAAATCAAGAAGAAGGAGGATAAGGAGGAGAAGGAGGAGGAGGAGAAGGACTAGAAGGTCCTTGGCCTTCTCCTCCTCCTCCTCCTCCTCCTCCTTCTTCTCTTCTTCTTCTTCTTCTTTATTTTCATTTTTCCTATTTCTTCTCCTCTTCTTCTTTTGTTGGAGCTAAATTACCTAATTATGTCTTTTTGGAGCTAAATGGGCTAATTATCCCATTTTAGAGGAAAACAAGCTAAGTATATAATATTCATGAGCTAACCAAGGTTCTTATGCCATTTTGCGCTTATTATGGCATTTTGGAGCTAAATGGGCTAATTATGTCATTAATTGTTGGTGAAATTAAAGCAAGGATAATATGAAAGAGGAGAAGAAAGAGGAGGAGGAGAAGAAGAAGAAGATATCAAGAAGAAGGAGGAGAAGGAGGAGCAGGAGGAGGAGGAGAAGGACTAGAAGGTTCTTGGCCTTCTCCTCCTCGTCCTCCTTGTTCTCCTTCTTCTCTTCTTCTTCTTCTTATTCTTTCTTTCCATTTTTCCTATTTCTTCTCCTCTTCTCCTTTTGTTGGAGCTAAATTACCTAATTATGTCTTTTTGGAACTAAATGGGCTAATTATCCCATTTTAGAGGAAAACAAGCTAAGTATATAATATTCATGAGCTAACCAAGGTTCTTAATCCATTTTGACCTTATTATGGCATTTTGGAGCTAAATGGGCTAATTATGTCATTGTTGGGGAAATTAAAGCAAGTATAATATGAAATATGAGAAGAAAGCGGAGGAGGAGAAGAAGAAGAAGAAGAAATCAAGAAGAAGGAGGAGAAGGAGGAGGAGGAGGAGGAGGAGAAGGACTAGATGGTCCTTGGCCTTCTCCTTCTCCTCGTCCTCCTCCTCCTACTCCTTCTTCTCTTCTTCTTCTTCTTCTTCTTCTTCTTCTTCTTTCTTTTCATCTTTCCTATTTCTTCTCCTCTTCTCCTCTTGTTGGAGCTAAATTACCTAATTATGTCTTTTTGGAGCTAAATGGGCTAATTATCCCATTTTAGAGGAAAACAAGCTAAGTATATAATATTCATGAGCTAACCAAGGTTCTTCAGCCATTTTGAGCTTATTATGGCATTTTGGAGCTAAATGGGCTAATTATGTCATTGTTGGGGAAATTAAAGCAAGGATAATATGAAAGAGGAGAAGAAAGAGGAGGAGAAGAAGAATAAATCAAGAAGAAGGAGGATAAGGAGGAGAAGGAGGAGGAGGAGAAGGCCTAGAAGGTCCTTGGCCTTCTCCTCCTCCTCCTTCTCCTTCTTCTCTTCTTCTTCTTCTTCTTCTTTCTGTTCATTTTTCCTATTTCTTCTCCTCTTCTTCTTTTGTTGGAGCTAAATTACCTAATTATGTCTTTTTGGAGCTAAATGGGCTAATTATCCCATTTTAGAGGAAAACAAGCTAAGTATAAAATATTCATGAGCTAACCAAGGTTCTTATGCCATTTTGAGCTTATTATGGCATTTTGGAGCTAAATGGGCTAATTATGTCATTGTTGGTGAAATTAAAGCAAGGATAATATGAAAGTGGAGAAGAAAGAGGAGGAGGAGGAGAAGAAGAAGATATCAAGAAGAAGGAGGAGAAGGAGGAGCAGGAGGAGGAGGAGAAGGACTAGAAGGTCCTTGGCCTTCTCCTCCTCCTCCTCGTTCTCCTTCTTCTCTTCTTCTTCTTCTTCTTTCTTTTCATTTTTCCTATTTCTTCTCCTCTTCTCCTTTTGTTGGAGCTAAATTACCTAATTATGTGTTTTTGGAGCTAAATGGGCTAATTATCCCATTTTAGAGGAAAACAAGGTAAGTATATAATATTCATGAGCTAACCAAGGTTCTTATGCCATTTTGAGCTTATTATGGCATTTTGGAGCTAAATGGGATAATTATGTCATTGTTGGGGAAATTAATGCAAGGATAATATGAAAGAGGAGAAGAAATAGGAGGAGAAGAAGAAGAAGAAGAAGAAATCAAGAAGGAGGAGAAGGAGGAGAAGGAGGAGGAGGAGAAGGACTGGTCCTTGGCCTTCTCCTTCTCCTCCTCCTCCTCCTCCTTCTCCTTCTTCTCTTTTTCTTCTTCTTCTTCTTCTTCTTTCTTTTCATTTTTTCTATTTCTTCTCCTCTTCTCCTCTTGCTGGAGCTAAATTACCTAATTATGTCTTTTTGGAGCTAAATGGGCTAATTATCCCAATTGAGAGGAAAACAAGCTATGTATATAATATTCATGAGCTAACCAAGGTTCTTATGCCATTTTGAGCTTATTATGGTATTTTGGAGCTAAATGGGCTAATTATGTCATTGTTGGGGAAACTAAAGCAATGATAATGTGAAACAGGAGAAGAAAGAGGAGGTGGAGGAGAAGAAGAAGAAATCAAGAAGAAGGAGGAGAAGGAGGAGGAGCACAAGGACTAGAAGGTCCTTGGCCTTCTCCTCCTCCTCCTCCTCCTTCTCCTTCTTCTCTTCTTCTTCTTCTTCTTGTTCTTGTTCTTCTTCTTTCTTTTCATTTTTCCAATTTATTCTCTGCTTCTCCTCTTGTTTGAGCTAAATTACCTAATTATGTCTTTTTGGAGCTAAATGGGCTAATTATCCCATTTTAGAGGAAAACAAGCTAAGTATATAATATTCATGAGCTAACCAAGGTTCTTATGTCATTTTGAGCTTATTATGGCATTTTGGAGCTAAATGGGCTAATTATGTCATTGTTGGGGAAATTAGAGCAAGGATAATATGAAAGAGGAGAAGAAAGATGAGGAGGAGGAGAAGAAGAAGAAATCAAGAACAAGGAGGATAAGGAGGAGAAGGAGGAGGAGGAAAAGGACTAGAAGGTACTTGGCCTTCTCCTCCTCCTCCTCCTCCTTCTCCTTCTTCTCTTCTTCTTCGTCTTCTTCTTCTTCTTTCTTTTCATTTTTCCTATTTCTTCTACTCTTCTCCTTTTGTTGGACCTAAATTACCTAATTATGTCTTTTTGGAGCTAAATGGGCTAATTATCCCATTTTAGAGGAAAAGAAGCTAAGTATATAATATTCATGAGCTAACCAAGGTTCTTATGCCATTTTGAGCTTATTATGGTATTTTGGAGCTAAATGGGCTAATTATGTCATTCTTGGGGAAATTAAAGCAAGGATAATATGAAACAGGAGAAGAAAGAGGAGGTGGAGGAGAATAAGAAGAAATCAAGAAGGAGGAGAAGGAGGAGAAGGAGGAGCAGAAGGACTAGAAGGTCCTTGGCCTTCTCCTCCTCCTCCTCCTCCTCCTTCTCCTTCTTCTTCTCTTCTTCTTCTTCTTCTTGTTCTTCTTCTTCTTCTTCTTTCTTTTCATTTTTCCTATTTCTTCTCCTCTTCTCCTCTTGTTTGAGCTACATTACATAATTATGTCTTCTTGGAGCTAAATGGGCTAATTATCCCATTTAGAGGAAAACAAGCTAAGTATATAATATTCATGAGCTAACCAAGGTTCTTATGCCATTTTGAGCTTATTATGGTATTTTGGAGCTAAATGGGCTAATTATGTCATTGTTGGGGAAATTAAAGCAAGGATAATATGAAAGAGGAGAAGAAAGAGGAGGAGGAGGAGAAGAAGAAGAAATCAAGAAGAAGGAGGAGAAGGAGGAGGAGGAGAAGGACTAGAAGGTCCTTGGCCTTCTCCTCCTCCTCCTCCTCCTTCTCCTTCTTCTCTTCTTCTTCTTCTTCTTCTTGTTCTTCTTGTTCTTCTTTCTTTTCATTTTTCCTATTTCTTCTCCTCTTCTCCTCTTATTTGAGCTAAATTACCTAATTATGTCTTTTTGGAGCTAAATGGGCTAATTATCCCATTTTAGAGGAAAACAAGCTAAGTATATAATATTCATGAGCTAACCAAGGTTCTTATGCCATTCTGAGCTTATTATGGCATTTTGGTGCTAAATGGGCTAATTATGTCATTGTTGGGGAAATTAAAGCAAGGATAATATGAAAGAGGAGAAGAAAGAGGAGGAGGAGGAGGAGGAGAAGAAGAAATCAAGAATAACGAGGAGTAGGAGGAGAAGGAGGAGGAGGAGAAGGACTAGAAGTTCCTTGGCCTTCTCCTCCTCCTCCTCCTCTTTCTCCTTCTTCTCTTCTTCTTCTTCTTCTTCTTTCTTTTCATTTTTGCTATTTCTTCTCCTCTTCTCGTATTGTTGGAGCTAAATTACCTAATTATGTGTTTTTGGAGCTAAATGGGCTAATTATCCCATTTTAGAGGAAAACAAGCTAAGTATATAATATTCATGAGCTAACCAAGGTTCTTATGCCATTTTGAGCATATTATGGCATTTTGGTGCTAAATGGGCTAATTATGTCATTGTTGGGGAAACTAAAGCAAGGATAATATGAAAGAGGAGAATAAAGAGGAGGAGGAGAAGAAGAAGAAGAAATCAAGAAGAAGGAGGATAAGGAGGAGAAGGAGGAGGAGGGGAAGCACTAGAAGGTCCTTGTCCTTCTCCTCCTCCTCCTCCTCCTCCTTGTCCTTCTTCTCTTCTTCTTCTTGTTCTTCTTCTTTCTTTTCATTTTTCCTATTTCTTCTCCTCTTCTCCTCTTGTTTGAGCTAAATTACCTAATTATGTCTTTTTGGAGCTAAATGGTCTAATTATCCCATTTTAGAGGAAAACAAGCTAAGTATATAATATTCATGAGCTAACCAAGGTTCTTATGCCATTCTGAGCTTATTATGGCATTTTGGAGCTAAATGGGCTAATTATGTCATTGTTGGAGAAATTAAAGCAAGGATAATATGAAAGAGGAGAAGAAATAGGAGGAGGAGGAGAAGAAGAATATATCAATAAGACGGAGGAGAAGGAGGAGAAGGAGGAGGAGGAGAAGGACTAGAAGGTCCTTGGCCTTCTCCTCCTCCTCCTCCTTCTCCTTCTTCTCTTCTTCTTCTTCTTCTTCTTGCTTTTCATTTTTCCTATTTCTTCTCCTCTTCTCCTTTTGTTGGAGCTAAATTACCTAATTATGTCTTTTTGGAGCTAAATGGTCTATTTATCCCATTTTAGAGGAAAAAAACTAAGTATATAATATTCATGAGCTAACCTAGGTTCTTATGCCATCTTGAGCTTATTATGGCATTTTGGAGCTAAATGGGCTAATTATGTCATTGTTGGGGAAATTAAAACAAGGATAATATGAAAGAGGAGAAGAAAGAGGAGGAGGAGGAGAAGAAGAAGAAATCAAGAAGAAGGAGGAGAAGGTGGAGAAGGAGGAGGAGGAGAAGGACTAGAAGGTCCTTGGCCTTCTCCTCCTCCTTCTTCTCTACTTCTTCTTCTTCTTCTTTCTTTTCATTTTGTCCTATTTCTTCTCCTCTTCTCCTTTTGTTGGAGCTAAATTACCTAATTATGTCTTTTTGGAGCTAAATGGGCTAATTATCCCATTTTAGAGGAAAACAAGGTAAGTATATAATAATCATGAGCTAACCAAGGTTCTGATGCCATTTTGAGCTTATTATGGCATTTTGGAGCTAAATGGGCTAATTATGTCATTGTTGGGAAAATTAAAGCAAGGATAATATGAAAGATGAGCAGAAAGAGGAGAAGAAGAAGAAGAAGAAGAAGAAATCAAGAAGAAGGAGGAGAAGGAGGAGAAGGAGGAGGAGGAGAAGGACTAGATGGTCCTTGGCCTTCTCCTTCTCCTCCTCTTTCTCCTTCTTCTCTTCTTCTTCTTCTTCTTCTTCTTCTTCTTTATTTTCATTTTTCCTATTTCTTCTCCTCTTCTCCTCTTGTTGGAGCTAAATTACCTAATTATGTCTTTTTGGAGCTAAATGGGCTAATTATCCCATTTTAGAGGAAAACAAGCTAAGTATATAATATTCATGAGCTAACCAAGGTTCTTATGCCATTTTGAGCTTATTATGGCATTTTGGAGCTAAATGGGATAATTATGTCATTGTTGGAGAAATTAAAGCAAGGATAATATGAAAGAGGAGAAGAAATAGGAGGAGGAGGAGAAGAATAAGAAATCAAGAATAAGGAGGAGAAGGAGGAGGAGGAGAAGGACTAGAAGGTCCTTGGCCTTGTCCTCCTCCTCCTCCTTCTCCTTCTTCTCTTCTTCTTCTTCTTCTTCTTTCTTTTCATTTTCCTATTTCTTCTCCTCTTCTCCTCTTGTTGGAGCTAAATTACCTAATTATGTCTTTTTGGAGCTAAATGGGCTAATTATCCCATTTTAGAGGAAAACAAGCTAAGTATATAATATTCATGAGCTAACCAAGGTTCTTATGCCATTTTGAGCTTATTATGGTATTTTGGAGCTAAATGGGCTAATTATGTCATTGTTGGGGAAATTAAAGCAAGGATAATATGAAAGAGGAGAAGAAAGAGGAGGAGGAGGAGAAGAAGAAGAAATCAAGAAGAAGGAGGAGAAGGAGGAGGAGGAGAAGGACTAGAAGGTCCTTGGCCTTCTCCTCCTCCTCCTCCTCCTTCTCCTTGTTCTCTTCTTCTTCTTCTTCTTCTTTCTTTTCATTTTTCCTATTTCTTCACCTCTTCTCCTTTTGTTGGAGCTAAATTACCTAATTATGTCTTTTTGGAGCTAAATGGGCTAATTATCCCATTTTAGAGGAAAATAAGCTAAGTATATAATATTCATGAGCTAACCAAGGTTCTTATGCCATTTTGAGCTTATTATGCCATTTTTAGAGCTAAATGGGATAATTATGTAATTTTTGGGGAAATTAAAGCAAGGATAATATGAAAGGTGAGAAGAAAGAGGAGGAGGAGGAGAAGAAGAAGAAATCAAGAAGAAGGAGGAGAAGGAGGAGAAGGAGGAGGAGGAGAAGGACTAGAAGGTCCTTGGCCTTCTCCTCCTCCTCCTCCTCCTTCTCCTTCTTCTCTTCTTCTTCTTCTTATTCTTATTTCTTTTCATTTTTCCTATTTCTTATCCTCTTCTCCTTTTGTTGGAGCTAAATTACCTAATTATGTCTTTTTCGAGCTAAATGGGATAATTATCCCATTTTAGAGGAAAACAAGCTAAGTATATAATATTCATGAGCTAACCAAGGTTCTTATGCCATTTTGAGCTTATTATGGCATTTTGGAGCTAAATGGGCTAATTATGTCATTGTTGGGAAAATTAAAGCAAGGATAATATGAAAGATGAGAAGAAAGAGGAGAAGAAAGAAGAAGTAGAAGAAGAAATCAAGAAGAAGGAGGAGAAGGAGGAGAAGGAGGAGGAGGAGAAGGACTAGATGGTCCTTGGCCTTCTCCTTCTCCTCCTCCTTCTCCTTCTTCTCTTCTTCTTCTTCTTCTTCTTCTTTCTTTTCATTTTTCCTATTTCTTCTCCTCTTCTCCTCTTGTTGGAGCTAAATTACCTAATTATGTCTTTTTGGAGCTAAATGGGCTAATTATCCAATTTTAGAGGAAAAGAAGCAAAGTATATAATATTCATGAGCTAACCAAGGTTCTTATGCCATTTTGAGCTTATTATGGTATTTTGGATCTAAATGGGCTAATTATGTAATTGTTGGGGAAATTAAAGCAATTATAATATGAAACAGGAGAAGAAAGAGGAGGTGGAGGAGAAGAAGAAGAAACCAAGAAGAAGGAGGAGAAGGAGGAGAAGGAGGAGCAGAAGGACTAGAAGGTGCTTGGCCTTCTCCTCCTCCTCCTCCTCCTTCTCCTTCTTCTTCTTCTTGTTCTTCTTCTTCTTCTTCTTTCTTTTCATTTTTCCTATTTCTTCTCCTCTTCTCCTCTTGTTTGAGCTAAATTACCTAATTATGTCTTTTTGGAGCTAAATGGTCTAATTATCCCATTTTAGAGGAAAACAAGCTAAGTATATAATATTCATGAGCTAACCAAGGTTCTTATGCCATTCTGAGCTTATTATGGCATTTTGGAGCTAAATGGGCTAATTATGTCATTGTTGGAGAAATTAAAGCAAGGATAATATGAAAGAGGAGAAGAAATAGGAGGAGGAGGAGAAGAAGAATATATCAATAAGACGGAGGAGAAGGAGGAGAAGGAGGAGGAGGAGAAGGACTAGAAGGTCCTTGGCCTTCTCCTCCTCCTCCTCCTTCTCCTTCTTCTCTTCTTCTTCTTCTTCTTCTTCCTTTTCATTTTTCCTATTTCTTCTCCTCTTCTCCTCCTCCTTCTCCTTCTTCTCTTCTTCTTCTTCTTCTTCTTCTTCTTCTTCTTCTTTATTTTCATTTTTCCTATTTCTTCTCCTCTTCTCCTCTTGTTGGAGCTAAATTACCTAATTATGTCTTTTTGGAGCTAAATGGGCTAATTATCCCATTTTAGAGGAAAACAAGCTAAGTATATAATATTCATGAGCTAACCAAGGTTCTTATGCCATTTTGAGCTTATTATGGTATTTTGGAGCTAAATGGGATAATTATGTCATTGTTGGAGAAATTAAAGCAAGGATAATATGAAAGAGGAGAAGAAATAGGAGGAGGAGGAGAAGAATAAGAAATCAAGAATAAGGAGGAGAAGGAGGAGGAGGAGAAGGACTAGAAGGTCCTTGGCCTTGTCCTCCTCCTCCTCCTTCTCCTTCTTCTCTTCTTCTTCTTCTTCTTCTTCTTCTTTCTTTTCATTTTCCTATTTCTTCTCCTCTTCTCCTCTTGTTGGAGCTAAATTACCTAATTATGTCTTTTTGGAGCTAAATGGGCTAATTATCCCATTTTAGAGGAAAACAAGCTAAGTATATAATATTCCTGAGCTAACCAAGGTTCTTATGCCATTTTGAGCTTATTATGGTATTTTGGAGCTAAATGGGCTAATTATGTCATTGTTGGGGAAATTAAAGCAAGGATAATATGAAAGAGGAGAAGAAAGAGGAGGAGGAGGAGAAGAAGAAGAAATCAAGAAGAAGGAGGAGAAGGAGGAGGAGGAGAAGGACTAGAAGGTCCTTGGCCTTCTCCTCCTCCTCCTCCTCTTTCTCCTTGTTCTCTTCTTCTTCTTCTTCTTCTTCTTTCTTTTCATTTTTCCTATTTCTTCACCTCTTCTCCTTTTGTTGGAGCTAAATTACCTAATTATGTCTTTTTGGAGCTAAATGGGCTAATTATCCCATTTTAGAGGAAAACAAGCTAAGTATATAATATTCATGAGCTAACCAAGGTTCTTATGCCATTTTGAGCTTATTATGGCATTTTTAGAGCTAAATGGGATAATTATGTAATTTTTGGGGAAATTAAAGCAAGGATAATATGAAAGGTGAGAAGAAAGAGGAGGAGGAGGAGAAGAAGAAGAAATCAAGAAGAAGGAGGAGAAGGAGGAGAAGGAGGAGGAGGAGAAGGACTAGAAGGTCCTTGGCCTTCTCCTCCTCCTCCTCCTCCTTCTCCTTCTTCTCTTCTTCTTCTTCTTATTCTTATTTCTTTTCATTTTTCCTATTTCTTATCCTCTTCTCCTTTTGTTGGAGCTAAATTACCTAATTATGTCTTTTTCGAGCTAAATGGGATAATTATCCCATTTTAGAGGAAAACAAGCTAAGTATATAATATTCATGAGCTAACCAAGGTTCTTATGCCATTTTGAGCTTATTATGGCATTTTGGAGCTAAATGGGCTAATTATGCCATTGTTGGGAAAATTAAAGCAAGGATAATATGAAAGATGAGAAGAAAGAGGAGAAGAAGAAGAAGTAGAAGAAGAAATCAAGAAGAAGGAGGAGAAGGAGGAGAAGGAGGAGGAGGAGAAGGACTAGATGGTCCTTGGCCTTCTCCTTCTCCTCCTCCTTCTCCTTCTTCTCTTCTTCTTCTTCTTCTTCTTCTTCTTTCTTTTCATTTTTCCTATTTCTTCTCCTCTTCTCCTCTTGTTGGAGCTAAATTACCTAATTATGTCTTTTTGGAGCTAAATGGGCTAATTATCCAATTTTAGAGGAAAAGAAGCAAAGTATATAATATTCATGAGCTAACCAAGGTTCTTATGCCATTTTGAGCTTATTATGGTATTTTGGATCTAAATGGGCTAATTATGTAATTGTTGGGGAAATTAAAGCAATTATAATATGAAACAGGAGAAGAAAGAGGAGGTGGAGGAGAAGAAGAAGAAACCAAGAAGAAGGAGGAGAAGGAGGAGAAGGAGGAGCAGAAGGACTAGAAGGTGCTTGGCCTTCTCCTCCTCCTCCTCCTCCTTCTCCTTCTTCTTCTTCTTCTTCTTCTTCTTCTTCTTCTTTCTTTTCATTTTTCCTATTTCTTCTCCTCTTCTCCTCTTGTTTGAGCTAAATTACCTAATTATGTCTTTTTGGAGCTAAATGGTCTAATTATCCCATTTTAGAGGAAAACAAGCTAAGTATATAATATTCATGAGCTAACCAAGGTTCTTATGCCATTCTGAGCTTATTATGGCATTTTGGTGCTAAATGGGCTAATTATGTCATTGTTAGGGAAATTAAAGCAAGGATAATATGAAAGAGGAGAAGAAAGAGGAGGAGGAGGAGGAGGAGAAGAAGAAGATATCAAGAAGAAGGAGGAGAAGGAGGAGAAGGAGGAGAAGGACTAGGAGGTCCTTGGCCTTCTCCTCCTCCTCCTCCTCCTCCTTCTCCTTCTTCTCTTCTTCTTCTTCTTCTTCTTTTTCTTCTTCTTTCTTTTCATTTTTCCTATTTCTTCTCCTCTTCTCCTTTTGTTGGAGCTAAATTACCTAATTATGTCTTTTTGCAGCTAAATGGGCTAATTATCCCATTTTGGAGGAAAACAAGCTAAGTATATAATATTCATGAGCTAACCAAGGTTCTTATGCCATTTTGAGCTTATTATGGCATTTTGGAGCTAAATGGGCTAATTATGTCATTGTTGGGGAAATTAAAGCAAGGATAATATGAAAGAGGAGAAGAAATAGGAGGAGGAGAAGAAGAAGAAGAAGAAATCAAGAAGAAGGAGGAGAAGGAGGAGAAGGAGGAGGAGGAGAAGGACTAGATGGTCCTTGGCCTTCTCCTTCTCCTCCTCCTTCTCCTTCTTCTCTTCTTCTTCTTCTTCATTCTTTTCATTTTTCCTATTTCTTTTCCTCTTCTCCTCTTGTTGGAGCTAAATTACCTAATTATGTCTTTTTGGAGTTAAATGGGCTAATTATCCCATTTTAGAGGAAAACAAGCTAAGTATATAATATTCATAAGCTAACCAAGGTTCTGATGCAATTTTAAGCTTATTATGGTATTTTGGAGCTAAATGAGCTAATTATGTCATTGTTGAGGAAATTAAAGGAAGGATAATATGAAACAGGAGAAGAAAGAGGAGGTGGAGGAGAAGAAGAAGAAATCAAGAAGAAGGAGGAGAAGGAGGTGGAGGAGAAGAAGAAGAAATCAAGAAGAAGGAGGAGAAGGAGGAGGAGCAGAAGCACTAGAAGGTCCTTGGCCTTCTCCTCCTCCTCCTCCTTCTCCTTCTTCTCTTCTTCTTGTTCTTCTTCTTCTTCTTTCTTTTCATTTTTCCTATTTCTTCTCCTCTTCTCCTCTTGTTTGAGCTAAATTACCTAATTATATCTTTTTGGAGCTAAATGGGCTAATTATCCCATTTTAGAGGAAAACAAGCTAAGTATATAATATTCATGAGCTAACCAAGGTTCTTATGCCATTCTGAGCTTATTATGGCATTTTGGTGCTAAATGGGCTAATTATGTCATCGTTGGGGAAATTAAAGCAAGGATAATATGAAAGAGGAGAAGAAAGAGGAGGAGGAGGAGGAGGAGAAGAAGAAATCAAGAATAAGGAGGAGTAGGAGGAGAAGGAGGAGGAGGAGAAGGACTAGAAGGTCCTTGGCCTTCTCCTCCTCCTCCTCCTCATTCTCCGTCTTTTCTTCTTTTTCTTCTTCTTCTTTCTTTTCATTTTTCCTATTTCTTCTCCTCTTCTCCTATTGTTGGAGCTAAATTACCTAATTATTTCTTTTTGGAGCTAAATGGGCTAATTATCCCATTTTAGAGGAAAGCAAGCTAAGTATATAATATTCATGAGCTAACCAAGGTTCTTATGCCATTTTGTGCTTATTATGGCATTTTGGAGCTAAATGGGCTAATTATGTCATTGTTGGGGAAATTAAAGCAAGGATAATATGAAAGAGGAGAATAAAGAGGAGGAGGAGGAGAAGAAGAAGAAATCAAGAAGAAGGAGGATAAGGAGGAGAAGGAGGAGGAGGAGAAGGACTAGAAGGTCCTTGGCCTTCTCTTCCTCCTCCTCCTCCTTCTCCTTCTTCTCTTCTTCTTCTTCTTCTTCTTTCTTTTCATTTTTCCTATTTCTTCTCCTCTTCTCCTTTTGTTGGAGCTAAATTACCTAATTATGTGTTTTTCGAGCTAAATGGGCTAATTATCCCATTTTAGAGGAAAACAAGCTAAGTATATAATATTCATGAGCTAACCAAGGTTCTTATGCCATTTTGAGCTTATTATGGCATTTTGGAGCTAAATGGGCTAATTATGTCATTGTTGGGGAAATTAAAGCAAGGATAATATGAAAGAGGAGAAGAAATAGGAGGAGGAGAAGAAGAAGAAGAAGAAATCAAGAAGAAGGAGGAGAAGGAGGAGAAGGAGGAGGAGGAGAAGGACTAGATGGTCCTTGGCCTTCTCCTTCTCCTCCTCCTTCTCCTTCTTCTCTTCTTCTTCTTCTTCATTCTTTTCATTTTTCCTATTTCTTCTCCTCTTCTCCTCTTGTTGCAGCTAAATTACCTATTTATGTCTTTTTGAAGTTAAATGGGATAATTATCCCATTTTAGAGGAAAACAAGCTAAGTATATAATATTCATGAGCTAACCAAGGTTCTTATGCCATTTTGAGCTTATTATGGTATTTTGGAGCTAAATGGGCTAATTATGTCATTGTTGGGGAAATTAAAGGAAGGATATTATGAAACAGGAGAAGAAAGAGGAGGTGGAGGAGAAGAAGAAGAAATCAAGCAGAAGGAGGAGACGGAGGAGGAGTAGAAGGACTAGAAGGTCCTTGGCCTTCTCCTCCTCCTCCTCCTTCTCCTTCTTCTCTTCTTCTTGTTCTTCTTCTTCTTCTTTCTTTTCATTTTTCCTATTTCTTCTCCTCTTCTCCTCTTGTTTGAGCTAAATTACCTAATTATGTCTTTTTGGAGCTAAATGGGCTAATTATCCCATTTTAGAGGAAAACAAGCTAAGTATATAATATTCATGAGCTAACCAAGGTTCTTATGCCATTGTGAGCTTATTATGGCATTTTGGTGCTAAATGGGCTAATTATGTCATTGTTGGGGAAATTAAAGCAAGGATAATATGAAAGAGGAGAATAAAGAGGAGGAGCAGGAGAAGAAGAAGAAATCAAGAAGAAGGAGGATAAGGAGGAGAAGGAGGAGGAGGAGAAGGACTAGAAGGTCCTTGGCCTTCTCCTCCTCCTCCTCCTCCTTCTCCTTCTTCTCTTCTTCTTCTTCTTCTTCTTCTTCTTCTTCTTTCTTTTCATTTTTCCTATTTCTTCTCCTCTTCTCCTTTTGTTGGAGCTAAATTACCTAATTATGTCTTTTTGGAGCTAAATGGGCTAATTATCCCATTTTAGAGGAAAACAAGCTAAGTATATAATATTCATGAGCTAAGCAAGGTTCTTATGCCATTTTGAGCTTATTATGACATTTTGGAGCTAAATGGGCTAATTATGTCATTGTTGGAGAAATTAAATCAAGGATAATATTAAAGAGGAGAAGAAATAGGAGGAGGAGGAGAAGAATAAGATATCAAGAAGAAGGAGGAGAAGGAGGAGAAGGAGGAGGAGGAGAAGGACTAGAAGGTCCTTGGCCTTGTCCTCCTCCTCCGCCTCCTTCTTCTCTTCTTCTTCTTCTTCTTCTTTCTTTTCATTTTTCCTATTTCTTCTCCTCTTCTCATTTTGTTGGAGCTAAATTACCTAATTATGTCTTTTTGGAGCTAAATGGGCTAATTATCCCATTTTAGAGGAAAAAAAGCTAAGTATATAATATTCATGAGCTAACCAACGTTCTTATGCCATTTTGAGCTTATTATGGCATTTTGGAGCTAAATGGGCTAATTATGTCATTGTTGGGGGAAATTAAAGCAAGGATAATATGAAAGAGGAGAAGAAAGAGGAGGAGGAGGAGAAGAAGAAATCAAGAAGAAGGAGGAGAAGGAGGAGAAGGAGGAGGAGGAGAAGGACTAGAAAGTCCTTGGCCTTCTCCTCCTCCTCCTCCTTCTCCTTCTTCTCTTCTTCTTCTTCTTCTTCTTTCTTTTCATTTTTCCTATTTTTTCTCCTCTTCTCCTTTTATTGGAGCTAAATTACCTAATTATGTCTTTTTGGAGCTAAATGGGCTAATTATCCCATTTTGGAGGAAAACAAGCTAAGTATATAATATTCATGAGCTAACCAAGGTTCTTATGCCATTTTGAGCTTATTATGGCATTTTGGAGCTAAATGGGCTAATTATGTCATTGTTGGGTAAATTAAAGCAAGGATAATATCAAAGAGGAGAAGAAAGAGGAGGAGGAGGAGAAGAATAAGAAATCAAGAAGAAGGAGGATAAGGAGGAGAAGGAGGAGGAGGAGAAGGACTAGAAGGTCCTTGGCCTTCTCCTCCTCCTCCTCCTCCTTCTCCTTCTTCTCTTCTTCTTCTTCTTCTTTCTTTTCATTTTTCCTATTTCTTCTCCTCTTCTTCTTTTGTTGGAGCTAAATTACCTAATTATGTCTTTTTTGAGCTAAATGGGCTAATTATCCCATTTTAGAGGAAAACAAGCTAAGTATATAATATTCATGAGCTAACCAAGGTTCTTATGCCATTTTGAGCTTATTATGGCATTTTGGAGCTAAATGGGCTAATTATGTCATTGTTGGAGAAATTAAAGCAAGGATAATATGAAAGAGGAGAAGAAAGAGGAGGAGGAGGAGAAGAAGAAGATATCAAGTAGAAGGAGGAGAAGGAGGAGAAGGAGGAGGAAGAGAAGGACTAGAAGGTCCTTGGCCTTCTCCTCCTCCTCCTCCTCCTTCTCCTTCTTCTCTTCTTCTTCTTCTTCTTCTTGTTTCTTTTTATTTTTCCTATTTCTTCTCCTCTTCTCCTTTTGTTGGAGCTAAATTACCTAATTATGTCTTTTTCGAGCTAAATGGGATAATTATCCCATTTTAGAGGAAAACAAGCTAAGTATATAATATTCATGAGCTAACCAAGGTTCTTATGCCATTTTGAGCTTATTATGGCATTTTGGAGCTAAATGGGCTAATTATCCCATTTTAGAGGAAAACAAGCTAAGTATATAATATTCATGAGCTAACCAAGGTTCTTATGCCATTTTGAGCTTATTATGGCATTTTGGAGCTAAATGGGCTAATTATGTCATTGTTGGGGAAATTAAAGCAAGGATAATATGAAAGAGGAGAAGAAATAAGATGAGGAGAATACAAAGAATAAGAAATCAAGAAGAAGGAGGAGAAGGAGGAGGAGGAGAAGGACTAGATGGTCCTTGGCCTTCTCCTTCTCCTCCTCCTTCTCCTTCTTCTCTTCTTCTTCTTCTTCTTCTTCTTCATTCTTTTCATTTTTCCTATTTCTTCTCCTCTTCTCCTCTTGTTGGAGCTAAATTACCTAATTATGTCTTTTTGGAGTTAAATGGGCTAATTATCCCATTTTAGAGGAAAACAAGCAAAGTATATAATATTCATGAGCTAACCAAGGTTCTTATGCCATTTTGAGCTTATTATGGTATTTTGGAGCTAAATGGGCTAATTATGTCATTTTTGGGGAAATTAAAGGAAGGATAATATGAAACAGGAGAAGAAAGAGGAGGTGGAGGAGAAGAAGAAGAAATCAAGAAGAAGGAGGAGAAGGAGGAGCAGAAGCACTAGAAGGTCCTTGGCCTTCTCCTCCTCCTCCTCCTTCTCCTTCTTTTCTTCTTCTTGTTCTTCTTGTTCTTCTTTCTTTTCATTTTTCCTATTTCTTCTCCTCTTCTCCTCTTGTTTGAGCTAAATTACCTAATTATGTCTTTTTGGAGCTAAATGGGCTAATTATCCCATTTTAGAGGAAAACAAGCTAAGTATATAATATTCATGAGCTAACCAAGGTTCTTATGCCATTCTGAGCTTAGTATGGCATTTTGGTGCTAAATGGGTTAATTATGTCATTGTTGGGGAAATGAAAGCAAGGATAATATGAAAGAGGAGAAGAAAGAGGAGGAGGAGGAGGAGGAGAAGAAGAAATCAAGAATAAGGAGGAGTAGGAGGAGAAGGAGGAGGAGGATAAGGACTAGAAGGTCCTTGGCCTTCTCCTCCTCCTCCTCCGCCTTCTCCGTCTTCTCTTCTTCTTCTTCTTCTTCTTCTTCTTCTTCTTCTTTCTTTTCATTTTTCCTATTTCTTCTCCTCTTCTCCTATTGTTGGAGCTAAATTACCTAATTATGTCTTTTTGGAGCTAAATGGGCTAATTATCCCATTTTAGAGGAAAACAAGCTAAGTATATAATATTCATGAGCTAACCAAGGTTCTTATGCCATTTTGAGCTTATTATGGCATTTTGGAGCTAAATGGGCTAATTATGTCATTGTTGGGGAAATTTAAGCAAGGATAATATGAAAGAGGAGAATAAAGAGGAGGAGTAGGAGAAGAAAAGAAATCAAGAAGAAGGAGGATAATGAGGAGGAGGAGGAGGAGAAGGACTAGAAGGTCCTTGGCCTTCTCCTCCTCCTCCTCCTCCTCCTTCTCCTTCTTCTCTTCTTCTTCTTCTTCTTCTTCTTTCTTTCCATTTTTCCTATTTCTTCTCCTATTGTCCTTTTGTTGGAGCTAAATTACCTAATTATGTCTTTTTGGAGCTAAATGGGCTAATTATCCCATTTTAGAGGAAAACAAGCTAAGTATATAATATTCATGAGCTAACCAAGGTTCTTATGCCATTTTGAGCTTATTATGACATTTTGGAGCTAAATGGGCTAATTATGTCATTGTTGGCGAAATTAAAGCAAGGTAATATGAAATAGGAGAAGAAATAGGAGGAGGAGGAGAATAAGAAGATATCAAGAAGAAGGAGGAGAAGGAGGAGAAGGAGGAGGAGAAGAAGGACTAGAAGGTCCTTGGCCTTGTCCTCCTCCTCCTCCTCCTTCTCCTTCTTCTCTTCTTCTTCTTCTTCTTTCTTTTCATTTTTCCTATTTCTTCTCCTCTTCTCCTTTTGTTGGAGCTAAATTACCTAATTATGTCTTTTTGGAGCTAAATGGGCTAATTATCCCATTTTAGAGGAAAAAAACTAAGTATATAATATTCATGAGCTAACCTAGGTTCTTATGCCATCTTGAGCTTATTATGGCATTTTGGAGCTAAATGGGCTAATTATGTCATTGTTGGGGAAATTAAAACAAGGATAATATGAAAGAGGAGAAGAAATAGGAGGAGGAGGATAAGAATAAGAAATCAAGAAGAAGGAGGAGAAGGAGGAGGAGGAGAAGGACTTGAAGGTCCTTGGGCTTCTCCTCCTCCTCCTCCTCCTTCTCCTTCTTCTCTTCTTCTTCTTCTTCTTCTTTCTTTTCATTTTTCCTATTTCTTCTCCTCTTCTACTTTTGTTGGAGCTAAATTACCTAATTATGTCTTTTTGGAGCTAAATGGGCTAATTATCCCATTTTAGAGGAAAACAAGCTAAGTATATAATATTCATGAGCTAACCAAGGTTCTTATGCCATTTTGAGCTTATTATGGCATTTTGGAGCTAAATGGGCTAATTATGTCATTTTTGGGTAAATTAAATCAAGGATAATATGGAAGAGGAGAAGAAAGAGGAGGAGGAGGAGAAGAAGAAGAAATCAAGAAGAAGGAGGAGAAGGAGGAGAAGGAGGAGGAGGAGAAGGACTAGAAGGTCCATGGGCTTCTCCTCCTTCTCCTCCTCCTCCTCCTCCTCCTCCTTCTGCTTCTTCTCTTGTTCTTCTTCTTCTTTCTTTTCATTTTTCCTATTTCTTCTCCTCTTCTTGGAGCTAAATTACCTAATTATGTCTTTTTGGAGCTAAATGGGCTAATTATCTCATTTTTGAGGAAAACAAGCTAAGTATATAATATTCATGAGCTAAGCAAGGTTCTTATGCCATTTTGAGGTTATTATGGCATTTTGGAGCTAAATGGGCTAATTATGTCTTTTTGGGGAAATCAAAGCAAGGATAATATGAAAGAGTACAAGAAAGAGGAGGAGGAAGAGAAGAAGAAGAAATCAAGAAGAAGGAGGAGAAGGAGGAGAAGGAGGAGGAGAAGGACTAGTAGGTCCTTGGCCTTCTCCTCCTTTCTCCTCCTCCTCCTCCTCCTCCTCCTTCTCCTTCTTCTCTTCTTCTTCTTCTTCTTCTTCTTTCTTTTCATTTTTCCTATTTCTTCTCCTCTTCTCCTCTTCTTGTAGCTAAATTACCTAATTATGTCTTTTTGGTGCTAAATGGGCTAATTATCTCATTTTAAAGGAAAACAAGCTAAGTATATAATATTCATGAGCTAACCAAGGTTCTTATGCCATTTTAAGGTTATTATGGCATTTTGGAGCTAAATGGGCTAATTATGGCTTTTTGGGGAAATTAAAGCAAGGATAATATGAAAGAGGAGAAGAAAGAGGAGGAGGAGGAGAAGAAGAAGAAATCAAGAAGGAGGAGAAGGAGGAGGAGGAGAAGGACTAGAAGGTCCTTGGCCTTCTCCTCCTTCTCCTCCTCCTCCTCCTCCTTCTCCTCCTTCTCTTCTTCTTCTTCTTCTTCTTTCCTTTCATTTTTCCTATTTCTTCTCCTCTTCTCCTCTTCTCCTCTTCTTGGAGCTAAATTAGCTAACTATGTCTTTTTGGAGCTAAATGGGATAATTATGTCATTTTAGAGTAAAACAAGCTAAGTATATAATATTAATGAGCTAACCAAGGTTCTTATGCCATTTTGAGGTTATTATGACATTTTGGAGCTAAATGGGCTAATTATGTCTTTTTGGAGCTAAATGGGCAAACTATGTCATTGTTGGGGAAATTAAGGCAAGGAGAATATGAAAGAGGAGAAGAGAATTTTACCGTAGTGGTCATCAAGGAGGAGAAACACCTGGAGAAGGGTCGTGCGATGCCGCTCGGGAGTTATTCTGCAGAATAGATATTTTGCAATGTCTCAGTTAGCATTATGACACTCAATTATTAATACTAGTTTATAATGAAACTCACCGTGCCAATCGAAGAGAAGACGCGCATCGGCGGAGGGACTTGACTGCTCTTCTCGCACAGACCCTGAAGAGTGGGTCGTATTAGTTAGTAATGAAACAGACATTACACACATGATTTTGCTAATGTGAAAAAAAACTTACCACAAAAAGCTCGTACCGGGCCCGTGGACCCGCCTCATTCCGGGACCTCTCCTCCTCAATCAATCGTGCCGTGGTTTGGTCCCTCTCATCAAGAGCAGCCTGACTTGCCAATCTCTCTTTCTCAAGAGCAGCCTCAAGAGAAGCCTGGCTTGCCAATCTCTCTTTCTCAAGAGCAGCCTGGTTTGCCAATCTCTCTTTCTGAACAGCAGCCTAAAACACCATTCCTCGTTACCACAATAATGATCTATGGTGACACACATAATGAAATGGATGAAAGTGTTCTTAGTCCGTACAACTAACCTCGATGGCAAGTTCGACTGGCCGTGGACGATGCATTATCTCAGGACAGCTGCTCGACTAGCGCGCCTTGATCTCTGGAAGAGTGAGTGGACAACGTATTATCCCATCTCCAATGGCTATCGAGCCATGAGGCCTCCCGCCACCAGATATCATCACTAGCTTTGGATCCAAAGGTTCCTGGCTAGGGTTAAAGTCATCCCCTTTTGTAGCCTTCCCCGCGTCCCTGTATGCCACGAGCTTCTGGTGGGATGATATGTTGGTGAAGTTATTGGGATCATCCACGTCAGACTCAGAGAATGCCTTCGCCTTCTTGTACGAGGCGGTATGGGCCATGCAATAAAGGTCGTACAAGTGTGGCATCTCCGTCTTATTGTGGTGCGCCTAAAAGAGAGGAACAAAATATTAGCATCAAGAATGAATTGCATGAATCATGAAGCAAATCACATACCCAGTTTCGTCCAAACTGAAGTAAGTTGGTACTACCTTGATGGTGTGGCACACCAACCATTTGGCTATGCCGATCCTTCGCATTCTCGTGGACGTCTCACCAGCTGCCTGTGCACCACTCATCAACCAACGCCTCCCAACAACCCATCTTATCCGCACACCATCTCGGGGGCACCTGTAAGTTATTAGAAAGAATTTTCAGCGCTACGCCTATGAATGAAATCAAGAAAACTACGTAGAAGGACTTAAGAATAGGTAATTACCTTCATGTATTGCTCCTTCTTCAGAAACTTTCCGCGGCAATCCTTCTTCTGCTTCTTAATACCACGCGTGGCGTAGTAATCTCGAATAGCCTGCGGCCGAGCCTCATGGCGCAAGTTCTGTAGTAACGGCCTACACTCGGCCTCGAGAACCCTGGCCGCCTCCTCCTCATATCCATCCTCACACCTATAGAAGGTCTGCAATCAAACGTGAAAACACCGATTAGTACAATAATTAGCTATATTGTTAATTTTAGATTCTGTAAAAGGATAATTTACCCAAAAGCTCTTGATCACCATCTTGGCCCTCGTGTGGCACAAGACACCATCTATGATCTCCTCCGGCAGGGCCTGCACAGCCTGGTAGTGCTCCCAGGAAAATCCTAGTGTAGGAACCTGACCCTCACCAGGCAACGTGACAAACCCCGGGAAATTTGTCCGGCAAAGCACACCAAGGATGGAGTTCGGCCTGCGGACTCCAAGAGGGTGTACCCATCCCCCGCAGTATGATAAGGTCAATGCATTAGATATTTGAACAAACTTGAAGGCAAAAGCTAAAAAAGAGTAAATGTACTTACCTATCTCCTTCAGGTTTAATCACCGGCCTCTGCTCGCGGGTAGCCGGCGCGACCGGGAGACATGTACTACCACGCTTGTACACGGTGGCCCCGTCCATCTGCACATCGCCCTCACTATCCGTAAGCTCATCCCCGCCCCGTGAGCCACCCGGACCCTCGGTCCAATCCGGCAACTCGGTAAGATCCGGTCAGGTCTCCCATCCGGGCCTCTCCACGTCGGGTGAAGCCCCCGGAACCGTAGTCTCCTCCGGCTGCTCCTGGGCAGAATGCACCTCAACTGGAGGCTGCTCCTAGACCGGAGTCTCATGGGACGAATGCCCGTCAACAACAGGCTCCTGGAACGGAGTCCCGTAGCCTCCTCCGCAAACGGGTCGACCATAGTAGTCCTATGCTTGGGTGAATGAGCTGGTGGTGGTGGCGAAGACGGCTCAACAGTCCTCCTGGATCTTCCGCGGCCACCACCTCTCCTTGTAACCTTCCCCTTCTTCCCTACCCGACCAGCACCTCTCCCAGTGGGCAATGCCGCCGATGAAGAAGAACCCACGGGTGGTGTCGACAGACTTTCTGCCAAGGCTCTACGGAGAGATAGGGGTGGAAGGGAGGTACCACCCCTCGTGCGGGGCGCCTGGGAAGAACCCGTCGAGCGATCTGGACCAGCGCCCACCATCTTTTCACACTTGGTGACCTGCCATGATAAAGATTAAAATAAATTAGTACAACATAAAAAAATTGAATAACTGACATGAATAATAATATGTACATGAATAATAAAGATTAAAAAATATATAATTTAAGTTGTGAATCTTACAAACTAATAATCATCATCAATAAATGCATCATCATCATCACCATCACGCATGTCTTCATGAATGGCGTGCTCGTCGGGTTCAACGGCGTGAAGTTGTGAAAGGCCTTCCTTTAATCGTTGAAGCATTGACAGGTCATCCGCATCAGTAACCTCTACGAGTTCCAGGTCTTCTGGTTCCGGCTCAGGGCTGGAGTCGGATTCATTGTCGCTGTCTACTTCCATGTTCTTGGGTGAAGCACGACGGTTCTTGAAATGTTTCTTGGAAAGACGTGTTTCTTGGAAGAATTCTCCATCATATGTGTCTGGGTTAATGTGAGGTTCATAATCCTGTTCATTTGGGAGAGGTGGTCTGACATGTGGCGGCACTTCATAAACAACATACCAACCTTCCAGATTCTTATCCGTTTGGCATGCCCACGGTAGATAGAAAACTTGGGTCGCCTGTTGAGCCGTAATATAGACATCGGGAACATCTAAATGGGTGTTTGTATTGATTTCGACTAGTCCTATATGTTCATGAGTCCTTCTAGGCTTTTTCGGCTAGAACCAATAACATTTGAAGACTACGACGTTCGGTGGGTTTTCACCATAGAATTGAAGTTCATAAATTTCTTCAACTCTTCCATAATACTCGATAACACCTTTGCCGATAGCAGAGACACCACAATTAGTAGATTTCCGATCGGGCATAGATAACTCTTTGCCAAAGGTACGAAAGAGATACCCGTTGATGTTGTATTTCTCAAATGAACGGACCTTATAGTCAAAACCATTAGCGACTTGTCTCAATTCGGCGTCCATAGACTCTGAATTAGCCTACAAGTTTAATACGAAACGGTTGTTGCATTAGCCGCAAGTTAGACCAAGAATGAAATGGTCCATTATTGATAATTACCATTTGTTAGAACCAAGAGATGAAACCGGGATAGCCGCCTCCTGTATTTGACAGAAGCTCATACTCTTCGACGGAATCATTTTCGATCACCGCTCCATCCGAGAATTTGACGACGTAACAGGTGTTGGAAATATCTGGGAATACGAGTAGTTCAAATGAATTAGAAGTTACAGGAAAATGTGCCGAGAACTCACTCGATGTACGGCCGCACTTCTGTTAGATTGTTGAAGATATACAACGAAATGTTCCGCCATTCTTCGACATCAAACGTTATTGGTTTCGAAGCACCGGCTGGTGCGAGCTTCCCTTTGAATAGGTTGAGGTTGGACCCACCTTTTTTAGGGTCTGCATCATTGTGCCGAGGCTTCAGATTATGCAAATGATGATTTTTGGCTTCGAAGTGTGCTGTCACAAAGTTTGCCACCTCCTCAGTAATGAATGCCTCACCCATCGATGCTTCAATTCTACGCTTATTTTTACATTTAGCTCGAAGGGTCTTCTGCATCGTCTGAGTTGCATAGCACCAACGATCTTGCACGGGCCCACCCAATCTTGCCTCGGTCGGTAGATGTAAAATCAAATGCTGCATTGGATTAAAGAAGCCCGGTGGAAAGATCTTCTCTAACTTGCACAACAACTCCGGTGCAAACTCCTCCATGTCTTCTACCACGCCAGGCGACAATTCTTTCGCACAAAGAACACAGAAGAAATAGCTCAGCTCCGCCAGTACTAGCCATTCATCCTCAGGAATAAAGCCACGTAACATCACCGGCATTACCCGCTCTAGACATATGTGCCAATCATGACTCTTGAGACCGAAGATTTTTGATTTTTCAAGACTCACTCCCCTCTTTAGATTCGCTGCATACCCATCGGGGAACATCAAGTGCATTTTGACCCACAAGATAATTTCCCTCATAGCTGGCCTTCCAAGATTGAACCAGGCCTTTGGCTTCGACCACTTCTGCTTTCCTTTGCCTTCTCGCATGTTTTGTAACGGTCTATGACATAGTGTCTCTTGATCGACTCTAGCCTTAATATTATCCTTTGTCTTCCCATCTATGTCGAAAAATGTACCAAAAATAGCCTCTCCGATATTCTTCTCAGTGTGCATCATGTCGATATTGTGTGGAAGAAGGAGGTCTTTGAAGTAAGGCAGATCCCAGAAGCATGGCTTGTGAGTCCAGGCGTGTTTTGAATTATACCCCTTGAAATACCCTGGACGCTCTGGATCAGGCTCGAGGGCGTTTAACTGATCCAGGATCTGTTGTCCTGTGAACGCAGGTGGTGCCAAGTTTTTGACAACTTTACCTTTGGTAAAGTTCTTCTTGTCTTTTCTGAACTGATGGTCAGGATCCAGGAACTGTCTATGAAAGTCAAAGCAGGAATACTTCCGACCCTCCTGCAACCATTGAAACTGAAGAGCTGCCTTGCATTGGGGGCACGGGAACCTTCCATGCACACACCATCCAGAGAATAGCGCATACGCTGGCAAGTCATGCATAGAGTACATGTACCACACATGCATTTTGAAGTTTTATTTTCTAGCGGCATCGTATGTCTTGACCCCATTATCCCAAGCTTCTTCCAATTCATCCTTAAGCGGTTGCAGGTACACATTCATATTCTTCCCCGGATAATTGGGCCCTGGAATTATCAACGTCAGAAATATGTTCTTTCTTTGCATAATCTGCCCGGGGGGGGGGGAGATTGAGTGGAATGACAAATACATGCCAACCACTGTATTGGGTTGCCGTCATGCCGAAGGGATTAAAACCATCCGTGGCGGCGCAGACTCGAGGATTCCTTGGATCTGCCGCTTTATCCTGATGCAATCCATCGAAATGTTTCCACGCTTCCCCATCCGATGTGGGTACCATCATCTTATTCCCATCCGCATCTAGTTCGGTTCTTTTGCCCAATTTGTGCCATGTCATCTGTCTGGCTGTCTCTTCGACCATGAAAAGACGTTGAAGTCTTGGTACGATTGGCATATACCAAAGAACACTAACTGTGATTTTGGTCTGCCTCTTCTCACCCATACCGTTCTCTACCACAAGATACGTGCAAGACTCGCAATTCGGACAATAGTCCAAGTGTGCATACTCCTTCCTAAATAAGACACATCCTTTCTCACATGCATCTATCTGCTCATAGGGCATCTTAAGTACACGAAGTATTTTGTCCGACCCGTACAGGTTTGCAGGCATGACATGGCCTTTGGGTAGGAAACGTCCAAATAGTGTCATCATCGCGTCGTAGCATTCTCTTCCCAAGATGAACTGAGCCTTCAGAGCCATTACTTGTGCAATTGCATCCAGCTGACAAAGCTCAGTGTGCTCATGGAGAGGACGTTTTGAAGACTCCAACATTTCATAAAAGGCCTTTGCAGATTCATCCATCTCATCTTCCGAATCCCGAGCATCATCAAAGTCTTGCACCATGTCTTCGATCCCGGTACCATGCTCGTCCGTGCGACGACGGACCACCTCAGCTCTTGTGCGTTGTATAGACTCACCATGAAATGTCCACACTGTATAATTAGGCTTAAAACCCCTCCTTTCCAGGTGTTTAATCATTACAGCCTCTGTCGTCTTTTTATAGTTGTCGCATCTAGGACAGGGGCAATAGTTTCTTTCCTGGCCATTTGCGAATGCGGCTTTCACAAATTCCTTTGTTTTTACAAACCATTCATTCGTCATCTCTTTCTGACTAGGGTGACCGGTATACATCCACGCACGATCACTCATCTTGCGTAGCTACTAAAGATAGAAGAAATATATTTATATATAATTTAGCATTTATATTCATCGGTTAATCAGGTTCGCCATTTTATTACGTCCAGGCAACCTACACGATAATAGGTAAAGATAGGTCCTAAGCCCACCCGAGTATGTGTAGATTGGGTTCATTTTCCCATGCTCTGCTCCGGATCCAACGCAAAATTTCGGCAGCACCTCCCCGCTGTTCTCCTGATACACGTCTCTGCAATAAACAGAGAGGATGTGCATCCGGAGAACAACTGGGAGGCACTGACGAAATTCCGCATCGGATCCAGAGCACAGCATACGGGAAAATGAACCCAACCTACACATACTCGGGCTGTCCATGGATAATGTTGGACAATTCGAAAGGATGGCGGTTATAAATATGCAAAGACATGCATATTAATAGATGTCTCCCTTTCGAACGGGAGACGCATACTGGTCACGTATACTAATAAATTAATTGAATTACCTAAATCTAGAAAGTTTCATCCAGAAACCGAGCCACAGTAAATGAAGGGGCGAGGAGAAGATCAAATTTGTACTGACCCATGAATGCAGGGGCGGAGCTCGTACAACGCACGAGAAGGTCTTCGCACACCAGACCTCACAGCGACGGGACAACTATCACATGTAAATCCACCCTATCAACACAAATATTCTAATTTTGTAATTATGTCATTTTTTAGGAAAACAAGCTAAGAATATAATATTCATGAGCTAACCAAGGTTTTTAGCTTATTATGTCATTTTGGAGGATAATTAGCTAAACAACCGAAAAAATAAGAAGGAGGAGAGAAGAAGGAGAAGAAGGAGAAGAAGGAGGGCTCCTTCTCCTCCTCCTCCTTCTCCTTCTGCTTCTCTTCTTCTTCTTTTCATTTTTCCTCTTTCTTCTCCTCTTCTCCTCTTCTTCTTCTTCTCCTGCTCCTCCTCCTCCTCCTCCTACTCCTCCTCTTCTCCTCTTCTTTTTCCTCTTCCTCTTATTTCTATTTCTCTTTTTCTTTATCCTCTTCTTCTACTCTTCTTCTTTTTTCTCTTCTTCTCCTTCTTATTTTTTTCTTATTCTATTCTTCTCTTCTTCTTCTCTTCTTCTTTACTTCTTCTTCTTCTTATTTTTTTTCTTCTCTTCTTCTTCTTCTTCTTCTCCTTCTTATTTTTTTCTTCTCCTCTTCTTCTCCTTCTTCTTCTTCCTTCTTTTCATTTTTCCTCTTTCTTCTCCTCTTCTCCTCCTCTTCTTCTTCTCGTCCTCCTCCTCCTCCTCTTCTCCTCTTCTCCTCCTCCACCTAACTAACCAAGCTAACTAACTAACCTAACTAATTTAACAACCTAACTAACTAGCTTAACTAACCTAATAAACTAAAAAACTAACCTAACTAATTTAACAACCTAACTAGCTAGCCTAACTAACCAAATAAACTAAAAAACTAACCTAACTAATTTAACATAAATAAAAATAAGGAAAAACAAAATAAAAATGGGGGGACCCACCGGCGGGGGCGACGGAGCGTCGGGGCGGCGAGGAGGACGGGTGCGTCGGGGCAGTGGGGCGTCGCCGGGGGAGTGCGGCGACGGGGGGCAGTGGTGGTGGCGGGGGGCAGTGGTGGCGGCGGTGGGGTGCTGTGTGGCGGCGGGGGCAGTGGTGGCGGCGGTGGGGGGGGCAGTGGTGGCGGCGGTGGGGTGCTGTGTGGCGGCGGGGGCAGTGGTGGCGGCGGTGGGGCCAGGTGAGGGGGCGGCGCAGGGGTCAGCGTAGGGGGCCGCGCAGGGGTGGCCTGCCGCCGGTGGTGCTGGAGGGAGGCGCGCACGACGGTGTAGAGAGAGACAGAGTGGGGAGTGGGGTAGTGGAGCGAGGGGCTAGGGGGAGACGACCGTTATAGGGACGTCAGCTTTGCCATCTGCGCCAGGACGGAAAAGGGCCCCACGGCGGATGGCAAAGGCCAAGCAGACGGCAAAGAGCCCATCCGTTGGACTTGGCCACGCCCAAGGTCTAGTGGGACCCATCTGCCCTCTTTGTCGTCTGCCCTATGTATCTTTGCCGTCCGCAGGCAGACGGCAAAGCCCTGGCCGATGGCAAACATTCTTTTTACCATCAGTGAGCCCTTTACCGTCCACTTTAGGTCAGCTAACGGCAAAGAGCTTATTTGCCATCAGCCAGCAGACGGCAAAGAACTGGCTGATGGGAAATTACTGGATTCCAGTAGTGTATCCGATGTAATTCTTTTGTATGGTGTGTTTGTTGGAATCTGATGAATTGTTGGTGTATGTTCACATTTTTATGAAAATTATTTGAGTCTTCTCTGAAATTATTATGATTATTATTTATATGATCATCATAGATTTATAATTCTCTATGATCTATTGAATTGCTTTGGCCAGGTACTTTGGTATTTCTTCAGTGAGAGGGGTGCGTTGTAGTGCGTTCAACCTGACGAGTTTGTATATCCCAGTGACAGAAGGGGACAAGTTGCATCTTTGTGTTGTTTCCACTAAGAATAAAACTATGGGGTTTATTCATATTGGTTGAGTTTACTTTGTCTACATCATGTCATTATTCTCCAAGCATTACTCTCTTTGTCACGAACTTAATACATAGAGAGGCAAGCATAGAAGTGCTCTTGAAGTGGAGTAACACTAGTAGGTGCATGCATGAGTCAGCCTATTTGTTTATGGACGTGATGCCTATATAAACATGATAATTGACGTGAAAATTTGCAAACTATCCGCTTTTCTATCATTTGCCCAACAATAATTTTTGTACCCAACATATGTTGCTTTCATGAGAGATGCCACTAGAGAACACTACTGTCCCCGGTCTATTCACTTATATATTCAGAAAACTTATATTTTCCTTGTTTTTACTACTTGTCTTTTATTGTATTTTGAAATTTATAATTATCTACACACCTCATTTGCTTGCAAATAACGAGATCAAGGAGATTGACAATCCTCTTGCCCATGTTGGGTGCAAGTTGTTTCCTCTTTTGTGTGCAGCCGCTGAAGACGGTTGAAGATTGATATTCCTATTGGTTTGATAAACCTTGGTTTCTTAATTGAGGGAAATACTTAACCGTATTGTGCTGGAATTACCCATTCCTCTTCACGTAAAACCTAACGCGGATCACAAGTACCACGAAGGATTTCTGGCGCCATTATCGGGGAATATCACCACCAACTATCAAGTAACTTCACACAAATTATAATTCACTTGTTCTTCTTTTTATTTGTTGTTATATTTTGCTTGCTTCAAACAAAAAAAATACGAATATTTATCTTTGCTTATCACTAGCTAGTTTACTTCTTTGCTCTCTACTTTTCTTGTTTTGCTTATCACACTTGGTTGAAAGTTTCTATCATGTGTGATTTTGAAATTAGTAGTACCTCTGCCTCTTTTGCAGAATCCCTTGATCACCCAACTTTACCTTGCTATGAGAATGCTAAAAGAATTTTTTAGGAATTTGCTAATGAAAAAATTGATAATCTTGCGGATGATGATCCTTGCAAGGTAGAATCTACTATGCAAACTAAGAAACTCTGCATCGGTAGTGGTAATATTATTGGAAAGAGTGTGATTCAAGGTTTCTTCTCTTGTGTAGGTTCACTACCCTTGATTGGGGGCTGTATTGTTGCTAGAACTACTAGTTATGTGGATTCTATATCTTTTCTTATAGTACAATTGGAAAGAGAATGTGTGCACATGCATCCTTTCATACAATGGTTGTTTCTAGAATTCTCTAATATTCACGAAGCTTCTACCAAACGTCTAGCCAGTATATTTCTTGTTCAAGAATTTAGTAATATCATGCAAGAGGCTAGAGATATATTTGCTCATTACAGGGTTAACGGTGAGTGCCCACCCATAGATGGTATTCTTTATGAGATGGAAGAAATAAGAAAATTAAGATCCACTCACTATATTGCTTATGATGAGAATCTTAGAAAGAAGGTTCCACTTATTGTCTTAGTTGATAAGATTTCTAAACACAATGATAAATTTGTTATACAAGAACTTGGATTGTATTATGATCTCGAAATATAATTAATAAAATACCTCTATTGAAACTTATACAATGAGGAGTTGACTCTCACTTATGAAAAACCTAAAGAAGAGCCTCATGTTCCTCCCGCGGTAGATCTCATGGATCCTTGTGTTGTGCAATTTAGTTGTTTCAATTTTTTTATTTAAAAATCTGAAAACTTGCTTCTGAAAGGAGGGAATTTTATAGAATGATGGAACGTCTTCGAAAGGATGACAACCCTTGATCATATGCATTTTGCCGAGCTAAGGGCATAAAACAATAGCGCTTGTTGGGAGGCAACTCAATAGTTATCTTAATTTTTGTTTTTACTTTCTGTTTTGGTGTGATCACATTATTATTGCGTCTATAATGATTGTGTTTTTATGTTTAAATTAGTGTTTGTGCCATGTAAAACCTTTGAGATGACTTGTATGATAAGTATAATTGATACGATGGAAAAACAGAAACTTTGACGTCCAGTACATAATTTCTCTGATTTTACTAGAACTTTGGAATGACTTGTATGATAAGAATTTCTATCAATTGTATTTTTAAGGACAAAAATTACACTGTATTTATGTACAAATTCTTCAGGTCATCCTAATTTTTCAGAAATGTTGGAGGTACATAAGTATAGGTCATTTATAGATCACTACAGAATATTGTGTTTTAGACATACTTTGTTTTTTGCTTGCATAGTTTGCTTGTTTTGGATGCTATGGATTGTATGGGGGGTATAATCCATGGAGAAGTTAGAATACAATACCTATTATGAAATAATTAAATATGAATCATTTCAACAATACATAAGTATTTGATATGTTGCTTATATTAACGGATCTCAGGAAGTTTTGTTGAGTTTTGTGTGATTGAAGTTTTCAAGTTTTGGGTGTTATCATGATGGACAACTGAATAAGGAGCGGCAAGAGCCTAATATTGGGGATGACCAAGGCACCCCAAGGTAATATTCTGGGAATACTCAAGATTCTAAGCTTTGGGATGCCCCGGAAAGCATCCCCTCTTTCGTCTCAATCCATTGGTATGTCACTTGGAGCTACATTTTTATTCGTCGCATGATATGTGTTTTTCTTGGAGCGTCATTTTCTTTGTTTTCTTTTATTTTTAGTTTGGCACAATAATATTTTTCTGGACACACCAACTTGATAGAGAGAAAAATTCATCATGATTTGTTAGAATACTCTATGTGCTTCACTTTTATCTTTTGAGCTTCGCAGTAGCACTAGTACTTCACTTGTATCTTTTTGAGCACCGTGGCGCGTAGATTTTCTAGAAATATTTGCACTCTTGTATTCACAAATATTTTTAAGAGTTAATGAACAATAACAGTAACTTGCGTGGGTCATAAGGCTAGTCCAAAAATAATAGGTATTCAATGAATGATAATCAAAGCCATCATGTAACACATAAACAGAAATTGCGGGTTAACGATATTGATGTGGTAATATGAAAAAGGTGTGAGTGCATCATTGTTCATTCATAGAAGTAACAGCATTAAGAGGTGTTAATTTATTGTTTGTCTAAATATTAAAAAGGCATGGCAGGGATGTTTGAGAATTTCTATTCCTTGTTAAAATCCTAGTGTTGTTCGGAGGCGCGCGATGGTTAACTCCTCCCAACCACCTCCCTCGGGGCATGCGAGTAGAGCTTTGATTTGTGCTAAAACTTATAAAACTTTGTAATAAGTATATGAGTTCTTCATGACTAATGTGGAACCACGGACATACGCAATCTCACCTCCTCATATTTTTCTATCCTCTTCGATACCATGCATTACCCATTCTCACCTCGAGGATCGATGCAAACATAGTCGATGCATCCAAACCCCATGGCATGATACACTCTGTCACTGATGTCTACTACACAACTTGTTCTTGTAGACTCGTGTTGGGCCTCCAAGTGCAGAGTTTTGTAGGACAGTAGAAAATATCCCTCAAGTGGATGACCTAAGGTTTATCAATTCGTGGGAGGCGTAGGATGAGGATGGTCTCTCTCAAACAACCCTGCAACCAAATAATAAAGAGTCTATTGTGTCCCTAAGATACCCAATAAGATGGTAAATTATATAGATGCACTAGTTCGGCAAACAGATGGTCATACAAGTGTAATATGGATGGTAGAAATATATTTTTATAATCTGAATAAATAAAAACAGCAAGGTAGAAAATAACGAAAGTGAGCACAAACGGTATTACAATGCTTACAAACAAGGCCTAGGGTTCGTACTTTCGCTTGTGCAATCTCTCAACAATACTAATATAATTGGATCACATAACAATCCCACAACGTGCGATAAAGAATCACTCCAAAGTTCCTATCTAGAAGAGACCATAAGAATAAATTGTTTGTAGGGTACCAAACCACCTTAAAGTTATTCTTTCCGATCAATCTTTCCAAGAGTTCGTACTAAATTAACAAGTTATCCTTTCTGATGAATCTATCCAAGAGTTCATATTAAATTAACACCATAACAAATTCAGATTCATAATACTCAATCTAATAGTAAGGACCTCAAAGGGTGCTCCAAGATTTCTACCGGAGAAACAAAGATGAGAACGTGCATCAACCCCTATGCAAAGATTACCCTAATCACCTCAGGAATCCGCGAGTTGAGTGCCAAAACATATATCAAGTGAATCAATATGATAGCCCATTGTCACCAAGGGTATTCATAGCAAGACATAAATCAAGTTCTCTCGAATCCATAAAAGTATTCAGTCTGATAAAATGAAATCTTGAAGGGAAAACTCAATTCATCACAACAAGATAGAGAGGGAGAAACACCATATGATCGAGCTATATTAACAAAGCCCGTGATACATCAAGATTGTGCCATCTCAAGAAGACGAGAGAGACAGACATTAAACACATGCTACTTGTACAAACCCTCAGCCCCAAGGGTGTACTATTCCCTCCTCATCATGGTGGCCATAGGAACGATGAAGATGGACTCCGGTGATGATCCCCTCCTCCGGCAAGGTGCTGTAACGGGCTCCCGATTGTTTTTTCGTGGCTATAGAGCCTTGTAGGGGCGGAACTTCCGATCTAGGATTATTTCTGGGGGTTTATGTATTTCTAGGATTTTTTGGCGTCGGTCTTATGTCTAGATGGGCCATGAGATGCCCACTACCCACTGGAGCGTGCTAGGGGGGGTATGCGTGCCCTAGTGCCTAGTGGGACCCATGGGCCTCCCCTCATGTGCTTGCTTGACTCCTTGGATGTGTTCTAGGTAGAAAACATCACCAAAACGTTTTTTGACATTTGGACTCCGTTTGATATTGATTTTCTATGAAGTAAAAAACAAGCAAAAAACAACAACTGGCACTAGGCACTATGTCAATAGGTTCGTCCCAAAAATGATATAACATTGCTATAAAATGGTTGTAAAACATCCAAGAATGATAATATAACAGCATTGAACAATAAAAAATTATAGATATGTTGGAGACATATCATTTACACATAAGCCTTCCTATATCTTCGTCAAAACAACCACCATACCTACTTATCATGGCATTTGCATAGCCATTCGAAGATATATTGCCATGCATGTTCCACTTTTACATGATATGACTAGTTCGTTCATCATCATATTGCTTTGCATGATCATATAGAGTTGACATAACATTCATTATATTGCTGATACATGTCATGCTAGATCATTATATTGCTGATACATGTCGCGCTAGATCATTATATTGCTGATACATGCCACACTAGATCATTGCACATCTTGGTACACTTCCCACATGCATTCATATGAGTCATATTGCTCCATATTCTTCGTATCGAGCTTGCATTGTGTTGTAAGTAAAAAAAGTGTGATGATGATAATTATCAGAGCATTGTCCGAGTGAGGAAATAAAAACGGGGGATTCCAAATGAGCCCACTATAAAAAATGATGAAAAAAATGAAAAAATGAACGAGAGAAAAAGAGACATGGGACTTTGCTACTATCCTTTACCACACTTGTGCCTCAAAGTGGCACCTTGTTCCTCATATAGGGAGTCTCATGTTATATCATTTTCATATGCTAGTGGGAATAATTTTTTCATTACTATAAACTTGGCTTGCATATTTCGATGATAGGCTTCCTCAAATGCCCGAGGTCTTTATCAGCCAGCAAGTTTAATGCACACCCCACTTAGCTTGAGTTGAGCTTTCATACACTTATAGCTCCAATGCATCATTGGCATGGCAATCCCTACTCCTTGCATTGGTATCTACTGATGGGCATCTCCATAGCCTGTCGATACGCCCGGTTGATGTGACACTATCTTCTCCACTTTTTACCCCTTAGATATGTACCACCATATTTTATTCCACCCTTATGCCATGTCCATGGTTCACGCTCATGTATTGCGTGAAGAAAGGTCGATTCACATTGAAAAAGTAGGATCCAATTGCCAAACTTGGACATTGTGGTGCTTGACATTTGTATTAATGAGGTGAAGACGGAGCCATGCCTTGCTAATATGAAAGATGAATCGGGGTAAACATTCTTTTAGGATCAAGATTGATGATTTTGTTGCTTGTGGTTATAAATATCACTATGTTGATGTTTGTTAATTCATCTTTTCTCAATGATCCTACATGCAAAATATTATATATTAGGTAGCACATCACATAAAAAATGTTGTTTTTATCATTTACCTACTCGACGACGAGCAGGAATTAAGCTTGGGGATGCTTGATGCGTCTCCCACGTATCTATATTTTCTGATTGTTCCATGATATTATATTATCAACCCAGGATACTTTTCGGGTCATAATTTACCAATTTATATTATTTTTGAGCACTAACCTATTGACCTAGCGCGAGTTGCTATTTTCTGCGTGTTTTTCACTTTTTAGGTTTACTCTACCAAATGAATTCCAGTTGCCCCGAAACTTTTTATGATTTATTTCGGATCAAAAGAAGACCTAGAAGCTTTGGGAGAAGGCCGGAAGCCACACAACGAAGGGACAAGCCAACAGGGCATGACCAGGGGGGTCGGCGCGCCCTGATGGCTTGTCCCTCCGTGGTGCCCCCTACCTCCGTTCTCTAGCCTATAAATTCACATATATTCCAAAAACCCTAAATATCGAAGAGAAGCACTTTTTTTCACGCAAGTATCTATTCCACGGCAGTCCCATCCGGGGCTTCGTTCTGGCACCCTATAGGAGGGGGATCGATCGTGGAGGGCCACTTCATCAACCTTGCTACGTCCGTGATGATATGTGAGTAGTTCACCATAGACCTACAGCTCATTATTTAGTACCTAGATCTCTCTCTCTCTCTCTCTCTTCAATACAATGATCATCGCATCTTCACTTTGATCTATCCGATGTAGTTCTTTTGTATGGTGTGTTTGTTGGGATCCGATGAATTGTGGGTTTATGTTCAGATTATTCATGATTTTTTTGAGTATTCTTTGAAATTATTATGATTCTTATTTGCACGATCAGCATAGCTTCGTAATTTCGTCTGATGTATTGAATTGCTTTGTCCAAGCAGTTTGGTATTTCTTTAGTGAGAGGGAATCAACCATGGATCCCTATCTAAACCATCATATAGAAGAGAAGATCGATCAACATGAGCAAGAGCGCGACTATGTAGTACTTATTGAGGTACCGGTTTCTCTCCGTCTCTTGTCGTAGCATCCACCTCAAGTAACTCATTTCTGCTTCAGCTCTACTGTCAAACTCTTTGTGGCTAGCGCCCGGGTACCTTTCCACCAGGGCTTGATCGTTTGGCTAGTGGTCGTACACTCCTGGAACCCTCCCAACGAATACGGCGTAGTAGTCCTTCGCCATCTCCGTTTTATGTATCTGCATTGTAAGTTGATTAACAACGATATATAATATACAACATGATGTACTTGAGAAACACAAAGAGGTATAGTTATCACAATACAAGCAGTAAACATAAATAACGAATTTCCTCATACACAAACTAATTAACTAGAGCGATGTATACACTAATTCATAGAAAGCTGGTAGTACTAATTATAAACACACATTGTCATCGTCAATCACTCCTCCATGTCGGCACCCCAATCTTCATAGTTAGGGATGAATGACCCGAGCTTGTTGAAAGGCTTTAGGTCCAGACGCTGAGCGCGTAGCAGTTCTTTGACATTCTCCCGCCTCATTGGCCCATGGAAGAACATCCCTCCTTGTTCGACGACCTGCTTCATGATCACTTGGGCAAGTTCACACTGTATGTGATAAAACTCACCTCGGATTCGATGATCCGGTGTCATTACTATGCTTGTGGCCCAGTTGACAATCTTAGCATCGCCGGAATTAGCTGACATGCGAAGGAATTTTCTATCCCTTCTGTACTCGATCATGTGATGCATGAGGTAGAATCTGTCAGCCTTACTACCATTCGGTTGCTGGATGCACCAAAATTGGTCTTATGGCCAAAAGCCGGCGCTTGATTCCTGTACTTCTTCACCTGGATGTATCCATCAGTAAGGTTGAAGGTTAAAATGGCACTATCGAGAACACTCTTTATGCGCATGTAATCCTTTTTATCGATGTTCTTCAATGAGTCCAAGTACAGAGCATGGGTGTATAGTGGGTACAAACAAATGAGGACGGTGCCCCCCTCTGCGCAAAATAGGTACACCTCAAATTAGCCTCAATGCTTGCAAAGGAATGATCAAAACTTATGAAAGGATATCTGCGGATGACTTATGTGGAATGATAAGGCACGGGAATCATTTCCTTGTCCTTATTAGCGATCATGAAATAGCTGATGTACTTGCTCGCATAGCCACGGTGCTCTTTGCAGACTGTCAAGAAGCTCTCGTGCATATAGTACGGGTCCGTGACACAGATATATTCTATGTTCTCGCGCGTGATGATGTAGTTGATATACAGTGCATACAGGCGGATGAACTGAAAATCCAGCTTGGTCATGTGGAACATGTCGTAGATGTAGTCAAATCGCAGGATGAACTTATCCTCAAGCCATCTGTCGAAGTATGACATCGCACCCAGAACCTGAGCTGGGTAAAGCGGGTATCCTGGTTTTAACATGGTGAGAAGTCTTCTCTCTATGGCCAACAAATCATCATTAAGTCTCCTTAGATCATTGTTCTGTATGTTCTCTAGAGTTTCCCGAGGAAGGATCGGGTTGCTCGCAACATGGAAACGATCCACACCTGTGAAAGGTATTTTGTCTACCTCCCGGGGCTTTAGAGGCGGCTGGTGATGACCCACAAGTATAGGGGATCAATAGTAGTCCTTTCGATAAGTAAGAGTGTGAAACCCAACGAGGAGTAGAAGGCTCTGATAAATGGTTTTCAGCAAGGTAATAACTGCAAGCACTAAAAGTAGCGGTAACAACTGATGGTCTAGTGAGGTGAAACGTAGCAGGTGAAAAGTAACAAGTAACAAGTAGTAGCAACGGTGCAGCAAAGTGGCCCAATCCCTTTTGTAGCAAGGGACAAGCCTGAACAAAGTCTTATAAAAGGAAAAACGCTCTCGAGGACACACGGGAATTTCTTTCATGCTAGTTTCATCATGTTCATATGATTCGCGTTCGTTACTTTGATAGTTTGATGTGTGGGTCGATCGGCGCTTGGATACTGCCCTTACTTGGACAAGCATCCCACTTATGATTAACCCCTCTCGCAAGCATCCGCAACTACGAAAGAAGAATTAAGACAACGTCTAACCATAGCATTAAACTAGTGGATCCAAATCAGCCCCTTACGAAGCAACGCATAGACTGGGGTTTAAGCTTCTGCCACTCTAGCAACCCATCATCTACTTACTACTCCCCAATGCCTTCCTCTAGGCCCAAATAATGGTGAATTGTTATGTAATCGACGTTCACATAACACCACTAGAGGAAAAACAACATACAACATATCAAAATAATGAACGAATACCAAATTCACATGACTATTATTAGCTTGACTTATCCCATGTCCTCACGAACAAAAGTAACTACTCACAAAGCATAATCATAATCATGATCAGAGGTGTAATGAGTAGCATCAAGGATCTGAACATAAACTCTTCCACCAAGTAATCCAACTAGCATCAACTACAAAGAGTAATCAACACTACTTGCAACCTTACAAGTACAAATCGGAGTCGCGAGACGGAGATTGGTTACAAGTGATGAACTAGGGTTTCGAGATGAGATGGTGCTGATGAAGATGTTAATGGAGACGAGTCCCCTCCGATGAGAGGAGTGTTGATGATGACGATGAAGACGATTTCCCCCTCTGGGAGGGAAGTTTCCCCGACAGGATCGTCCTGCCGGAGCTCTAGATTGGTTCTGCTCAAGTTACGCCTCGTGGCGGCGGAGAATCCACGAAAAAGCTCTGCCCTGATTTTTTTCCGGACGAAACCCTTCATATAGCGGAAGAGGGGGGCTAGTAGGCCACCAGGGTGCCCACAAGCCCTATTGCCGCGGCCAGGGGGGGCAGGCCGCGGCCACCAAGCTTGTGGGCCCATGGCAACTCCCCTCTAGCACTTCTTTCGCCCAGTATTTTTTATATATTCCCAAAAAATTCCACGTTGATTTTCAGGGCATTTTGAGTTGCGCAGAATAGAGGACTCAGACTTGCTCCTTTTCCAATCCAGAATTCCAACTGCCGGTATTCTCCCTCTTCAAATAAACCTTGCAAAATAAGAGAGAAAAGGCATAAGTATGGTACCACAAAGTATAATAACAATCCATAAAGCGATAAATATCAACCTGAAAGTATGATGCAAAATGGACTTATCAACTCCCCCAAGCTTAGACCTCGCTTTTCCTCAAGCGAAAACCAAGATCCATAAACATGTCGACATGTTTAGGGATGAAGGTGTCGACAAAACAAAATACGAACATGAGGGCACCATGATCACACATAGAACAACAATACATCATAAAGATTCTTATAGGAAAGTAACAATTCCTCCACAAAGCAAAGTATGAATCAAAAACTTACCGAGAAGTAGCCAACAACAGTCCATAGTCATTGAAGCAATTGCAATCTATCATAACATCACAAAGAGTCAAATAAGAGCTTGTAAAGCAAATCCACATACTCAATCATCTCTGTTGTTTTCCACAATTCTTACAACTCACGTGGTACTCATGGTATCAAAGTTTCAGTTGGACACAGAGAAAGATAGGGGCTTATAATTTTTCCTCCCAACCATTTACCTCAAGGGTAAAGTCAACAATAATAAAGCATAAGTACTCATATCCAAGTTGATATATGAATATAGATCTTTCCCTAACATATGACGTTCACCAAGATGAAGACGGAATAGGGAATTGGTGTTGATCACCATGACTTTCACAACGACAAAAGTAAAGGTACAAGATAGGCCCTTCGCAGAAGGAAGCAGAGGTTGTCATGTTCTTTTGAGGTTTGGATGCGTGTCCTCTTAGTGCGGACGAACGTCACCTTATATTGCCTCCTTTAATAAAGAACTTTATTATGCAGTCTGTCGCTTTTATGTCTTCCTCATCACAGGTTCGGATAAAGCTTATTTTCCACACACTAATAGATCATACATATTACAGAGCAATTTTTATTGCTTGCACCAATGACAACTTACTTGAGGGATCTTATTCAATCCATAGGTAGGTATGGTGGACACTCATGGCAAGACTGGTTTGAAGGTTTATGGATGCACAAGTAGTATCTCTACTTGGTGCGGGAGTTTTGGCTAATATGATGTGGAAGCAATCGTCACATGCTAAGGGATCTCTAAACATATAACATTGTTTGGAGTCAAGCAAACACAATTCATTATGTTGTCTTCCTTGTCCAACATCTACTTGTAAGCATGTAATTGTTTGGCGAGTGCTCACAATTGTAAAAGGTGTCTAAGATGATATATTTATATGTGAACCTCTCTTTCCTTATTACTTCTTATTAATTGCAACAATGACTGGGGTCTATGTTGGTCTATTCTCAACAAGTTTCAATCATCGTACTTGTTATATGTGAAGGTATCACTTCCATAAGATCATCTCATGATCATTCATGCTTTCGTTCTTTTCATACTTTTGATCACAGCACAAACAAAGCCCTTGACTAAGATACTCTTTATTATATGGCTCACAAGCTCCAATATATCGGGGGGGACACAAGGCAAAAGACTCAAACTAAACACTAAAGACTTATTCCACTAAGAGAAGAAAGTAAAAACTGAAAAGGAAAGAACTAAAACAAAGGTAAAAGCAAAAGATATAAAGGTGATACGATACCAGGGCAACTCCCCCAAGCTTGGCAAAATCCAAGGGGATTGCCCATACCAATGCTCAGTTGTCTTCCTTTGGTGGTGGTGGAGGAGTTGTTGCAGAGGTCATGGGCTTGTCTAATTTCCACTTGAGCATAAAATTCTGCTCTCTCATATCATCATTTTCCTCCTCAAGCTTCAACACCCTTTGACAAAGTTCCTACTTACTCTCCTGCAAGAAGCGAGAAGGGATAAACAAGTTCTTAGGCTTCTTCCTTGAGTCAGGGAGGCTCGACTTCTTGAACTCCACATGAGTGCGTCCAGGGTGAGGTAGAGGAGCCTCCTCTTCATAGGAACTCGTTTATTCCTTCCCCTTGGGATCATAGTCCTCTTCCTCGTCAGTGGTCCATCCATAGGGTTCCAAGTCCCCATAGACCTTGGGGTTAGCAAGGTAATCAGCCACATAGCTCTCCCCCTCTGAATCCTGAGAAGACATCTTGACCTAGATCTGCGACAGAAAACAGGCTCGAAACGAAAACAGAGGAAAACTGTGCGATATGGAGATCAAAACCCTCGGGCGTATATATAATGATTTTTCTGGACCAGAAGGAGTGCTCCGCAAGAAAACGGAGTCAGGGAGGCACACGAGGTGCCCACAAGCCCTGTCGCCGCGGCGAGGGGAAGGCCGCGGCGACCAAGCTTGTGGCCGCCTCGTGCGCTCTCCGGACTGCTTTTTATTTTTCTATTTTTCCAAAAATTCCAAAACAGAGAAAATTTCCTACTAGAAAAGTTTTGGAGTCCAATTACTTACCGAAACACATACCTCTTCGTTTTCAGAGTCTGAAACAGGCCGATAAACATCCCTTATGTACTCCTCTAGAGTTATGATATTGATGATATTGCTCTCAACATTTATGGGAGTAACAAAGATATAATGCTTGATTCTTTGCCCATTTACCACTCTAGGAAAATTACTTTCCGTGTTATTGATTTTGATGGTACCGGAACGATATACTTCCTCGACAACATAGGGACCTTCCCATTTAGAGAGAAGTTTGCCTGCGGAGAGTCTTAAGCGGGAATTGTTTAGTAGGACATAATCACCTACATTGAACTTATGTTTTTGTATTATTTTACCGTTCCATCTCTGAACCTTTTCCTTGAACAACTTGGCATTCTCATATTCCTGGGCCCTCCATTCATGTAATGAGCTGATATCAAACAACCGCTTCTCACCGGCAAGTTTGAAATCGAATTTGACCTCTTTGATTGCCCAACAAGCTTTGTGTTCTAGCTCAAGAGGTAAATGACAGGCCTTACCGTAAACCATTTTATACGGTGACATCCCATGCGATTCTTATAAGCAGTCCTATAAGCCCATAGTGCATCGTCCAGTTTGCTAGACCAATTCTTTGGAGATCTATTGACAGTCTTTTGTAAGATCAATTTGATCTCCCTATTACTCAACTCCACTTGACCACTAGACTGAGGATGATAAGGAGATGCAACTCTATGGTTGACATCATACTTAGCGAGCATCTTGCGGAAAACGCCATGAATGAAGTGTGAACCGCCATCAGTCATTAGATATCTAGGGACTCCAAATCTTGGGAAAATGTCGTCTTTAAGCATCTTAATAGAGGTCTGGTGATCAACATTTATAGTGGGGATAGCTTCTACCCACTTAGTGACGTAATCAACAACAACTAAGATGTGAGTATACCCATTGGAACTCGGGAAGGGTCCCATATAATCAAAGCCCCAGACATCAAATGGTTCATGTCGGGACCCCGATCCTAAGCCATAGGAATCCAGCCTGTAACACATCGCATCTCTTTGTGGTCTCACGCACGGTTAACTCCACGGCTGCAGCCTTACCATAGTCGGGACCGTTTGCATCTTTTGACTCACGTATGCGATAGGTGTCGCTAGCAATCCAATGTCAAAGAACCCGGATCGACATGTCTAGTCATAAACCAAAGTGGCAGTTCCGCACAAGGACAGGCATACATGACCCAACAAAGCAGGTGTCGGTCATCAGCGAACGTAGACGAGTCGTAGCAAGCTACAAGGACTCCATTACGTTGCGTGACATTTCCCCAAAGAGGACAGACACAGCAGCTAAGAAGGACACATGCCGGTCAACCAATGTGTCCGGAGCAGTAGCGGACTACCAAGGCTCGTTGGATCACAAAGGGGTATTTCCTTGTAAGGAGTGCTACTAAGGTTCACGACTAGGTATTCGAACCCCATACATATCAAGTATGACACACGTACGCATGGCATACCGATATGTATAGATACATCGATGGCATCACAACATAACCATAAACATACAACCTTTATTCGAGAGGCTCGGAAGAGCCACACCCATACTATTACACATTAAGGTCTCTCGACCCATAATAGCAGTCATACAAATACAAGCCAGCGGAAGAGTTATAAACTGTCTGGGTACAGACAGTGTAACTAGAAGGCACATGGCCTGACTATACTACAGAGCCGACGTAGGGCCAGATCGTAGCTGGGACACAAGCTACTCGTCGTCGTCGATGTCTACGAAGAACCCTCCATTAGAGTCATTAGCAACCTCTGCAACATTTATTAAGCAAACACGAGTACGAAGGTACTCAGCAAGACTTTAGGAGAACTAACTACTCATGCAAGGTATCAAAAGGTATTGTGGGGTTTCATGCGGGAAGCCAGCATTCGACTCGTGGCTAGACAACTTGCATTTTGAAATTAGTTTTGACAACTTGATTTCTCGCACACGAGTCCACTAACACCACAACAATACACTATCGTGGAATCATTCCGTCACCATACGGAAATGCCGTCCACGACACTCACGCTTATGTTGACAAATTTTTATGAGTAGCCATTGAAGTTATCTATGAACAACATATGTCTCCAAGTAGTCCATATCCGCGGACGCGGCAATTCGAATAGATCATAACCCTGCAGGGGTGTACTTCGTCACACACGCTCTCGCCACTTATCGCCATGTGCATGTCATGCACCTCGGCAACCTTCAAGCGGAAGCCCAGCGAGGGAGTCGGCCACGACCGTTAACCACACCAGTACCTAGTCCAGGTTTATCGCCTATCTGAGAGTAACCCGTACGGAAGTCCGGCCGAGGTTTCCGCCACGGCCTCAAACGATGTGCGCAGGGTTCCCAAGCCCACCATCCGGGTGCCACTTGGTACACCATGCCACTGCCTACCGCATCACGGTGCACCTCTCAGGTCAGCACCATGCACGGCCTCCAACATTACTATAAACACCAGAAACTACTTGCAACTCCTCGACCGAGTACTACGCGATTAATAGGCCGAGCGGGGTCATATTTCAGGGACCAGCATGTGGTAGTATCTAGTCTTGGATTACATACACGGAACTCAGTTCCTAAGGACGGTTCCAATGAAACAACCCGCCATGTACTCCTACACAGCCTTTCACCGGTACCTTTACCAAATCAAGTTCAACACACAACCTTTGCTTACCGAACACATTCCACATTTCTGTTCATCTCCCAGATGACAGACCATACACAACTCTAAGCATAGCATGCATAGCAGGATAAGGCACATCATAGCTCAAGCAACTACCAGGTATGCTAGGTTGCAAGGTTCGGCTATTTACTGTGACAAGGTTAGGTCATGCAAAGGAAGTGGGTTCAACTAACGTGGCAAAAGCAGTTGAAGCATTTGATCCTAATGCAATAAATAAGTGCAGGAGCAGGAACATGGGATTTATCGGGATGATCAAAGGGGTTGCTTGCCTTGTTGCTCAGAGGAGGAACGATATCCATCAGACGGATATTCGGTGGAATCCGGGGGTGCGGAGCCTACCGAAATGAATGGCAACATTCAATAACAATCATATGCACTCAAAATGATGCATGAGCATGGCATGAGCATGCAAGGTGATAAGTTATTATTTTCAACAGGTAATAGGTTTAGAGTTGATTTGAATCACATTCGAATAGCAATTCAAACGGGTATTCTCGGATACCGGTTTAATTGATTCGACCTGATGCTCGGATCAACTTGATGTTATCATGCATGAAATGTCATGTTATGGTACTGGTTTGTAATTAGGGCAGTGTGTGATCATTGCATAAATAATGGAATTTGAATATTTTTGCAAATTCCATTTATAAAGTGATTATAAGAATTGAATTATTCCTTATTTCACAATTTAGGGTTCTGTAACTTTTTCAAACATAGCTGAAAATAGCATAATCAGAATCCTTGAATTTTTCTGAAACTTTTTCATATATAAATTATTTTCATTGGAGTTACAGATTAATTTCTATGATTTTTACAAGTTTTAGCAATTTACTAGAATTATTTCTATACTGGAAATTCTATTTATTGCATCAGGCTGACGTCAGCAGGTCAGCCGACCTGTTCAGGTCAAACCTGACAGGGGGGCCCCACTGGTCAGCCTATCTGGGACTAATCCCGCGCTGACCAGCCCTAACTGAGGTTTGACTTGGCCTTGGGCCCACTTGTCAGCGAGAGATTAAGCTCCTAATCTGCTGGATTAGCTTTGCCACGTCGGCATCCACCGGCGGCGAGGTCGTCCTCGTCGGCGGGGAGCCTCCGGTGACCACCAGCACGGCGGAGGGGCTCGGAAACGGCGCACAGGGGGCCAAATGCTGCGCGGAGAGTACCAGAGGAACGACACGTCTCCCGCAGCTTCATTTCTGCGCCTAGCCGGGGCTGATCTAGCCGGAGATGACGCCGGCGACGAGCTTGGCGGCGGCCAAGGCTCGGGCGTCATCGGGGTCTTTGCAACAGGGGGATCTACGCTCGGTTCTTAGCTGGTACGGCATCTACGCGTCGTCCTGGAGCTGTTGGTGCCCTCGGAGGGACGAGCTGATCATCGGAGGGCTACCGGCGACGAGCGGCAGCGGTGGTCCTCGTCGGGCTCCGTTGAAACTAGCGCTAGAGGAGGGGATCGACGGGGAAAACTTAGGGGAAACGACCGCATGCTCACGGGGAGTGCAGAGCAGAGCTTAGACGGCTCGGGGAAGGCCTGGGGGCGACGGATCGACGGGAGAGGTCCGGCGGCCGGAGGTGGAAGACGACGGCGTTGCGGGTGTTGCAGGCCTCGAGGAAGCTTCGGCTTCTGTAGAGATGACCAGGGCGACGAGTCGGAGCTAAAGGCGTGCTCTGGGAGGGAATCCTATGGCCAGGGGCACGGGCAGCTCGACCTCGAGCTCGGCTCAAATGGCGTTAGCAAGGAGGAGGAGGAGATCCGGGAGGAGGAGGAGAACCGAGGCGGGGAATGGATAGGGGAGGCTCTAGGGAGCTTATCCCCATCGTCGCCAGCGCGAGGCAGCGGCCAGGCAGGCACGCAGGTGCGTGGCCGCACCGGAGGGGGCGGCGGCCACCTCCTGCTGCCTACTGGCGCGAGGGAGGGGACGAGCGGGGAGATGGGCCGGGCCAGGCTTAGGCGACAGGTAAGGTTTTTCCATTTTTTTCTGTTTTTGTTTTTCTGTTTTGCTAATTATTGTTTTGCTAATTAATTCAGCTCCAAAACAAAAAGTAAAAACTATTTTAGACCTCCTGCAATATTTGTTATAATATCCCCACTCATTTCCAAGGTTTTCAACATTTTTGGAAATTTATAGATTCTGATTTCAAATTTTAAAGTTTGAAACCAGTGGCTTTTGCATTTATTTAAAATGCTTAAAGTGTCAAGAAAATAGTTTTCTCCAATGCTCATTTACTTTCATGATTTATCAGAAAGTTTGAACATTTCTTGAGGCCATTTTGGGTTTATTGATTTTGAACTAGTTTGAGATTTCCTTTAATTGAAATGGTGGCTAGGGTTTTGAGTTTTTCCTTTGCCACTTTCTTGTTTTTGTTGAAACTTCTTAGATGCAAATGCAAAGAAGACATGAGCACAATGCTATCTTGATTAAGGGTTAGGGATGTGACAGTTCAATGACAAGCAAATAGTTCATAGGCATTTCCTGACGTTTACTGATGTTCCCTATTCTTTGACATTCGTCACAAGATAAGACAAACTTACGGGCATCCTTGAAGAGAGTGGGCCAATAGAAACCTGATTGCAATACCTTATGAGCAGTTCAATCTCCAGCATGGTGTCCTCCGTAGGCTTCAGAATGACACTTCTGCAGGATCTGTCCCTGTTCATGTTTAGGCACACAACATGTAATAACACCATCTCCTCCTTCCTTATAAAGGTGAGGATCATCCCAGAAGTAGTGTCTCAAATCAAAGAAGAATTTCTTCTTTTGCAGGTAGGTGAAACTAGGTGGTATATATTTGGCTACCATATAGTTTGCGTAATCAGCATACCACGATGCACTATGTGACGTGCGGATGACATTCAATTGCTCATCGGGAAAGTTGTCATCAATAGGTCGTGGGTCATCAAGGACATTCTCTAGCCTGGACAAGTTATTTGCTACAGGGTTATCAACACCCTTTCTGTCAACAACGTGCAAATCAAATTCCTGTAGCAGGAGAACCCATTTGATTAGCCTAGGCTTAGCGTCCTTCTTCACCATAAGGTACTTAATAGCAGCATGATCATAGTGAATAATGACTTTGGAGTCAACTATATAAGATCTGAACTTTTCACATGCAAACACGACTGCTAAAAATTCCTTCTCTGTAGTAGCATAGTTTCTTTGGGCACTACCTAGAGTTTTACTAGCGTAGTGAATAAAATTCAACTTCTTGTCAACTCTTTGTCCTAGAAAAGCACCAACAGCATAATCACTAGCATCGAACATGATTTCAAAGGGCAAGTTCCAATCAGGTGGTTGAACAATAGGTGCAGTTATTGATGACCCACAAGTATAGGGGACCAATCGTAGTCCTTTCGATAAGTAAGAGTGTCGAACCCAACGAGGAGGAGAAGGCTCTGATAAACGGTTTTTAGCAAGGTAATGACTGCAAGCACTGAAAGTAGCGGTAACAAGTGATGGTGTAGTGAGGTGAAACGTAGCAAGCGAAAAGTAACAAGTAACAAGTAGTAGCAACAGTGCAGCAAGTGGCCCAATCCCTTTTGTAGCAAGGGACAAGCCTGAACAAAGTCTTGTAGGAGGAAAAACGCTCCCGAGGACACACGGGAGTCTCTGTCATGCTAGTTTTATCATGTTCATATGATTCGCGTTCGTTAGTTTGATAGTTTGATATGTGGGTGGACCGGCGCTTGGGTACAACCCTTACTTGGACAAGCGTCCCACTTATGATTAACCTCTCTCGCAACCATCCGCAACTACAAAATAAGAATTAATACAACGTCTAACCACATCATTAAACTAGTGGATCCAAATCAGCCCCTTACGAAGCAACGCATAGACTGGGGTTTAAGCTTCTGTCACTCTAGCAACCCATCATCTACTTACTACTTGCCAATGCCTTCCTATAGGCCCAAATATGGTGAAGTGTTATGTAGTCGACGTTCACATAACACCACTAGAGGAAAAGATAACATACAACATATCAAAATACCGAACGAATATCAAATTCACATGACTTATCCCATGTCCTCAGGAACAAAAGTAACTACTCACAAAGCATAATCATAATCATGATCAGAGGTGTAATGAATAGCATCAAGGATATGAACATAAACTCTTCCACCAAGTAATCCAACTAGCATCAACTACAAAGAGTAATCAACACTACTAGCAACCTTACAAGTACCAATCGGAGTTGTGAGATGGAGATTGATTACAAGAGATGAACTAGGGATTGGAGAGGAGATGGTGCTGATGAAGATGCCTCCCGTCCGACAAGAGGAGTGTTGGTGATGACGATGGCGACGATTCCCCCCTCTGGGAGGGAAGTTTCCCCGGCACGATCATCCTGCCGGAGCTCTAGATTGGATCTGCTCAAGTTCCGCCTCGTGGCGGCGGCGAAAAAGCTCCCGATTGATTTTTTTTTCTGGAACGAAACCCTTCATATAGCAAAAGAGGGGTGCTAGTGGGCCGTCAGGGAGCCCACAAGATTGCCCTCCGCCACCCGGGGGGGTGGCGGTGGCAGGGCTTGTGGCGCCCTGGCAGCCCCCCCTCTGGTACTTCTTCCGCCCTGTATTTTTTATATAATCCCAAAAAGTGGAGATGTGCAGAATAGTGGACTAAGATTTGCTCCTTTTCTAGTCCAGAATTCCTGCTGCCTGAATTCTCCCTCTTCAAATAAACCTTGCAAAATAAGAGAGAAAAGGCATAAATTTGGTACCACAAAGTAATAAAACAGCCCATAAAGCAATAAATATCGACATGAAAGCTTGATGCAAAATGGACTTATCAGTTATCCACGCCTTCTTAAGTACTTCGAAAGCTTCCTCACAATCCTCATCAAAAACAAAAGGAACATCCTTCTGCAAGAGGTTGGTAAGACGCCTAGAAATCTTAGAGAAGTCTTTAATGAACCTTCTATAGAAACCAGTATGACCTACGATGCTTCGTATACCTCTGATATCTCTGGGGCAAGGCATTTTCTCAATTGCATCAACCTTAGACTTATCAACTTCAATGCCTTTCTCAGAGATTTTGTGTCCTAAGAGGATGCCTTCATTAACCATGAAGTGGCACTTCTCCCAGTTCAAGACGAGGTTGGTATCTTTGCATCTCTGTAAGAGTCGATCAAGGTTGTTGAGGCAGTCGTCAAAGGAAGAACCGTAAACGGAGAAATCATCCATGAAAACCTCAACAATCTTTTCACAAAAGTCAGAGAATATAGCCATCATACACCTTTGAAAGGTGGCAGGTGCATTGCATAAGCCAAAAGGCATACGTCTATAAGCAAAGGTACCGAAGGGGTAGGTGAAAGTGGTTTTCTCCTGATCAGATTGTGCAACAGGTATTTGCGAGAAACCTGAATAACCGTCTAGAAAGAAGAAGTGTGTGTGTGTTTAGATAACCTTTCTAGCATTTGGTCGATGAACGGCAAAGGATAATGGTCTTTCCTGGTTGCCTTGTTTAGTTTCCGAAAGTCTATCACCATCCTATAGCCAGTAATAATCCTCTGTGGGATTAGTTAATTCTTATCATTAGGAACGACGGTGATACCTCCCTTCTTAGGTACGTAATGTACTGGACTTACCCAATCACTATGAGCAACAGGAAAATGATTCCTGCTTCCAAAAGCTTTAATATTTCTTTTCTCACGACCTCTTTCATCCTAGGATTTAACCTCCATTGATGATCAGCAACTGGCTTAGAATCAGGATCGGTTTTAATCTTGTGCTGACATAGAGTGGGACTAATACCCTTATTAAGATCATCAAGAGTATATCCAATATCAGCACGGTGCTTCCTCAAAGTTTTTAATAACTTCTTCTCTTCGTGATTCGAGAGGTGAGCACTAATTATAACAGGATATATCTCCTTCTCATCGAGATAGGCATACTTAAGTGTATCTGGTAACTGTTTTAGCTCGAACACAGGATCACCCATTGGTGGGGGAGGATCCCCAAGCAATTCAACAACCAGATTATTCTTAAGAATAGTATATTGTTCTAAAACAATTTTATATATCTCATCTCTTTCATCCATATGCATATCATTTTCATGCTCAAGCAGATATTGCTCTAAAGGATCCGTAGGAGGCATGGCAATAGAGGCAAGAGAAATGATTTCATCCCTACCAGATGACTCTTTTTCATGGGGTTGTCTTCCAAACTTGGAGAAGTTAAATTCATGAGACATACCCTCGAAACTAAAAGTGACAGTCTGTTTAACGCAATAAATACGAGCATTGACAGTGTTGAGAAAGGGTCTACCAAATATAATGGGACAAGAGCTATCTTGTGCAATAGCAAGGACGAGGAAATCAGTAGGATACTTCGTCTTACCACACAAGACTTCTACGTCTCTCAAAATTCCCACACGGCAGATAGTGTCTCTATTAGCTAGCGTAATAGTGACATCAATGGGTTCTAACTAAGTAGGTGCAATCTCATCTTTGATTTCATCATAAAGGGACCGGGGTATTGCACTAAGACTAGCACCCATATCACATAAACCATGATAACAGTGATCTCCTATTTTCACAGAAACAACGGGCAGGCCAACTACAGGCTGTATTTGTCTTTCGCGTGAGGTTTAGCAATTCTAGCGGGGTCCTCACAGAATTTCATAACATGCCCATCTATGTCTTCGGCTAAGAAATCTTTGATAATAGCAACACTAGGTTCAACTCTAATTTCCTCAGGGGGTGAAAGTGGTCTAATGTAACCCCTACGTATCACAGTTGGAGCTTTAGAATAATCCTTTTTCCTAGCAGGGTAAGGTGGTTTCTCAGTGTAGGCACAAGGAACAATAGGATCATTATGGGCAATGACTTTATATTCAACTACATTGGGTTTAACTATGTTGACTTCTACGGGAGGATGATACTTAAACCACTTCTATTTGGGAAGATCAACATGAGTAGCAAAAGATTCACATAGAGAAGCTACTATCTCAGAGTCAAGTCCATACTTAGCGCTAAAATCTCTAGAAGTGTTTGTTTCAACAAAAGATTTAACGCAATCAAACTGGAAATTCATACCTGACTCCTTACCTTCTTCAAGCTCCCAATCTTCAGAGTTACGTTTGATTCTTTTCAATAAATTCCACTTGTGGTCAATATCCTTCTTCATAAAAGAACTGGTACAGGAAGTGTCAAGCATGGTACGATCTTCATGAGAAAGCCAAGCATAAAAGTTTTGAGTGATAATTTCTCTCGAGATCTCATGATTTGGGCATGAATATAGCATTTATTTAAGCCTCCCCCAAGCTTGAGCTATGCTATCCCTGTCACGAGGCCAAAAGTTATAAATATAATTCCGATCACGATGTACTAAATGCATAGGATAAAACCTTTGATGAAATTCCAATTCCAACCGATTGTAGTCCCATGATCCAGTATCATCACATAGCCTATACCATGTCAACACCTTATCCTTCAAAGATAAAGGAAATACTTTCTTCTTTACCTCATCCTCAGGCAAACCTGCAAGCTTAAATAAACCACAAACTTCATCTACATAGATTAGATGCAAGTCTGGATGTGATGATTCATCTCCTATAAAAGGATTAGCCAGCAATTTCTCAAGCATACTCGAAGGAAGTTCATAAAAGATATTTTCAGTAGGTACCTTAAGTTGAGGAGAAACTCCTCGTGCTTCCGTTCGTGGTGAAGATACCCCGAACAAATTCCTCAAAGGAACAGTTTCCATAGTGACAAGTGACAATAAATTTCAGCACAGTATATAAATATTTCCTTACCAAATTTCACTTACCAAAGGCACTTGCCTCCCCGGAAACGGCGCCAGAAAAGAGTCTTGATGACCCACAAGTATAAGGGATCAATCGTAGTCCTTTCGATAAGTAATAGTGTCGAACCCAACGAGGACCAGAATGCTCCGATAAACGGTTTTCAGCAAGGTAATAACTGCAAGCACTGAAAGTAGCGGTAACAAGTGATGGTGTAGTGAGGTGAAACGTAGCAGGTGAAAAGTAACAAGTAACAAGTAGTAGAAATGGTGCAGCAAAGTGGCCCAATCCCTTTTGTAGAAAGGGACAAGCCTGAACAAAGTCTTATAAAAGGAAAAACGCTCCCGAGGACACACGGGAATGTCTGTCATGCTAGTTTCATCTTGTTCATATGATTCGCGTTCGTTACTTTGATAGTTTGATATGTGGGTGGACCGGCACTTCGGTAATGCCCTTACTTGTACAAGCATCCCACTTATGATTAACCCCTCTCGCAAGCATCCGCAACTACGCAAGAAGAATTAAGACAATGTCTAACCATAGCATTAAACTAGTGGATCCAAATCAGCCCCTTACGAAGTAACGCATAGACTGGATTTTAAGCTTGTGTCACTCCAGCAACCCGTCATCTACTTACTACTCTCCAATGCCTTCCTCTAGGCCCAAATAATGGTGAAGTGTTATGTAGTCGACGTTCACATAACACCACTAGAGGAAAAACAACATACAACATATCAAAATACCGAACGAATACCAAATTCACATGACTATTATTAGCATGACTTATCCCATGTCCTCAGGAACAAAAGTAACTACTCACAAACCATAATCATAATCATGATCAGAGGTGTAATGAGTAGCATCAAAGATCTGAACATAAACTCTTGCACCAAGTAATCCAACTAGCATCAACTACAAAGAGTAATCAACACTACTAGCAACCTTACAAGTACCAATAAGAGTCGCGAGACGGAGATTGGTTACAAGTGATGAACTAGGGTTTGGAGATGAGATGGTGCTGATGAAGATGTTGATGGAGACGAGTCCCCTCTGATGAGAGGAGTGTTGGTGATGACGATGGCAATGATTTCCCCCTCCGGGAGGGAAGTTTCCCCGGCAAGATCGTCCTACCGGAGCTCTAGATTGGTTCTGCTCAAGTTCCGCCTCGTGGTGGCGGAGAGTCCACGAAAAAGCTCCGCCCTGATTTTTTTCCGGACGAAACCCTTCATATAGCGAAAGAGGGGGGCCAGTGGGCCACCAGGGTGCCGACAAGCCCTGTTGCCGCGACCAGGGGGAAGGCCACGACCACCAGGCTTGTGGGCCCCTGGCAGCTCCCCTCTAGCACTTCTTTCGCCCAGTATTTTTTATATATTCCCAAAAAATTCCACGTTGATTTTTAGGGCATTTGGAGTTGCGCAGAATAGAGGACTCAGACTTACTCCTTTTCAAGTCCAGAATTCCAGCTGTCGGTATTCTCCCTCTTCAAATAAACCTTGCAAAATAAGAGAGACAAGGCATAAGTATGGTACCACAAAGTATAATAACAGTCCATAAAGTGATAAATATCAACATGAAAGCATGATGCAAAATGGACGTATCAGTTGGCTGCTTGAAGAAGCTCTGGCGGCCTTAGATCCTTTCTTCTTCGGTCTCCTCCTTTGCTTCTTGGCGGGTGGCGGTAGTGAGCCCGCCATACCTTCCCTAACTACCACCCCCAGTGTCATCGGGCTAATTACCAGCGGACAGCTCCCGTGTTGTTCTTGCTGGGTAGAGGTGGCATCTGGAGGCGTCTCGTGCAAGGATCGCATGAAGAGAGACTTTTCGCAGTCACGCGTAGGATGTTGCGGTTCCCGCAGTTCAGGCATTGATACGTCTCCAATGTATCTATAATTTTTTATTGTTCCATGCTATTATATTATCTGTTTTGGATGTTTTATATGCATTAATATGCTATTTTATATTATTTTTGGGACTAACCTATTAATCTAGAGCCTAGTGCCATTTTTTGTTTTTTCCATGTTTTTGAGTATTGCACATAAGGAATATTAAACGGAGTCCAAACGGAATAAAATCTCCGGAATGGTTTTTCTTGGACCAGAAGAAACCTGCCACACTTGGTTTTTCTCCGATGGTTAACTCCTACCAAACCTTCCCCTAGGAGCATGCGTCTAATACTTTGCTTCGATAACTAACAGGCTTTTGCAATAAGTATGTGAGTTCTTTATGACTAATGTTGAGTTCATGGATTATACGCATTCTCACCCTTCCACCATTGGTAGCCTCTCTAGTACCGAGCAACTTTCGCCGGTACATTAAACCCACGTTCCTCAAAACAACCACCATATACTTACCGCAAAACAACCACCATATCTACCTATTATGGCATTTTTGTAGCCATTCCGAGATATATTTCCATGCAACACTCGTTCCCTTTTTTTATAACACAGCATCACTTCCATATTGCTTATAGAGTCATATTTTGTTCTAGATATCGAGTTGTAATCTTTGAGTTGTAAGTTAATAAAAGTGTGATGATTTGCATTATTAGATCATTGTCCCGTGTGAGAGAAGGATGATAGAAGCTATGATTCCCTCACAAGTTGGGATGAGTCTCCGGACTAATATAAAAAATAAAAGAGGCCAACGAAGCCCATAAAAAATAAAAGAGGCAAAAGATACCCACAAAGGAGAAACAAAGAAAAAAGAAAAAAGAAAAAAATGAGAGAAAGAGAGAAGGGACAATGCTACTATCTTTTTTCACACTTGTGCTTCAAAGTAGCATCATGTTCTTCATAGAAAGTCTCCTATTTTGTCACTTCCATATAACTAGTGGAATTTATTTTTCACAACCACTTAGTTTTCCTTTTGAGCTTTCATACACTTATAATTCTAGTGCATTTGTTGCATGGCAATCCCTACTCACTCACATTGATATCTATTGATGGGCATCTCCATAGCCCGTTGATACACCTAGTTGATGTGGGGCTATATTTTCCTCTTTCTTTTTTGCAACCTCTACCATATTCTATTTTCACCCATAGTGCTATATGTTGGGGAACGTTGCATGGGAAACAAAAAAATTCCTATGCACACGAAGACCTATCATGGTGATGTTCATCTACGAGAGGGAGATCGGATCCACATACCCATGTAGATCGCTAAGCGGGAAGCGTTAAGAAACGCGATTGATGTAGTGGTACAGCTTTGTGATACAAATCACCGTCATCCCATGATCCGTCCCACGATCTGTCCCGATCTAGTACCGAACGGACGACACCTCCGCATTCAACAAACATACAGCTCGATGATGATCTCCGCCTTCCTGATCCAGCAAGAGAGACGGGGAAGTAGATGAGTTCTCCAGTAGATTGAGGGCGCGCAAGTGTTGGTGATGATCTATTCCTGCAGGGCTCCGCCCGAGCTCCGCAGAAATCTAATCTAGAGGAAGAACTATGTGGTGTAGGCTTGAGTTGCACGTGGCAAAGTTGTGTCTCAAAAGCCCTAAAACCACCAATATATATAGAAGGAGGGGAGGGGCTAGCCTTGGAGCTCAAGGGAGACCCAAGGGCGCCGGCCGAGAGGAGGAGGTGGACTCCACCCCAATTCAGTTTGGGGGAAGGAGTCCACTCCTTCCCTCCCACCTCCCTCTTTCCTTTTTTTTCTTTTGGTTTTTTCTCCTTGTGGCAACATAACCCACTTGGGCTGGCCTCACCAGCCCACTAAGAGCTGGTGCGCCACCCTAGGGCTACTGGGCTCACTCCCGGGTGGGTGGGCCCCTCCCAGTGAATATCCGGAACCCATTCGTCACTCCCGGTACATTGCCGGTAATGCCCGAAATCTTTCCGGTGACCAAATGAAACCATCCTATATATCAATCTTCATTTCTGGACCATTTCAAAAACCCTCGTGACGTCTGTGATCTCCTCCGGGACTCCGAACAACCTTCGCTCACCAACACATATAACTCAACTATAATAAAACATCACTGAACCTTAAGTGTGCAGACCCTGCGGGTTCCAGAACTATGCAGACATGACCCGAGACACTCGTCGGTCAATATCGAAAAGCGGGACCTGGATGTCCATATTGGATCCTACATATTCTATGAAGATCTTATCGGTTGAACCTCTGCACCAAGGATTCATATAATCCCGTATAACATTCCCTTTGTCCTTCGGTATGTTACTTGCCCGAGATTTGATCATCGTATCTCTATACCTATTTCAATCTCGTTATCGGCAAGTCTCTTTACTCGTTCCGTAATACAAGATCCCGTGACTTACACTTGAGTCACATTCCTTACAAGGCTTGTATGTGATGTTGTATTACCGAGTGGGCCCCGACAGACCTGTCCGTCACATGGAGTGACAAGTCCCAGTCTTGATCCATGCTAACTCAACGGACACCTTCGGAGATACCTGTAGAGCACCTTTATAGTCACCCAGTAATGTTGTGACGTTTGATACACTCAAGGTATTCCTATGGTGTCAGTGAGTTACATGATCTAATGTTCATAGGAATGAATACTTGACATGCAGAAAACAATAGCAACAAAATTATACGATCACATGCTACGTTTATAATTTGGGTCTTGTGCATCACATCATTATCCTAATGATGTGATCCAGTTATCAAGTGACAACACTTGTATATGGTCAGAAAACCTTAACCATCCTTGATCAACTGGCTAGCCAACTAGAGGCTTACTAGGGACATTGTTTTGTCTATGTATCCACACATGTATCTATGCTTTCATTCAATACAATTATAGCATGGATAATAAACGATTATCTTGAAAGAGGAAATATAATAATAACTATTTTATCATTGCCTCTAGGGCATATTTCCAACAGTCTCCCACTTGCACTAGAGTCAATAATCTAGTGTCACATCGCTATGCGATTTACATTGGAATGAATCTAACAACCATATAGTTCTGGTATTGATCATGCTTCGCTCGTGGAAGAGGTTTAGTCAGCGGATCTGCTACATTCAGATCCGTATGCACTTTGCAAATATTTACGTCCTCTCCTTCGACGTAGTCGTGGATGAGGTTGAAGCTTCATTTGATGTGTCTGGTCTTCTTGTGAAACCTTGGTTCCTTTACTAAAGCAATGGCACCAGTGTTGTCACAGAATAGAGTTATTGGATTTAGTGCGCTTGGCACAACTCCAAGTTCCGTCATGAACTGCTTCATCCAGACACCCTCCTTAGTTGTCTCCGAGGCAGCCATGTACTCCGGCTCACATGTAGAATCTGCTACGACGCTTTTCTTGGAACTGCACCAGCTTACCACACCCCCATTAAGAATAAATACGTATCCGGTTTGAGACTTAGAGTCATCCGGATCAGTGTCGAAGCTTGCATCGACGTAACCCTTTACGCCGAGCTCTTCGTCACCTCCATAAACGAGAACCATTTCCTTCGTCCTTTTTAGGTACTTCAGAATATTCTTGACCGCCGACCAGTGATCCACTCCTCGAATACTTTGAAACCTGCCTGCCATCCTTATGGCCAGGATGACGTCCGGTGTAGTGCACAACATTACATACATTATAGACCCTATGGCTGAATCATAGGGGACGGTACTCATATTTTCTCTGTCTTCCGCAGTTACTGGACACTGAGTCTTACTGAACTTTATACCTTGTAATACTAGCAAGAACCCCTTCTTGGACTGCTCCATTTTGAACTTCTTCAAAACTTTATCAAGGTATGTGCTTTGTGAAAGTCCTATTAGGCGTCTTGATCTATCCCTATAGATCTTAATGCCTAATATGTAAGCAGCTTCTCCTAGGTCCTCATTGAATAACATTTGTTCAAGTAATCTTTTACGCTCTCTAGAAACTCCACATTGTTTCCAATCAGCAATATGTCATCCACATATAATATTACAAATGCCACAGAGCTCCCACTCACTTTCTTGTAAATACAAGATTCTCCAACAACTTGTATAAACCCAAATGCTTTGATCACCTCATCAAAGCGCTTATTCAAACTCCGAGATTCTTGCACCCGTCCATAAATGGATCGCTGGAGCTTGCACACTTTGTTAGCATTCTTTGGATTGACAAAACCTTCGGGTTGCATCATATACAACTCTTCCTTAAGAAAACCGTTGAGGAACGCCGTTTTGACATCCATCTGCCAGATTTCATAATCGAAAAATGCAGCTATTGCTAACATGATTCGGATGGACTTAAGCATCACTACCGGTGAGAACGTCTCATCGTAGTCAACTCCTTGAACTTGTGAAAAACCCTTTGCCACAAGTCGAGCTTTATAAACGGTCACATTACCGTCCGCGTCCGTCTTCTTCTTAAAGATCCATTTATTCTTAATAGCCTTGTGACCTTCATGTAATACTTCCAAAGTCCATACTTTCTTTTCGTACATAGATCCTATCTCGGACTTCATGGCCTCCAGCCATTTGTTGGAATCCGGGCCCACCATTGCTTCTTCATAATTAACAAGTTCATTGTTGTCTAACAACACGATAGATAAGACAGGATTACCGTACCACTCATGAGCAGTATGTGATCTTGTTGACCTGCGAGGTCCGATAGCAACTTGATCCGAAGCTTCATGATCATCATCAGTAGCTTCCTCCTTAACCGACGTCGCCTCGACAAAGGTTTCCCCCTGCCCTGCGCCACCATCTAGAGGGAGTATAGGTTCTACAAAATCATCAAGTTCTATCTTCCTCCCACTCAATTCTTTCGAGAGAAACTCCTTCTCAAGAAAAGCTCCATTCTTAGCAACAAACACTTTGCCCTCGGATCTGAGATAGACGGTGTACCCAACTGTCTCCTTTGGGTAACCTATGACGACGCAATTTTCCACTTTGGGTCCATCTTTTCAGGCTGAAGCTTTTTGACATAAGCATCACATCCCCAAACTTTAAGAAACGACAACTTTTGCCTCTTGCCATACCACAGCTCATATGGTGTCGTCTCAACGGATTTTGATGGTGCCCTATTTAAAGTGAATGCAGTTGTCTCTAATACATAACCCCAAAACGATAATGGCAAATCGGTAAGAGACATCATAGATCGCAACATATCTAACAAAGTATGATTACGACGTTCGGACACACCATTACGGTGTGGTCTTCCAGACGATGTCAACTGTGAAACTATTCCACATTGTCTTAAGTGAGCACCAAACTCGAAACTCAGATATTCGCCCCCTCGCTTAGAACGCGGGAACTTGATCTTCTTGTTACGATGATTTTCAACTTCACTCTGAAATTGCTTGAACTTCTCAAACGTTTCAGACTTATGCTTCATCAAGTAGATATATCCATACCTACTCAAATCGTCAGTGAAGGTGAGAAAATAACGATATCCGCCGCGCGCCTCCACACTCATTGGACCGCACACATCGGTATGTATGATCTCCAACAAGTCACTTGCACGCTCCATTGTTCCGGAGAACGGAGTCTTAGTCATCTTGCCCATGAGGCATGGTTCGCACTTGTCAAATGATCTAAAATCAAGTGACTCCAAAAGCCCATCGGAATGGAGTTTCTTCATGTGCTTTACTCCAATATGACCTAAGCGGCAGTGCCACAAAAACGTGGCGCTATCATTGTTTACTCTACATCTTTTGGTCTCAATGTTATGTATATGTGTATCAGCACAATCAAGATTCAATATGAACAAACCTCTCGCATTGGGTGCATGACCATAAAAGATATTACTCATAGAAAAAGAACAACCATTATGATCTGACTTAAATGAGTAACCGTCTCGCAATAAACAAGATCCAGATATAATGTTCATGCTTAACGCATGCACTAAATAACAATTATTTAAGTTCATAACTAATCCTGATGGTAACTGAAGTGAGACTGTGCCGATGGCGATTGCATCAACCTTCAAACCATTTCCCACGTGCATCGTCACTTCATCCTTCGCCAGCCTTCGTTTATTCCTCAGTTCCTGCTTCGAGTTGCAAATATGAGCAACAAAACCGGTATAAAATACCCAGGCACTACTACGAGAGTTGGTTAAGTACACATCAATAACATGTATATCACATATACCTGATTTTTCTTTGGGCGCCTTCTTATCAGCCAAATACTTGGGGGAGTTGCGCTTCCAGTGACCCATCCCCTTGCAATAATAGCACTCTGTTTCCGGCTTAGGTCCAGCCTTGGGTTTCTTCGTCGGGTTGGCAACAGTTTTGCCGCTCTTCTTGGAGTTACCCTTCTCGCCTTTGCCGTTTCTCTTGAAACCAGTGGTCTTATTGACCATCAACACTTGATGCTCTTTCCGGAGTTTTGACTATGCGACTTTCAGCATCGTGAATAACTCGCCGGGTGACTTGTTCATCCCTTGCATGTTATAGTTCAACACAAAGCTCTTATAGCTAGGTGGCAGTGATTGAAGAACTCTGTCAGTGATAGCCTCTTGCGGGAGTTCAATCCCCAGCTCAGCTAGATGGTTTGAGTACCCAGACATTTTCAGAACATGTTCACTGACAGACGAATTCTCCTCCATCTTGCAAGTATAGAATTTATCGGAGGTCTCATACCTCTCGATCCGGGAATTTTTCTGAAAGATAAACTTCAACTCCTGGAACATCTCATATGTTCCGTGATGCTCAAAGCACCGTTGAAGTCCAGGTTCTAAGCCATAGAAGACTACACATTGAACTACTGAGTAGTCCTCCTTACACGATTGCCAAGCGTTCGAAACATCTTGGTCAGACGTAGCGGGTGGTTCATCTCCTAGCGCAGCATCAAGGACATAATTCTTTTTCCCACCTTGTAGGATGAGCCTAAGATTACGTTCCTAGTCTACAAAGTTGCTTCCATCATCTTCCAACTTAGCTTTCTCTAGGAACGTATTGAAATTCAGGGTTGCTATTGCATGAGCCATTGATATACAACATAAAATATTGCAAAGTGGACTTAGACTATGTTCAAGACAATTAGAGTTTAACTAATCAAATTACTATTAAACTCCCACTCAAATAGACATCCCTCTAGTTATTTGAGTGTGGCATGATCGAAATTCACTAATTCAAGTCCGATCATCACGTGAGTTGAGTATAGTTTCAGTGGTAAACATCTCGATGCTAATCATATCAACTATACGATTCATGCTCGACTTTTCGGTCTCTTGTGTTCCGAGGCCATGTCTGCACAAGCTTGGCTCGTCAAGTTTAACCCGGGTGTTCCGCATGTGCAACTTCTTTGCACCCGTTGTATGTGAACGTTGAGTCTATCACACCCGACCATCACGTGGTGTCTCAAAAACGACGAACTGTCGCAACGGTGCACAGTCGAGGAGAACACAATTTTATCTTGAAATTTTAGTGAGGGATCACTGATACGTCCATTTTGCATCATGCTTTCATGTTGATATTTATCGCTTTATGGACTGTTATTATACTTTTGGTACCATACATATGCCTTTTCTCTCTTATTTTGCAAGGTTTATTTGAAGAGGGAGAATACCGACAGCTGAAATTCTGGACTGGAAAAGGAGCAAGTCTGAGTCATCTGTTCTGCGCAACTCCAAATGCCCTGAAAATCAACATGGAATTTTTTGGGAATATATAAAAAATATTGGGCAAAAGAAGTGCCAGAGGGGAGCTACCAGGGGCCCACAAGCCTGGTGGCCGCGACCTGCTCCCCTAGCCACGGCAACAGGGCTTGTGGGCACCCTGGTGGCCCACTGGCCCCCCTCTTCTGCTATATGAAGGGTTTCGTCCGGAAAAAAATGAGGGCGGAGCATTTTCGTGGATTCTCCGCCGCCACAAGGCGAAACTTGAGCAGAACCAATCTAGAGCTCCGGCAGGACGATCCTGACGGGGAAATTTCCCTCCCGGAGGGGGAAATCATCGCCATCGTCATCACCAACACTCCTCTCATCGGAGGGGAGTCATCTCCATCAACATCTTCATCAGCACCATCTCATCTCCAAACCCTAGTTCATCACTTGTAACCAATCTCCGTCTCGCGACTCCGATTGGTACTTGTAAGGTTGCTAGTAGTGTTGATTACTCTTTGTAATTGATGCTAGTTGGATTACTTGGTGGAAGAGTTTACGTTCACATCCTTGATGCTACTCATTACACCTATGATCATGATTATGATTATGGTTTGTGATTAGTTACTTTTGTTCCTGAGGACATGGGATAAGTCATGCTAATAATAGACATGTGAATTTGGTATTCGTTCGGTATTTTGATATGTTGTATGTTGTTTTTACTCTAGTGGTGTTATGTGAACGTCGACTACATAACACGTCACCATTATTTGGGCCTAGAGGAAGGCATTGGGGAGTAGTAAGTAGATGATGGGTTGCTAGAGTGACAGAAGCTTAAACCCGAGTCTATGCGTTGCTTCGTAAGGGGCTGATTTGGATCCACTAGTTTAATGCTATGGTTAGATGTTGTCTTAATTCTTCTTTCGTAGTTGCGGATGCTTGCGAGAGGGGTTAATCATAAGTGGGATGCTTTTCCAAGTAAGGGCAGTACCCAAGCGTCGGTCCACCCACATATCAAACTATCAAAGTAACGAACGCGAATCATATGAACATGATGAAACTAGCATGACAGAAATTCCCGTGTGTCCTCGGGAGCGTTTTTCCTCCTATAAGACTTTGTTCAGGCTTGTCCCTTGCTACAAAAGGGATTGGGCCACTTTGCTGCACCATTGCTATTACTTGTTACTTATTACTTTTCACCTGCTACGTTTCACCTCACTACACCATCACTTATTACCGCTACTTTCAGTGCTTGCAGTTATTACCTTGCTGAAAACAGTTTATCAGAGCCTTCTGCCCCTCGTTGGGTTCGACACTCTTGCTTATCGAAAGGACTACGATTGATCCCCTATACTTGTAGGGCATCAAGACTCTTTCCTGGCGCCGTTGCCGAGGAGTGAAGCGCCTTTGGTAAGTGGAATTTGGTAAGGAAACATTTATATACTGTGCTGAAATTTGTTGTCACTTGTCACTATAGAAACTGTTCGTTTGAGGAATTTATTCAGGGTATCTTCACCTCGAATGGAAGGACGTGGATTTACTCCTCAACCTAAGGTACCTACTGAAAATATCTTTTATGAAATTCCTTCGGGTATGCTTGAGAAACTGCTGGCTAATCCTTTTACAGGAGATGGATCTTCACATCCAGACTTGCATCTAATCTATCTAGATGAAGTTTGTGGTTTATTTTAGCTTGCAGGTTTGCCCGAGGATGAGGTAAAGAAGAAAGTCTTTCCTTTATCTTTGAAGGATAAGGAGTTGATATGGTATAGGCTATGTGATGATACTGGATCATGGGACTACAATCGGTTGAAATTGGAATTTCATCAAAAGTTTTATCCTATGCATTTAGTACATCGTGATCGGAATTATATTTACAACTTTTGGCGTCGTGACAAGGAAACCATAGCTCAATCTTGGGGGAGGCTTAAATCAATGATATATTCATGCCCCAATCTTGATCTCTCGAGAGAAATTATCACTCAAAACTTTTATGCTCGGCTTTCTCATGAAGATCGTACCATGCTTGACACTTCTTGTACCGGTTCGTTATGAAGAAGGATATTGACCACAAGTGGAATTTATTGGTAAGAATCAAACGTAACTTTGAAGATTGGGAGCTTGAAGAAGGTAAGGAGTCAGGTATTAATTTCCAGTTTGATTGCGTTAAATCTTTTGTTGAAACAAACACTTCTAGAGATTTTAGCGCTAAGTATGGACTTGACTCTGAGATATTAGCTTCTCTATGTGAATCTTTTGTTGCTCATATTGATCTTCCCAAAGAGAAGTGGTTTAAGTATCACCCTCCTATAGAAGTCAACATAGTTAAAACCATTCTAGTTGAAGAGAAAGTCATTGCCTATAATGATCCTATTGTTCCTTGTGCCTACATTGAGAAACCACCTTACCCTGTTAGGAAAAAGGATTATTCTAAAGCTCCAACTGTGATACGTAGGGGTTACATTAGACCACTTGCACCCCCTGAGGAAATTAGAGTTGAACCTAGTGTTTCTATTATCAAAGATCTCTTAGCCGGGGACATAGACGGGCATGTTATCAAATTCTATGAGGACTCCACTAGAATTGCTAAACCTCACGCGAAAGACAAATACGGACCTGTAGTTGTCCTGCCCGTTGTTTCTGTCAAGATAGGAGATCACTGTTATCATGGTTTATGTGATATGGGTGCTAGTGTTAGTGCAATACCCCGGTCCATTTATGATGAAATCAAAGATGAGATTGCACCTCCTGAGTTAGAACCCATTGATGTCACTATTATGTTAGCTAATAGAGACACTATCTGCCCTGTGGGAATTGTGAGAGACGTAGAAGTCCTGTGTGGTAAGATGAAGTATCCTACTGATTTCCTCGTCCTTGCTACTGCACAAGATAGCTTTTGTCCTATCATATTTGGTAGACCCTTTCTCAACACTGTCAATGCTCACATTGATTGCGTTAAACAGATTGTCACTGGTAGTTTCGAGGGTGTGTCTCATGAATTTAACTTCTCCAAGTTTGGAAGACAACCCCATGAAAAAGAGTCATCTGGTAGGGATGAAATCATTGCTCTTGCCTCTATTGCCGTGCCTCCTACGGATCCTTTAGAGCAATATCTGCTTGAGCATGAAAATGATATGCATATGGATGAAAGAGATGAGATAGATAAAATTGTTTTAGAACAATATCCTGTTCTTAAGAATAATCTACCTGTTGAACTGCTTGGGGATCCTCCACCACCAAAGGATGATCCTGTGTTCGAGCTAAAACAGTTACCAGATACACTTAAGTACGCCTATCTTGATGAGAAGGAGATATATCCTGTTATTATTAGTGCTCACCTCTTGAATCACGAAGAGAAGAAGTTATTAAAAACTTTGAGAAAGCACCGTTCTGCTATTGGATATACTCTTGATGATCTTAAGGGTATTAGTCCCACCCTATGTCAGCACAAGATTAAAACCGATCCTGATTCTAAGCCAGTTGCTGATCATCAAAGGAGATTAAATCCTAGGATGACAGAGGTCGTGAGGAAAGAAATATTAAAGCTTCTGGAAGCAGGAATCATTTATCCTATTGCTCATAGTGATTGGGAAGTCTAGTACATTGCGTACCTAAGAAGGGAGGTATCACCGTCGTTCCTAATGATAAGAATGAACTAATCCCACAGAGGATTATTACTAGCTATAGGATGGTGATAGACTTCGGGAAACTGAACAAGGCAACTAGGAAAGACCATTATCATTTTCCGTTTATCGACCAAATGCTAGAAAGGCTATCTAAACAGACACGCTTCTGCTTTCTAGACGTTATTCATGTTTCTCGCAAATACCTGTTGCACAATCTGATCATGAGAAAACCACTTTCACCTGCCCCTTCGGTACCTTTGCTTATAGACGTATGCCTTTTGTCTTATGCAATGCACCTGCCACCTTCCAAAGATGTATGATGGCTATATTCTCTGACTTTTTTGAAAAGATTGTTGAGGTTTTCAAGGATTATTTCTCCGTTTACGGTTCTTCCTTTGACGATTTCCTCAGCAACCTTGATCGAGTCTTACAGAGATGCAAAGATACCCACCTCGTCTTGAACTGGGAGAAGTGCCACTTCACGGTTAATGAAGGCATCGTCTTAGGACACAAAATCTCTAAGAAAGGCATTGAAGTTGATAAGGCTAAGGTTGATGCGATTGAGAAAATGCCTTGCCCCACAGATATCAGAGGTATACGAAGTTTCCTAGGTCAGGTTGGTTTCTATAGAAGGTTCATTAAAGACTTCTCTAAGATTTCAAGGCCTCTTACCAACCTCTCGCAGAAGGATGTTCCTTTTGTTTTTGACGAGGATTATGAGGAAGCTTTCAAAATACTTAAGAGGGCCTTGATAACCGCACCTATGTTCAACCACCTTATTGGAACTTGCCCTTTGAAATCATGTGTGACGCTAGTGATTATGTTGTTGGTGCTGTTCTAGGACAAATAGTTGACAAGAAGTTGAATGTTATTCACTACGCTAGTAAAAGTCTAGACAGTGCCCAAAGAAACTATGCTACTACGGAGAAGGATTTTTTAGCAGTCGTGTTTGCATGTGAAAAGTTCAGATCTTATATAGTTGACCCCAAAGTCATTATTTACTCTAATCATGCTGCTATTAAGTACCTTATGGAGAAGAAGGACGCTAAGCCTAGGCTAATCAGATGGGTTCTCCTACTACAGGAATTTGATTTGCACATTGTTGACCAAAAGGGTGCTGATAACCCTGTAGCAGATAACTTATCCAGGCTAGAGAATGTCCTTGATGACCCACGACCTATTGATGATAGCTTTCGTGATGAGCAATTGAATATCATCCGTACTTCACATAGTGCACCGTGGTATGCTGATTACGCAAACTATATCGTAGCCAAATACATACCACCCAGTTTCACCTACCAGCAAAAGAAGAAATTCTTCTTTGATTTGAGACACTACTTTTGGGATGATCCTCACCTTTATAAGGAAGGAGTAGATGGTGTTATTAGACGTTGTGTGCCTGAACATGAACAGGGACAGATCCTGCAGAAGTATCATTCTGAAGCCTACGGAGGACACCATGCTGGAGATAGAACTCCTCATAAGGTATTGCAATCAGGTTTCTATTGGCCCACTCTCTTCAAGGATGCCCGCAAGTTTGTCTTGTCTTGTGACGAATGCCAAAGAATAGGGAACATCAGTAAACGTCGGGAAATGCCTATGAACTATTCACTTGTCATTGAACCATTTGATGTCTGGGCTTTGATTATATGGGACCCTTCCCGAGTTCCAATGGGTATACTCACATCTTAGTTGCTGTTGATTATGTCACTAAGTGGGTAGAAGCTATCCCCACTAGAAATGCTGATCACCACACCTCTATTAAGATGCTTAAAGAAGTCATTTTCCCTAGATTTGGAGTGCCTAGATATTTGATGACCGATGGCGGTTCACACTTCATTCATGGTGTTTTCCGCAAGATGCTCGCTAAGTATGATGTTAACCATAGAGTTGCATCTCTTTATCATCCTCAGTCTAGTGGTCAAGTGGAGTTGAGTAATAGGGAGATCAAATTGATCTTACAAAAGACTGTCAATAGATCTCGAAAGAATTGGTCTAGCATACTTGACGATGCACTATGGGCTTATAGGACTGCTTATAAGAATCCCATGGGCATGTCGCCGTATAAAATGGTTTACGGTAAGGCTTGTCATTTACCTCTTGAGCTAGAACACAAAGCTTATTGGGCAATCAAAGAGGTCAAATTCGATTGCAAACTTGCCGGTGAGAAGCGGTTGTTTGATATCAGCTCATTAGATGAATGGAGGGCCCAGGCATATGAGAATGCCAAGATCTTCAAGGAAAATGTTAAGAAATGGCACGATAAAAGAATACAAAAACGTGAGTTCAATGTAGGTGATTATGTTCTGCTATACAATTCTCGCTTAAGATTCTTCGCATGCAAGCTTCTCTCTAAATGGGAAGGTCCCTACGTTGACGAGGAAGTATATCGTTCTGGTGCCATCAAAATCAATAACACGGAAGGTAATTTTCCGAGAGTTGTAAATGGGCGAAGAATCAAGCATTATATCTCTGGTACTCCCATAAATGTTGAGACCAATATCATCAATATCATAATTCCAGAGGAGTACATAAGGGATGTTTATCAGCCTGTTTCACACTCTGAAAAAGAAGAGCTATGTGTTTGGGTAAGTAATTGGGCTCCAAAACTTTTCCACTAGGAAATTTTCTCCGTTTTGGAATTTATGGAAAAATAAAAAGCAGTCTGGAGCGCGCACGAGGCGGCCACAAGCTTGGTCGCCGCGGCCTGCCCCCCTGGCCGTGGCGACATGGCTTGTGGGCACCTCGTGTGCTTCCCGGACTCCGTTTTCTTGCGGAGAACTCGTTCTGGTCCAGAAAAAATCATTATATATACGCCGAGGATTTAGATCTCCGTATCACGTAGTTTTCCTCTGTTTTCGCTTCGAGCCTGTTGTCTGCCACAGATTTAGAGCAAAGATGTATCAGGAATCTGTTGGGAGAATAATCTCCCTCAAGTTCATTAAGAAGTAGATGCTGATCTCAAAAGAGTAGAAGTCATGGAAGCCAGGGACAAAGCTAAGGAGAAAACCCAAGCTAGGGAGGAAGTTCAACCTATGTTCAACGTTGAAGATGTTGAAGGAGTGAATTTTCTCCAACCCTTCCTCCACGTGTTGTCTCCATCCTTGATTGAACTCTTGAGGTTTTGTGAAATAACTCGTGCTCGTAATATTTCCCTTTCTCGTGAAGTTGTTTTGCTGGAGAATCATGTCGTAGATCTCCAAAGTATAAATCAAAGATTGATAACTCTCTTGGAATCAAAGGAAAAGACTCCACCACCATCACCACCAAAGGAAGACAACTAAGCATTGGTGTGGGCAACTCCCTTGGCTTGTGCCAAGATTGGGGGAGTTGCCCTGGTATCGTGTCACCTTTATATCTTTTGCTTTTACCTTTGTTTTAGTTCTTTCTTTTTTAGTTTTTACTTTCTTCTCTTAGTGGGATAAGTCTTTAGTGTTTAGTTTGAGTCTTCTGTGTTGTGTCTCCACCGATGTATTCGAGCTTGCGAGCTATATAATAAAAAGTATCTTAGTCAAGGGCTTTGTTTTGTGTCGTGATAAAAAGTATGAAAAGAACGATAGCATGAAAGATCATGAGATGATCTTATGGAAAGTGATAGCTTCACATATAACAAGTATGATGACTGAAACTTGTTGAGAATAGACCAACATAGACCCGAGTCATTGTTCCAATTAATAAGAAGTAATAAGGAAAGAGAGGTTCACATATAAATATATCATCTTAGACACTTTTTACAATTGTGAGCACTCACTAAACTATTACATGCTTAGAAGTAGATGTTGGACAAGAAAGACAACATAATGAAATGTGTTTGCTTGATTCCAAACAATGTTATATGTCTAGAGATCCCTTAGCATGTGACGATTGCTTCCACCTCATATTAGCCAAAACTCCCGCACAAGGTAGAGATACTACTTGTGCATCCATAAACCTTCAACCCAGTTTTGCCATGAGTGTCCACCATACCTACCTATGGATTGCGTAAGATCCCTCAAGTAAGTTGTCATCGGTGCAAGCAATAAAAATTGCTCTCTAATATGTATGATCTATTAGTGTGTGGAAAATAAGATTTATACGAACCTGTGATGAGGAAGACATAAAAGCGATAGACTGCATAATAAAGATCTTTATCACAGGAGGCAATATAAAGTGACGTTCCTCCGCACTAAGAGGACACACATCCAAACCTCAAAAGCGCATGACAACCTCTGCTTCCCTCTGTGAAGGGCCTATCTTGTACCTTTACTTTTGTCCTTGTGAAAGTCATGGTGATCAACGCCAATTCCCTATTCCGTCTTCATCTTGGTGAACGCCATATGCTAGGGAAACATCTACACTCATATATCAACTTGGAGATGAGTACTTATGCTTTATTATTGTTGAATTAACCCTTGAGATAAATGGTTGGGAGGCAAAATTATAAGCCCCTATCTTTCTTTGTGTCCAACTGAAACTTTGATACCACGAGTACCACGTGAGTTGTAACAATTGTGGAAAACAAAAGAGATGATTGAGTATGTCGATTTACTTTACAAGCTCTTACTTGGCTCTTTCTGATGTTATGATAAATTGCAATTGCTTCAATGACTATGGACTGTTGTTGGCTACTTCTCGGGAAGGTTTTTGTTTCATACTATTCTTTGTGAAGGAATTGTTACTTTCCCAGAAGAATCTTTATGATATATTGTTGTTCTATGTGTGATCATGATGCCCTCATGTCTGTATTATGTTTTATCGACACCTTGATCCCTAAACATGTGGACATGTTTATGGATCTTGGTTTTCGCTTGAGGACAAGCAAGGTATATGCTTGGGGGAGTTTATACATCCATTTTGCATCATTCTTTCAGGTTGATATTTATCGCTTTATGGACTTTTCTTATACTTTGTGGTACCATACTTATTCCTTTTTCTCTTATTTTGCAAGGTTTATTTGAAGAAGGAGAATACCGGCAGCTGGAATTCTGGACTGGAAAAGGAGCAAGTCTGATTCCTCTATTCTGCACAACACCAAATGCCCTGAAGATTAACGTGGAATTTTTTGGGAATATATAAAAAATATTGGGCGAAAGAAGTGCCAGAGGGGAGCTGCCAGGGGCCCACAAGCCTGGTGGCCGCGGCCTGCCCCCCTGACCGCGGCAACAGGGCTTGTGGGCACCCTGGTGGCCCACTGGCCCCCTCTTCTTCTATATGAAGGGTTTCGTCCAGAAAAAAATGAGGGTGGAGATTTTTCGTGGATTCTTCGCCGCCACGAGATGGAACTTGAGCAGAACCAATCTAGAGCTCCGGCAGGACGATCCTGCCGGGGAAACTTCCCTAGTGGAGGGGGAAATCGTCGCCATCGTCATCACCAACACTCCTCTCATCGGAGGGGAGTCATCTCCATCAATATCTTGATCAGCACCATCTCATCTCCAAACCCTAGTTCATCACTTGTAACCAATCTCCGTCACGCTACTCCGGTTGGTACTTGTAAGGTTGCTAGTAGTGTTGATTACTCTTTATAGTTGATGCTAGTTGGATTACTTGGTGGAAGAGTTTATGTTCAGATCCTTGATGCTACTCATTACACCTCTGATCATGATTATGATTATGCTTTGTGAGTAGTTACTTTTGTTCCTGAGTACATGGGATAAGTCATGCTAATAATAGTCATGTGAATTTTGTATTCGTTCGGTATTTTGATATGTTGTATGTTGTTTTTCCTCTAGTGGTGTTATGTGAACGTCAACTACATAATAGTTCACCATTATTTGGGCCTAGAGGAAGGCATTGGGGAGTAGTAAGCAGATGATGGGTTTCTAGAGTGACAAATGCTTAAACCCCAGTCTATGTGTTGCTTCGTAAGGTGCTGATTTGGATACACTAGGTTAATGATTTGGTTAGACGTTGTCACAATTTTTCTTTCGTAGTTGCGGATGCTTGTGAGAGGGGTTAATCATAAGTGGGATGCTTGTCCAACTAAGGGTTGTACCCAAGCACCGGTCCACCCACATATCAGACTATCAAAGTAACGAACGCGAATCATATGAACACGATGAAACTAGCATGACAGAAATTCCCGTGTGTCCTCGGGAGCGTTTTTCCTCCTATAAGACTTTGTTCAGGCTTGTCCCTTGCGACAAAAGGGATTGGGCCACTTTGCTGCACCGTTGCTATTACTTGTTACTTGTTACTTTTCACCTGCTACGTTTCACCTCACTACACCATCACTTGTTACCGCTACTTTGAGTGCTTGCGGTTATTACCTTGCTAAAAACCGTTTATCAGAGCCTTCTGCTCCTCGTTGGGTTCGACACTCTTTCTTATCGAAAGGACTATGATTGATCCCCTATACTTGTGGGTCATCAATCACCTAATAATTCTACCGTCGTTCTAAGCAAGATAAGGTGCATAAAAGTATTAACATCACATGCAATTCATAACTGACATGACATGGCCCTGATCTTGTGCTTCTTGATCCCCATCACCAAAGCACCGGCATGATCTTCTTTTCACCAATGCCACACCATGATATCCATCATCATGATTTCCATCATCGTGCCGCCATCGAGGTTGTTGTGCTATCTATGCTATTACTTCTAAAGCTACAACCTAGCAATATAGTAAACGCATATGCAAACACAAATGTTAGTTTAAAGACAACCCTATGGATCCTACCGGTTTCCATAGAATCGATGTGCAAGTCGATATTAACTATTACAACATGATCATTTCATACATCCAATATATCACATCATGTCATTGGCCATATCACATCACAAGCATACCCTGCAAAAACAAGTTAGACGCCCTCTAAATTGTTGTTTCATGTTTTACGAGGCTGATATGGGTATCTAGTATGATCGCTTCTTACTTACGCAAAAACCACAACGGAGATGTGCAAATTGCTATTTAACCTCTCTCCAAGGACTGCCTCGGTCAAATCCAATTCAACTAAAGTTGAAGAAACCGACACCCGCCAGTCATCTTTATGCAACGAGTTGCATGTTGGTCGATGCAGTCAGTCTCTCGTAAGCGTATGAGTAATGTTGGTCCGGGCCGCTTCAATCCAAAAATGCCGACGTATTGAGAAAAGCATAAGGAGGGCAGCAATTCGAACATCAACGCCCACAAAAACTTTTGTGTTCTACTCCAGATTACATCTACGCATGAACCTAGCTCATGATGCCACTGTTGGGGAACGTTGCATGCGAAACAAAAAATTTCCTACGCATACGAAGACCTATCATGGTGATGTTCATCTACGAGAGGGAGATCAGATCCACATACCCTTGTAGATCACTAAGCGGGAAGCATTAAGAAACGCGGTTAATGTAGTGGTACAACTTCGTGATTCAAATCACCATCGTCCCACGATCCGTCCCACGATCTGTCCCGATCTAGTACCAATCGGACGGCACCTCCGTGTTCTTGATCCAGCAAGAGAGATGAGGAAGTAGATGATTTCTCCAGCAGCGTGACGGCGCGCCGGTGTTGGTGATGATCTATTCCTGCAGGGCTCTGCCCGAGCTCCGCAGAAATCTAATATAGAGGAAGAACTATGTGGTATAGGTTTGAGTTACACGTGGCAAAGTTGTGTCTCAAAAGCCCTAAAATCGCCAATATATGTAGGAGGAGGGGAGGGGCTAGCCTTGGAGCTCAAGGGAGCCCCAAGGGCACCGGCCGAGAGGAGGAGGTGGACTCCCACCCCAATTCGATTTGGTGGAAGGAGTCCACTCCTTCCTTCCGACCTCCCTCTTTCCTTATTTTCATTTCTTTTGGTTTTTTCTCCTTGTGGTGCCATAGCCCAGTTGGGCTGGCCTCACCAGCCCACCAAGGGCTGGTGCGCCACCCTAGGGCTACTGGGCTCACTCCCGGGTGGGTGAGCCCCTCCCGGTGAATATCCGGAACCCATTCGTCACTCCCGGTACACTGCCGGTAATGCCCGAAATCTTTCCGTTGACCAAATGAAACCATGCTATATATAAATCTTTGTTTCTGGACCATTCCGTAAACCCTCTTGACGTCCGTGATCTCATACGGGAATCCAAAGAACCTTCGTTCACCAACACATAATTCAACTATAAATAAACGTCACCGAACCTTAAGTGTGCAGACCCCGCGGGTTCAAGAACTATGCAGACATGACCTGAGACACTCCTCGGTCAATTTCCAATAGCGGGACCTGGATGTCCATATTGGATCGTACATATTCTATGAAGATCTTATCGGTCGAACCTCTGTGCCAAGGATTCATATAATCTCATATAACATTCCCTTTGTCCTTCGGTATGTTATTTGCCCGATATTTGATCGTCGGTATCTCTATACCTATTTCAATCTCGTTATCGGCAAGTCTCTTTACTCGTTCCGTAATACAAGATCCCGTGACTTACACTTGAGTCACAATGCTTGCAAGGCTTGTATGTGATGTTGTATTACCGAGTGGGCCCCGAGATACCTATCCGTCACACGGAGTGACAAATCCCAGTCTTGATCCATGCTAACTCAACGGACACCTTCGGAGATACCTGTAGAGCACCTTTATAGTCACCTAGTAACGTTGTGATGTTTGATACATACAAGGTATTCCTCCGGTGTCAGTGAGTTACATGATCTCATGGTCATATGAATGAATACTTGACACGCAGAAACAATAGCAACAAAATGACACGATCACATACTACGTTTATAATTTGGGTCTTGTCCATCACATCAATCTCCTAATGATGTGATCTAGTTATCAAGTGACAACACGTGTATATGGTCAAAACACCTCAACTATCCTTGATCAACTGGCTAGCCAACTAGAGGCTTACTAGGGACATTATTTTGTCTATGTATCCACACATGTATCTATGCTTTCATTCAATGCAATTATAGCATGGATAATAAACGATTATCTTGAAACAAGAAATATAATAATAACTATTTTATCATTGCCGCTAGGGCATATTTCCAACACTATATCCATGGCTCACGCTCATGTATGGCATGATAGTTGAAAAGGTTTGAGAACATAAAAAGTGTGAAACAATTGCTTGACCTTCATCGGGGTTGTGCATGATTTAGATACTTTATGTGGGGAAGATGGAGCATAGAGAGACCATATGATTTTGTAGGGATAACTTTCTAAGACCATGTTATTTCGAAAGGAAGCAATTGCCTTGTGAGTATGCTTGAAGTATTGTTTTTTTTATGTCAACATTAGAAATTTGGTTTGAATCTTATGGATCTGAATATTCATGCTACAATAAAGAATATTACATGGATAAAATATGTTAGGTAGAATTCCACATCAAAAATTCTATTTTTTCATTTACCTACTCGAGGACCAGTAGGAATTAAGCTTGGGGATGCTTGATATGTCTCCAACGTATCTATAATTTTTGATTGTTCCATGCTATTATATTATCTGTTTTGGATGTTGTATGTGCACTAATATGCTATTTTTGTTGGAAATAGCCAAGGAGCCTAGGTTTCACCGAAAGACGAAGCACATCAAGCGCCGCTACAACTCCATCCAGGACCATGTCCAGAGTGGAGTGATAGATATTTGTAAAGTACACACGGATCTGAATATTGCAGACCTGTTGACTAAACCTCTTCCACGAGCAAAACATGATCAGCACCATAATGCTATGGGTGTTCGATACATCACAATGTAACTAGATTATTGACTCTAGTGCAAGTGGGAGACTGTTGGAAATATGCCCTAGAGGCAATAATAAAATGGTTATTATCATATTTCCTTGTTCATGATAATCGTCTATCGTTCATGCTATAATTGTATTAAGAGGAAACAGTAATACATGTGTGAATGAATAGATCACAATGTGTCCCTAGCAATCCTCTAGTTGGCTAGCTCGTTAGTCAATAGATGATCATGGTTTCCTGATCATGGACATTGGATGTCATTGATAACGGGATCACATCATTGGAAGAATGATGTGGTGGACAAGACCCAATCCTAAGCCTAGCACTAGATCGTATTGTTCGTATGCTAATGCTTTTCTAATGTCAAGTATCTTTTCCTTCGACTGTGAGATTGTGCAACTCCCGGATACCGTAGGAGTGCTTTGGGTGTATCAAACGTCACAACATAACTGGGTGACTATAAAGGTGCACTACGGGTACCTCCGAAAGTGTCTGTTGGGTTGGCACGAATCGAGATCGGGATTTGTCACTCCGTGTGACGGAGAGGTATCTCTGGGCCCACTCGGTAGAACATCATCATGAGCTCAATGTGACTAAGGAGTTAGTCACACGATGACGTGCTACGGAACGAGTAAAGAGACTTACCGGTAACGAGATTGAACAAGGTATAGGTATACCGACGATCGAATCTCGGGCAAGTTCTATACCGACAGACAAAGGGAATCGTATACGGGATTGATTGAATCCTTGACATCGTGGTTCATCCGATGAGATCATCGTGGAGCTAGTGGGAGCCACCATGGGTATCCAGACCCCGCTGATGGTTATTGGCCAGAGAGGTGTCCCGGTCATGTCTGCCTGTCTCCCGAACCCGTAGGGTCTACACACTTAAGGTTCGATGACGCTAGGGTTATAGGGAATTGTTATACGAGATTACCGAAAGTTGTTCGGAGTCCTGGATGAGATCCCGGATGTCACAAGGAGCTCCGGAATGGTCCGGAGGTAAAGATTGATATATAGGACGGATGGTTTCGGATACCGGAAGTGTTTTGGGCATCACCGGTAACGTACCGGGACCACCGGGACCACCGGAGGTGGTCCTGGGGGACCACCGAAGGGGGGTGACGACCCCGGGAGGCTAGACGGGCTAAGTGGGGAAGGGAACCAGCCCTAAGTGGGCTGGTGCGCCCCCCACCCAGCCCATGTGCACCAGGAAAAAGGGGAAAGGGGGGAACCCTAACTAAGGTGGGCCTTAGGCCCACCAGAGGGGTGCGCCACCCCTCCCCCTTGCCCTGGCCGCCACCCCTCTCTCATCTAAGGGCTGCCGCACCCCTTAGGGGTGGGAACCCTAAGGGCTGCGCCCCCTCCCTCTCCCCCTATATATAGATGAGGTTCGGGGCTGTTTGAGACACGGTTGAATCTCTCTCTCTCGGCGCAGCCCTGCTCCTCTCCCTCCTCCTCTCTTTCGGCGCTTGGCAAAGCCCTGCCGGGAGACCTCGTCTCTCCACCGACACCACGCAGTCGTGTTGCTGGACTTCTTCCCCAACCTCTCCCTCCTCCTTGCTGGATCAAGGTGCGGGAGACGTCACCGGGCTGCACGTGTGTTGAACGCGGAGGTGCCGTCGTTCGGCACTAGATCGGAATCGCTGCGAGTACGACTCCATCAACCGCGTTCTAGCAACGCTTCCGCTTAGCGATCTTCAAAGGTACGAAGATGCTCTTACCCCTCTCTCGTTGCTGGTCTCTCCATAGGAAGATCTGAATAAGCGTAGGATTTTTTTTGAATTTATGCTACGTTACCCAACAGTGGCATCTGAGCCAGGTTTTCTATGCGTAGATTATATGCACGAGTAGAACACAAAAGTTGTGGGCGATGGTTTGTCAATTTGCTTGCCGTTACTAGTCTTATTCTTTTCTGGCGGTATTGTGGGATGAAGCGGCCCGGACCGACCTTACACGTACGCTTACGTGAGACTGGTTCCACCGACAGACATGCACATCGTGCATTAAGGTGGCTAGCGGGTGTCTGTCTCTCCTACTCTAGTCGGATTGGATTTGATGAAAAGGGTCCTTATGAAGGGTAAATAGCTTTGGCATATCATCGTTGTGGCTGTCACGTAGGTAAGAAGGCGTTCTTGCTAGAAACCCAAATCAGCCACGTAAAACTTGCAACAACAATTAGAGGACGTCTAACTTGTTTTTGCAGGGTTTGACATGTGATGTGATATGGCCAAAGTTGTGATGTTGCATGTATGATGTATGAGATGATCATGTTATTGTAATAGGTTTCACGACTTCCATGTCGATGAGTATGACAACCGGCAGGAGCCATAGGAGTTGTCTTAATTTATTGTATGAGATGCAACGCCATGTGCTTACTGCTTTTACTTCATTGCTAACGGTTAGCCATAGTAGTAGTGATAGTAGTAGTTGGCGTGACGACTTCACGGAGACGCGATGATGGAGATCATGATGATGGAGATCATGGTGTCACGCCGGTGACGATGATGATCATGCGATGCCTGAAGATGGAGATCGAAAGAGCAAAGATGATAATGGCCATATCATGTCACTATATGATTGCATTGTGATGTTTATCATGTTTTACATCTTATTGCTTAAAACGACGGTAGCAGAATAAGATGATCCCTCTTAAAATTTCGAGAACGTATTCCCCTAAGTGTGCACCGTTGCGAAGGTTCGTTGTCTCGAAGCACCCCGTGATGATCGGGTGTGATAGATTCTAACGTTCGCATACAACGGGTGTAAGCCAGATTTACACACGCGAAACACCTAGGTTGACTCGACGAGCTTAGCATGTAGAGACATGACCTCGAATACAAGAGACCGAAAGGTCGAACATGAGTCGTATGGTTGAATACGATCAGCATGAAGTTGCTCACCATGGTGACTAGTCCGTCTCACGTGATGATCGGACACGGGTTAGTCAACATGGATCATGTATCACTTAGATGACTAGAGGGATGTCGATTTAAGTGGGAGTTCATACTTAATTTGATTAAATGAACTTAATTGTCATGAACTTAGTCTAAAAGTTGTCTTTACAAATATTGTAGATGTCCAACGTCAACCTCAACTTCAACGCATTCCTAGAGAAAAACAAGCTGAAAGATGATGGTAGCAACTATGCGGACTGGGTTCGCAACCTGAAGCTCATCCTTGAAGCAGCTAAAAAGGCTTATGTCCTTAATGCGCCACTAGGTGACCCTCCCGCTCCCGCAGCAGCCAAGGACATTCTAAACGTCTGGCAAGCGCAGAGTGATGACTACTCTCTGGTCAGGTGTGGCATGTTATACAGTTTAGAAACGGGGCTCCAAAGGCGTTTTGAGCAACACGGGGCATATGAGATGTTCCAAGAGCTGAAGCTAGTTTTTCAAGCTCATGCCCGTGTCGAGAGATATGAAGTCTCCGACAAGTTCTTCAGCTGTAAGATGGAGGAGAATAGTTCTGTCAGTGAGCACATACTCAAAATGTCTGGGTTACACGGTCGTCTGACTTCACTTGGAGTCGAAATTCCGGATGATGCCATCATTGACAGAATCCTCCAGTCTCTCCCACCAAGCTACAAAGGCTTTGTGCTTAACTACAACATGCAAGGGATGGAGAAAACCATTCCCGAGTTGTACTCGATGCTCAAGTCTGCAGAAGTAGAAATCAAGAAGGAGCATCAAGTATTGATGGTCAACAAGACCACTAGTTTCAAGAAAGGCAGGGGTAAGAAGAACTTCAAGAAAGACGGCAAAGCTGTTGCCGCGCCCGGTAAGCCAGATGCCGGGAAGAAGAAAAAGAACGGACCCAAGCCTGAGACTGAGTGCTTCTACTGCAAGGGAAAAGGTCACTGGAAGCGGAACTGCCCCCAAATACTTAGCGGACAAGAAGGCCGGCAACATTAAAGGTATATGTGATATACATGTTATTGATGTGTACCTTACGAGCGCTCGTAGTAGCTCCTGGGTATTTGATACCGGTGCTGTTGCTCACATTTGCAACTCAAAGCAGGAACTGCGGAATAAGCGGAGACTGGCCAAGGACGAGGTGACGATGCGCGTCGGGAATGGTTCAAAGGTCGATGTGATCGCCGTCGGCACGCTACCTCTACATCTACCGTCGGGATTAGTTTTAAACCTTAATAATTGTTATTTAGTACCAGCTTTAAGCATGAACATTGTATCAGGGTCTTGCTTAATGCGAGACGGCTACTCATTTAAGTCAGAGAATAATGGTTGTTCTATTTATATGAGTGATATGTTCTATGGTCATGCTCAGCTGGTGAATGGTTTATTATTGATGAATCTCGATCGTGACGTTACACATATTCATAGTGTGAGTACCAAAAGATGAAAAGTTGATAATGATAGTCCCACATACTTGTGGCACTGCCGCCTTGGTCATATCGGCGTTAAACGCATGAAGAAGCTCCATACTAATGGACTATTAGAGTCTCTTGACTTTGAATCATTTGACACATGCGAACCGTGCCTCATGGGCAAGATGACTAAGACTCCATTCTCAGGAATAATGGAGAGAGCAACCGACTTATTGGAAATAATACATACTGATGTGTGTGGTCCAATGAACGTTGAAGCTCGCGGTGGTTATCGTTATGTTCTCACTCTCACCGATGATTTGAGTAGGTATGGGTATATATACTTGATGAAGCACAAATCTGAGACGTTTGAAAAGTTCAAGGAATTTCAGAGTGAGGTTGAGAATCAACGTGACAGAAAAATTAAATGTCTACGATCCGATCGTGGAGGAGAATATTTGAGTCACGAGTTTGGCACACACCTAAGGAAGTGTGGAATCGTTTCACAACTGACGCCGCCTGGCACACCGCAGCGCAACGGAGTGTCTGAACGTTGTAATCGCACTTTATTAGATATGGTACGATCTATTATGTCTCTCACCGAGTTACCTCTATCATTTTGGGGATACGCATTAGAAACTGCAGCATTCACTTTAAATAGGGCACCGTCTAAATCCGTTGAGACGACACCGTATGAACTATGGTTTGGCAAGAAACCTAAGTTGTCGTTTCTTAAAGTTTGGGGCTGTGATGCTTATGTGAAGAAACTTCAACGAGAAAAGCTCGAACCCAAAGCAGAAAAATGTGTATTCATAGGATACCCTAAGGAAACTATTGGGTATACCTTCTATCTTAGATCCGAAGGTAAAACCTTTGTTGCCAAGAACGGATCCTTTCTAGAGAAAGAGTTTCTCTCGAAAGAAGTAAGTGGGAGGAAGGTAGAACTTGATGAGTTAATTACACCCCCTCTCGAACAGGAAAGTAGCGCAACGCAAGAAGTTGTTCCTGTGGTGCCTACACCGACTGAAGAGGAAGTTAATGATGATGATCATGAAGCTTCGGATCAAGTTACTACTGAACCGCGAAGGTCCACAAGGGTACGCTCCGCACCAGAGTGGTACAGCAACCCTGTGATGGAAATCATGTTGTTAGACAACGGTGAACCTTCGAACTATGAAGAAGCAATGGCGGGCCCAGATTCCAACAAATGGCTTGAAGCCATGAAATCCGAGATAGGATCCATGTATGAGAACAAAGTATGGACTTTGGTGGACTTGCCCGATGACCGGCGAGCCATAGAAAATAAATGGATCTTCAAGAAGAAGACTGATGCAAACGGTAATGTAACCGTTTACAAAGCTCGACTTGTCGCAAAGGGTTTTCGAAAAATTCAAGGAATTGACTACGAAGAGACTTTCTCTCCCGTAGCGAAGCTGAAATCAGTCTGAATCATGTTAGCAATTGCCGCCTTTTATGATTATGAAATTTGGCAAATGGACGTCAAAACAGCGTTCCTTAACGGGAATCTTAAGGAAGAGTTGTATATGATGCAACCAGAAGGTTTTGTCGATCCTAAAGGTGCTAACAAAGTATGCAAGCTCCAGCGCTCCATCTATGGGTTGGTGCAAGCATCTCGGAGTTGGAACATTCGCTTTAATGAGGTGATTAAAGCGTTTGGGTTCATACAGGTTTACGGAGAAGCCTGTTTCTACAAGAAAGTGAGTGGGAGCTCTGTGGCTTTCCTCGTACTATATGTGGATGACATATTATTGATGGGGAATGATATAGAGATGTTGGAGAGCATAAAGGCCTATTTGAACAAGAGTTTTTCAATGAAGGACCTTGGAGAAGCTGCATACATATTAGGCATCAAGATCTATAGAGATAGATCGAGACGCCTCATAGGTCTTTCGCAAAGTACATACCTTGACAAGATACTGAAGAAGTTCAATATGGAAAACTCAAAGAAAGGGTTCTTGCCAGTTTTGCAAGGTATGAGATTGAGTAAGACTCAGTCGCCGACCACGGCAACAGATAGAGAGAAGATGAGTTCTGTCCCCTACGCTTCAGCCGTTGGCTCTCTGATGTATGCCATGCTGTGTACCAGACCTGATATAAACCTTGCGATAAGCTTGGTAGGGAGGTACCAAAGTAATCCCGGTGCGGAACACTGGACAGCGGTCAAGAATATCCTTAAGTACCTGAAAAGGACTAAGGAAATGTTTCTCGTTTATGGAGGTGACGAAGAGCTCGTCGTAAAGGGTTACGTCGACGCTAGCTTCGACACAGATCCGGATGACTCTAAGTCATAAACCGGATACGTATATGTGTTGAATGGTGGGGCAGTGAGCTGGTGCAGCAGCAAGCAAGAAGTCGTGGTAGCATCTACATGTGAAGCGGAGTACATAGCTGCTTCAGAAGCGGCTCATGAAGGAATTTGGATGAAGGAGCTCATCACCGACCTTGGAGTGGTTCCAAGCGCGTCGGGTCCTATGACACTCTTCTGCGATAACACTGGAACCATTGCCATAGCCAAGGAGCCTAGGTTTCAGCGAAAGACGAAGCACATCAAGCGCCGCTACAACTCCATCCAGGACCATGTCCAGAGTGGAGTGATAGATATTTGTAAAGTACACACGGATCTGAATATTGCAGACCCGTTGACTAAACCTCTTCCACGAGCAAAACATGATCAACACCATAATGCTATGGGTGTTCGATACATCACAATGTAACTAGATTATTGACTCTAGTGCAAGTGGGAGACTGTTGGAAATATGCCCTAGAGGCAATAATAAAATGGTTATTATCATATTTCCTTTTTCATGATAATCGTCTATCGTTCATGCTATAATTGTATTAAGAGGAAACAGTAATACATGTGTGAATGAATAGATCACAATGTGTCCCTAGCAAGCCTCTAGTTGGCTAGCTTGTTAGTCAATAGATGATCATGGTTTCCTGATCAAGGACATTGGATGTCATTGATAACGGGGTCACATCATTGGAAGAATGATGTGGTGGACAAGACCCAATCCTAAGCCTAGCACTAGATCGTATTGTTCGTATGCTAATGCTTTTCTAATGTCAAGTATCTTTTCCTTCGACTGTGAGATTGTGCAACTCCCGGATACCGTAGGAGTGCTTTGGGTGTATCAAACGTCACAACGTAACTGGGTGACTATAAAGGTGCACTACGGGTACCTCCGAAAGTGTCTGTTGGGTTGGCACGAATCGAGATCTGGATTTGTCACTCCGTGTGACGGAGAGGTATCTCTGGGCCCACTCGGTAGAACATCATCATGAGCTCAATGTGACTAAGGAGTTAGTCACACGATGACGTGCTACGGAACGAGTAAAGAGACTTACCGGTAACGAGATTGAACAAGGTATAGGTATACCGACGATCGAATCTCGGGCAAGTTCTATACCGACAGACAAAGGGAATCGTATACGGGATTGATTGAATCCTTGACATCGTGGTTCATTCGATGAGATCATCGTGGAGCTAGTGGGAGCCACCATGGGTATCCAGACCCCGCTGATGGTTATTGGCCAGAGAGGTGTCTCGGTCATGTCTGCCTGTCTCCCGAACCCGTAGGGTCTACACACTTATGGTTCGATAACGCTTGGGTTATAGGGAATTGTTATACGAGATTACCGAAAGTTGTTCGGAGTCCCGGATGAGATCCCGGACGTCACGAGGAGCTCCGGAATGGTCCGGAGGTGAAGATTGATATATAGGACGGATGGTTTCGGACACCGGAAGTGTTTCGGGCATCACCGGTAACGTACCGGGACCACTGGGACCACCGGAGGTGGTCCCGGGGGACCACCGAAGGGGGGTGACGACCCCGGGAGGCTAGACGGGCTAAGTGGGGAAGGGAACCAGCCCCTAAGTGGGCTGGTGCGCCCCCCACCCAGCCCATGTGCACCAGGAAAAAGGGGAAAGGGGGGAACCCTAACTAAGGTGGGCCTTAGGCCCACCAGAGGGGTGCGCCACCCCTCCCCCTTGCCCTGGCCGCCACCCCTCTCCCATCTAAGGGCTGCCGCACCCCTTAGGGGTGGGAACCCTAAGGGCTGCGCCCCCTCCCTCTCCCCCTATATATAGATGAGGTTCGGGGCTGTTTGAGACACGGTTGAATCTCTCTCTCTCTCGGCGCAGCCCTGCTCCTCTCCCTCCTCCTCTCTGCCGGCGCTTGGCGAAGCCCTGCCGGGAGACCTCGTCTCTCCACCGACACCACGCCGTCGTGTTGCTGGACTTCTTCCCCAACCTCTCCCTCCTCCTTGCTAGATCAAGGTGCGGGAGACGTCACCGGGCTGCACGTGTGTTGAACGCGGAGGTGCCGTCGTTCGGTACTAGATCGGAATCGCTGTGAGTACGACTCCATCAACCGCGTTCTAGCAACGCTTCCGCTTAGCGATCTTCAGAGGTACGAAGATGCTCTTACCCCTCTCTTGTTGCTGGTATCTCCATAGGAAGATCTGAATAAGCGTAGGAATTTTTTTGAATTTATGCTACGTTACCCAACAATTTTATATTATTTTTGGGACTAACTATTAATCTGGAGCCTAATGCCAGTTTCTGTTTTTTCCATGTTTTTGAGTATTGAAGATAAGGAATATTAAATGGAGTCAAAATGGAATAAAATCTCCGGAATGATTTTTCTTGGACCAGAAGAAACCTGCCAGACTTGGAGTAGGGGATAGGACACGTGCCGGGAGGCGACAAGCCTGCAAGGCACGCCCTAGGGGGGGTTGCGTCCCCTAGCTTGTGTGGGCCCTGCAGGTCTCTTAACCCTAATCCTCGGCCTATAAATTCCCAAATATTCTCCCATTACCGAAGGGAGCCACAAAAATTCTTTTTCGCCGTCGAGAGCCTCTGTTCCCGTGAGATCCAATCTAGGAGCCTTTTCCGGTAATCTGCCGGAGAGGGAATTGATCATAGAGGGCATCTACATCAATCCCATTGCCCCTCCAATGATGCGTGAGTAGTTCACCACAGACCTATGGGCCCATAGCTAGTAGCTACATGCCTTCTTCTCTCTCTTTGTTCTTCAATACCATGTTCTTCATCATCTTCATGGAGATCTATCCGACGTAATACTCTTTTGCGTTGTGTTTGTCGAGATCTGATGAATTGTGATTTTATGTTCATATTATCTATGAATATTATTTGAGTCTTCTATGAATTCTTATGTGCATGATTTCATATCTTAGTTAGTCTCTTCGAGTTATTGGTTTGTTTTGTGCAACTAGATTGGTAATTCTTACAATGGGAGAAGTGCTTAGTTTTGGGTTCAATCTTGCGGTGTCCTCACCTAGTGACAAAGTATGGGTAGCGAGGACGTATTGTATTGTTGCCATCGAGGATAAAAAGATGGGGGTTTTCATCATATTGCTTGAGTTTATCGCTCTACATCATGTCATCTTACTTAATACGTTACTCTGTCCTTCGTGAAGTTAATACTCTAGATGCAGGCAGGAGTCAGTCGATGTGCGGAGTAATAGTAGTAGATGTAGAATTGTTTCGGTCTACTTGATACGGATGTGATGCCTATATGCATAATCATTGCCTTCGATATCTTCATAATTATTCGTTTTTCTATCAAATGCTCAATAGTAATTTGTTCACCCACCATATTATTTTCCTTTATGAGAGAAACCTCTAGTGAAACCTACGGCCCTCGGGTCTATTTTCCGTATTATACTTTCAGATCTATACAACAAAAATACCAAAAATATCTTCTTGCAATTTATTAACTTTTGTTCTACTTTCAGATCTATCAATCTTTTATATCTAGCTGCATCAGATCTCATCCTTGCAACTAACTCTAAAGGGATTGACAATCCATTTTTAGCATTGGGTGCAAGTGTTTGATTGTTTGTGTAGGTACTACGATTGGGGCCTTGCTTGTACCTCCTACTATATTGATACCTTGGTTCTCAACAAACTGAGGGAAAAACTTATCTACTTCGCTGCATCACCCTTTCCTCTTCAAGAGAAAACCAATGCACGCATTATCAAGTCATCTCCATGCTCATAGCGTGAGTCATACTCCCGAGCATCGTCATAGCCGGTATTGATACACTGGTTAGTGTCATCAGCATCCTACTCCATGACATCATCAACATTAGCTTCTTCGATGGGGGAGATGTCAGCTGGCACTAATGGAGGCTCTCCCTCACCGTGTCGACTGCTATCACCCGCCGCGAGAGCTGCGGGTAATTGGGTAGGTGGGGTGGTGTTCATACCTTGTTGAGGAGTTGTCGTTGGTGTGCTACCGGGTGCCTCGATACGAAAGTGAGTCTGCGTTCAAGGCAAGATCCAACTCGTGCATGCGCCAATCTGTTTTGGGGTCTCGTCGTAATTGACTGGCAAATCCTCGAAGCCCGCTTTCACACTCGCTACACAAAGTTTGAAGATGACATGGGTCATCTGTCGGTTGTGGAGCATCAGTCCTTCGTCTTCATGATTGTTGCGTTTTCCATGTCCACCTTCTAGCCGTCGACATCGTACAGTAGGGTGCACAGGTTTTCGTTGGCCTGCGAAGACATGACTACGATGTCAGACATCTGAAAGGCAACCAAAATGGAAGACAATATAGACATGCTGGTGAAGAGTGTACGACGTGTAATTATCATGATGGCATCGAGCTCAGAAAAATACGAAGCCCCGCCGAGCACGCTAGAGACGAAGGACGGGCTGCTATGACCCAGAGCGAGACCAGGTACGGGAGCATCTGCGGTTGCGTGAGTAGGTGCTGGTGGTGCAATGTTCGATGAATTGCTCCCGACAAATCTGAGAAGGGGAAAGTCCTCTCGCCCTTTTTCTAGATTCCTCCTCACAAACTGAAAAACTGACGGAACCAATTGGCCCAAGGAAGCTGCCATAGCTGCATTGATCTTATCGTCGATTTCCTTGGCTAGTTCTTCTTTGGTCTCAACTTTGCTCTTATCGACCGCTTGCGCGACCTTCTCGTCGATGGTCTGTTGAGAAAGCTGTCATATCTGCTTTTTTCCTCCTGCTTCCCATGGTCGAACTTCATCCACCAGGAGCCATCTCTGACGCCGTGCACACATCCATCATGGTTTGTCCACGGAGACATTTTTAAGTATGATCAGGGCCCGGTTGAATGGGTTGTCCCACTTGGGCCTCGCCGACGACTGAGACGGCTCGTCACTTTCGGTTGCCTTTTGGTGCTGCTCTTTCTGCAAAAGGAACGTGGATGGTTTATAAATGTGACAAAACTTGTTGTCGAACTAATTGTAAGCTAATTAATATAAGGTGGTAATAGAACAATTACTAGTAGTCTCATGAACTCCCTCATGTTCGGGTCCGTGTAAAAGACCTTATTGACGGGGTCCCACTGGTGCCGGGCCCTGATCCAGTCACGCTCCTGCGGGTCGGTGAACTCCGCCAATGGGTCTGGGATTCCGTGACTTTCAAGTTCGGTGTCCTCCTTGGCCCATACATGCCTCTTCCCCTCGTAACCACGGCTTCCGAGACGGTGGGCAGGCGTGTTCCTCGCTTGTAGATCCTTCATTTTCTCCATGTTTTTTGCGCTTCTTGTATAGCGCAAATCTCCTTGAATTTTTCGAAGTCCTTTTCCATTAGTGACGGATTGTCAGAATGAACCTTGGACCATGGTTCATTCTTCATGATCGATTTTTTCACCCTTACTTTCCAGGCGGACAAGGCGTTGGTGAATGTCACCATTGCCTTGCTGTTTATCTTTGTCATGGGTTCGTCATCCCACAGAAGTTCACTTGCAGTCCGCCTGGGGAACAAGAACCTATTATGCAACTTTGTTAGGAGAGTGTGCTCCATATGTGGCATCTTCTTTAAATTTTCGTCGTTGATGTTCGCGGTTTTCCTGAGGATGCATCCTAGTTGATTTCCATAGCACTTGCGCGCTGACTCTGGTGTCGTTGGCTCTAATTTCGTGGGGTGCATTGCCGTGACCACAATTTGTCTGGTGCCGAGCTCGTTTGGTTTTCTTGCCCTCTTCGGCTTTGGTCCTTCACCGGGTAGGTCAACATCATCGCATGTCTTGGTGCCGGTGCCACTATCGCTACGAGTAGTAGTGTCGATGTCGGGGTTGGTCTCATTGCCACCCTGCATCTGCATCTCTGGTTGGTCCAGGTAATCGAAATAATGTTTTTCTTCCTCAAAATCGTCTTGTTCGTAGCAACCAGAACCCCCGGCTTCGTCGTGGCTATACATATTAATTACCTACAAGTATTTAAGTATAATAGTTTAATTCTAGGCCGAATAACATGAATAATAAAAGGGGGACTATATTCTATACTTCCGGGGCACTCGATATGTCCTAGTTTCTAGCACAAGTCATGCCGAAATTCACGGAAAATTTTGAAATCACCTTTGCTGAGAAGTGCACATATTGAGCGCGTGAAATTTGCCGGAACGGAAATGAATCAACATTCCGGAAAAACATAGGCCACTCGGAAATTCCGGCAAAACTTAATATAATGTCTAATAATCACAAAAGAGTAACATGTTGCCAATAATAAAACAACAATGATCTTTTTCATAAAAATGATCATGGTCTTAATTAATAAAAGTGCCATACTACCTACAATAAAACTACCATGATCTAATTTATATTAAAAGTGTCATGCTATGTACCATGAATCTACCCTAACCAATAACTTAGGGAACTTCATAACCGTTTATCTAATGGTAAAAATATTTTCTATCTAACCCTGATAGAGGAATATCTCACTTCTTAGCATTCTATCCCCTTGAAAGGAAAGTAACACAAAAGCAACCATGATGTATTTCTTGATATTTTTAAAGGGAAATGCTAAACTTACTAAATTTAAACAAAATGTGCCCCGTTCATAGTTTTTTTTCCCAACTCAAAATAGTTTTAGGTCTGCCTCTGCTCAAAATCTTGTGGCACAAAAATGCTTGATGCGATGATGAAGTACTCAATGGGGGCATTTTTTTACGTTTGAGTACTAAAATCCTACAAAATCCAGTATGATCACAAAAAGTAAAATGATATATGTTAGGGGTATTTCTCTGTGTGTTTTTAATCACATCACCCATCATAAGCTATGCACGCGCAGGTGGGAAGATGCCCCGCACGCACACACAGGGGTGCGGGAGGAGGACTCGTCTAAGGTCGTCGGTGGTGGTGGCGGTCGTGCTCGACGGAGACGTGAGCGAGGCGGTAGGGGCGACGAGGGGAGGGGGCAAACGACGACACCTGGAGGGGGCTCGGCTGCGGCACCTGGAGGTGGGTGGTGGGGACGGGCGGGGAGGTCTCCGGCAAGCGGCGTGAGGTCGAGGGCACGCGCAAGGGTCGGCGGTGAGGTCTCCGGCGGGCGGCAGCGGTGATAGAGGAGCGCGCGGGGGAGAGGGGGAGAGGGGAGGAGTGGAGGGAGAGGGGGAGTTAGGGAAATTTTGGAGCCGGTTAACTCCAAATAGCAGTAGCGCTGGATTGGTTCCAACGCTACCGTTAAGTAAGCAGTAGCACTGGTACTAATCTAGCGTTACTGCTAAATTTCCTAGGACAAATAGGATTAGCACTCGTTTGTTACCAGCGCTACTGCTAAGTTAGCAGTAGCGCTTTTACCAATCCAACGCTTCTGCTAACATTATTTTCATTATTATTTTTCCTTTTTATTATTTTTCTTTATTTTTATTCTTTGTATTATTTTACTTTACTTTTTATTATTTTCCTTTCCTTTTATGTTTACTTTTATTTTGTATTGCTTTCTCCCTTTTGTTTTTGTTTTTTGTTTTTACTTTTTATCCCCACGACCTCTTTCAGTTGTGTCGTTGGAGTCGGTCACGCATTCAATCGTCACCCCTGAATTCTATAATCACTATCCATGTCTTTGTCCTCCGTGTAGAACATGTACCCATTGATATTGTATTCCTCATAGGACACAAGTTTGGGCGCGGGTCCATGTGCGAAAACGTGTACGAGAAAGCCATCCACACTGCCCTCTTCCGGGGGATTAGCATGAACCTGCTCTTTGAACCAACGCAAGAAAGTGCGTTGTGCTCTACAGTAACTTCGTCGTCCGTCTTGCGCATCCCCTGATCACGGTACTTCTTTGCGATGATTTCCTTGTGAAATTTCACATAATCATCTACCACATCTAGGTGTTGTAGCACTACTAAGTTAGCCCCGTCAAAGTCGCCCCATCGATCAGAGTAGTCCACGTGCAATTCCCTCCGACCATTGTTGTGACCTTCTCCTCCGAGCTTCCCATGGTTGATGGGAAAACCAACAACAGTGTCTTTTATACCTATATAATTCTCTCAAAAGGAGATGCACTCTTGGGTCAGATACCCTAGATGATGCTCCCCTCAGGAAGGGACATGTTATGAACGAATCCTCTGATGACCCCATTCATCCTCTCGAACGGCATCCCATTGTGACGGAATGTCGGCCCGAGGTCGATGATGTCGTCCACGATGTAGACACACAGATGCACCATGACGTCAAAGAACGCGGCCGAGAAGTACATCTAAAGCTCACATGGTATGACAACGATCTCTTCCCGTAGCCTTTGGGGCTACTTCACACTGATGGACTTTCGAGAGATAACGTCGAAGAAGTTGCCGAGACCAGTAAGCATCTCACGGACGTGCTTTCCCATTATCCCTCTAATGGTAACCAGGAGTGTCTATGTCATCATCACGTGACAGTCATGAGAATTCATCCCGCTGAACCTTTTCTTCTTGGTGTCTAGAAATCTGCTTATCTTCCCACAGTAACCGGAACTGACTTTGATTTCCCTAAGACGCTTGATGAATTGATCGATCTCCTTCCGACTTAAGGTGAAGCAAGAAGGGGGCAAACATTCTCTTCCATCTTGTTGACTTTTCTTCCCCTTGGCCCACCGTCGTCTTCGTCTCTGTCTCCTTCGTCGACTTTTTACGGGCATGTGGAGATCCCCCCTGATCTCCAAATCTTCCAAGTCTTTCCTTGCCTTCATCCCATCCTTGGTCTTCTCCGACATGTTCAGCAGTGTGCCAAGGAAGCTCTTGAGGACATTCTTTGTGTATGCATTTGATCAAGGCAATGAGGCTTATCGTTATTGGGGCTAGTACTCCATGTCCCAGAAAACAGACCTCGTTTTCCATACCTTCAGCAGTGGCTCCGACGCCTTTTCCATCTTTCGCGACGTGGGGCACTGATGTGAGTAATTCAACAACTCGTTGATTTCAGCACCACTCCTCTTACGTGGAGGTCCTCGATGCTCAACCAAACCATTAAATAGATCTCCATGTTTTCTCCACGGGTCATCCTTTTTGAGCCATCTACGATGCCCCATGTACACGATTTTCCCAGACCCGCCATCTTTCCTTGACGTAAGCTACTAAGACGTTGTATCATCCATGCACCTCGTGCATCCGCGGTATCCATGGCACACCTGGCCTGAGGTGTACCCGTAACCGAGATAGTCATGCACCGTCGTCATCGGCGCAACTCTCATATAGAAATATTCTCTTGTGCTGGCGTCCCATGTCTTGACCGGTGATTTCCATAGTCTCTAGCTCCTCTTTGAGAAGCCCCATATACAGGTTAATATTATTTCCTGGTTATTTCGGCCCTTGAATCATAATGCTCATGTGTATGTACTTTGTCTTCATGCACTTCCATGGGGGGGAGGTTGCACATCCATACAAAGACGGACCATGTGTTGTGGTGGGTGCTCTTGTTTCCAAACAGAATCATGGCATCAGTACACACACCAAGGACGATGATTATTGCATCTTCTCCTAAAAATCGATATTCGGCGTTGAATGATCTCCACTGTCTAGCATCTACGAGGTGTCCCAGCTTCGGATCATCTCCATCATCGGGCTTCTTCCTCTCCGCGTGCCAGCACATGAGCTTTGCTTAGGATCTACGAAATACCGCTACAGATGGGGAGTGATCGGAAAGTTCCATACAACTTTCCAAGGAGCTTTCTTTCCTGCCTTCTTGTATCGAGAAGCATTGCACTCTAGACACCGGGTTTTTTCTGCGTGCTCTCCTTGATAAATGATGTGATCATTGATGCATGCATGGTATCTACTGTGCGACAGATCAAGAGGGCAAACGATTTTCTTGGCCTCATCGACACTAGTAGGACACAGGTTCCCCGCGGGAAGAACATTATTATGTAGATACTTCAAATGCTCATTGAGGCTTTTGTTTGTCCATTTGTTTTTGGCCTTCGTCTTTATAAGTTCGAGCGTGAAACTCAAGCAGGTAACCTAGGGATCACAACCGTCATATAATGGAGTCTTCGAGTCTACTTCAAGTTGCGCCAGCTTGGCCTTGTCTCTAGAAGCAACTTTGTCGCTAGTCGTACTCTTGCGAAGGAGGTCTCCAACATGAGGGTCCTACATAATTGGACTTAGTAGCGTTGAAGTCTGCGGCATGTCCGTCACCTCTTCTCCGCCATGTCCGGACTCTGCTTCTTCATCGTGTCCAAAATCTTCTTCGCGCCATCACTGAACTTTCCCTACCGCTATGTCCGGACTCTTCCCCACCACCGTTTTCGTACTCTTCACCGCCGCCGTGTCCGGTGACATCATCTTCGTGTTGATCGGTCATCTCTTCGTTTAGTCCCATGTTGTTATTTCCTGCCATGTGGACGTCCTCATCATCATCTTCAGTTATCCACCGAGTATAGCCATCCATGAAACCATTGATCAGCAAGTGGGCCTTCAAATGGCCTCAATCAAAAGGGTCCAAAATTACTCCTTCTTTGCATTTTGTACACGAACATCGAATCCCAGTCCGTTTATTTGCATACATGTCCATCACCATGGATTGCAAGTATCGCTCCACCTTCCTTCCACTCACCTTCATGACTGCACGGAATAACAAGCAAAAGGATTATAAAAAAATGCATGCATGCATCAAAGTCATATAAAAATTTGGCATGACCTTGCCTAAAAATAGGACATATTGAGTTTGCTCGAAATTCGCAGAAATGGAAATAAATCGACATTTCGGCAAAACGTAAGCATCTCACAGGGCATGTCACTCACACAAATACCTTCATATCGCAAAGATACATATTCCCATTAATGCACAACTTTTTACTCACCTATATCCGAGAGAGATTGTGCATGACTAAATAAATAGCTAGATCTAGTTGTTGTGAGGAGAGATGACTCTAGCTAACTAGTGGAGAGGGAGAGAGATGACCTAGCTAGCTAGAACTATATGTATGGAAGGAGGGAGAGCCAAATAAATGTCGAAGGTAGAGTTAGAAGAGGCCATTTATGGAGGATAATTAGGGTGGAGGGGGCCTTAATGGGGAGAGAAGAGAGGTAGAAAGAAGAGAGAAGAAGGGCTACAATGGTGGAGAAGAAACTTAGAGAGAGGAGAGGAGAAAAGAGGGGAGAGGGCAAAGGGGGAAGGGGAGAGGGGTGTGTGTGTGTGGGTGAAAGCTGCCCACAGCCATGTGTAGCAGTAGCGCTTTTTGTAAAGTAGTGCTACTGCTAAGTGCGGCCAATAGAAGTAGCGGAGCTTCCAGTCGAGCGCTACTTCTATTAGACTTAGCAGAAACGCTTTTTACATGCACATGCTGCTACTACCGCTACCGTCGGTGGCCTTGTTGGGCCACGTTCAGCAGTAGCGCTTTTCGCATATTAAGCGCTACTGCTGAGGCCATTGTCAGTAGCGCTTAGCAGAGCCAGTGCTACTACTAAGTAGCAACATCACGTGTTATTTTCTAGCGTTACTACTAGGCTCCTACCTATAGGGCTTTTCCTACTAGTGCCTCGGACATACTGTGCATGACCTCATCTATTTACATCTTGGTGGAAGGGGCCTCAAGCTCTCGCAGACTATCACTTGGTTTGATCAAATTTTGAAGCAACAAAGGATTGTGAGTGGCTTGAATAATACTCATTCTTTATTTAAATGCTTTAAATATAATAGCAACCTAAGTATGATGATCATGATGTTCAATGCCATTCGCATCTTCCAACATAGCAATGTGATTCTTTCTATGCTTGATTGTAGCACTACCTTTAAATAATCTTGTGTTGGCCTCTCCAAACTTTAATATTATCGATGGTGGCTCTTTGTTTCCAGTATGTCTTTTGGAGTATCAAGGTCTTCCCAAAATGTTGCTTTAGAATAAGCCTGCCATTTATATTCTTTCGTACGAAGATGAATTATTCAAGATTATCATATAGGAGAATGACCTCATTTGTATTTGCAATGATCATCTTCAAATCAAATATGTTGTTGATTAAGTATTTTCCGTCATCTTTTTCTTCTTCTTGCGGGTAGTATTTTCCTTCATTTTTTAAATATATCTAACGCGCATTATTGTAGTGAGAATATGTGAGAGTTGGTTGATTTCTACTACTACCCCAACATAATAATAACATGTCTAGCTAAAATATTTATCCATAACTACCAATATAGCATTTCGTTAAGGTACCCATAGAAATATTTTACATCAAATATGATGGTGCTATTTCTTAAGGTATTCAAACCTAAGTTATGACAAATTTTAATAGCTACATTATTCCTATAGAAGAATCGACATGCATATCAGATACACCAGATTTAACCACTAAGAATCTATATGCAGTGCTCCGTTGAGCATAACCTATAAAGACACGGTCCAATATATATGGTCTGAGTTTGCAATTCTTGGGGCCAAGCATCCTCATGTGCGCAATTAAGGAAGTGATGGTTTTCTCCAAACTCACTCCTCATAAGGGGTTTTCTCTTCATTCTTGTTTGGAACTCTATTCAGGACAAGACATGAACTTAATAGAGCCCCTGCCATCATGCCTTAGATAAACCAGAAGTGTCTAACATGGCATTCACCAAGTCAATCCACGTGCTATTTTTCCTCTTGGAAACTTCATTCGATTGGGGTGAATAGGGAGGTGTCCTCTCGTGAATAATACTGGGTTCCTCACAAAATTCATCAGATACTTTTGGAAAATACTCTCCACCACGATCTTACCTAAGATGCTTGATATTTCTCTCTAGTTGATTTTCAACTTCACTTTTATAGATTTGAAAATAGTCTAAAGCTTCGTCTTTAGTTTGCAACAAATAAAGATAGGGAAATCTAGTTGCATCATCAATCAACGTCATGAAATATCTGTTTTCATCTTTTGTCAACATACCATTCATCTCACATAGATCAAAATGTATGAGTGCTAGATGTGCCAAGTTTATCTCCTCGATGGCCGTGTGGGGCTTTCGACATTGCTTCAACTGCACACAACTATGCCACTTAGAACCTTTTGCATGAGTGAAATTTGGAATCAATCATACTACATAGCCCAGACATTAAACCAAAATTCATGTGACATAAACTAGAGTGCGAGATGCTTCCATCATCATTAACACCAGCAAAAATTTGGTGTATTGAATTATTGCAAAAATCAACAAGAGAAAAGCGAAGCAAGCCTCCGCACTCATAGCATTTGCCTATAAATAGTCGAAATCTTGACACGGTTACTTTATTCAACTCTAGAACTACCTTCAACCCATCTCAACATAGAAGAGATATTCTAACTAGATTCTTGTTCATAGTAGGGACATGTTTCACATTCATTAGTTGCATGGTCTTCCTTGAAGTGAACTTAAGATCCAATATGCTAATGCCACAAATAGAAGTTGGTGACCATTTACCCATTAGTACGGAGGAATCTCTTGTAGCCTAATAAGAAGTAAACAAAGAGATGTCACCACACACATGAACTTTAGCACCCAAATCAATCCACCAAAAAGATGATTGAAATATTGAAAGCACAATAGGTAAATTACCATACCCACCAGTATTGCTAGCAGTCACCATGTTGACAGTCTTGGAGCTTGTTTTCCCTCCATGGTCTGCACATTTTGGGTATTCGTTGGAAAAGTTCCCGGGCTGCCCACACGCGTAACCCTCTAACTCAGCCTTGTTAAACTTCTTCTGGAATGTAGTAGTCTTCATAGGCTTGTTAAAATTGACTTGTTGTTCCCTTTATTCTTGTTCTGTGGGTACCTCTTCACCATATTGGCGATAGGATGACCCTCACTTTCTTTCTCAGTAGTTTTTTAACCCGATCTTTCTCTTGAACATGAACAAATGCAATCAGATTTTTGACCCATATATCCTATATCTTATGTTTCCGAGTTGTGGTAAAATTCCTCCATGAAGGAGGTAACTTTGCAATCATGCACGCAACCACGAATTTATCGGGTAGAACACACATAAGGAGTTTCAATTCCTTCAGGATGCACTGTATCTCATGAGCTTGTTTAACCTCAAAATGGTTATTCACCATCCGTTGCACCGAATATAGCATTCCCTACATCCACAATGTATTTCCATGTTTGAAAGTGCATTTGGCACTTAATTATATTTTCATATGACGACAATATGGTTAGAGAAGTAAAACCAATTGCTAAAGTTTTTCTTAGGATATTGGTTCCATGAAGTTCTTAATGGAGGTGTGCGATACGTCCTATTTAAATAATGATTTACTATTAATATTTATAATGTTTGTAGGCATTATTTTACTTTATGATGCAATCCTTATACATTATATCTCTTATTCTACAAGGTTTATACAAAGAAGGAAATTACCAGCAACTGGAATTCTAGACCTGGAAGGCTATGGAAAAGATGGAAATCTTCTAGACTCCAAATGACCTGAAGCTTCATAGAGAATTTTATTGAATATATAAGCAATACTAGAATGAAGAAGTACCTGAGGGGTCCCACCACTGCTACGTCTCCGTCGTATCTACTTTTCCGAACTCTTTTGCCCTTGTTTTGGACTCTAACTTGCATGATTTGAATGGAACTAACCCGGACTAACGTTGTTTTCAGCAGAATTGCCATGGTGTTGTTTTTGTGAAGAAATAAAAGTTCTCGGAATGTCCTGAAAATTTACGGAGAATTTTTCTGGAATTAATGAAAAATACTTGCGCAAAGATCCACCGGAGGTGGTGTGCCAGTGGGCCACAAACCCCTGGGCCGCGGCCACCCCCCTAGGTCGCGCTGTGAGGTCTTGTGGGGCCTACGTGGCACCGGCGCCCCCGAACTCAGCTCTATTTATTCCGTCTCGCCCAGAAAAAAATTAGAGAGAAAGACTCATCGCGTTTTATGATACGGAGGCGCCGCGACCTCTTGTTCTTCATCTGAACGACAGATCTGGAGCTCGTTTTGGGCTCCAGAGATCTATCATGTAATCTATCATGTAATCGAGTTAGTTTTGATAGGGATTGATCCCTAGTATCCACTATGTTCTGAGATTGATGTTGCTTTTACTTTGCCATGCTTAATGCTTGTCACTAGGGCCCGAGTGCCATGATTTCAGATCTGAACCTATTATGTTGTCGCCAATATATATGTGTTTTAGATCCTATCTTGCAAGTTGTAGTCACCTACTATGTGTTATGACCCGGCAACCCCGGAGTGACAATAGACGGAACCACTCCTGGAGATGACCATCGTATGAGGAGTTCATGTATTCATCGAGTGTTAATGCGTTGGTCCCGTTCTTTATTAAAAGGAGAACCTTAATATCCCGTAGTTTCCATTAGGACCCCGCTGCCACGGGAGAGATGGATAATAGATGTCATGCAAGTTCTTTTCCCTAAGCACGTATGACTACATACGGAATACATGCCTACATTAGATTGACGAACGGGAGCTAGTTACTTATCTCTCTGTGTTATAGCTGTTACATGATGAATCACATCCCGTATACTCATCCATCACCGATCCACTACCTACGAGTCTTTTACTACTGGTCCTTGCTACGTTACTTTGCTGCTACTGTTGTCGCTAGTGTTGTTACTCTGTTGTTACTACTGTTGCTGCTACTGTTGTCATTACTGCTGTTCCTTGCTACTGCTGTCACTACCACTGTTACTATGCTGCTACTTGTTGCAAGACTTTTTTGGAGCCGTTGCCGGGGAAGAATAGTCCCCCATCCACGTGCTATTCACTGGCGCCATTGATACAACAAGTTAGGAATAGTCTGCCGTCAACAGATCCTTTTCTGACACCGTTGCTATCATACCACTTTTCTACTGATACTTTGCTTGGAGACACTAATCTTTCACTTGTGGGTTATCAAGAATACTCTACCCTCGAAAATTGTTGCGATCCCCTACACTTGTGGGTTATCAAGAATATTTTCTGGCGCCGTTGTCGGGGCAGCACAGCTATATTCTCTGAGTCTCTTGGGATTGACGTCTCCTGGTCACTATGAGGAATCCGAAAGATCCAAGAACTAAAATCTTGCCTTCCACTACGAGGAGAGGTAAGGAACTGCCATCTAGCTCTGCACTTGATTCACCTTCAGTTTTGAGTAAGTTTGCGACTTCGCCTCCTGCTAGAAATCTTGATATGTCGCATGTGCTTGATGTTGCTACTTCTGCTGCCCATGATGCTTATGATGATGCTATGCTTGATACTATTCCTGATGATGCTATGCTTGATACTGTGCCTGATGATGCTATGCTTGATACTATGCCTGATGATGCTATGCATGATACTGCTTTGCCACTAGGTGCATTCCTTGATGCACAAATTGCTAGAGTTGCTGCTAGACATGATGATACTTCTGAAACTACTCATACTATTGAAGTAGAGCCTGCTACTATGCCTGAATTGCCTGTTATGCCTGAACGCTATGTTATGGAGGGAGAGATAGCTGAGGACTTTCTTGCGTGTAAGGATAGCTATGATGTTGAGAAATTACTGCGCAAGTGGAAAGAAAAATATCTGAACGCTAGGATGAAATACGACCCGAAGTTTGCTACTTCGCCTATCTTTGTGACCGATAAGGATTACGAATTCTCTGTCGATCCTGAGTTAATCACTCTGGTCGAATCTGATCCTTTTCACGGTTATGAGTCTGAAACGGTTGTAGCCCATCTTACCAAACTGCACGATATAGCCACCCTATTCACTAGTGAGGAAAAGATCTGCCACTACTATATCCTCAAGTTGTTTCCTTTCTCGCTAAAGGATGATGCTAAGACCTGGTTCACTTCTCCTGCTCCTGGTTGTGTGCGTAGCCCCCAGGATATGGTCTACTACTTCTTTGAAAAATATTTCCCTGCCCATAAGAAGCAAGCTCCCTTGCAGGAAATATACAACTTTGCTAAAGCTGAAGAAGAGAGTCTCCCACAAGCTTGGGGGAGGCTCATCCAGCTACTGAATGCTTTGCCTGATCACCCTCTTGAGAAGAATGAAATATTTGATATCTTCTATAATGGACTTACCGATGCTTCCAAAGACCACCTAGATAGTTGTGCTGGTTGTGTTTCTAGGGAACGAACCGTAGAACAAGCTGAGATTCTACTGAATAACATCTTGTGCAATGAGGATGCTTGGACTATTCCTGAACCACCTCCTAAGCCAACTCCAGAGAAAAGAGGTATTCTATTCCTCAGTCCTGAAGATATGCAAGAAGCTAAGAAATCTATGCGAGAGAAAGGCATTAAATCTGAAGATGTCAAAAATCTACCAGCTATCGAAGAGATCCATGGTCTCGATAACCCGATACAGGTAGTAGAATTAAATTCTCTGCGTAGGATCAATGAGAGTGATATTCCTTTTGATAAACCTGCTAGCCTATGCATGGATGAATTTGATAACTTTCTTGCCAAACAACAGAGTTTCAATGATTATGTTAGAAGACAATTGGAACAGAATGCTCCTATGCTTAGTCATTTAAGTGCTTGTGTGGACAGAAATTTCAATGATCTTAAGCTTCTGAGTAAACATGCCTCTATGGTCACTACTCAGGTAGAACAAGTACTTAAAGCTCAAAATGACTTGCTCAATGAGCTGAATGACAATTCCGTCAGAGTCGTTACTAGAGGCGGTAGAATGACCCAGGAACCTCTGTATCCTGAGGGTCATTCGAAGAGAGTTGAACAAGATTCTCAAGGAGTTAGCACTGATGCACCTAGTCATCCTAGAAAGAAGAAGAAAGATGATAGGAACCTGCACGCTAGCAACCCTGTTGCTGCTACCCTAAGAGTCCAAACGATGCCTCTGTCTCTAATGCTAAAACGCAATCTGGTGATGAACATGAGCCTAATGATAATATCAATAGTGATGTTCATGAAGATGCTCAACCTAGCAATGATAAGGATGTGGAGATTGAACCTATTGATCTTGATAACGCACAGCCTAAGAATAGAAGATATGATAAGAATGACTTCGCTGCAAGGAAGCATGGTAAAAAAGGGATCCATGGGTTCAGAAACCTATGCCCTTTCCTCCCAAACCATCCAAGAAAAAGGATGATGAGGATTTTAAGCGATTCATTGAAATGACCAGACATGTCTTTCTGCAAAAGCGTTTGACAGATATGCTCTAAATGTCTCAATATGCTAAGTATATGAAAGATATTGTGACTAATAAGAGGAGGATACCTGGGGTTGAGATTTCCACCATGCTTGCTGATTATACCTTCAAGGATGGAACTCCTAAGAAACTAGGTGATCCCGGCGTGCCCACTATACCTTGCTCCATTAAAGGCAACTACGTTAGAACAGCGTTATGCGACCTTGGAGCCGGTGTTAGTGTTATGCCTCTCTCTCTCTTTATCATAGACTTGAACTAGACAAGTTGACACCCAGTGAAATCTCTCTGCAAATTGCCGACAAATCAATTGCTTTCCCTATCGGCATTTGCGAGGATGTGCCTGTTGTGGTTGCTAACGTCACCATCTTGACAGACTTAGTTATCTTGGATATTCCCGAGGACGATGCCATGGTGGTCATCCTCGAAAGACCCTTTTTAAACACTGCAGGGGCTGTTATAGATTGCAACAAAGGCAATATCACTTTCCATGTCAATAGTAATGAGCATACGGTGCACTTTCCGAAGAAACAATATCGAGTACATTGCATCAATGCTATCGAAAAAACTTCATCGATTCTTATTGGGAGCTTTGAATGCCCTATACCTCGCGTCAAGATGAAGTATGATTTGCTTGTTGGGGAGATACACATCCCCATTGAGGTGACCTAGTGACTGTTCGAAAATTCTCCGTTCTCTTTTGCGATTTGAAAAGGTTTGTCAAAGAGGCTTGATCAACCTCATTGACGGATTTCTTTCGATGACCATGAGATGGATGAATCGAGGAGTCACAAACCTCTGTTCCAAGCTTTCACCTTCGGTTGCTTAGAAGAAAAATGATAGATTTAGTTTAGTTTTCCCTATTTTCTATTTTAGCGTTCGGTGGAAAAGTACCCCGAAAATAAAAGTTCTCCGAACGTCCTGAAAATCAAGTATGATTTTTTCTGGAATTTTTAAAAAATTCTAAGACAAAGAGCTTGTCTCGGGGCTGCACCAGTGGGCCACAAGCCCTGATGGCATGGGCACCCCCCTGGCCGCGCCACCCAGGCTTGTGGGGCCCACAGGCACCCCCTCCACTCATTCTTGCTCTCATGTGGTTCTCCTACCTCCATAAAAAAATCGTTTCGCAGCTCAAACCCGTGTTCTTGCTCCTCTTGCAGGGATTTTCGATCTCTTTTCTCAAATCACTGTTCTCCGAACTGTTTTGGGGAAATTACTCCTTGGTAAGTGACTCCTCCATTGGTCCAATTAGTTTTTGCTCTAGTGCCTTATACTCCGCGTATTTTGCTGCCTTGGTGACCATGTTCTTGAGCTTTGCATGCTAATTCTAGCTGGTCCCAAGTAGTTTTGATGTGTAATATGGCCTCTAGGGACTTGTGGCACTAGTTGCTACGAGTTTAGTTGAGCCTTATTCACTTTTCCTTAGAATCACTAAAAATTTCAGAAATTTTCAGAGATAGAAAAGGGAAAATATGAGGAGGTTCTAAAGAGGCTCTTCAAGCCGTGACCCCAAGGATCATGGGAGTGAGAAGAAGCCCAAGTATCTCGTCCCTCGAGTCGTAGAAGTTCGAGCTTGCGAGTGGCCAAGTGATACGTCTCCGTCGTATCTACTTTTCTGAACTCTTTTGCCCTTGTTTTGGACTCTAATTTGGATGATTTGAATGGAAATAACCCGGACTGACGCTCTTTTCAGCCGAATTGACATGGTGTTGTTTTTGTGCAGAAATAGAAGTTCTCGGAATGTCCTGAAAATTTACGGAGATTTTTTCTGGAATAAAAGAAAAATACCTGCGTAAAGATCCACCAGAGGGGCGTGCCTGTGGGCCACAAGCCCATAGGCCACGGCCACCCCCCTAGGCCGCACCGTGAGGGCTTGTGGGGCCCACGTGGCACCAGCGCCCCCAAACTCAGCTCTCTTTATTCCTTCTCGCCTGGAAAAAAATGAGAGAGAAGGATTCATCGCGTTTTACAATACGGAGGCACCGCCACCTCCTGTTCTTCATTTGGAGGACATATCTGGAGTCCGTTTTGTGCTCCGGAGAGGGGAAATCGTCGCCATCATCATCATCAACCTTCCTCCATCGACAATTCCATGATGCTCTTCACCGTTCGTGAGTAATCTCATCTTAGGCTTGCTGGACGGTGATGAGTTGGATGAGATCTATCATGTAATCGAGTTAGTTTTGATGGGGATTGATCCCTAGTATCCACTATGTTCTGAGATTGATGTTGCTACTATTTTGCCATGCTTAATGCTTGTCACTAGGGCCCGAGTGCCATGATTTCAGATCTGAACCTATTATGTTGTCGCCAATATATGTGTGTTTTAGATCCTATCTTGCAAGTGCTAGTCACCTACTATGTGTTATGACCCGGCAACCCCGGAGTGACAATAGACGGAACCACTCTCGGAGATGACCATAGTATGAGGAGTTCATGTATTCACCGAGTGTTAATGCGTTGGCCCGGTTCTTTATTAAAAGGAGAACCTTAATATCCCGTAGTTTCCGTTAGGACCCCGCTGCCACGGGAGGGATGGATAATAGATGTCATGCAAGTTCTTTTCCCTAAGCACGTATGACTACATACGGAATACATGCCTACATTAGGTTGACGAACGGGAGCTAGTTACTTATCTCTCCGTGTTATAGCTGTTACATGATGAATCACATCCGGTATACTCATCCATCACCGATCCACTGCCTACGAGTCTTTTACTACTAGTCCTTGCTACGTTACTTTGCTGCTACTGCTGTCGCTACTGATGTTACTACTGTTGCTGCTACTGCTATCATTACTGATGTTCCTTGCTACTGATGTCACTACTGCTGTTACTTCGCTGCTACTTGTTGCAAGACATTTCTGGAGCCGTTGCCGGGGAAGAATAGTCCCCCTTCCACGTGCTATTTACTGGCGCCATTGATACAACAAGTTAGGAATAGTCTGCCATCAATAGATCCTTTTCTCACACCGTTGCTATCATACCGCTTTGCTACTGATACTTTGCTTGGAGACACTAATCTTTCAGGTCTGGTTGAAACTAACAAACTCAACTGCTAATACTTGAGAATATTCTTTCGTTTCCCCTTTTGTCGAATCAATAAATTTGGGTTGAATACTCTACCCTCGAAAACTGTTGTGATCCCCTACACTTGTGGGGTTATCAACCACCTACCCACAAGTCAAGAGGGCGCGACCACCCCCTCGGCATGCACTGATGCCTTGTAGGTCCCACGGGCGGCTTCCGATGCCCATCTTCTTCTATATGAAGGGTTTTGACCTAGAAAAGTAGGAGAGGACTTTCAGAATGAAGCGCCTCCGTCATGAGGCGGAACCTGGACATGAGCACATTTGCTCTCTAGCAGAGCGATTTTGCAAGGTAAACTTCCCTCCGGGAGGGGGAAACCGAAGCCATCCTCATCACCAACACTTCCTCCTTCATGGTTGGAGCAATCTTCATCAACATCTTCACGAGCACCATATCATCTCAAACCGCTAGTTCATCTCTTGTATTCAATCTTTGTCTCAAAACCACAGAATGGTACGTGTGGGTTGCTAGTAGTGTTGATTACATATTTTAGTTGATGTTAGTTGTTTTATTTGGTGGAAGATTATATGTTTAGATCCTTATTGATATTCAATACTCCTCTAATATTGAACATGGGCATGCTTTGTGAGTATTTTCTTTTATTCTTGAGGACATGAGAGAAGTCTTGTTCTAAGTAATCATGTCAAGTTGGTATTCGTTCAATATTTTTATGATATGTATGTTGTTGCTTCCTTTAATGGTGTCATGCGAACGTTGACTACATGAAACTTCACCATACATCGGACTAAGGGAAGACATTGTGGATTAATAAGTAGATGATGGGTTGCCAGAGTGATACTCCGTCCGTAAAATAATATAAGAGCATTTAGAACACTATTTTAGTAATCTAAACGCTCTTATATTAATTTACAAAGGGAGTAGAAGCTTAAACCCTAGTTTATTCGTTATTGTGTAAGGGGCTGATTTGGATCCCTATGTTTCTTGTTATGGTTCAATTTATCTTAATTCTTCTTGCACAGTTCAATATGCTTGCAAGAGGGGTTAATCATAAGTGGGTTGCTTGTTCAAGTAAGAACAACACCCAAGCACTGCTCCACCCATATATCAAATTATCAAGTAACAAATGTGAATCAACTAAACATGATGAACGTGACTACATGGCGATTCCAATGTGTACTCGGGAGCACTTTTCTTAATATAAGAGAACTTCCCGGCTTCTCCTCTGCTATAGAAAGGATTGGCAGACCTTACTGAACCTTAGTTACAATTGTTACTTATTACTTGTTACAAATTACCTTGCTACAGAACTGTCTATCATTGTTACTTACAACACTTGCACATCATACCTTGCTGAAAACCGCTTGCCATTTCCTTCTACTCCTCGTTAAGTTTGACACTCTTACTATCAAAAGGATTAGGATTTATCCCCTATACTTTTGGGTAATCAAGACTATTTTTTGGCACCATTGCTGGGGGGTGAAGTGCCTTTGGTAAGTGGAATTTGGTAAGGAATCATTTTTACTACGTGCTGAAATTTATTGTTGCTTGGAACTATGGAGGATAATACTCTGAGGGGCATGTTCGCGGTATCTTCACCACAACCAGAAGTGGAAAGGGCCGATCCTCAACCTACTTAACTTACTGAAAATATTTATTATGAAATTCCTTTGGGTATGTTAGAGAAACTTCTAGCTAATCCTTATGGAGGAGATGGAACAACTCATCTTGATTTGCACTTGATATGTATAGGTGAAATTTTTGGATTATTTAACCTTGTAGGTTTATCCGAAGATGGAGTTAATAAGAAGGTACTCCCTTTATCATTGGAGGGAAATGAATTGATTTTGTACATGCTATTTGATCACACTCAAACATCTGATTGGAATCGATTGAAGCTGGAATTTCTCCAAAAGTTTTATCCTATGCATTTGGTTCATCATGATTGGAACTATATATGTATATATATATATATATGTATATATATATATATAAATTATCTCTCAATCTTGGGGGATAATTAAGTCTATGACACACACATGCCCCAATCATGAGCTCTCAAGAGAAATAATTATACAAAACTTTTATGCTCGGCTTTGTCATGATAATCAATCGATGCTTGATTCTACTTCTATTGGTTGCTTTATCAAGAAAATTATGTAATTCAAATGGGACCTTCTGAAAGAATGAAATGTAACTTGTAGGATTTGGAATTCGACAAAGATAAAGAGTTAGGTATAAAGCTTATGTTTGTTTTTGTTAAATCTTTTATGGAAACCGATGCTTTTCATAAGTTTAGTACTACATATGGACTTGACTTTGAGATACTAGCTTCCTTTTGTGAATCATTTGCTACTCATGTTGATATCCCTAAGGAGAAGTGGCTTAAATTTCATCCACCTATCAAATAATTTTTGGATGAACCTGTTATAGTTAAAGATGAAACAATCATCTAGAATGATGATCCGATTGTGCCTACTCCTTACATTGAGAAAGCACCATTACTTGTAAGGATTAAGGAACATGATAAGACTACAAGCATGGTTAATAAAAGTAATATTAGAACACCTAACCCAGACTATAACCATGTTAATAAAAGTAATATTAGAACACCTAAACCCTCTAAACAAAATAAATGTACAACCTAATAATGCTATAGTTAAGGAGCTCTGGGTTAATAATATTGATGGGCATGTTATTTACTTTTGTGATGTGGCTTCTAGGATTGCAAAACCTATTAGAAATGAACATGATACGTTAGATAAGAATAAATCAGTCGTTGGCATGCCTCTTGTTTTTGTTAAAATTGGAGATCATTGCTATCATGGTTTGCGTGATATGGGTGCTAGTGTGAGTGCTATCCCTTTTACTTTGTATCAAGAAATTATGAATGATATAACACCTTATGAGATTGAACATATTGATGCTACCATTAAACTTGCAAATAGAGATACTATTTCACCACTTGGGATTCTTCGAGATGTTGAAATCTTGTGTTGAAAAATGAAATACCCTACTGATTTCTTAGTACTTGCTTCACTACAAGATAAGTTTTGTCCCATTATATTGTAGCGACCCGACTCAAGACGAGTCAAGCCTCTGTGTTTCTGTGCCATCTCTGGATCAGTATGCTGGCACACACAGTACATCAATGTATATATCAAAGTGCAATCACATGTAAATAGCGTAAAACTGATATATACCTTAAATATCTCAGCGGAAGCAGTCAAGGGAGTGGAGTCCCAATAAACACCAACGGCAAGTTGAGTGTAGACCGTAACCCTGAATCGTACTCTTACTCGTCGAAGAAAATATCTGCAACATAAGACGTTGCAGCCGTGTAGGTCAGCATATTGAATATGCCGGCAAGTCACATAAGAGAGGGGTGAAAAGTAATCATCTATACTATATGCATATATGGTAGGTGGGGCTATAAGTTTTTAGCGAAAAGCAAGTTTTCTCCTACATCAAGAGAGGGCTAAAAGCAAAATGTTACTACATTGTTGGTTGTTAACGAGATGGTTCCACCAACCAATTCGCGTACCCATGTTGTCAATAATACCCACATCAATATTGTTATTTGTGTTGAGAATTTCAGATAACTTCAGTTCCTTTGGCTCAAGTTGTCCATGACCGTGGACACGGCTAATCGATTAGGTTTGAGTACTCTGCAGAGTTTTGCACACGTTCCCCACAAGATTTGATCGCCTCTGTGTATGTCCTCGCACTTCAGGGTGTTTGAAGACCGGATGATCAAAACATGGTCTTTCAACGGGTCCCTCTGAATCCCTATCGGTGCCCATCCAATCCTACCGTTCTTCTACATCTGCTAGCACCGCCTGTCCAGAGTCGTCGTGTTGTCCAACCAAGCCAGAGCCCATAATGACTTGTGGCTGTGCAGGTAAGCCTTGGGTCTTGAAAATATCCATCCGTCTCTTTGAGCCTGGGTGAAGCTTCCGCAGGATGTCATGGCCTCTCCAGCATCCCTGGTCATCCACTGGGTTCTCCAGGGAGCCGATCAACCGTCCTTCACCCAGAGTTGCATTGCGTCCGAGGTCTTGAAAATCTTGTCTTAACCGGTCTTGATTATTTAATCAACCTCGCATCACTCGTGTTATGCACTCAACCGAAATCCCGTCTACTCAAGCATAGCAATATGAAATTTGTCGTCCCGGGGCCAAGTATCGGGGTTGTTGGGTGCCTACCACATGATACTACAATTTATACTAAAATTCCCAAGTACCTAAGCAGCATGCAATTTGGGCATACGATGGTAGAACTACGATGCATAAACATAGGTGATAGTATGATCAAAGTGACTTGCTTGGTGATGTTGACGAAGAAGAATTTTCGTTCTCGGGAAATACGTGATAGAACTATTCGTCACTCTCCGATGAAATCTATACAATCAAACATTGTATTCACATAAGCACTCACACTAGCAATCATTCTAGCAATCAATTAACAAACAGCAATAAAAGTTGATGCAATCAAAAATCAATAAGAGAGAGCGGATAAAAATCCAAAGGAAACTTTAAAGAAGCTAGGAAGCCTTCTACTACATCAAACACTATATAGTTTTTCTTCTAACTGAAAATAAAACACTAAAATAGAAAAAATAACAGAAAAAAATATAAAATAACTAAGATAACAGAAGTAAAATTTACAAAACAATATTTTTTTATAAGTATTTTCGAAATAGGAAATCAAACTAGCAATGCAATCAATTCGCAAGTTAGTATAGAACTAGAGTTGATTCCATGCAAATAAATAAGAATAAATAAAATAAAATTTTGTTGTTGTTGAAAAGTTACTGGTAAATATAAAAAAATATATAACTTGTCACAATTACAAAAAAAACAAATTAAGAACAAATAATACAAAAGAAATAGCAAGAAAACAAAAAAGGCTAAAACAGAATCTGTTTTGCTTAAAACCCTAAGCAAAAATATATAAAAAAATAGAAACTTAAACTACTGAATGATATGATCAATACGAAGCAGCAGCAAAAATAATCAAATTAAAAGCTATTTTTAAACTCCCGGAATAAGCAAAACAAGCTTTAACTCAAATCTGATCTAACTCAATTTTTATAAATCCAAACATAGCCAAATTATATATCTACACAAACTACATAAAATTTGTGATCCAACGCAAAAACAATCACCTAATTCGGAGTTATAGACTAATAGATATGAATTTTCTAAGATTGCAATTTTCTGAAAAAACTGCAATACGGGATTTCGTGAATCTCACCATGGGTGACAGAGAGGAAGAACTCCGGCGAGGTAGCTGCTCCGACGAGGTGGGGAGGTCACCGGCGGGGTGGGGAATCGGTGGAGGAGGGGTGGGGCGTGCAGGGGTGTGGTGCAGCGAGGGTAGGGGCCATGGGGAGGTCGGCAGGGAGCTCCTGGACTCGACCGGGGCAGGGTTACTCCGGCGAGGTGGCCGGCAGCTAGAGGCGATGAGGGTGGCGTCTCTTTGGGAAAATGGAACGAGGACGCCGGGTGGGTTCTTATAGGGGGCTCGGGAGGAGCTGGGATGGAAGGGAGAGGGAGATCGGGAAGACATGATTTCCGTGTCCATGGCTAAGGAAGGTCCTATGCACGTGAGGAAGGAGATAGAGGAAGAAGAAGATCCTGTTGGGCCAGTTTTTGAAAAGGTCTTAATGGGCCACCGTTTATTTCCATTTAAACATGATTTCTTTCCTTTTTCAAAACTAGGAAACTAAAACGATAAAAGGGAAATCAAATCAATTAGGAATATAGAGTTTCTATATACTAAAATTATCACAAAAATAAAATCTAAATGATGGGCATTTTTCCACGGCCAAAATAAAAACTAAAAAAAATGTTTTTTCCAAAAAATCCCTAAAAGCATTTTTTCTTTTTGCAATTATTTTCTCAAATTAAATTTTGGTTTTTGCTTGGCTCAAATGTTTTCAAAAGTGCCTCACATGTTGGAGGGTCATTTTGCTTGCAAGAAATTATTTCCGGCACTTCTTGCACGAAGAAAACAAATAGAAATGCAAAAGAATTCAAACGCAAATCTCCGTTCAAATTCTTTATAGTTGAAGAAGTCACGCCATCTTCTCTCTTTGATTTTAAATGATTGAATATGAATTCACCCTAAACCCTAAGTCATTTTATTCCCTCTCATTCAAAAGTTTTGAAAAGTTTCAAATTCTCACTCAAGTTTCAATCACTCAAGCAAGCAAACAAACAAACTAATAATTTTATTAACAATCCAAAATTTGGGATGTTACATATATTTGGTAGGCCTTTCTTGAATATTGATAATGCTGAGATTGATTATGTTAAAGAAAATATTAAAGTCAGTTTTGGTGATGTATCTCATGAGTTTAATTTCTCTAAGTTTTGTAGACAGCCACATGAGAAAGAATTATCTAGTAAAGATGGAATTATTGGTCTTGCTTCTATTGTCGTTCCTCCTTCTAATCTACTAGAACAATATTTGCTAGATCATGAAAATGATATGCATATGAATGAAATAGATGAGATATTCTTTAAACAAGCACCTATCATTAAACAAAATTTGCTTTTTGACATTCTAGGAGATCATCACCCACCTATGGTTGATCACATGTTTGAATTAAAGAAATCACCTCGTACACTGAAATGTGCTTATCTTGATGAAAAGAAGATATATCCAGTTATTTTAGTGCTAACCTTTCAGAGCATGAAGAGAAGAGATTACTTAAAACTCTGAAGAACCACCGAGCTGCTATTGGATATACTCTTGATGACCTTAAGGGCGTAGTCCCACTCTATTTTGAACATGATTAATACCGAACTGGATGCGAAACTCGTCATTGATGATCAATGTCGTCTAAATCCTTAAATAAACAAAGTGGTATGGACTGAAGTATTAAAGCTTCTCGAGGCACCTATAATTTATTCCATAACAAATAGTAGATGGGTAAGTAATGGTCATTGTGTTCCTATAAAATCAGGTGTAACCGTTGTTCCCAAAGATAAAAATGAATTTATCCCACAAAGAATCGTAACTGGTTATAGATGGTAATAGATTTCAGGAAATTAAACAAATCTATTAGAAAAGGTCAGTACCCCTTGCCTTTCATTGATCAAATTTTTGAAAGATTGTCTAAGCATACACATTTTTTGCATTCTTGATGGATACTCTTGTTTTTCTCCAATACCTATGTCAAAAGAAGATCAAGAGAGTACTACTTGTAGTTGTCCTTTTGGAACTTATTCTTATAGATGTATTCATATTGGTTTATGTAATGCACCTGCTACCTTTGGAAGTTCTATGACCTATATATTTTCTGACTTGTGTGAAATTGTTGTTGAGTTATTCATGGATGATTTTTCCGTTTACGGGACTTATTTTGATGATTATTTAAGCAACCTTGAGCGAGTTTTTCATAGATGTGAAGAAATAAATTGTGTCTTGAATTGGGAGAACTGTTTCTTTATGGTGAATGAAGGTGATGGAGTCCTACATTAAGGGGTCCCCGGGGCGCCGTCCCATGGACCATATCATCGAAGTCCGAATAATTGACAACCTCGTACGCAGGAAGGAAGGCTCTGAAGGCTGGCGTGCACTCCAAGCTTGGAAGGACTAGCTCAGCTTATCCACCCCCGACTATAGTCAGTAACTTGTAAGCCCTAGGGTTCATGGTGTCTATATAAACCAGGGACAACCTACTCATGTAGGAAAGGCTAAATCATCTAAGATTTTGCATATACGGTCTCGAGGTAGATCTACTCTGTAATCATCTTCATCAATACAATCAAGCAGGACATAGGGTGTTACCTCCATAGGAGGGCCCGAACCAGGGTAAACCGTTGTCTCTCCCTCCTTCCTACAACCCATCGATCCAAGATCCACATTTTAGGACCCCCTACCCGAGATCTGTCGGTTTTGACACCGAGAGAAGGTATATTACTTGGTAAAATTTCAGAATGAAGTTTTGAGGTAGATAAAGCTAAAGTTGATGCAATTGAGCAAATGCCATGTGCTAAATATATAAACGGTATAAGAAATTTCCTTGGTCATGCTGGTTTCTATAGAAGATTTCTCAAGTATTTCTAGGCCACTAACTAATCTCCTTCAAAAGGACGTTTCATTTGTTTTTATGGTGATTGTGTAGAAAACTTTGAAATAATTAAGAAATCATTAATTTCTGCACCTATTGCTCAACCATGTGATTGGAACTTACCATTTGAAATTAAGTGTGATGCTAGTGATTATGCTATTGGTGTTGCTATAGGGCAAAGAGTTCATAAGAAATTGAATGTTATTCCTTCTGCTAGTAAAATTCTAGATGGTTCACAAAGAAATGATGCTGCTATCGAGAAAGAATATTTAGAAGTTGTGCTTGCTGTGTGATAAGTTTAGACCATGTACTAAAGTTACTATTCACATTAATCATGTTGCTATTAAATACTTTACACAAAGAAAGATGCTAAACCTTTACTAATTGGGTGGTTTGTTTTAATTCAAGAATTTGATTTGCATATTATTGATACTATATGATACCCCGACGTGTTGTTGCGGGAAACTTGCTAAAAGAATCATGCAAGTTGCTAAAAAATATTATAACTTATGGGAAGCTAATTTAAGCTCACAAATCAAAATGAAATATAAGAGTATAAAAAGAGAAAAAAATGCAGTAAAATTGTCATTCTTAACAAAAATGTGAATTTGAACTACATATATATGGTACATGCAACCAACACATATATTGTCAATATAAAATCTAATGCAAAAAGTAACTTAAGAGTAACATGCATGAATTAATGATGTGGTGCTTGCATGCATACAGTAATGAAAAAACAATGTAATTTATGACTTACATGCATGAGTTGCTCATGTGGAATATTTGCATGTCTAGGGAAAATAGCTAGTGTGTTGTAGCTATTTAGAAATACAAGATAAAGGGAGCTGAGAATCCTATAGAAGATAATTTGTCTCGGAAGGAAAATATTCTTGATGACCCAATGCCTCTTGATGATAGTTTTCCTGATGAACAATTAGTTGTGATAAATGATTCTCGTGATACTCATTGGTATGCAGACTATCCTAATTACATTGTTGCAAATTACATACCAACCAAATAAAAAGTTCTTCTTTGACTTAAGACATTACTTTTGAGTTGACCCACACTTATATAAAGGAGTAGATGGTGTTATTAGACATTTTGTACCTGAGCATGAACAGGAACAAATCATATGAAAGTGTCATTCCAAGGCATACAGAGGACCTTATGCTGGGCACAGAACAACACACAAGGTATTAGAGTCTGGTTTTTATTGGCCTACTCTTTCCAAATATGCACATAAGTTGTCCTTTCTTGTGATGAATGTCAAAGAATTGGTAAAACTGGTAGACGTTAGGAAATGCCTATGAATTATTCTCCCATTATTAAACCATTTGATCTTTGGGGATTTTATTATATGGGGCATTTTCCTTCCTCTAATGGTACACTAATATTGTAGTTGCTCTTGATTATGTTGCTAAGTTAGTAGAACCTATTCCAACTAGTAGTGCTGATCACAACACTTCTATTAAAATGCTTAAAGAAGTTATATTTCCCATGTTTGGAGTCCCTATATATTTAATGACTAGTGCTGGTTAACATTTTATTCATGGTGTTTTCCGTAAACTTGTAGCAAAATATGACGTTAATCATAGAATTGCATCACCTTATCATCCTCAGTCTAGTGTTCAAGTTGAATTGAGCAACAGAGAAATAAAATCGATGTTGCAAAATATTGTCAATAGATCTAGAAAGAATTGGTCTAAGAAACTTGATGATGCATTATGGGCTTATAGAACTCCTTACAGAAATCATATGGGCATGTCTCCATAGAAAGTGGTCTATGGAAAAGCATGTCAATTAGTTCTTGAGTTAGAACACAAGGCTTATTAGACAATTAAAGAACTTCACTACGATTTCAAACTTGCCGAAGAAAATAGGTTATTGTTTATTAGCTCTTTAGATGAATGGAGGACACAAGCTTATGAAAATGCCAAGCAAGTTTTGACCAGACAGAAAATCATTATATATACCCCCGTATGTTTCGACCACCGCATCGCAAGTTTCTCCTCTATTCTTGTTTCTGGTTATTTTCTCTGTCGGATATCAAGGGCCTGAAGCTATGTCGTCGTCCTCCTCCAACAATGTTGGGGACAATGCTTGGTTGCTGCGTATGGAGCTTTAAAGAGAAGGGACCGATGAACTTATCTTAGGAGAAGGCTCTTTTCACTCCATGGAAATGCAACCCCCGTTTGAGAGCGAGGCACACTGGCTGGCATCTCCACATCTCCAAATCATTGCACACCTATGTGCAGAAGAAGTCAAACAGTTCATGTTTTACAAGGTGAATCAAATCTAAGGAGGCCTCATGACATTTTACTTAGGAATCACTTTCCTAATCTAGTTCATAATTACGGGGATGGGAATACTTCCCGCGTGCATATACCGTCCAATCGGGTATCTCTCATCCAAGTGAAAGTGATACATGAAAGAACTCTTGGTTGCCGGAGAACTAACACCTTACGGTGGAAGTGCAAAGGAACACTACAGTGCTTCAACCGCTACTTCAGGAGATGCGGAGCCTCAAGGATGCCTTGCTGGCTATCATGGAAAGCAATCCTGCCACTTCATCACCACCATCACCCAAGAAGGAAACTTGAGTACACGGGTATGGGGACCACCCTTAGCTTATGCCAAGCTTGGGGGAGGTGCCCCGGTGTGGTATCACCATCACTTTTACCATCAATACCTATTTTAGTTTGATCCTTAATTATAATATAATTTAATAGAATAAACTATTAGTATGATTTAGTTTTGAGTGTTTTCTTCCTGATCTATCTATCGATGTAATTGAGCTTGATAGTTATATAATAAAGATTAGTTTGAGTTTGTTTGCATTAACCTCTGGCATCAATACTAGCAATGAAAAGAATATATAAAAGATCATGTGCTAATCCCATGGGGAGCAGTGATTTCACATAAAAAGAGTACGATTGGTAAAACTGGTTGGAAGTTGACAAACGTAGTATTATTAATTGATGCAATTTCATGAAAAAGTAATAACGGAAGAGAGGTTCCACATATAAATATACTATCTTGGTGATCTTTTATGATTGTGAGCCCCTATAAAATATTATATGCATGATCAACTAGTTGATGTTAGACAAGCAAGACAACATAATGACTTATGTTTGCTTATATTCACACAGAAGTTATATTGTTATGGATCCTCCAACATTTCGTGCTTGCTCATAACGCTTTGCTAGTGAAAACTTAGAACCAAGTAGAGATACTACTTGTGACTCTAAACCAAGTTTCATACCATGAGAGTCCACCATACATACCTATGGATTGAATAAGATCTTTCAAGTCAGTTGTCATCGGTGCATAAAGCAATAAATATTGCTCCTAAATATGTATGATCTTTTATTATAAGGGAAAATAAGCTTTGTACAATATTGTGATGGTTGCTATCATAAGGGGCAATATACAATGGCGTTCCTTTACATTATGACCTTGCATATCCAAATAAAAAGTGCACGCCAACCTATGCTTCCCTATGTGAAGGGCCTACCTTTTACTTTCATGTATTTAATTTTATGCATGAGTCATTGATGTTCATCCCTATTCCAACCATATTTATTCTCTACTTGGAAAAGAATCATGTGATGGGGAAAGATCCACACATATATATCTAATTGGATGGTGATTATGAGTTATTATTGTTTCATTATCCTCTAGATAAGTAGTTGGGTGATGAAAACTATAAACCCCCATCTTTCTATGTGTCTAATTGATGCTTTTTGTTTTACAAATATGATGTGAGTGTCAACAATCATAGAAGACTAAATGATAGTTGAGTATGCTAACTTGATAAACACAGCTCTCACATAGACTCTTTATGAAATATGGTGAATTGCAATTACTTCAATGACTAAGAACATAGCTTGTTAGTTTTGAATAAAGTGTGTGGTTTATATTTTAGCTTGTGAATATATTATCGCTTGTTCATGAGAAGTTTTATGATGATATATTGATGCTATGACAATGATGATGATGATATCATGTCCATATTTTTGTATTTATCGACACCTCTCTCTCTCTCTAATCATGTGGTCATTATTTCTGAGTACGGCTTTCGCTTGAGCACAAGCAAGGTCTAAGATTGGGGGAGTTGATATGTCCATTTTGCATCATGATTACCTATTGATATTTATAATACTTTTAGACATTTTGCATCCTAATAGCTTTTCTCTCTTATTTTACTAGGTTTATACAAAGGTGGAAATTACCGGCAACTAGATTTCTGGACCTGAAAGGCTATGGAAAAGCTAGAAATTTTCTAGACTCCAAATGACATGAAACTTCACCAAGAAATTTTATTGAATATATAATATATAGTGGATCAAAGAAGTACCTAAGTGGATCCATCACATTCCCAAAAGGAAACAGGACGCCACCACTAATATGTCTACAAAATATCTAAATCTTTCATTGTTCCATGCTATTATATTTGTCAATCCTCGATGATTTATATGCATTTATATGGTATTTTATATCATTGTTGGGAACTAACCTATTAACCCAGTGCCTAGTGCCACTTGCTATTTTCAGTGTCTTGTTGCCTTTTCATGAAACTAGTACTAAACACAGTCCAAATGCTTCGAAACTTTTTGATGATTTTTTATGGACCAAAATAAGACATGGAAGCTTTGGAGGGAGACCAGATGACACATGAGGAGATGACAATACAACAGGGCACGCCTAGGGGGGGTAGGTGCACCCTCTTTCCTTGTGGGCCCCTTGTGGATCCGTCAGACCTAATTCCACCCCAATAAATTCTCAAATATTGAGAAAACATCAAGGAGCCACCCAAAACACTTTTTTCGTCACTTCAAGACTCTATTCCATCGGGAGGACATCTGGAAACCTTTTTTGGTGCCCTGTTGGAGGGGGAATCAATCATGGAGATCATCTACATCAACCTTACTGTCTCCATGATGTTGTGTGAGTAGTCCACCACAAGGTTACAGACCCATAGCTAGTACATAGGTTGCTTCCTCTCTCTCTTTGATCTTCAATACAAAGTTCATTGTGATTCTCGCAATGATCTATTTGATGTATTCTTCTTTGTGGTGTGTTTGCTAGGATCCGATGAATTGTGGGTATATGATCAGATTATTCATGAATATTAACCGAGTATTCTGTGGATTCTTTTATGCATGATTATTAAAGCTTCATATTTCTCTCTGATCCATCAGTTTGGTTTGGCCAACTTGATTGATTTATGTTCAGTGGGAGTGGTGTGTTGTGATGGGTTCAATCCTGTGGTGCTCAATCCCACAGACATATATTCTTATTTCTACCAATAAGGATAAAACGATGGGGTTTATTCATATTTCTTGAGTTTACTTTGTCTATATGCTTATGAATGTTATGCCTATATGAATGAGTGGAGTAATAGTAGTAGATGTAGGAAGGAGTCGGTCTAGTTGCTTATGAATTTTATGCCTATATACATGATCATTTCCTTGAATAATATGTCATAACTCTATGCTATTCTGTCAATTGCCCAACAGTAATTTGTCTACCCACCGTATGCTACTTTCATGAGAGAAGCCTCTAGCGAAGGCTCTACTCAAGTTATACTACAAAAACACAACAAATATTGCTATAATTTATTTTATATTATTTACTTTAATATTTACATTCTATCTATAAATATTTAATCTTTGAAAGTAACGAGTTCAAGGGGCTTGACAACCCTCTTGCCCACGTTGGGTGCAAGTGTTTGGTTCTGTGTGTGCATGTGCTCCTAAAGAAGGTTTGCTTTGTACTCCTATTGGTTTGATAACCTTGGTTATCACTGAGGTAAATAATCATATATATTGTTCTTCATCTCCCCTCCTCTTTAGGGAACACCCCAACACAGTTTACAAGTAGAAGGAAGAATCTCTGGCGCCGTTGCTAGGGAGTATCATCAAATTAATATCAGGTTCCTTCACACAAATTATCATGCACTTGTTCTACTTTTTACTTGCCTATTTATGTTATTTTTTCTTTGACACACCAAAACAGGAAGTAAAAGAAAAAGTTTCAGATAAATGGATCCTCATCCCTTTGCTAATCTCTTTAAACTTGTTGCTTAATGTAAACCAATAGCTAATAATGAAGTGAGAAATGAAAACACTATTGGGACAAATTTATTGGATGAAAAGCATGATTGCAATGTTGTTAGTATAAATTCTATGGATATCAATTGTGCTAATGATCATGATTGGGGTGATAATCATGATGTTTCTTGTGATCTTAATAATTCTAAGCTTTACAATGAATATATTATTAATTATGATATTTGCAATACGAGTAAAAAAGAGTTTGGAGAGGTTGATACGTCTCCAACGTATCTACAATTTTTGATTATTCCATGCTATTATATTATCATTCTAGGATGCTTTTTAGGCATTTATTTTCTCATTTGTATTACTTCTGAGCACTAACCTATTAACCATGTGCCAAGTGTCGGTTGCTATTTTCTATATGTTTTTGGCTTTTCACGAATACTATACCCAACAAAGTCCAAATACTCCGAATTTTTTTGACGAATGTTTCTAGGGAAAATAAGGACCTAGACACTTTACAAGGAGATCGGAGGCCCCATGGGGTGGAACCAAGCCAACAGGGCACGCCCAGTGGGGTGGTCACGCCTTGATGGCTTAGGGACACCTCCCTTGGACTCTGGCGTTCATCTCTCTCCTATAATTTCACATTAATCCCCAAAACTCTAAGGAGCCCCACGAAACACTTCTTCTGTTGCGGCAAGTCTCCGTTCCATCGTGTGCCCATCTAGAGCCTTGTTCAAGTGCCCGGATGGAGGGGGATGGATCACAGAGGGCCTCTACATCCACCTTGCCACTACCGTGGTGATGTGTGAGCACTTCACCATAGACCTACGGGTATGTAGTTAGTACCTAGATGGATATCTCTCTATATATGTTCTATTTTACACATATTTTGTTTTTGCTTGCATAGTTTGCTTGTTTTGATGATGTTATGGATTATATCCGGGGGTGGGGGGTATAAGTGATGAAGAAGTTAGACTATAGTACCTTATGCAATAGTAAAATAAGAATCAATCAATTTATAACAATACTGTCACATCCCTAACCCTTAAGCAAGATAGCATTGTGCTCATGTCTTCTTTGCATTTGCATCTAAGAAGTTTCAACAAAAACAACAAAGTGGCAAAGGAAAAACTCAAAACCCTAGCCACCATTTCAATTAAAGGAAATCTCAAACTAGTTCAAAATCAATGAACACAAAATTGCCTCAAGAAATGTTCAGACTTTCTGATAAATCATGAAAGTAAATGAGCATTGGAGAAAACTATTTTCTTGACACTTTAAGCATTTTTAAATAAATGCAAAAGCCACTGTTTCAAATTTAAAAATTGAAATGAGAAACTATAATTTTCCAAAAATGTTGAAAACCTTGGAAATGACTGGGGATATTATAACAAATATTTCAGGAGGTCTAAAATAGTTTTTACTTCTTGTTTTGGAGCTGAAAGAATTGGCAAAACAATAATTAGCAAAACAGAAAAACAAAAACAGAGAAAATGGAAAAAAAAAACTTACATGTCGCCCAAGCCTGGCCCGGCCCATCTCCCCGCTCGTCCCCTCCCTCGCGCCAGTAGGCAGCAGGAGGTGGCCGCCGCCCCCTCCGGCGCGGCCACGCACCTGCGTGCCTGCCTGGCCGCCGCCTCGCGCTGGCGACGATGGGGATAAGCTCCCTAGAGCCTCCCCTATCCATTCCCCGCCTCGGTTCTCCTCCTCCTCCCGGATCTCCTCCTCCTTCTTGCTGCCGCCATTAGAGCCGAGCTCGAGCTCGAGCTGCCCGTGCCCCTGGCCATAGGATTCCCTCCCAGAGCACGCCATTAGCTCCGCCTCGTCGCCCTGGTCATATCTGCAGAAGCCGAAGCTTCCTCGAGCCCTGCAACGCCCGCAACGCCGTCGTCTTCCACCTCCGGCCGCCGGACCTCTGCCGTCGATTCGTCGCCCCCAGGCCTTCCCCGAGCCGTCTAAGCTCTGCTCTGCACTCCCCGTGAGCATGCGGTCGTTTCCCCTAAGTTTCCCCCGTCGATCCCCTCCTCTAGCTCTAGTTTCACCGGAGCCCGACGAGGACCGCCGCTGTCGCTCGTCGCCGGTAGCCCTCCGATGATCAGCCCGTCCTTCCGAGGGCACCAGCAGCTCCAGGACGACGCGTAGATGCCGTAGCAGCTAAGAACCGAGCATAGATCCCCCTGATTCAAAGACCCCGCTGACGCCCGAGCTTCGGCCGCCGCTCCGGCTCGTCGCCGACGCCTCTTCCGGCGACCCTAGCCTCCCCAAATGGTCCTGCCAGATCGGCCACTTCGCGAGCATGCTGTAGCTGCCAACCGCGTGCGTTTTGGTGTTGTGCAGCGCCGTCTAGGTCGCCTCCGACGAGCCCTCCGCCGCGGGTCTGGTCGCCGGCGACCACCCTCCGGTGGGCGTCGACGTGGCCGAGCATTAGGGCGTAGTCGCCCTCCCCTCACTCGCTGACAAGTGGGCCCAAGGCCAAGTCAAACCTCAGTTAGGGCTGGTCAGCGCGGGATTAGTCCCAGAGAGGCTGACCAGTGGGGCCCCCCTGTCAGGTTTGACCTGAACAGGTCGGCTGACCTGCTGACGTGAGCCTGAGGCAATAAATAGAATTTCCAGTTTAAAATTAATTCAGGAAATTGCTAAAATTTGTAAAAATCATAGAAATTAATCTGTAACTCCAATGAAAATAATTTATATATGAAAAAGTATCAGAAAAATTCAAGGATTCTGATTATGCTATTTTCAACCATGTTTGAAAAAGTTACAGAACCCTAAATTGTGAAATAAGGAATAATTCAATTCTTTTAATCACTTTATAAATGGAATTTGCAAAAATATTCAAATTTCATTATATTTGCAATGATCACACACTGCCCTAATTACAAATCAGTATCATAACATGACAATTCATGCATGTTAACATCAAGATGAACCGAGCATCAGGTCGAATCAATTAAACCGGTATCCGAGAATACCGGTTTGAATTGCTATTCGAATGTGATTCAAATCAACTCTAAACCTATTACATGTTGAAAATAATAACTTATCACCTTGCATTGTCATGTTATGCTCATGCATCATTTTGAGTGCATATGATTGTTATTGAATGTTGCCATTCTTTTCGGTAGGCTCCGCACCCCCGGATTCCACCGAATATCCGTCTAACGGATATCGTTCCTCCTGTGAGCAACAAGGCAAGCAACCCTTTTGATCATCCCGATAAATCCCATGTTCTTTCTCCTGCACCTATTTATTGCATTAGGATCAAATGCTTCAACTTCTTTTGCCACGATAGTTGGACCCACTTCCTTTGCATGACTTAACCTTGTCACAGTTAATAGCTGAACCTTGCAACCTAGCTTACCTGGTAGTTGCTTGAGCTATGATGTGCCTTATCCTGCTATGCATGCTATGCTTAGAGTTGTGTATGGTCTGTCATCTGGGAGATGAACAGAAATGTGGAATGTGTTCGGTGAGCAAAGGTTGTGTGTTGAACTTGATTTGGTAAAGGTACCGGTGAAAGGCTGTGTAGGAGTACATGGCGGGTTGTTTCATTGGAACCGTCCTTAGGAACTGAGTTCCGTGTATGTAATCCAAGACTAGATACTACCACATGTTGGGCCCTGAAATATGACCCCGCTCGGCCTATTAATCGCGTAGTACTCGGTCCAGGAGTTGCAAGTAGTTTCTGGTGTTTATAGTAATGCTGGAGGCCGTGCATGGTGCTGACCTGAGAGGTGGGCCGTGATGCGGTAGGCAGTGGCACGGTGTACCAAGTGGCACCCGGATGGTGGGCTTGGGAACCCTGCGCACATCGTTTGATACCGTGGCGGAAACCCCGGCCGGACTTCCGTACGGGTTACTCTCAGATAGGCGATAAACCTGGACTAGGTACTAGTGTGGTTAACGGTCGTGGCCGACTCCCTCGCTGGGCTTCCGCTTGAAGGTTGCCGAGGTGCATGACGTGCACATGGCGATAAGTGGCGGGAGCGTGTGTGATGAAGTACACCCCTGCAGGGTTATGATCTATTCGAATAGCCGCGTCCGCGGATATGGACTACTTGGAGACATATGTTGTTCATAGATAACTTCAATGGTTACTCATAAAATTGTCAAGATAAGCGTGAGTGTCGTGGACGGCATTTCCGTATGGAGACGGAATGATTCCACGATAGTGTATTGTTGTGGTGTTAGTGGACTCGTGTGCGAGAAATCAAGTTGTCAAAACTAATTTCAAAGTGCAAGTTGTCTAGCCACGAGTCAAATGTTGGCTTCCCGCATGAAACCCCACAATACCTTTTGATACCTTGCATGAGTAGTTAGCTCTCCTAAAGTCTTGCTGAGTACCTTCGTACTCATGTTTGCTTAATAAATGTTGCAGAGGTTGCTAATGACCCTAATGGAGGGTTCTTCGTAGACATCGACGACGACGAGTAGCTGGTGTCCCAGCTACGATCTGGCCCTACGTCGGCTCTATAGTATAGTCAGGCCATGTGCCTTCTAGTTGCCCTGTCTGTACCCAGACAGTTTATAGCTCTTCCGCTGGCTTGTATTGTATGACTGCTATTATGGGTCGTGAGACCCTTAATGTGTAATATTATGTGTGTGGCTCTTCCGAGCCTCTTAAATAAAGCTTGTATGTTTATGGTTATGTTGTGATGCCATCGATGTATCTATACATATCGGTATGCCATGCGTACATGTGTCTTACTTGGTATGTATGGGGTTCGAATACCTAGTCGTGAACTTTAGTAGCACTCCTTACAAGGAAATGCCCCTTTGTGATCCAATGAGCCTTGGTAGTTCGCTACTGCTCCGGACACATTGGTTGACCGGCATGTGTCCTTCTTAGCTGCTGTGTCTGTCCCCTTTGGGGAAATGTCACGCGATGTAATGGAGTCCTTGTAGCTTGCTACGACTCGTCTACATTCGCCGATGACCGACACCTGCTTTGTTGGGTCATGTATGCCTGTCCTTGTGCGGTACTGCCACTTTGGTTTATGACTAGACATGTCGATCCGGGTTCTTTGACATTGGATTGCTAGCGACACTATCGCATACATGAGTCAAAAGACGCAAACGGTCCCGGCTAAGGTAAGGCTGCAGCCGTGGAGTTAACCGTGCGTGAGACCACAAAGGGATGCGATGTGTTACAGGCTAGATTCCTATGGCTTAGGATCGGGGTCCCGACAAATACTGAATGTTTATGGTTCGCCTAGGTGACTAACGGATCTTATGAGTTTTTTGTTTAGTTTCGTGTGCCGAAGTTTCAAGTTTTAGGTGTTATCACGATGGATGAAGGAATAAGGAGTGCCAAAATCCTAAGGTTGGGGATGCCCATGGAACCCCAAGATAATATTCTAGGAAGACTCAATCATCTAAGCTTGGGGATTCCCTAGAAGGCATCCCCTCTTTCATCTCAATCCATCGGCATGTCACTTGGAGCTATATTTCTATTCATCACATGATATGAGTTTTGCTTGGAGCGTCAGTTGCTTTTGTTTTAGTTTTCCACAATCATTGTTTGCTAGACACATCCACTTGAGAGAGCCACATGTGCACCATGATTTATTAGATTACTCTTTGTGCTTCACTTATATCTTTTGAGCTAAGTAGTAGCTCTATTAATTCAATTATATCTTTTAAGAGCACGATGGCGTACAGATTTTATAGAAAAAAATCACTCTCGTTCTTCACTTAAATTTGTTTTAGAATTAATAAATATTGATTTTTAATTTTCATCGGTTATAAGGATAGTAAAAAAGTATTCAAGGAATGCATAATCAAAACAACATGTAGCACATAAAAGCGAAATTGTGGGTTAATGATATTGATGTGGTAATATGAAAGGGTATGAGTGCATGATTGTTGGTTAGTAAAAATATCGATAGTTAAAGGATGTTAATTTGTTGTTCATCTAAACATTGGTCATGATAGGGTGATGATGTGTGATAATTCTTATTCCTAGTTGAAATCCTGTGCTGCTTAGGTCAGGGGCGCACGATGGTTAACTCCTACCAACCTCCCCCCTAGGGGCATCCGAGTAGTACTTTGCTTCGAGAGAGCTAATAAAACATTGCGATAATTATGTGAGTTCTTTATGAATAATGTGAATCCATGGATGTACGCACTCTCACCACCTCATATTTGCTAGCCTCTTCGGTACCATGCATTGCCCATTATCGCCACGAGGATCGGTGCGAACTTCGCTGGTGCATCCAAACCCCAAGACATGATACACTATGTTGCACATAAGCCACCTTATATATTCCTCAAAACAGCCACCATACCTATCTATCATGGCATTTCCATAGCCATTTTGAGATATATTGCCATGCAACTTCCATCGTCACATCTAGTGACTAGTACACTCATTATCATTTTGCTTTGCGTGATCTTAAGATAGCTAGCATGATATTTCCATGGCTTGTCCGTTTTTTGATATCCTCACTATGCTATATCATTGCACATCCTCGTACACTGCCACATACATTCATATAGACTCATATTGTTTAGTAGATTTCAAATCAAGTTGTAAGTAAATAGAAGTGTGATTCTATTCATTATTTAGGGCACTATCTTAGTGAGGAAAGGATGAGAGAGACAATGATTCCCCCCACAAGTCGGGTGGAGACTGAGGACGAAAAATAAGGAAGCAAAAGAAAAATAAAAATAAAAACAAAGAGAAAGAAATAAACAAATAAACAAATAAAAAGAAAAAAAAGAAAAAAAAATGAGAGAAAAGAGAGAATGGACAGTGCTACTACCTCTTTTTCCACGCTTTTGCTTCAAAGGAGAACCATGTTTTTCATATACAGAGTCTCATGTTTTCTCACTTTCATATGCTAGTGGGAATTTTTCATTATAGAACTTGGCTTGTATATTCCGAGGACAGGCTTCCTCAAATGTCCGAGGTCTTCATTAGCAAGCAAGTTGGATGCACACCCAGTTAGGTTAAGTCGAGCTTTCATACCCTTATAGCTCCGGTGCATCCGTTTCATGGCAATCCGTACTCCTCGCATTGATATATATTCATGAGCGTATCCATAGCCCATTGATACGGCTAGTTCATGTCAGACTTGCTTCTCCACTTTTACCCCTTTGATACCCACCACCATATTCTATTCCACCTATATGATATGTCCATGGTTCACGCTCATGTATTGAGTGAGTTATAAAAAGTTGAAGCATGTTAAAAAGTATGATCGAATTGCCTCGCTTAACACTCTATTGCTTGAAATTTGTATTTATGTGGTGAATACGGTGCCATGCTATACTAATGGGGGGTAAACATTCTTTAAGGATCCTATATTTTGAACATTCATGATCATGTTACTTATGTTCATCGATATTACTATGTTAATATTTGTTAGTTCATCGTTTGTCAATGATCACACCTGTAATAGGTTACATGTTGGGAAGCATGTCCCATCAAAAATTCTGTTTTAATCATTTACCTACCTGAGGACAAGCAGGAATTAAGCTTGGGGAAGTGTTACGTCTCGAACATATCTACAATTTTTGGTTGTTCTATCCTATAATATTATCATTCTATGATACTTTTTGGGCATTTATTTTTGTTATATTATTTTTGAGAACTAACCTATTGACCAAGTGACAAGTGTGAGTTTGTAGTTTTCTTCATGTTTTGGCTCATCAGGTTTACAGTACAAAACGGAGTCCTAATATCACGAAACTTTTTGATGATTTTTTCTGGACCAAAAGAAGACCTCGAAGCTTTGGGAGAAGACTCGAGACCGCACGAGGGCCTAACAAGCCAACAAGGAGCACCCAGGGGGGGTGGTTGCACCCTGTTGTCTTGTGGGGCTCCCTTGGCTCTCTCGACCTCATTCTATCGCTTATAAATTCTCTTATATTCCAAAAACCCTAGGGGATCTCCCGAAACATTTTATCCGCCATAGAAAGTGTGTGTTCGACAGTGTGCCCTTCTGGATCCCTATTCCGGTGCCCTATCGGAGGGGGTGGATCATGGAAGGCCTCTACGTCAACCTCGATACTCCCATGGTGAAGTGTGTGTAGTCTACCACGGACCTGCAGGTCCTTAGCTAGTATCTAGATCTCTCTCTCTCTCTCTCTCTCTGTCTCTCTCTCTCTATATATATATATATGTGTGTGTGTGTATATATATATATATATATATATATATATATATATATATATATATATATATGTTATTCAATACAAAGTTCATCGCATCTACGCGGCGACCTATTCGATGTAATCACTTTGTGCGATGCATTTGTTTTGATCCGATGAATTGTGGGTATATGTTCAGATTATTCATGAAAAATATTTGAGTCTTCTCTGTATTACTATTTATTCTTATTTGCATAATTATTATAGCTTCATAAATCTCCCCGATCTACGGATTTGGTTTGGCCAACTAGATGGATCTATCTTCAGTGAGAGGGGTACATTGTAGTGGGTTCAATCTTGTTGTGCTCAATCCCACTAACAGAAAGGGACATGACACGTATTTGTATTTCTAACACTAAGGATTAAATGATGGAGTTGATTCATATTAATTGTATTTTCTTTGTCTACAACATGTCATTGTTCTCCACGCATTACTCTATTTTACTTAATACTCTAGATGCATGCTGGATAGGAGTCGATGGGTGGAGTAATAGTAGTAGATGCAAGCAGGAGTTGGTCTACTTGTTTATGGATGTGATGCCTATATACACATAATCATTTGCTTTGAATAAATATTGCATAACTATGCACTTTTCTATAAATTGCCCAACCATAATTTGTTTACCCACCGTATGCCTTCTTCCAGAGAGATGACACTAAAGAACACTATGCCCCCCGGGGTCTATTCACATATAAATTTACAAATACTCTTATTTCCTTGCACCCATTATTTACTTTTTATTTATTTTTCAATTTATATTTATCCAACTATCATCTACACTACTTATATGCTTGCAAGTATTGACTTCAAGGGGATTGTCAACCCTCTTGCCCGCGTTGGATGCAAGTGTTTGCTCTTTTGTGTGTAGGCTGAAGATGGGAGTTGTGTTGTCCTTGGTTCTCACTAAGGGAAATACTTATCTATACTATGTTGCTTCATCCCCTCCTCTTCGGGGAAAAACCCAACGTAGATCACAAGTATCACTTCCCATTGAGGGAAATACTTTTCTATTCTGTGTTGCATCATCCCCTCCTCTTCGGGGAAAAACCCAATGGAGATCACAAGTATCAGGAAGGATTTCTGGTGTTGTTGACAGGGAGCATCACCAATCTCCTATCAAGTACCTTCTCACAAATTATCATTCACTTGTTCTACTTTTTATTTTGGTTTATTATGGCTTGGTATAAAAATAAAAAATATAAAAACATTTACCTTTTCTAGTTTACTTGTTTGCTTGCTTTATTTGCTAGTTTACTCGTTTTGCTTGTTACTTTGCTTGCTTGGTGACCATGTCTCAAAACAACACTAAGTTGTGTGACTTCTTGAATACTAATAACAATGATTTTTTATTACTCCTGTACCCCCGTTAGTAGAGCAGAGTTTTATGATATAAATGATGCATTGTTGAATCTTGTGGTGAAAGAACAATTTTCGGGAAGTCCTAATGATGATGTCGCTCCTCATCTCAACAATTTTGTTGAATTATGTGATATCCAAAAGAAAAAGGTTATCGATAATTATGTGGTCAAATTGATTTTTTTTCCTTTTTTTATTTACAAGATAAAGCTAAATCTTGGTTCTCATCTTTAGCACGTAATAGTATTGGAAAATGGGATGAATGTAAACATGCTTTCATTACCAATTATTTTCCTCCTTCTAAGATCATCTACCTTAGAAATAAAATTATGAATTTTAAGCAACATGACCAAGAATATGTTGCACAAGCTGGGGAGAGGACAAAATTGATGATTAAAAATTGCCCTACTCATGGTTTGAACTTATGGATGATTATACAGAATTTCTATGTTGGACTGAACTTTGTATCTAGAAACCTTCATGGAGGTGACATTAGGAGAGGATACCAAACTTCTAGACAATATCCTGACACACTATTCCCAGTGGCATACGGAAAGAGCTCCAACTAGTAAGAAGGTAAATTCTATTGAGGAAATCACTACTTTGAGTGATAAAGTGGATGCTCTTATGAATATGGTTGCTAGTAAAAACACTCACATAGATCCCAATGATATAACTTTTTCTACTTTGGTTGAGAAAAATGATAATGCTACTGATGTGAACTTTATCTCGTGAAACAATTTGAACAACAACGCTTATAGAGGAAATTTAAATTCTAGACCATACCCCGTAATTACTCTAACAATAACGGTAATTCCTATGGAAAGTCTTATACAAACAATAATAGGCTATCCTATAATCTTGAGAACACAACTAAAGAATTCATTAGTTCTCAAAAGACTTTCAATAATATGGTAGAAGAAAATTTGCATAAAATTGATGATTTGGCTAGGAACATTGATAGAATTGCTCTTGATGTGTAAACTCTTAAAAAGAAAAAATTGCCAACAAAGCATGATATTAATGAGTCCATTAAATCCATAGAAATATCTATTAATAGAAGTAAGGAGAGGACCACAAGGTTGAGAGCCAACCGAGTATTCTTAGAAAAGGCTCTTCCACCCAGTTTTTACCGTAATCATGATGAAGATATTAAAATGTTTGGTATTTCTCCCATTGAATATTTGTTTACTAATTTGAAAATGAATTATAAAGGGACTGGAGATGGTCAACTTTATCTAGAAGGCATTCCATTTGTTTGGAGTGTGATGATTCTAATGATAAAAATGAAAAAAGTTGGTTTGGAGAGGTCAAAACTTTAACTAGTGATGTGCCCACTATCTTAAATTACAAGGACTTTAATTATGAGAGTATTTTAGTAAAATTTATTTCCTTGCTGCAATCCATTATTAGCTCACCGAATACCTATGAAGAAAAAAAACTTTTACTAAACATATAATAGAAGTAGTGATAAAAATGTATGATGAGAAACTTGAGCTAGAAGTTCCTATTCCTAGAAAATTGCAAGATGAATGGGAACCTACTATCAAAATAAAACTTAAAGAATATGAATGAGTTCCTTTGTGTTACCTTCATGCTAGTGTTTCAACTATAGCTAAATCTTTATGTGATATGCTTGATCTCACCTATATACATGAGTGTACCCATAACTTGCATCTTGCGGATTCTACCATCAAGAAACCTTTGGATAGAATAAATGATGTACTTATCCTTGCTAATAGGAATTATGTGCATGTATATTTCAGAGTTCTTGATAATCTATCTTGTACAATAATACTTGGAAGACATTTCTTACGAACTATAGGTGTAATCATTGATATGAAAGAGGGAAACATAAACCAACTTATAAATCTAACATGGGGGCTACTTATGGGTAGAGTGTCAAAGATGACAACACTTGAAACAACGCATTATGCCTAGTGAGGGGGTAAAACTATATCACTTGCTAGGAGGCAACCCAATAGTTATCTTATTCTTCTTGTTCTATTCTATTTATGTGAGATAACATGATTATTTCTACTATAATGATTGTTTTTTATGATTAAATTAGTGTTTGTGACAATTAAAGCCTTTGGGATTAGTTTAATGATAAGTAGAATTGATATGGTGCAAAAAACAGAAACTTTTGTATCTAGTGCAGAATTTCCTTGATTTTGCTGAAATGTACTTTTGATCTATTTTTTTACATAGTGTAACTATAAAAATTCCTCACGTAGTCCAATTGTTTCATAATTTTTGACTTATATAAGTAGGGTGTGTTTGCTGATCACTACGGATTGTTTTGTTTTACACAAATTCTGTTTTTTGCATGCATGGTTTGCTTGTCTTGATAATGCGAGGAATTATATCGGGGGTGGGGGGTATAAGTCATAGAGAAGTTATAATACAGTACCTTATAGAATAATAAAATAATAATCTACTTTTAGTAGTACCTAATGTTTATGGTTTGCTCATCCTACTAACAGATCTCATGAGTTTATTATTGAGTTTTGTGTGCTGAAAATTTCAAGTTTTGGGTGTTATCATGATGGATGAAGGAATAAGGAGCGGCAAAGGGCCTAAGATTTGGGATGCTTAACGCACTCCAAGTCACATTTTAGGAACACTCAAGCATCTAAGCTTGGGGATACCCCAGAAGGCATCCCGTCTTTCATCTCAATCCATCAGTATGTCAATTGGAATTTGGCTTGTATATTCCGATGACGGGCTTCCTCAAATGCCCGAGGTCCTCATGAGCAAGCAAGTTGTATGCACACCCATTTGGCTTCAGTCGAGCTTTCATACACTTATAACTCTAGTGCATTCGTTGCATGGCAATCCCTACTCGCATTGATATTGATTTATGGGGATCTCCATAGCCCGTTGATACGCTTAGTTGATGCGAGACTTTATTATCCACTTTTACCCCTTTGAAACCTACCACCATATTCTATTCCACATATATGCTATGTCCATGGTTCAAGATCGTGTATTGAGTGAGTAATAAAAAAATGAAGCGCGTTAAAATGTGTGATCCAATTGCTTGGCTTAACACCGTGGTGCTTTACATTTGTATTTATGTGGTGAATACGAATCCATGCCTTGATAATATGAGAAAAATTGGGTGTAAACATTCTTTGAGGATCGTATATTTTGAAAATTGATGATTATGTTACTTATGTTCTTGGAGGTTATAATGTTGATGTTTGTTAATTCATTGTTTCTCAATAATCATACCTACAAGAGATTACATGTTGGGTATCATGCGACATCAATTTTTTTTATCATTTACCACCTCGAGTACGAGAAGGAATTAAACTTGGGGATGTTGATACGTCTAAAACGTATCTATATATTTTGATCGTTCCATCCTATTATATTAGCATTCTAGGATGCCTTTAGGCATTTAGTTGATGATTTATATTGTTTTTTAGCACTAGCATATTAACCCAGTGCCAAGTGCCAGCTTTTATTTTCTACATGTTTTTGGTTTCTATGTAATACATTGCAAAACAAAATCCAAATAACCAAAACTTTTTGATGATTGTTTCTGGACAAAATAAGGACGTGGAAGCTTCGGAAGGAGACCGGAGGCCCCACAGTGTGGTGCCAAGCCAACAGGGTGAACCGAGGGGGGTGGCTTCACCTTGATGGCTTGGGACCATCTCCCTTAGCCTCCGGTGGTCCTATGTATCCTATAAATTTGCATTAATCCCCATAATCCTAAGGATCGTCACAAAACACTTCTTTCCGTCGCTACAAGTGTTTGTTCCATCGTGTGCCCATCTGGAGCCCTGTTCTGGTGCCCTGCCAGAGGGGGGATCAATAATAGTAGGCATGTACGTCAACCTTGTTGCTCCCACGGTGATGTGTGAGTAGTTCACCACAGACCTATGAGTCTGTAACTAGTCCCTAGATGGCAATCTCTATCTATGTTCTTCGTTGCCAAGATCACCTCGATTCTCGCGGTGATCAATCTGATGTAATCACTCTTGTATGGTGCATTTGTTGGGATCCGATGAATTCTGGGTTTATGTTCAGATTGTTCACGACATTCTATTGAGTTCATTTCTCATATTTTCATATATATGCATGATTATGATATCTTCCTAATTCTCTTCAATCTATACATGTAGTTTGGCCAACTAGATTGACTTATCTTCACTGGAAGAGAAGTTTTGTAGTGGGTTCAATCTTGCGGTGCTCAATCCCAGGGACAAAAAGGGACATGACACATATTTTATTGCTTCCACTAAGGATAAAACGATGGGGTTGATTCATATTAATTCTATTTTCTCTATTTCACTTAATACTGAAGATGCATAGTGGATAACGGTCCATGGGTGGAGTAATAGTAGTAGATGCAGGCAGGAGTCAGGCTACTTGCTTACAGACATGATGCCTATATGTAATGATCATTGTCATGAATAAATATTTCATAACTATGCACCTTTCTATCAATTGCCCAATAGTCATTTGTTTACCCACCATATGCTTTCTGTGGGAGAGAAGCCTCTAGCAAAAACTATGCCCCCCAGGGCTATCACAAATATATTTACAAACGCACTTAATACCTTCTTGTCATTTATTTGTTTTATTTTTATTTTACAATTTACAATTATCAAATATCATCTACACTACTCATTGCTTGCAAGTAACGAGGTCAAGGGGATTAACAACCCTCTTGCCCACATTGGGTGCAAGTGTGTGCTCTGTTCTGTGTAGGCATTGAAGATGGAAAATTCTATGGTCCTCCTATTGGTTTGATAACCTTGGTTCTCACTGAGAGTAATACTTATTTATATTGTGCTGCATCATCCCCTCCTCTTGGGGGAAAAACCCAACACAGATCACAAGTATCATAGGTCAAGACTTTAGTTGATGTTAATTGGAAGTGTGTTATATCGACTAGAGGGGAGTGAATAGTCAATTTATATGAATTCCTCATGGAGAAATTAACCTTTCAGGAAATTGCTCAGTCAAGAATAGTATGCAGCGGAATAAGTACTCAAACTTAAGAGCATAACAACAAAAGCATAGTCTTCATGATGAAATGAAACATACACTTAGAGCAAGTAGCGTGATTAGGATACACCTGTGAAGAACTAGTGAAGTGAAGAATTTGAGATGAGGAAATTGAGAAAGTCTTCATTCAAATTCTTCAAATACTAACGATCGATTTCATTAATGTGTAAATGAGGAAATAGAAGGGTTGAGGAAATAAAACTAGGTACTCGCTGAACAGAATGATTTGATGACCCAGTTCCAAGTGTTGTGACAGTCGTACGTCTGGGTTGGAGCGGCTTGGTATTAAACCAAAGGACACAGAGTCACAGGACACTAAGTCCTTACCGTATTCTCCTTGATCTAAGGACACGCAGTCCTCACCCATCACTCGTGGTAAGTCTTCAGGGCAGACTTCCCAACCCTCACAAATTCGGTCACTCGACAATCCACAATTTACTACTGGATGCTCTAGACAGTGACGCGTAACCTTCTAGAAGATACATAGTCTTCAAAGGTAACAAGCACCAGTTGAACGCACGAACAAACTCTTCATTGATGCTCAATCACTTTGTGTTTTGATTTGGGTGTGTGGGGTTTTTCCTCACTGATAATTTTCTCTCAAAGTCTTCAAGGAATGGGTTGCTCTCAAATGATAAGTGTCAGTTTCTCCCGCCGAGCAGCCAACCAGCTAGTGGCTATGGGGGCGGCTACTTATAGTGTGGGAGCAATCCTGACATAATTTGAGATAAATGCCCCAATGATGTGACCGTTATGTGGATAAGATTTGGGGACAGCTGGCGCGCGGCGCAGTAACGGTCGGTACTTTCAAGCTATGAAAGTCCTCATGTCTCTCATATTCCTCACTTGTAGGTAATTTGCACTGGTGAAATCCTAATTCCTCGGTTAGAGCAATTTCCTACGAGACCACCAGAAGATCTTCGTATTTGTCACTGAAGAAATTGACTAAACTAAAAAGATTTCCAAAGGCTTCACTCGAAGGATTGGGTATGTGTTGGTTTTGAGATGAGGATCACTTAGAAACTTTTCCTTAGTTTTACCTCGACCCCCTTTAACAATACGGTGTTCTTTTGACTGAAAAGAAAGGAAATAAACTATGAAAATAAAACTCTTCACGGTTCAACGTCCTCGCATCAATATCTTCAAGGACACACCAATTTCCTTGCTTTCAAAGCCTTCGAGGAATTACCAAAGTCTTCCGCCGAAGACATTCATTTTTAGGGGTAGATATTCTTCGAATAACTCAAACTCCTCAACGACATATAGAGCGTGTGTACACTCACTAGCAAATTAGCCTATTAACCTATAAGTCTTCAATACACCAAAATCCCTAAGGGGCACTAAATGCACTTACAATCTCCCCCTTTTTGGTGATTGATGACAAATAGTTTAAGTTCTCAACGGGGATAAATATATGAAGTGTAAGTACAGAATTTGAGGAATTTGATTGCAAGATATAGTTAAACTCCCCCCAAAGATGTGCATATTTGTAAAATTTTCCTTCGACTGCAAATGCATGTTGTAGTTTTATACCAGGGAGATCTCCTCCTATATCTTGCAATCCATGCATGCATTTAACATATATCATGAGGAAATTGAAATGCATGATGGGAAGTGGTCTTTGACGAATTTTAGCATGCGTGCATTCATCAACGTGAGGAGTAAGCATGCGAAGAAAATGTTTCAAAATTGCGAGACCACCACCACACTTAAGTTTACAACTCATACAACCAAACACTTTAGAAGAATAAGAGTTGCAAGTTAACAAATAATATAGCCCATAAAGTAGACCCGCTTGAAGACTAACTCAGATTTCTCCCCTTTTGTTATCAATTGACGAAAAGGGACGAAACTGAGTACTAACGCACGGGAAGAACTTCAACTTTCTTGTGGAGTAGGAGCGCCAGTGTCGGGGATATAGCCCACAGTTTAACCCAGATAGAAGGTATGACCCGACGAGGAGGATTGACTCGGCCATGAAGTATGACTCAATCCATCAAGTAGTGACTCGTGGCCTACCCCTCTTGCCGGATCGACCTAGACGACGAAGCCCGAGGACCAGTGTGCAAGCCGACGTAAGTCGGTTCATGCAGAGGCCTTGAAGGCGACTCACAAAGAAGGCCGAAGAAGAGGTGGAAAACCTTCCAAGAGAATCTAGTCCTAGTCCTAGTAGGACTCTATGTAAAACTACCGCTTTAACCTAAATAAGGAGGCGCACGGCATCCCAAGAGGGACAAGATAGATCAAATTAGGTCTTGACAAGACAAATCATGAGGTAGATAGATTGACACCCTCTAGATTAGAGGTAGCGATTCTGCACCCTTGTAATCGAGATCATCATCATCATCAATGAAACACAAGCAGGACATAGGCTTTTACCTCCATCGGAGGGGCCGAACCAGGGTAAACTCGCGTCTCTCGATTCCGCCCAACCCCTCTCAAGTTGCAACACAGTTGCGATGGCCTCAAACCCAAGTCCTCACAAAAGGACATCTGCCATAACAAAAACCATGACAGTTGGCGCCCACCATGGACAAGTGCACGGTGATGTTGAGTTACTGGAGGGAGCTTTCCCAAGCATAGAGAAAGTTCGCAATTTGCCGTATGAAGAAGAAACGGCACGGAAGGATCTACATAATTTTGAGTTTATCTCTCGAGACTGGAAAAGTTCCAACATTCGCACTCCACCAGATCAGAGTCAAAAAGTAACTTCGGCGTCGACCGTCCACAAAATCTGTTGAACCGCAGAAGATGCCTACCGCGTCCACGGCATTGAGGAAATCAAAGAAAGATTGATATGTTTTGGTGACGTTTTCGGGGTCATACCTCCATCCATAAAACAAGGAAGGAAATAAGCTTCTAAAAAGGAGGATTAGCTGAAGATAAAAAAGAGGGGAAGCCTCTAGCCACGGCCGTATCCGAGCCGGCCTGCACCACCTATCTCTCCTGATGGCACGGTCGCGCCTGAGCTAGCCTTTGCCCTCTTTGGATGCTAGGGTTAGAGTTAGAGTTGGTTAGATTGAACTCATCTAACCCTCAAAAATCCAAACAGGTGGGTTAGAGTTGGTTAGATGCATCTAACCCACCCAAAAAATCTAACCCATCCAAGAGGTGCTTTTTTGGGGCCCAAAAAAAGTTACTTTTCTCTCTCACTCCACCACACAAAATTCTAGATAAAGGATCCAAATGATTGAAAAAGTGTATTTATGGACAATCTAACCTTTCCATCCAAAGACCTCTTTGGTTAGAGTTAGTTCAGGATTAGTCTAGAGTTAGAATCTAACTCTAACCTCTAACCGAGTTAGAGTATCCACACATGACCCTTGACTTGCTTCAACTCAAGCCAGCCTCGCCGCACGTGCCTCCGCTCTGCCCTGCGCACACCTCAACCCATCGCGCATGCCTACACCTCGACGCCTCGCCTTGCTGTGTCGTGCCCTGGCCGGCTAGGCCTCAACCCGCCGGCCAGACTCCATTGTCGAGGCTCGCCTTGCCATGCAACCTCACCTCGAGCCGATCCACCTATGTTGCCATGTCCTCGCCGCTCGGCACCTGCTCATGTGTCCCTGCGTTCCCGACAAACCCACACACCTATGCGCTCTGCTCTGCTGCTGGATGTGCATGCCCCAGCTCTATAGCCTCAGCTCTGAGCTGCACACCAGATGATCAAAGAAGCTGTTGAAGGTGGAGCTCCCCCATGGAGCAGCCAAGAAATCGTCTATAATCGATCCCGGGAAGGTGATCACCCTCGAAGGTGGGCTGCTTCGTTGGGTCAATCTCACGGAGGGCATCCTGGTATGTGATGTGTTCGATCCCAAGGTGACGGTGTTGCGCTTCGTCCTGATGCCCAAGATGAATCTCTCGTGCAGGCAATTTGCGACGTCACCTTCAGTCAAGGCTACATTGTCAGACCCTGAAGTTCTTGAAACGAATACAGAGTAAATTCATAGGTGCATTGATGGGATTTTAGAGGCAAATAGCCGAGAGTTGGTTACACCTAGAGGCACCTAAGCCAGCGAGGAACACTAGCGGCGCAAAGGGGGAAACCTTAACAACAAGATAAGAGCTCCACGAGCTAGGATCCATGGCTTTATAGCCTTACAAAGTGTGGTAAAAAGCTTAAAAGGGCAGTAAGCAAGGTGGTCGGCGCTCCTCGCTGGCGTCGGAAAGGCTACAGTGACACGGGGATGAAGTGAAGCCATCGGATCGAAGATCAACGCCGCCTGTTACATCTGGCACACGCGAAGCGGTACGGGAACTTTTGAGGCGTTGGATCGATGATGGAGGGCTGCTGAAGCTTGGCGCCATATTTCAAATTTGAATGCCCACTGCTTCTTCGTCGTTGGGTCCTGACAACTACCCATGTTTGACATCAGACCTGTGCACAGGGCTGAATGCCGGAAAGATCTTCTGGATGAACGTTGCGTCCTCCCAAGTGGCATCTTGCTCATCCAGGTTAGTCCACTTGATTAGCCAGCGAACCACTGGGATTTGAATATCACCCTGAGCTCTGGGTATGAGCTTTCTGTCCAGTATGTTTTCTGGTTCCAGGAGGATTGTGCCATTGGGATGAAGAAGAGGTAGGTTGGGGTTGGGTATGGCTCTTGGACCCAGGTGCTGCTTCAACCGACTGACATGAAAGGTTGGATGGAGTTTGCACGGGTCTGGAAGGAGCATCTTATAAGTTACAAGTCCAATTTTCTGGATGATCCTAAAAGGACCGTAGTATTTGGATTGGAGCTAGAGGCATCTATGGACACTGAGTGTAGCTGTCTATAAGGCTGCAGTTTAAGATAGACCATATCTCTAACTTCAAGTGACCTTTCAGATCTCTTCTTGTCAGCATAGTGCTTCATTCTCTCTTGAGATTTTAGTAGGTTAGCTTTGATCTGAGCAGCAAATTGTTCTGCAGTTAGAATAGAAGTGAACTCCTAGGCTTGATCAAGAGGGTACAAAGCAGCTTCTGCCAGCATGGTAGGACGTCTGTTGTATAGTGCTTGGAAAGGTGTGATCTTCAGTGATGTGTGGTAGCTAGTGTTGTACCACCATTCAGCTAAGGAAAGCTCGTTCATCCATTTCTTTGGTTGAAGAAAAGCCATGCATCTCAGATAGTTTTCCAAACAGTGATTTACCCTTTCAGTTTGACCATCAGATTGTGGGTGGTATGAATTACTCATCTGCAGCCTAATGCCCAATATTTTGAAGAGTTCTTGCCACAGATTTCTTGTAGATATGTTATCTCTGTCAGTAACAATTACATATGGAAGGCCATGTAATTTGAAAATGTTGTCAGTGAATGAAGTGACCACAGTGCTGACTGTAATAGGATGTTTCATTGCAATAAAATGCCCATATTTGGTAAATCTATCCACAACCACCAGGATCATATCTTTGTTTTGTGAAGTTGTTAATCCCTCAATAAAATCCATGCTGATGTGGTACCAGGCAAAATCAGGAACAGGTAGAGGTTGGAGTAAACCAAGGTATTTGCAGTGTTCAGGTTTGTTGATTTGACAGGTTTGGCATTGTTTGTTGTAGTCTACAATGAATTGTTTCATGCCAGGCCAGTGGAATAGAAGCTTGAGTCAATGATATGTAGACCTGTGTCCAGAGTGGCCCCCTAAGTCAGAGTTATGTAAGGCATCCACCAGCTTGTTCCTGAGATTATTCTCATTACCAATGGCCATTTTGTTCTTGTATCTGATGATTCCCTATTGAAGAACATAATTTGGAAGGGCGGTACGAGAGGTGTCCAGTTGGGAGAGCAAATCTTTGCATCTTTGATCCTGAGCATAGCTGGAGATGACTTCAGAAATCCATGCAGGTTTGGTTTGACTAGCAACGAGGGAATGCAACTTATACTTGACTCTAGAGAGAGCATCGGCTACCTTGTTGTTCTTTCCTTGCTTGTATTCCACTTTGAAGTTGTAATCCAAAAGCTTGATCAACAATTTATGATGTATTCCTTCAGTGAGTTTCTATTCCTGGATGTATTTGAGACTTTGTTAGTCTGTTTTGATGACCAAGGAGGAAGCAACAAAGAAGTGTTTCGAGTGCTTTAATGCTTCAATAATAGACATAGCTTCCTTGTCATAAGTGGAGATAGCAGCAGCTTTGGGACCAATTGTTTTACTGAAAAATGATAAAGGTCTTCCTTCTTGCATGAGAACAGCACCAATGCCATATGCAGAGTCATCAGTTTCTAAAATGAAAGGGAGTGAAAAATCTGGTAGTGCAAGTAGAGGACCTTGTGTCATCTTGTGCTTCAAGGTGTTGAAAGCTTCCATTTGCTCATAGCCCCACTTAAAGTTGTCCTTTTTGAGTGACTGGTAGAGAGGCTTGCAAATGTAACCATAATTTTGAATGAATCTTCTGTAATAACCAGTGAGACCTAGGAAGCTCCTTAGCTGTGTGATATTTGCAGGGGTCGGCCAATGTGCAATAGATTCAATCTTGAAGGGATCAGTTGCAACTCCATCACCTCTAATTACATGGCCCAAGTACTCCACCTCAGTTTGTGCAAAGGAGCATTTGCTGATTTTTGCAAATAATTGATTTTCCTGCAGAGCTTTCAAAACTAGTTGCAAGTGTATCAAATGCTCCTTCATGTTCCTGCTAAAGATGAGTATGTCATCAAAGAAGACTAATACAAACTTTCTCAGATAGGGAGCTAAGATAGTATTCATGACCATTTGGAATGTTGCTGGTACATTAGTCAATCCAAAAGGCATGACCAAATATTCATAGTGGCCACAATGAGTACTGAATGTTGTTTTAGGAATATCTTCCTCTTTCATTCTTATCTGATCATATCCACTTCTTAGGTCTAGCTTGGAAAAATCAGTAGCTCCTTTTAATTCATCAAGTAAATCCTCAATGACACGTATGGGCTATTTATTTTTGACAGTCTTCTCATTGACTTTTCTGAAATCATTCACTAATCTCCAAGTCATGTCTTTCTTCTTGACCAACAAAGCAGGGGGAATAAGGACTGTTGTTGTCCCTAATCACTTGTCTTTTTTATCATGTCCTTAACAATGCCTTCCATGATATCCTTTTGGTGGTGAGGAAGTCTGTAAGGTCTCTGATTTATGATTTTAGCCTGTGGGGTGAAAGTGATCACATGATCTATGGACCTTTTTGGGGGTAGGGTTGTAGGGGCACTGAAACAGGGGAGAATTTGTCTAGTATCTGTTGCACTGGTTCAGGCACCACAGTTTTAATTGGTTACATCACAGAAATTCTGTTAAGGTATAGGACAGCTCCACACACAGGCTCCTGTGAGAGATTTTCCTTGTTGTCCAGTTCTTGAACGGGGGCAGTAGGAAAACTTTCATCCTTGAGAATTTTATTCCTTTTTCAGTGATAACTTAACATGCATCTCATCAAAGTCCAATTCTACTGGGCTGAAAGAAGCCATCCAATCAGCTCCCAGAATAACATCATAACCTTGGAGCTTTAGAACTGTGAAATCAGTGGAAAAGTTTGTGCCTTGCACGGAGAATGGTGCTTGTAGGGCAATAAATTCAGACCAAAGTATTTCACCATTAGAAACTAGAACATGTTTTCTGTTTGTAGGAGTTAAGACACACTTAGGTAAGGCTGCTATCTTGAGTGTGGTAAAAGTGGCAGTACTACCACTATCTATAAGAGCAGTAGTTGGGGTGTTACCCATCATAAAAGTGACTGTGAAGCTTAGTTTTCTGGTAGTGCTTAAACCCATCAGGGTATGCATAGAAATTTGGAGAGGTGTGTCATCCAAGTCGGGAGGAGGGGGAGGTTCACCCTCATCAGTAACTTCAGTATAGTAAACTAGTTCAACATCATCAGGGCAAGATTCTTGGAGAGCCTGAAATTGAGCTTGATTTGCCTGTTTACAAACATTCTTATGGCCAGGGAACCATGACTCCTTACAGTTGTATAAAATTCCTTTTACTCTTGCCTGTTGGATTATTGAAGCAGTGTTGATTGGGTTAGTTTTGCGAGGGTCAAACTGAAGTTGTTTTCTTGCTTGGGAGAAGTACGTAGGGGAAGGAATTGGTTTCCTTTGAGGTTGAGTCTGTTCCGTTCTCCTAACTAACCAGATAGCCTTTTGAAGATCATGAGGTTCATGGCATTGAACATGATATTGTATGTTGTCATGCAATCGAGAGATGAAACTGTTCTTGTAATAATCATTGGGCAGCACTGGATTATCCCTCCTCATCAAATTCATAGCTTGCTCAAACTTGAGGACATAATCAGTAAATGTTCTAGGCTGAGGAAGATTATGAAAGGCTCTTACATTGTCACATGCTGAGGTCTCTGAGAATCTGTCTCCCACAAATCTACAGAACCTGTACCATGGTTTAGTATTAGCCACCATACCGGTGCCTCTCCACAATTCAATAGCGGGCCCTTTCAGGTAAGTAACAGCTATTTCAGTCTTCTGCTCAATTGGAGTTCTTGTAGCTTCAAAGTACATTTCTATGGTTTGAATCCAGGAGTCAGTTCCCACTCCATCAAATTCAGGGATATTGTGCTTAGCAGGTTTAACTAATGTGAACTGCCTTCTGTTGTCTTGACCCATATCCCTTTGTGGGGCTCCTACTCTTCTGTCCAAGTTTGCATTCAGCCCCTCCCTCTGTTCTTGTTCCAACTGAACAACTTGTTGTGTCTGAGCAGCTGCAGGTTGTGACTTTGCATCTTGGGGCAGTTGCTTGTCAGCAAAGTGTGGGTGTCTATAAGGGTGTTTGATGCTACCATCAAGGTTGAGTTCTTTACCAGTGTGCTTGTCCACCAGAGTGGTAGATTCTACAGTATCAGGAGATTTCAGAGGGTCTTGAATTCTTTGAGTTGGGCCTTGTTGTGTGTTTGCCACAACACTAGCTTGAGGCACATCCAGTGGGTTGTGACGAGCTTCTATGGGCTTAGGAAAACCAGAGATGAAATTTGAAACTGAACCCTATAGATCTTCTAAGGAATTTTGCACCGATTGGAAATTTGTTTGCACATAATCTCTGAACTCCTCAAACTCCACACAGTCTTGCTCCCTGTTCTTTTGGAGCAACTGAACATCAAGCTGTAGGAAGGTGAACTCCAACTGGTCGGTGGAGGAAGAATCAGCCGGGCCAATCATCGGAGAGGAACTACAGAGAGGGTTTAGACTGGCAGGGAGCCAAGTTACCTTTTTGCACAAAGATCGACAACCACAAGGGGAGGAATTTTACAACAGCTTGCACTGCAACCCAGCTTTTATGCTGCTGATCCTGTCACCACCTACACCGTCGCCTTCGCCACACCGCCAAAGTACACCGGATCTGGGTGGGAGGTCGGATTTTATCACACAAGTAAGGAGCTTACCCAACCACTTACCAATTCCAAAGATGTACCGAACATCACCACCTCCAGCACCACCAACAGTCACCATCACCGTGATCAGAGGGGAACGGGGAAATTTTACGGCTCCTCCGGCCTCCCGATCGAAGACGCCGCCAAGGATCAAAGGCTCTGATAACCACTTGTCAGACCCTGAAGGTCTTGGAACGAATACAGAGTAAATTCAGAGGTGCATCGATGGGATTTCAGAGGCAAATAGCTGAGAGTTGGTTACATCCAGAGGCACCTAAGCCGTCCAGGAACACTAGCGGCGCAAAGGGGGAAACCCTAACAACAAGATAAGGGCTCCACGAGCTAGGATCCATGGCTTTATAGCCTTACAAAGTGTGGTAAAAAGCTAAAAAGTGCAGTAAGAAAGGTGGTCGGCTTTCCTCGCTAGTGTCGGAAAGGCTACAACGATGCGGGGATGAACTGAAGCCATCGGATCGGAGGCCAACGCAGCCTGTTACATCTGGCACACGCGAAATGGTATGGGAACTTCTTAGGCGTTGATCGATGATGGAGGGGTGCTGAAGCTTGGCGCCATATTTCAAATTTGAATGCCCGCTGCTTCTTCGTCGTTGGGTCCTGACATACATCAGGTGCGTCTAGTATGAGGAGTCGGTTGAACACAGAGCCACAACTATTTCGGTCGTTCCTGATCCCTAGGGAATGGATGAGGTCCAGGACTTAGAATGGACCGTCGACCTGCCCCAGGAAGAGGAGGAAGATGTTACCATTAGTTGGAGACTCATAACATGATGGGAGGTGGTGGTGGTGCCTATGCTCTAAAGGTGACACTCAAGGACCTGAAAATAGCTCCACCTACTCTACGTGGCGCTTGTGATGTTGTTTACCTCACGTCCGAACTGTACGAGGAGGACCGAAGTACATGGATTGCCACTGTTGACACGAGGAGGAAATCATATGGAGCTCACGCGCATATGCCAAATGCTTGTTATCCCACCCCACAAAAATTAGATGGATCTAAGAAGAAGCGGCAGCGACTTTCACAAAGAGAATCTGAAGCCTGAAGTGTAGATGATACAAGTCATGGGTCATGAGGATTAGTGATTCCCTCTTATTCTGGTGTGTCTTTTGTTGAAACACATATATACACATGAAGCATCGGACAAGGTGATGCGCGCAATGGAAGACTAGTCTGGACTCTGGACTCTGGAGCTATAACTCTACACTTACGGGGTGCATCCTACGGGTTGAAATCTACGGGCATTCATGGTGTTGCAACTATATTGGTCAAGCTGGCATGTTACTACCATAGAGGTACTCTGCCAAAAAAAACGTGTCCGAGCATTATCCAGCACGAGCGTTCGCGTTCATCCCACGAAAAAACAATCAAGTGCTATCCATCTAGTCTGTTTATCTATACATATTAAATTCCGTCTAGAATAAATTACTCTGTCCTGCCATATATTTTATGCAGGATAATTATTCAGTAGAAAGGTGGCATCACACCGCGTGCATGGAGCCCGGTCGATATCAACAACACCACATCCGCCACACGCGCCCATGCTGATCGCCAACACCGTGTCCGATTCGTGTGTCCATGCCAGTTTCTAATGCCGCGGCCGAGTCTTGCGTCCATCCTACCAAGCCAGTTTCGAACATTGTCGCCGACTCCCACGTCTACATCAACATAAAGGGTTGCGCCTCCTCGCTCAAGATTCCCAACAGATGCATGCGAGCTGCCGCCCCCGTGGTCGGGTCTACCTCATCACGCCTACGTCGCGCCTCCTCGTTCGAGCCCCCCAACAGACGCGTGCAAGCCGCCACACCCGCGGCCTGGTCTATAACAAATATATGAGAAGCTTTTCTGAGGCTCATCCATGAAATATTCCACGTGCTATCCACCTTATTCGTTTTAGCAACATAACTTCTATTTTGAGAACAAATTACTATGTGTACAATGTTTTTTTGCGCACGACAAGTGCTCACTACCAAAGTGATATAATATCATGGATATGGAGCTCATGCTAATATCATCACGCGTCAGCATCCGTCCACGCCATGTCTTCCAGCAGAAGCGTGCAAGCTACCGCCCCCGTGGCACGATCTACTTCAACATATCAAAAGAAATAGAAGAGCTTGCCACGAAGGAAATATCCCTGGAGAATCTATAATCTGAGCCGACCAACATTGAGCCAGTGATCCAAAAGCGAAAGGCAAAGAAGAAAAATAGCCTTGGAGGAGTCAGGAGAGTCGGACTATATGAGAATAACAAAGCATGGATCAGTAGGCATATAAACTCAATTTGGACACGACATTTACCAAACATATACGATGAGCATCACAAAGATCATCAACTCGCCACATCGTCTCAAGTCTAAAATACCAGAATTCAGCTTTACATTGGAGTATGCTACAAGCAAGTATGAAGACTCTCAAGCTGCATACACGAGTCGACTTAAGACTCGGAGGCTACACGGTCATGACTCGGCAGATTTGGCTGTTTTCAAAATTCAAGAACTCCGGGTTATTGCAAGGAAAACAACCCGGAACCTAGGGTCTACTACCGTATCGGCGAAAAGTTAACAGTTGCTAAAAAGAGTTTGCTGCCACGATGCACAATACCAACATGGATGCCATGCCTTATGGACGAAAAAGTAAAGATCAGCAACGGTGACCAGATGCCACGATGCGCCACTCAAACACATGTATCCTCTTTTACTGGATTATCATATTATCATGTTATGATCAATGGAATTAAGCTAGCTTATCTAGGGGCTACTGGTCCCCAAGTTGTTTAGCAGTAATAGCATTCTCTTCTGCAATGCTATGTTAGGACTTTCTATTGATCATAGTTCAGTTGGGGGCTTCCAACTTGTCGAGTTTAGCTTTCTCACCCTCTTGATCTGGCAAAGGCGCCACAAAAAATTTCATGGTCAATAGAATTAAGCCAGCTTATGTGGGGGCTACTCGTCCCCAAGTTGTTTAGTTGTAGTAGCATTGTATTCCGCAATCCTATGCTAGGCCTTTCTATTGATCATAGGTCAGTTGGGGGCTTCTAACTCATTGTGTTTAGTTTCCTCGCCCTCTTGATCGGGAAAGACACCACAAAATGGTTAATCCTGACGGTATGTTTGATGCGACTCCGATCAGGTGACTCCAAGTACTCTGGACTATTCAATCCATTCTGGACCCTGAATTAGCAAGGTTAAAGCATTGGCTTGTCACATGAGAGCCGACATACTGAAAGCAAGGATAAACCGTGGGTTATCATACCCGCTTCACTGAAGCAAGACTTCACTTTGAAAGCGAGTCTCTTTTTACCGTGTCTCACTCAGCCGGATTATTATTGCTTTATATTATCATCACTTGATCTTTTTAGGTACAACTACTATTTTGACCGCCTCATCGTGAATGACCGGGTCACAAAAGTTGCAGTTGTATTATGACCAGTTCAATAATACAACATCCTGTATTGTATCATGCATCATGCATACAAATCATGCCGGTCTTCAAACAGGGTTACAACATAAAATTTTGCAGGAGCAAATAAGTCTTTGAGAGACAAAATTGGCTGGATTTTTCATCATGTTTTATCATAACCAGTGTTAAATGATTGGAGTTTTTCAAATCAACTGAGGAGAAATAAATATTCTCAAAAAACCAGTTTCTCGCATATTGCTGAGCTGGTATATTACATATTGTTGAGCTGGCCCATCACATATAATGTCGAGTCATCTAATTGACCGGCTCTTGGATTTCCTCAACCTGTGCTCTGTAGTAAACTACAACACTTGTGGATTTTTCAAAAAAAAAAATTTGTTGGGTTACACTACAACCACGAGCAGGGATTTCATCTCAAGGACAATGGCATTATTCCAGGATATTCGTACTAATGCTAAAATACTCGGTTACATTACAACCACCATTAAGTATCCATTCAAATCAGATTAATATCAGCTCCAAAGAACTTCTGAAGCGCATTATGATGGGTTATATTATTCTCACACGGTCCCAAGTCGCTGCAAGCATATGACCCGGCACTTGGGGCCTACATCATATGATGTTCTCTTTTCAAAGGAGTACATGTAAGCCCCGAATCGCCGCGCGCAATTGATCCGGTAATTGGGGGCTACAACATTCAACTGTTTAACACATTTTGAGGTCCAACTTATGAGTTCTAAAGTCCCAACTCACCGCACACATGCGACCTGGAACTTGGGGCTACATCATTCAGCTGTTTTAAAATTTGAGGTCCAAATTAAAGACCTGGCCAATCACATACTAATGAGCCAGCCCTTGGGGGCTACACATGTGAAATTAAAGACATTCATCTCGGCTCATATCTGGCGACACCGATGACAACCCGGATTTCTCCAAAGCTATCAATCTACAACATTCAAACCCAAGTTCAAAAGTCCCGGGTTGTTGCAAGCAAAAATAACCCGGACCTTGGGGGCTACAATAGCGGAAGCTTTTTAAGTATATACAAATACAAGTCCTAGGTTGTTGCAAGCAAGACAACCCGACACTTGGGGTCTACAAAAAATATATTTTTCTACCCGGAGCGCCAAGTCATCATGAACTGATAAACTCGGAGCTTAGGGGCTACAAGTAGTGCAGAGATAAAAAAGAGAGGAAAACATCCTCAAAGAAATCAATTTTAAAGTGGAGCTGAAGTACTGAAAGACTGGATCAACATAATTGGACCCGCCGAGTTGCAAAAATCATCTACTCATCGTACAACATCATGGCCTCCCAAGCCGTCCTGAGTTTGGAGAAAAAATGTCACTTCTAGTCGCTAGTTCTGAGCTTGGTTGCCTAAAACGGAAGACTCAAGATATGGGTGATTTAATAGATGTTCTGACGAGGTATGTTGAGTTAGACGGCATAAAGGTTCCTGGCTCAGACACGGTTAAGGTAGCAAGAGCAATCAACAAGGTGGAAACCATGAAGGTAAAAATAACAAACAGAAGCAGCCTTAGGGAGAGTTATAATTTGTGGCTAATACGAATACTAGGTTCAAGAACCAGCGCTGCTCTAGAGGAGCTTACAATGGTAATAAGTCGCACAATTATGAGGAAGCACTCAAGGTGCCTTGCCGAAAGCATAGTACCTAAAACAATTCATCTACTCACTCATGGGAGAAGTGTTATATTATGCACGAGTTAATAGTGGAGGATATACGAGTCAGTATGGTTAAACCGATTCACAAGGCGGCTCGTGTGGCGGATTCTCGGGATCAATTTCCAATGAACCAGACGGCTAGTGATCGGATTTTCAGCACCAATGAAACACTCGCAATGGGAAGCATCCTGATTAGGGCAATCAACAGCATAACAATCAATTTGGGTTTCAAAGCAACCCTAAGTAGCCGAACATTAGTCAATACCACATTTTCATCACCAACACTTGCAAACAATACCAGAAACATAAACAAAAATCCATCGATATGGTCGAGACGGCAGAGTTCATACAAGCAACCCGGTTTCACAAGTTGGAAGTGATTTAACAACACACGAATTTTTTATTCCAATTTTTTTCATCAAAACTGAAGCAATGGGAGTTGGCTCAACTTCATACGGGTTTATTATCTCCAATATTTTTGTCAAGCATTGGAGGCCGACTCAACAACAAATGGTTGTTTTATTCCCAATATTTCAAAAGGACATTAACCAGCAAGATGATTGTGAAGATGGCTCAAAGAAATTAGGGTTTTCAAGAAGCTACTTCATTGAAATAAGCCGGTCCCTTGACATATTTATTTTTATTATTTCATGAGCTTAGCATGAATAAATTCAAGCTAACCTAGGGGCTAATTTTGGGGTTATAGCCCATGGTTTGACCCGCGAACGAGGTATGACCCGGCTAGGAGGATTGACGAGGCCATGAAGTATGACTCGACCCATCAGCTAGTGACTCGTGGGAGCTAGTGACTCGTGGGCTACCCCCCTCGCCGGACCGACCTAGATGAATCCCAAGGCCGAGTGTGCAAGTCATCATCAGGAGGTTCATGGAGAGGCCTGGAAGGCGACTCACAAAGAAGGGCCAAGAAAAGTAGGAAATCCTTCCAAGAGAAACTAGTCCTAGTCCTAGTAGGACTCTATGTAACCTACCCCTTCAACTTATATAAGGAGGGACGGGGCACCCCAAGAGGGACAAGATAGATCAAATTAGGTCTAGACAAGACAAACCATGAGATAGATAGATCAGACACCCTCGAGATTAGATGTAGCGATTTTGCACCCTTGTAATCGAGATCATCATCATCATCAATGAAACACAAGCATGACGTAGGCTTTTACCTCCGTCGGAGGGGCGAAACCTGGGTAAACTCGCATCTCTCTATTCCTCCCAACCCCTCTCAAGCCCCCACATAGTTGCGATGAAGTCACACCTAAGTCCTTACACGAGGACATATGTCGTGAGAGAAAACACAACAACCAGCGTTCTCGGAGTGGTTTGTCGTTGAAGGACCGGCAGCAGTGTCGGCAAGATCCTCATCTTCATCCGTTGAGCGCGATGAAGAAAATGAACTAGTCACCAGTAGAGGAACGTGAACCTTCTTCAGTTTCTTCTTGGGCGGCTATGACCAATCAAAGTCTTGCTGAAATTCCATCTCCTTGAGTTCTTCAGGAGTCTTGAGAAGAGACAAAATGGCCCATGTGCGGTCAAAGATTCATTAAGATAGTAGGTATTCTTCCTCACCGCATTATGTGTCACAATCATATCACGCATAATGGCGCCAAACTCATGCTTTACCCACTTGTGATTACGATCGACCTTTTGAAGAAGACTTAGCAAAAGTTCTCGGTTAGTCATCACGTGCGGGTGATACGTCTCCGTCGTATCTACTTTTCCGAACTCTTTTGCCCTTGTATTGGACTCTAATTTGCATGATTTGAATGGAACTAACCCGGACTGACGCTGTTTTCAGCAGAATTGCCATGGTGTTGTTTTTGTGTAGAAATGAAAGTTCTCGGAATGTCCTGAAAATTTACGGAGATTTTTTCTGGAATAAAAGAAAAATACCTGCGCAAAGATCCACCGGAGGGGGCGTGCCAGTGGGCCACAAGCCCATAGACCGCGGCCACCCCCTAGGCCGCGCCGTGAGGGCTTGTGGGGCCCACGTGGCACCACCGCCCCCAAACTCAGCTCTATATCTTCCGTCTCGCCCGAGAAAAAATCAGAGAGAAGGTTTCATCGCAATTTGCGATACGAAGGCACCGCCACCTCCTGTTCTTCATCTAGAGGGTAGATCTGGAGTCCTTTCGGGGATCCGGAGAGGGGAAATCATCGCCATCGTCATCATCAACCTTTCTCCATCAACAATTCCATGATGCTCTTCATCGTTCGTGAGTAATCTCATTGAAGGCTTGGTGGACGGTGATGAGTTGGATGAGATCTATCAGGTAATCGAGTTAGTTTTTGACGGGGATTGATCCCTAGTATCCATTATGTTCTAGATTGATGTTGCTACTACTTGGCTATGCTTAATGCTTGTCACTAGGGCCCGAGTGCCATGATTTCATGTCTGAACCTATTATGTTGTCGCCAATATATGTGTGTTTTAGTTCCTATCTTGCAAGTGGTAGTCACCTACTATGTGTTATGACCCGGCAACCCCGGAGTGACAATAGCCGGAACCACTCCCGGAGATTACCATAGTATGAGGAGTTCATGTATTCACCACGTGTTAATGCGTTGGTCCGGTTCTTTATTAAAAGGTGAACCATAATACCCCGTAGTTTCCATTAGGACCCCGCTTCCACGGGAGGGATGGACAATAGATGTCATGCAAGTTCTTTTCCCTAAGCACGTATGACTACATACGGAATACATGCCTACATTAGATTGACGAACGGGAGCTAGTTACATATCTCTCCGTGTTATAGTTGTTACATGATGAATCACATCCGGTATACTCATCCATCACCGATCCACTGCCTACGAGTCTTTTACTACCAGTTCTCGCTACGTTACTTTGTCTTGGCCTGTCCCTTGCTACAAAAGGGATTGGGTCACTTAGTTGCTACTGTTGCTACTCTTGTCACTTAGTTGCTACTGTTGCTACTGCTGTCACTTTGCTACTACTGTTGCTACTTTTTTACTCTGCTGCTGCTGCTACTGTTGTTCCTTGCTACTTTGATGTTACTTGTTGCAAGACTTTTCTGGAGCCGTAGCCGGGGAAGCATTCTTCTCAAGAATAATCCCCCGTCAACGTGCTATTTACTGGCGCCATTGATACAACAGTTAGGAATAGTCTGCCGTCAATAGATTGTTTCTGGCACCGTTGCTATCATACTACTTTGCTACTGATACTTTGCTTGCAGACACTAATGTTTCAGGTGTGGTTGAATCTGATAAACTCAGCTGCTAATACTAGAGAATATTCTTTAGCTTCCCCTTGTGAGCGAATCAACAAATTTGGGTCGAATACTCTACCCTCGAAAATTGTTGCGATCCCCTACACTTGTGGGTTATCAGCGGGGCAGACTCACGATGCATTTTAGCTGAGGCGTTAGCAACGGAGTCTTGTGATGCAGTGTCATCAGTCCTCCCCCTGGAACTATACCTGACGCGTCCTTGGTTGAGTAGGATGATGCCTTGCGAAATTGTCCATCAAGGGGATGAGATCCTTCATCAATAACTATTTTGACCTTGCCTTCAATCATCTTTAAGGATTTCTTAATGACTTCGAGTGGGGCACACAACTGAAGTGATTCTAGAAATCGGCTTTGTGAGGAATTGTGGATCTCGCCCTAATGAATTTCATGATCCACGATGCATAAGGCTTTAGTTCAAAAGGTGACATAGCAATATTGGCCAATGTCCCCATGAAGAAATCATGAAGATTTATGGGAATCCCATGACTGATGTTGAATAGCAAATTCTTCATGATTCCCACCATGTCTTCTTCTCTAGGGTTGTGACCCTTGATGGGGTTGAGGGTTTTGGTCAAAATGCAGTACACAGTCCTTGGCACATATAGCAGATCTTCATTCCAGTCGTGTATATCCATGTAGAACGACAATAGGCCAGCATCATGAAGAACATTGAGGACTGGCGTGAAGCAAGGAATAAAATCGATGCCTCCATGAGTAATTTGCTCATGCTGAAAAGCTTATTCTTCCCGAAGAGCACAACACCATATAAGTTCTTCTGAGTGGTAGTCCAGAATCTCTTGCGCCTTATCCTCGCACAGTCATACGTATTTGCACCGACGAATAAATGATATTCATAAATGAAATTCTCCCTGAGGAATTTGCTTCTGTTTGTACCTCTGAATGGATGAAGAGTCTCAGGTTGAATATTTGGCTAGTATATGCCCACAAGTATTTGGATCTCTTCTTCAGTGTGAGGAACTTGAGCCACAACTACTGTTGACTGAGGATTTTGAACATGAGGCAAATCAGAAGTATCCTCACATTAAGGAGCATTTTCTTCAGCCAAAATTTCTTCAGTGTGAGGAATATGCTTTGCAGATTCAACAATTACTCATGGAGCAATATCCTTAGTGGCGGTTTGTTTCACAGTTTCTTCAGTTGATGCAACTATTTCTTCCACCGGGATATATTTCATCAGAGTGTGTTTGTCCTCATACCCGATATGAATTTATTCAATAACAATAGGGGACTCGGGATTTTGTGGAAGTGGAGTGGCGAGCGGTGAGTTGGGGTGAGCTTGTTCCGAATAATAATCATTGATAACATATGTTTGGCAGCCAATGTCCATGTCTTCTCCATTTCTTCAACGCCCGCCTCAGTTGTTTGCTGAGGCGGAGGTAATGATGCTTGAGGAATTGAAGTATTTGGTTCCACTTCAATTTCTTCATCAATCGGCTATGTGTAAGTAACAGATCGATTATTTTCAGTTTCTTCATACCCTTGTGGGATGACATGTTCGACGTCAAATGGCACCATCTCGTAAGATGGCACAGTGCTGATTGGAGTAGCATCAATTGGTGCACTTGAGGAACTTGAAAAAGTCCTCAAGCATTTGGCTTTTGAGGAATCTGTGCTCGGTGATGCTTTCCACTCCTTAGCGGCTTCCTTTTGAGAAGCCCTTAGTTTCTTCACTTTTGATGCATATGGAATCATCGGTTTCGTCACTCTTGAAGATTTTCTTGTTGGAGTAGGTTCTTCAGGCACCGCCGATGCAGTTCTCCTGACAGGAGCATTTTCTTCGGGCGCAACAGTTTCTTCAGCCGGCCTGGCAGGTTCTTCACGTGCAAAGTCGTTAGGCGCTTGAAATTCTTCAGCCAAGACAGTTTCCTCACACGACTATGTGGAGGAGTTGGTGTGAGGGTTTTGTGGTTGCATTGGAGCTGCAACCCTAGTGTTGTGATCTATGATGGCTTTGGTCACCTCGCTAACGAATCTGACCTTTGCACCTTTCCAGTGCGCATGATAACGACTGTATTCTTCACTCAGGTTTTTGATCTTAGTATGGGTGGAAACAAGTTGATCACGGGTGAAAGAGACAAGGTTGTTCTTCATAAATATCTCACACTGAGTTTTTTTTCTTTCCTGACCCTATTCTCCTTCTCAACTTTCCATTTCTCCTCAGCAATGGATATATCTAACACATGGCTTGGCCCAGGTGGAAGATGCAAATCGTTAATTTGAGTCTGAGGACTTTAATACCTGAGGTCGACGAAGTCAAGCACCACCTTCGTATCCAGCATGAGGGGAATATTTGTGCCTTTAGCTTGAGCAACCATCTCTTGTTTGTTTCTGATGATTTGAGCTAATTCATCATGATCACCCTCTTCTTCTTCAGCTCCAAAGGAAATGTTGAAGACCACCTTGTTAGGGCTTGGCCTTTTTCCTTGCCCAACGGTCATCTTTTTCTTCATGGTTGCACTTGAAGAAGTGTGAACAGCAAGAAGCACAAGGTCCTCGGGGAATTGCAGTTCCCATTGTGAGCTAACTTTTTCCAGTTGCACTAGCATTGAGGACTTTGTGGCAGTCGACAAGGGCATTAAAATTCATGATTTTATGGGAACACAAAGATCTACAAGGGCATTGAAAATTTGAAGAATTTCAAGATTTGAAGAATTTGAACAAATCTCCACTTTTAAAATGATGATTTCAAACACCGCGTACAATTTGCATAGGGTCCTCGGAGTCAAAATCTTCATTAATTTCTTCACACTTAGCATATTAGACTATTGGAAATATGCCCTAGAGGCAATGATAAATAGTTATTATTATATTTCATGTTTATAGATAATCATTTATTATCCATGCTATAATTGTATTGAATGAAAACATAGATACATGTGTGGATACATAGACAAAATGATGTCCCTAGCAAGCCTCTAGTTGGCTAGCTAGTTGATCAAGGATAGTCAAGGTTTTCTGACTATGTGCAAAGTGTTGTTGGTTGATAACTGGATCACATCATTATGAGAATCATGTGATGGACTAGACCCAAACTATGAACGTAGCATATTGATCGTGTCGTTTTATTGCTATAGTTTTCTGCGTGTCAACTATTTGTTCCTATGAACATGAGATCATATAACTCACTGGCACCGGAGGAATACCTTGTGTGCATCAAACGTCACAACGTAACTGGGTGACTATAAGAATGCTCTACACGTATCTCCGAAGGTGTCCGTTGAGTTAGTATGGATCAAGACTGGGAATTGTCACTCCTTGTGATGGAGAGGTATCTCGGGGCCCACTCGGTAATACAACATCACACACAAGCCTTGCAAGCAATGTGACTAAGTGTAAGTCACGGGATCTCGTATTACAGAACGAATAAAGACTCTTGCCGGTAACGAGATTGAAATACGTATGCGGATACCGACGATCGAATCTGGGCAAGTAACATACCGAAGGACAAAGGGAATGACATACAGTATTATATGAATCCTTGACACTGAGGTTCAACGGATAAGATTTTCGGAGAATATGTAGGATCCAATATGGGCATCCAGGTCCCGCTATTGGATATTTACCGATGAGTACCTCAGGGCATGTCTACATAGTTCTCGAACCCGCTGGGTCTGCACACTTAAGGTTCGACGATGTTTTAGTATAGTTGAGTTATATGTGTGGTTACCGAATGTTGTTCGGAGTCCCGGATGAGATCACGGACGTCACGAGGGTTTCCTAAATGGTCTGAAGACAAAGATTGATATATAGGATGACTTCATTTGGTTACCAGAAGGTTTTCGGGCATTACCAGGAATGTACCGGGAGTGACGAATAGGTTCTGGAAGTTCACCGGGAGGGGGGCAACCCTCCCGGGGAAGCCCAAAGTCCCTAGGGGTGGCGCACCAGCCCTTAGTGGGCTGTTGGGACGGCGTAAGAGGGCCTATGCGCCAAAGATAAAAAACCGAAGAAAAAAAGAAAGGTCGGAAGGAAGGGAAGGACTCCATTTTCCAATCCTAGTTGGACTAGGATTGGAGTAGGACTCCTCCTCCTCTCTAGCCGGCGCACCCTGGAGGGCTTGGCCCTCAAGGAAAGCCTCCTCCCCGTCCCTCCTATATATATAGTGGTGATTTAGGGCTGATTTGAGACAACTTTTGCCACGTGCAACTCAGATCTAGACACCATAGTTTTACATCTAGATCGTATTTCTGCGGAGCTCCGGCGGAGCCCTGCAGGAGTAGATCCATCACCACCACCAGAGCGTCGTCACGCTGCCGGAGAACTCATCTACTTCTCCATCTTGCTTGCTGGATCAAGAAGGCCGAGATCATAATCGAGTTGTACGTGTGTTGAATGCGGAGGTGCCGTCCGTTCGGCACTAGATCGGAACGGATCGTGGGACGGATCGCGGGACGGTTCATGGGACAGTTCGCGAGGCGGATCAAGGGACGTGAGGATGTTCCACTACATCAACTGTGTTTCTTAACGCTTCCTGCTGTGTGATCTACAAGGGTACGTAGATCCAAATCTCCTCTCGTAGATGGACATCACCATGATAGGTCTTCGTGCGGGTAGTAAATTTTTGTTTCCCATGCAACGTCCCCCAACAGTGGCATCATGAGCTATGTTCGTGCGTAGATGTTATCTCGAGTAGAACACAAAGGGTTTTGTGGACAGTGAGGTTCGATTTGCTGCCCTCCTTAGTCTTTTCTCGATTCGGCGGTATTGTTGGATTGAAGCGGCCCGGACCGAAATTATTCGTACGCTTACGAAAGACTGGTTTCATCGCTTGACATGCAACCTCGTTGCATAAAGATGACTGGTGGGTGTCGGTTTCTTCAACTTTAGTTGAACAGGTTTTGACCGAGGCGGTCCTTGGAGAGGTTAAATAGCAATTTGCACATCTCCGTTGTGGTTTTTGCGTAAGTAAGATGCGATCTACTAGATACCCATAGCAGCCACGTAAAACATGCAACAACAAATTAGAGGACGTCAAACTTGTTTTTGCAGGGTATGCTTGTGATATGATATGGCCAATGACGTGATGTGATATATTGGATGTATGAGATGTTCATGTTGTAATAGTTAATATCGACTTGCATGTTGATGGTACGGCAACCGGCAGGAGCCATAGGGTTGTCTTTAAACTAACGTTTGTGTTTGCAGATGCGTTTACTATATTGCTAGGACGTAGCTTTAGTATTAATAGCATAAGTAGCACGACAACCCCGATGGTGACACGTTGATGGAGATCATGATGATGGAGATCATGGTGTGGCGCCGGTGACAAGAAGATCATGCCGGTGCTTTGGTGATGGAGATCAAGAAGCACGTGATGATGGCCATATCATGTCACTTATGAATTGCATGTGATGTTAATCCTTTTATGCACCTTATTTTGCTTAGAACGACGGTAGCATTATGAGGTGATCTCTCACTAAAATTTCAAGACGAAATTGTGTTCTCCCCGATTGTGCCCGTTGCTATAGTTCGTCGTTTTGAGACACCACATGATGATCGGGTGTGATAGACTCGACTTTCACATACAACGGGTGCAAAACAGTTGCACATGCAGAACACTCAGGTTAAGCTTGACGAGCCTAGCATGTGCAGACATGGACTCAGAACACATGAGACCGAAAGGTCGAGCATGAATCGTATAGTTGATATGATTAGCATAGAGATGCTTACCACTGAAACTACTCTCAACTCACGTGATGATCGGACTTGAGTTAGTGAATTTGGATCATGTACAACTCAAATGACTAGACAAATGTACTTTTTGAGTGGGAGTTTAGCAAGTAATTTGATTAGTTAAACTCTAATTATCCTGAACATAGTCTAAGTCCACTTTGAAATATTTGTGTTGTATATCAATGGCTCGCGCGACAGTCACCGTGAATTTTAATATGTTCCTAGAGAAAGCTAAGTTGAAAGATGATGGAAGCAACTTTGTAGACTAGGCTCGTAATCTTGAGTTGCTCCCGCAAGCTGGGAAGAAGGATTATGTCCTTAATGTTGCGCTAGGAGATGAACCACCCGCTATGGCTGACCAAGATGTTAAGAACGTTTGGTTAACCCGTAAGGAGGACTACTCAATAGTTCAATGTGCAGTCTTGTATGGCTTAGAGTCAGGACTTCAACGTCGCTTTGAGCGTAATGGAGCATTTGAGATGTTCCAGGAGTTGAAGTTTATCTTTCAGAAGAACGCCATCTTTCAGAAGAACGCCCGGATCGAGAGGTATGAGACCTCCAATAAATTATATGCTTGCAAGATGGAGGAGAATTCGTTTGTCAGTGAACATGTGCTCAAAATGTCTGGGTACTCAAACCGTCTAGCTGACCTGGGGATTGAACTCCCGTAAGAGACTATGAGTGACAGAATTCTTCAATCGCTGCCACCAAGCTATAAGAGCTTTGTGTTGAACTATAATATGCAAGGGATGAACAAGTCACCCGGTGAGTTATTTTTGATGCTGAAAGTCGCAGAGTCAGAACTCCGTAAAGAGCATCAAGTGTTGATGGTGAATAAGACCACTAGTTTAAGAGAGACAGAAAAGGAAAGAAGGGTAATTCCACGAAGAGCGGCAAGCCTGTTGCCAATCCGATGAAGAAACCCAAAGCTGGACATAAGCCTGAAACGGAGTGTTATTATTGCAAGGGTATGGGTCACTGGAAGCGCAACTGCCCCAAGTATCTGCCTGATAAGAAGGCGGCCAAGGAAAAATCAGGTATATTCAATATACATGTTATTGATGTGTACTTAACCAGCTCTCATAATAGTGCTTGGGTATTCGATACCGGTTCTGTTGCTCGTATTTGGAAATCGAAACAGGAACTGCGGAATAAGCGAAGGCTGGCGAAACATGAAGTAACGATGCGCGTGGGAAATGGTTCCAAGGTTGATGCAATCGCCGTCGGCACAAATTCACTTCAGTTACCATCAGGATTAGTTGTGAACTTAAATAATTGTTATTTAGTGCCTGCGTTAAGCATGAACATTATATCTGGATCTTGTTTATTGTGAGACGATTACTCGTTTAAGTCAGAGAATAATGGTTGTTCTATTTCTATGAGTAATATCTTTTATGGTCCTGCATCCAATGTGAGAGGATTGTTCATATTGAATCTAGATAGCGATGATACACATATACATAACATTGACACCAAAAGAGTTAGAGTTAACAATGATAGCGCCATGTTTTTATGGCACTGTTGCTTAGGTCATATTGGTGTAAAGCGCATGCAGATACTCCATACCAATGGACTTTTGGAGTCACTTGACTTTGATTCACTTGACACATGCGAACCATGCCACATGGGCAAGATGACTAAGACTCCATTCTCCGGAACAATGGAGCGTGCAAGTGACTTACTGGAAATCATACATACCGATGTGTGCTTTCCGATGAGTGTGGAGGCGCGCGGCGGATATCGTTATTTTCTCACCTTCACTGACGATTTGAGTAGATATGGCTATGTCTACTGTATGAAGCGCAAGTCTGAAACGTTTGAAAAGTTCAAGCAATTTCAGAGTGAAGTTGAAAATCATCGTAACAAGAAGATCAAGTTCCTACAGTCTGATGGTGGGGGTGAATATCTGAGTTTCGAGTTTGGTGCTCTCTTAAGACAATGTGGAATTGTTTCATGGTTGACACCGCTTCGAACACCACAGCATAATGATATGCCCGAACGTCGTAATCGTACTTTATTAGAGATGGTGGGATCTATGATGTCTCTTACGGATTTGCCGTTGTCGTTTTGGGGTTATGCATTAGAGATAGTTGCATTCACTTTAAATAGGGCACCATCAAAATCCGTTGAGACGACACCATACGAACTGTGGTACGGCAAAAGACAAAAGTTGTCATTTCTTAAAGTTTGGGGACGTGATGCTTATGTCAAAAAGCTTGAGCCTGAAAATCTGGAACCCAAAGTGGAAAAGTGCGTCTTCATAGGTTACCCAAAAGAGACAGTTGGGTATACCTTCTATCTCAAACCCGAGGGCAAAGTGTTTGTTGCTAAAAATGGAGCTTTTCTTGAGAAGGATATTCTCTCTAAAGAATTGAGTGGGAGGAAGATAGAACTTGATGAGGTTGTCGAACCTCTAATTCCTCTAGATGGTGGCGCAGGGCAAGGGGAAACCCCTGTTGCTGCGGCGCAGGTTGAGGAGCAAGTTGATAATGATGATCATGAAACTTCGGATCAAGTTGCTATTGGACCTCGCAGGTTGACAAGATTACGTACTACTCCTGAGTGGTACGGTAATCCTGTCTTAACGATTATGTTGTTGGACAACAATGCACCTGTGAATTATGAAGAAGCAATGGTGGGCCCGGATTCCAAAAAATGGCTGGAGGCCATGAAGTCCGAGATGGGATCCATGTACGAGAACAAAGTGTGGACTTTGGAAGTACTACCTGAGGTCGCAAGGCTATTCAGAACATATGGATCTATAAGAAGAAGACAGATGCAGATGGTAATGTGACCGTTTATAGAGATAGACTTGTGGCAAAGGATTTTCCACAAGTTCAAGGAGTTGACTAGGATGAGACTTTCTCACCGGTAGTGATGCTTAAGTCCGTCCGAATCATTTTAGTAATAGCTGCCTTTTACGATTATGAAATATGGCAGATGGATGTCAAATCGGCGCTCCTTAACATTTTCTTAAGAAAGAGTTGTATATGATGCAGCCCGAAGGTTTTCTCGATCCAAAGAATTCTAACAAAGTATGCAAGCTCCAGCGATCCATTTATGGACTGGTGCAAGCATCTCGGAGTTGGAATAAGCGCTTTGATGAGGTGATCAAAGCATTTGGGTTTATACAAGTGGTTGGAGAATCTTGTATTTACAAGAAACTGAGTGGGATCTCTGTGGCGTTTCTAATATTATATGTGGATGACATATTGCTGATTGGAAACAACGTGCAGCTTTTGGAGAGCATAAAGGATTACTTGAATAAAAGTTTCTCTATGAAGGACCTAGGAGAACCTGCTTACATTCTAAGCATTAAGATCTATAGGGATAGATCGAGACGCCTGATAGGACTTCCACAAAGCACATACCTTGATAAAGTTTTGAAGAAGTTCAAAATGGATCAGTCCAAGAAAGGGTTCTTGCTAGTATTACAAGGTATAAAATTGAGTAACACTCAGTGCCCAGCAACTGCGGAACATAGAGAGAAAATGGGTTCCGTCCCCTACGCTTCACCCGTATGTTCTATCATCTTTGCAATGTTGTGCATTAGACCAGACGTCATCTTGGCCATAAGTATGGCAGGCAGGTTTCAGAGTTATCCGGGAGTGGATCACTCGACGGCGGTCAAGAATATTCTGAAGTACCTAAAAAGGACTAAGGAAATGTTTCTCGTTTATGGAGGTGACAAAGAGCTCGTCATAAAAGGTTACGTCGACGCTAGTTTTGACACCGATCCCGATGACTCTAAGTCTCAAACCGGATACGTATTTATTCTTAATGGGGGTGTGGTAAGCTGGTGCAGTTCCAAGCAGAGCATCGTAGCAGATTCTACATGTGAAGCGGAGTACATGGCTGCCTTGGAGGCAGCAAAGGAGGGTGTCTGGATGAAGCAGTTCATGACAGATCTTGTAGTCGCACTAGATCCATTAACTCTGTTATGTGACAACACTGGTGCCATTGCCTTAGCAAAGGAACCAATGTTTCACAAGAAGACCAGACACATCAAACGACATTTCAACCTCATCCACGACTACGTCGAAGGAGAGGACGTGAATATTTGCAAAGTGCACATGGATCTGAATGTAGCACACCCGCTGACTAAACATCTTCCACGGGCAAAACATGATCAACACAAGAACTGTATGGGTGTTCGATTTATTACAATGTAAATCGCGTGGCGATGTGAGGACTAGATTATTGACTCTTGTGCAAGTGGGAGACTGTTGGAAATATGCCCTAGAGGCAATGATAAATAGTTATTATTATATTTCCTATTTAAAGATAATCGTCTATTATCCATGCTATAATTGTATTGAATGAAAACATAGATACATGTGTGGATACATAGACAAAGCGATGTCCCTAGCAAGCCTGTAGTTGGCTAGCAAGTTGATCAAGGATAGTCAAGGTTTTCTGACTATGTGCAATGTGTTGTTGCTTGATAACTGATCACATCATTAGGAGAATCATGTGATGGACTAGACCCAAACTACGAACAAGCATATTGATCGTGTCGTTTTATTGCCATAGTTTTCTGCGTGTCAAGTATTTGTTCCTATGACCATGAGATCATATAACTCACTGGCACTGGAGGAATACCTTGTGTGCATCAAACGTCACAACGTAACTGGGTGACTATAAAGGGGCTCTACAGGTATCTCCGAAGGTGTCCGTTGAGTTAGTATGGATCAAGACTGGGATTTTTCACTCCGTGTGACGGAGAGGTATCTCGGGGCCCACTCGGTAATACAACATCACACACAAGCCTTGCAAGAAATGTGACTAAGTATAAGTGACGGGATCTTGTATTACAGAATGAGTAAAGAGACTTGCCGGTAACGAGATTGAAATAGGTATGCGGATACCGACGATCGAATCGCGGGCAAGTAACATACTGAAGGACAAAGGGAATGACATACGGGATTATATGAATCCTTGACACTGAGGTTCACCGATAAGATCTTCGGAGAATATGTAGGATCCAATATGGGCATCCAGGTCCCTCCATTGGATATTGACCGAGGAGTACCTCGGGGCATGACTACATAGTTCTCGAACCCGCAGGGTCTGCACACTTAAGGTTCGGCGAGGTTTTAGTATAGTTGAGTTATATGTGTGGTTACCAAATGTTGTTCGGAGTCCCCTATGATATCACAGACGTCATGAGGGTTTCGAGAATGGCTAGAGACGAAGATTGATATATAGGATAAGTTCATTTAGTTACTGGAAGGTTTTCGGGCATTACCGGGAATGTACCGGGAGTGACGAATGGGTTGTGGAAGTTCACCGGGAGGGTGGCAACCCTCCTGGGGGGAAGCCCAAAGGCCCAAGGGGTGGCGCACCGGCCCTTAGTGGGCAGGTGGGACAACCCAAGAGGGCCTATGCGCCAAGGATAAAAAACCAAAGAAAAGAAAAAAAGGTGGGAAGGAAGGGAAGGACTCCATTTTCCAATCCTAGTTGGACTAGGATTGGAGTAGGACTGGTCCTCCTCCCTAGCCGGTGCACCCTTGTGGGCTTGGCCCTCAAGGCAAGCCTCCTCCTCCTCCCCCTCCCTCCTATATATAGTGGTGATTTAGGGCTGATTTGAGACAACTTTTGCCACGTGCAACTCAGATCTAGACACCATAGTTTTACCTCTAGATCGTATTTCTGCGGAGCTCGGGCGGAGCCCTGCAGGACTAGATACAAAGATTGTAAGATATTTATCTCACACGACAACTTGCAAAATCTCTTTTCACCCAAGAGCTTAGTGAAGATACCTTCCAGTTGTTCTTCAGTCTTCACATGGTCGAGGAATATGTTTCCCTTGAGTACATGATCACGAAGAAAATGCTAATCAATATAGATGTGCTTGGTATTCGAGTCTATTACTAGATTGTTTGCAATCTTGATTGCACTCTCATTGTGCAGTAGAGTGGCAGATTCTTCACATTGATGCACTAGTCCTTGAGGGTTTGCTTCATACATAGTAGTTCACCACAGCATGAACGAGAAGCAATATACTCGTCTTCCACATGGGAGAGTGACACACAGTTCTGTTTCTTCGAACACCAAAGACTGAGGATCGTCCGAGGAAATGGCACGTGCTTCGTGTTGACTTGCGATCCACTAGGTCACCAACAAAGTGAGAGTCAGAATATCCAACGAGATGAAGATTTTATCCCTTGGGGTACCATAATCCAAGTGTTGGTGTGTGAGCTAGATATTGAAGAATATGCTTCACATCCTTTTGGTGTGATTCCTTTGGAGTTGCTTGGAAATGGTCACACATGCAAACAGTAAGCATAATATCTATCCTAGATGCACATAGGTACAATAAAGAGCCAATCATGGAGAGATATACCTTGTGATCGAAATGTTTACCATTTTTGCCAGTGCACAGGTGGCCGTTGGTAGGCATTGGAATTTTGATGCCTTTGCAGTCTTGAATGCCAAATTTCTTGAGGACATCCTTTAGGTATTTCTCTTGAGAGATGAAGATGCCTTTGCGTTGTTGATGAATTTGAAGACCTAGGAAGAATTTCAACTCCCCCATCATGGACATTTGATAGTCTTCACCCATCATGTATGAAAAATCTTCACTGTAACATTTGTTAGTACAACCAAACATAATATTGTCTACATATATTTGGCACATGAATAGTTCATTGTCATAAGATTCTGTGAAAAGAGTTGGATCAACTGAACCGGGTTTGAAGCCTGTCTTCATGGGGAATCCCTTTAACGTGGCATACCATGCCCGAGGGGCCTGCTTGAGGCCATAGAGGACCTTGTTGAGCCCGAATACTTTTTCAGGATTCTTTGGGTCTTCAAAACCCGGGGGTTGAGCAACATATACTTCTTCCTCAAGCTTACCATCGAGGAATGCACTTTTCACATCCATTTGATATAAGGTGATATTGTGATGGTTAACATAAGCAAGCCATATACGAATAGCTACAAGTCTAGCAACATGTGCAAAATTTTCACCAAAGTCAATTCCTTCAACCTGTGTGTAGCCTTGTGCTACAAGACGAGCCATATTCCTTACTACATGATCGTCTTCGTATTGCTTGTTTCGGTTACACTTGGTAGCGATGATATTGTGCTTGCGAGGATCAGGCCGCTTGACAAGTTGCCATGCTTGAGTCCACTCACGCTCCATGAAGTCTTCATCGACTTTTGAGGGTTATGTGGTAGACACAAAAGAAGAGTGCCCACAAAAGTTTATTAAATGTGAGCGACTGAGGGGACCTGGTGGATTGATGTTATCAAGGATTTTGTCAATTTGCACTTCGTTTGTAGATCTTGGATGTGTAGGTTGAAGACTTTGCTCAGGTTAAGGAATTTGATCAGCAACAATTTCCTCAGGTGCACGAGCCCGAATTTCTTCATTGTTTGGGATGACTTATTCAACAGGCAGAGGTTCTTCAGTGGGGGTGATAAGTTCAGTATCTTTGAACCTAATTGATTCCTCGTGAGGCATTTCATCTAGCACAGGAGGTAGTTTCTCTCTTTGTGAGCCGTTAGTTTCATCGAACTGCGCATCTACAGTTTCAACGACTTTGTTGTGATAGTTCTTCAAGACTGTGTAGGTATGCGAGGCCTTACCATAACCAAGCATAAAACCCTCATGTGCTTTCAGTGCAAATATAGAACTATGGTGAGGATCTCTAATCCAGCATCTTGCACCGAAGATTGTAAAATAACTCACATTGGATTAATTGTCAGTGAGGAGTTCATATGAGGTCTTCTTGAGGAATTTGTGAAGATATACCATGTTGATGATGTGGCGCGCTGTGTTGATTGCCTCAAGTGAGAAGTGGCGAGGAGTCTGATATTCTTCAAGCATAGTACGAGCCATCTCAACAAGAGTCATGTTCTTGCACTCCACGACGCTATTCTGCAGAGGAGTATATGGGGAAGACAACTCATGAGTAATACCAAGTTCATCAAGATAATTATCAAGACCAGTGTTTTTGAACTCAATCCCATTATCACTCCTAATGTGCTTGATCTTGACACCGAAGTTTGTCGAGGCCCTTGAGGAAAATCGTTTGAAGACTTCCCTCACTTCAGTTTTATAACATATAATATGCACCCAAGTGTAACATGAATAATCATCAACAATGACAAAGCCATGTAGTCATACTGCATTGGTTACTTTAGAATAGTGAGTAGATCCAAAGAGGTCCATGTTAAGAAATTCAAAAGGATGAGTGGTGGTCATGATAGTCTTCGAGGGGTGCTTGGATCTGGTCATCTTTCCAAACTCACAAGCCCCGCATAGATGATCCTTGAGGAATTTCACACCCTCGATGGCCATGACATGCTTCTTCTTCGCAAGAGTGTGCAGATTCCTCATGCGTGCATGACCAAGTCGTCGATGCCATAGCCAGCCCTCCGAGGCTTTTGCAAGTAGACATGTAGCTGGATGTGGACCTGTGGAGAAATCAACAATGTACAAGTCTCCTCTCCTAAATCCTTCGAAGACTTTGGATTTGTCAGATTCCATGATGACTACACAACGATATTTTCCAAAGATGACAACCATATCAAGATCACAAAGCATTGAGACTGACATGTGGTTAAACCCAAGGGATTTGACAAGCATGACTTTGTCTATTGTTGGTCCTTGGATATAGCCACCTTACCTAGACCCAATACCTTGCTTTTTTCCTTTTTCTACGTAGGTGATATGCTTCAGTGGTGATGAAGTTAATGGAATGTTCATCAATAGACTCTTGTCACCAGTCATGTGATTTATACATCCACTGTCAAGAACCCACTTAGTGGTTTTGGGGTTGTCATCATGTAGATGAATTAGTACTGCCTACCATCTCATATGCTTCAGAGTGAACAATATGATACCAAATTCATCAGACTTGAATTTCATCACATAGAGTAGAGTTAAGATAATATGAGGACATGTGAAATGATAATCATTTCATCATGATTAGCTTGCATCCTTTCATGCATTTCGTTAGGTCTCCGGCACATTCTTCAGATCATCAAGTTCATTTGGAGACCTGACCTACATACGAGGTTAGTTCAATTTCTTCACCACCCACATCTTAAGGGGTGGCAAAGAGTTCATCATCCTACGAGCACCATATGAGAATTTTGGCATTGAAGCTAATGCACTTCGTTTCACATGAGGTGGGTTAGTGTACTCGGATGCATATGCAGAGAAATTATTCAAGGATTTATGAATATAGCGATTTGAGTAATAATGGACATATTCATGGCCCTTGTAGTTTCACTGCATACCAGAAGCATTAGCAAGAGTATGAGCAGAATTTTGACCATATGAGGAATTTGATCCTCGTGAAGAACTTGGTCCACTTGGCGAATTTGGTCTAGGGTTCCTGTTCTTCTCACGTGGTGTCATGAGGACATTCACATGAAGACTTTCCAAACTGCTTCTGGGAACCCGAATTTTTCTCAAGGGTGGTGCATTCCTGCAGTTTGTTCCAACTTATCTAGAAAATACTTCACCATTCTGATATTTGAACAGTTTATAGTTGGAGTCAAATGACTCATTAGAGAAATATGAAGTTCTACATGCAAAGCCTGATATTGTAGATGGATCAACAAGAGGTCCTTTTGCAGCAACCCATGATGTTTTGGGATATTTCTCATGTTTTTCCAGTATGATCCATCGACATTCAATTTCCTCTCAAATGCAATACCCTCTTTCCTAGGGTTTGTGTTCATAATTTGCTTTTTGAGCACATCGCAAAGGGTTTGATGCCCTTTGAGACTTTTGTATATGCGTGTCACATAAAATTCCTTCAACCCCTTATTTTCGTCATTAACATTTGTGGGTTCCTCAAGTGACGAATTTGTGACCACATATATAGTTGAAGAATTTGTAGCAATAGAAGCATTTGAACTTTCAGGTGAAGAATTGGCAGATTCACATTCGATACATCTCAAACATGGTGGAATGAATTCTTCATGAGCGTAATTGATCTGTTGAGCGAGCAAGGAATCATTTTCACTTCAAAGATCATCATGAGACACTCTTAGTTTCTCAAGATCTTACTTTCTTTGAAGAAATTCATAAGAAATATTCTCATGAGCAGCCAAGACAGTGTCATTACGTTCTTGAAGACTATCAAACTTAGACTGAAGACTTACAACATCATCAGTCAGGGTTTGAGTCTGATCTGTTTCCTTGTTCAACATGTCATCGCTTATGTCTAGGAGTTTCTCAAGATTTTCAAGAGAATTTTGTTGCTTACTATCAATATTAGCAAGTTTGTAGTAACTCAGTTTCTCATAATCACCAGGTTCACAATCACTTGAGTCACAAGAGGAAGTGTGTTTGGGTACCTTGGCACATTTCGCCATGAAGCAATAGGTGGGAGAAAAGTTGCCATCGCAGTTATTACTTTTGTTGAAATTGTCATTTTCTTCAAGGTTGAATATGGACTTGCCCACAAATAGCAAGAGCTATACTTGCAACACCAGACTCTGACTCCTCCTCAAACCCTTCCTATTCATCACATTCCTAAGATTCTTGCTCAGACTCCATTTCCTTGCCAATAAGAGACCGGAACTTTCTGAAACTCATCTTCTTTTGCGATGAAGAGTTTGATGATGGGGATTTTGAAGATTTCTTCTTTTTCTTCGAGCCATGAGAACTATCATCCTTGTACTTCTTATTCTTTGATTCCTTCACCGAGCAAGGAGAATCAACAATGTAGTGACCAAACTTCTTGCATTTATGGTAGGTTCTTTTCTTGTAGTCCTCATATGAAGATTCAGATTTCTTCACATCTCTTCTTGAAGATTTTCCAAACTGGCCACATCTGGAGAACTTCTAGAATTTCCTCACAAGCATAGCAAGTTACTGACCAACTTCTTCAGGATCTCCAAGAATACAATCAGATTCTTCTTCTTCAGATGAGGAAACAGACTTTCCCTTCAGCGCACGAGATCTACCATAGCTTGGTCCATAGAGATTTCTCTTCTCAGCTTGCTGGAATTCATGTGTATTGAGTCTCTCAAGATTATCAACAGGATCTAGTAACTTGTAGTCTCTACGCTCTTGAATCATCAGAACCAGCATATCCAATGAACAATCAAGATATCTCAGTAGCTTCTTCACCACCTTATAGTTGGTGATGTCATTGGCCCCAAGAGCCTATAACTCATTGGACATATCAGTGACGCGATCGAAGGTTTGCTAACAATTTTCATTATCTGGTCTTCTGAAGTAGTTGAAGAGATTGCGAAGAACATCATCCCTTGAGTCACGTTGAGTAGATACTCCTTCGTTAACTTTTGACAACCCATCCCAAATGAGCTTTGTTTTTCCCAAAGCACTCACTCTGCCATACCGACCTTTTCTCAAATGGCCACAGATGGTATTCTTCGCTTGATAGTCCAATTGATTGAATCTCTTCACATCAACAACGTTGATAGTTTTAGACACAATGGGAACACCTCTTGCCACAACGTCAATTCCTTCAAGATGCATGCACATCTTGTTCTTCGAGTAGCGGTAGTTTGTCCCTTCAAAGATAGGACAGCCTGCAGTGACCTTGATCATGCTTGTGGTCGACATAACTAAAACTCTAGGTGGTTATACCAAAATCAAACAGAACAAGGGAGTACCTTTCTCTGATACCTATTGAAAGTGCGTTATATTGATTAGAGGGGGTGAATAGGCGATTTTTATGAATTCATCACTATGGAATTTCCCGATGAGGAAATTGCTCTGTCATGAATAGTGTGGAGCGGAATAAGTACTCACGCGTAAGTGCAACACAATAAATGCATAGTCTTCATGATGAAATTAAACTGACACTTAGTGCGAGTAGCGTGATCAGGATACGCACGTGAAGAACAAGTGAAGTGAAGAATTTGAGATGAGGAAATTGACAAAGTCTTCAGTCGAATTCTTCAAACGGTAACGGTCAACTTCATCAACATGTAAATGAGGAAATAGAAGGGTTGAGGAAATAAAACTAGGTACTCGGTGAAGACAATGATTTGATGACCCAGTTCCAACTGTTGCGACAGTCGTACGTCTGGTTTGGAGCAGCTTGGTATTTAAACCAAAGGACACATAGTCCCAGGACACTAATTCCTTACCGTATTGTCCTTAAGCTAAGGACACACAGTCCTCACCCAACACTCATGGTAAGTCTTCAGGGCAGACTTCCAAACCCTCACAAACTCGGTCACCCGACAATCCACAATTTACTGCTGGATGCTCTAGACGAGTGGCGTCTAACCGTCTAGAAGATACATAGCCTTCAAAGGTAACAAGCATCGGTTCCACACAGGAACAATCTCTTCAGTGATGCTCAATCACTTTGGGTTTTTGGGTTTTGGTTTGGGTGTTTGGGGTTTTTCCTAACTAATGATTTTCTCTCAAAGTCTTTGAGCAATGGGTTGCTCTCAAATGACAAGTGTCAGTTTCTCTCGCGGAGCAGCCAACTAGCTAGTGGTTATGGGGGGTGGCTATTTCTAGCCTGGAAGCAATCTCGAAATGATTTGACATAAATGCCCCAATGATATGATCGTTATGTGGATAAGATTTGGGGACAACTGGTGTGCGGCGCAACGACAGTCGAAACTTTCAAGCTGTGAAAGTCCTCATGTCTCTCATAGCTCTCACTTGCAGGTAATTCGCACTAGTGAAATCCTAACTCCTCAGTTAGAGCAATTTCCTCATAGAGCAGAAGATCTCCGTCTCTGTCACTGAAGAAACTAACTAAACTATAAAATATTTCCAAAGGCTTCACTCAAAGGATTGGGTATGTGTAGGTTTTGAGATGAGCATCACTTGGAAACTTTTCCTTATCTTTACCTCGACCCCCTTTAAAAGTACGGTGTTCCTATGAATCAAAGAAAGGAAGTGAAAGTACGAAAATAAAATTCTTCACGCTTCAAAGTCCTCGCATCACTATCTTCAAGGACACACCAATTTCCTTGCTTTCAAAGTCTTCGAGGAATTACCAAAGTCTTCACCCAAAGACATTCATTTTTAGGTGTCGATATTCTTTGAATAACTCAAACTCTTCAGCGACTTATAGAGCATGTGTACACTCACAACCATATTAGTCTCTTAACTGATAAGTCTTCAATACATCAAAATCACTAAGGGGCACAAGATGCACTTACATTAATCCCACTATCTTGGAAGCTTATAAAACTTGAATGCATGTTGATCATGGACATGATATTTTATGTGATGTCTATGTTGTTTATTTGGTTATGATCCTACATGTAATTACTTTGAGAGAGGCCAATATGGTTATAAAAATCTTAATTTCACTAAATTACCTCTCTTTGTGTTCAAATTATTAATGCTTCACTCTTCCTATTTGCATATGCTAGATATTAGTTGTGTTGATAACTTGTTTTCTTATAAAATGTCTATGGATAGGAAGTATGATAGACATAGATGTGTTTGTGACATGTTTTATGATGCCCACTTTGTGCTTCAATTCTTGTCTTGTATGTGAGCATCATTATTATCCCTAGCCTATATTAATGGCTATAAAGAAAGAGCTTGTGTTGAGTCAACCAAATATTTTCTGTACTGGTGTTTTGAAATGATTATGTCTACTGTAATGATTGTATGTTTATGTTTCAATTAGTTTTTGTGCCAAATAAAGCCTTTGGGATGATTTGGATGATAGTAGAATTGGTCTTGTGCAAAAATAGAAACTTTTATGTCCAGTGCAGAATTTTATTGATTTTACTTGAAAGTCTTTCGGATTTGCACTTTTTAGAAAACATTGATATACAAATTCCACGGGTTATAATAGTTTTGAAGAATTTATAGTGTTACAGAAATATGGTTTTAGTGCTGATGACTATAGACCGTTTAGTTTTAGAAATATTCTGTTTTTGCTTGCATAGTTTGCTTTTTTTGAGGATGCTATGGACTATATCGGGGGTATAAGTCATGGACAAGTTAAAGTACAATGCATTATGATGTAATTAAATATGAATCAATTTATTACAGTACCTAAAGTTTAGGATTTGCGTATTGTACTAACGGATCTCGTGATATTTCTATTGTGTTTTGGGTGACACAACGATGGATGAAGGAATAAGAAGCGACAAGAAACTAAGATTTGGGACTCCCAAGGCACCCCAAGGTTATATTCAAGGAATACCCAAGCATCTAATCTTCGGGATGCCTCGAAAGGCATCCCCTCTTTCATCGCATTCTATCGGTATGTTACTTCGAGCTATATTTTTATTCATCACATGATATCTGTTTGCTTGGAGCATCGTGTTTTATAGTTTTATTTTATTTTAGATGGTCACAATCATTGTTTTATGCACACATCTATTTGATATATACACATGTTCATCATAGTTTGTTAGTATACTCTATCTGCTTCACTTATATCTTTTGAGCTAGGCAGCTGCTCTAGTGCTACACTTATATCTTTTAGAACATGGTGGCTTGTAAATTTAATAGAAATAATTGTACTCTTATGCTTCACTTAAATATAATTTAGATTCTAAGGAATAGTAGTGTAAATATGCATGGGTAATAACTTATAAGACTAGTCCAAAAAGTATAGGTATTCAAGAAGGATATAATAAAAACTTTCATGTAACTCACAAAAAGAGAATTGTGGGTTAATTATATTGATGTAGTATTATGAGAGGACATGAATACATGATTTCTTATTAGTAGAAATATCGACATTAAAAAATGTCATTAATTACTCATCTAAATATCGGTTATGGCATGATGATGATGTGTGAGCGTTCTTATATCTGAATGAAATTATATATGTTGTTTGTGTTGGAGGTGCACGATGGTTAACTCCTATCAACCTTATCCATACACATATGAATTAGTAATTTGATTAGAGAGATCTAATAAGGCTTTGCAATAATTATATGTGTTCTTTATGACTAATGGGTATCCATGGATATGTGCACTCTCACCTTTCCTTTTTTGTCAGCCTCTTCGGTACCATGCATTGCCCATTCTCACCTTGAGGATTGGTGCAACCTTTACCGGTGCATACAAACGTCATGATATGATATGCTCTATCACACATAAGGCACCCTATATCTTCGTAAAAACAGACAGCATACCTACCTATCATGGCATTTCCATAGCCATTCCTAGCTATATTTCCATGCAACTTCCACCATTCAGTCACATGACTTTTGTGTTCATCGTCATATTGCTTTGCATGGTCATGTATATGACATAGTATTTGTGGCAAAGTCACCATTCATCATTACCTACATGTTATGCTATATAATTGTGCATCCTACTACACTGCCAGAGGCATTCATATAGAGTCATCTTGTATAGTAGTTTTTCATATCGAGTTATAAGTAAATAAAAGTATGATGTTCATCATTATTAGATCACTGTCCTAGTGGGAAAATTATGATGGAGACTATGATTCCACCACAAGTTGGGATGAGACTTCGGATAAATAATAAATAAATAAGGAAGAGAAAAGGGAAAAAGGAAAAAAATAAAAAAAAGGAGAAAAGGAGAAATAAAATGAAAATTAAAGAAAGGAGAGAAGGGGCAGTGCTACTATCTTCTTTTTCCAAACTTGTTCTTAGAGGGAGCACCATGTTCTTCATATAGAGAGTCTCCCGAGTTGTCATTTTCATATGCAACTGGTAATTTTTCATTATAAAACATGGCTTGTATATTCCTATGACGGGCTTTCTCAAATGCCCAAGGTGTTCATGAGAAAGCAAGTTGGATTCACACCCACTTAGCTTCCACTAAGATTTCATACACTTATAGCTCTAGTGCATCCATTGTATGGCAATGCCAACTCCTCACATCGATATTGTTTGATGGGCATCTCTATAACTCGTTGTTCACGCTCAGGTATTGTGTAAGGTTGAAAATGCTGAAGAGCGTCACAAGTGCGATCCAAGTACCTAACTTTGACACCGAGGTGCTCATGATTTATACTGTGGTGAGGTCGGATTCATGCCATGCTATTATGATAAGATGAGTAGGGAATAACATTCTTTAATGATTGTATATTTTGAATATGAATGATTATGTTGTTTATGATTATGGATATTATTATATTTGGTAGAGGCGAAGTTGTCCTAGTCTTCTGATGACATGTGATTATCGTTTATGGGGAGTAGACTTTGATGATCCGGCTACAAACATGTGAAGACATCACGAATTAGTAATCGCTAAACCATCTCCGATAGGGTATTGACCACACGGGAGCATGATCAACGTGACCACGAGGGTCTATTTCCTACACGCAAACAAAGAACAAGCAAACACCTGGAATTGCAATTTGGATATTGCGAATATAAGAGAAATGCTTTATTGATGAAAGCGGGGTTCACTGACGTCTTGGTCTGGTTGTAGAACAAAAATGAAGGACGCGAAATTGCACCTATGGAGAACTTGTAATCTAAACAAAACTCAAGTCTAAACGGCGCCCTACAGGTTGTATATATGGGGAAATAGAGGGGCGTTTCTTGACCCATTGGAGGAGGGGTCCGGAAGCAACCCTAACTCAGTTTCCCAACACATACGAACTCTAAAAACAGCCTATAAAGTGGTATTTTAAAATTACATGGGTCTGGCCTGAAAATAAGGTGACACACCACCCATAATATCCTATGGACGAAATTTATGAAGTGGCATCTTGTATATTTTGTCCAAGCCTTCATGCTCTCCTTTTGGTGGCTTCAAACTGCAAAAATCATCACACAAAACTCCATTGTTCTTTGTCGCGCGTGCACCTTCTTCTCCATGTTTGATCCCTCTCCAATGGCCATCCTTATTGTCCATGCTACGCCCTTCAGTCATAAGTAAAACAAAAGTATCTAATTTAGGCAGCATCATATGTTCATGAACATTAGAAGGATTGCCAGGAAAGGAAAGTACCTCGTAATTCAATTGGCGTGTGAAAGTGCATCATTGCCCTTAATAGTTTTTGACATCTATGGCAATTTCATTTGCGTTTCTAACCACATGCTCTAGTGTGAACATCACCGTAAAAATTAAAGTGAAGCATGGATGGTTCTTCCCCTCTACTCGGAAAAAGGACAAAGGCGGAGTGACATAATTGTTTTCTTTCCTTCTTAAGTCCCTAGGGTAGCCGCACCATTAAGAGGGGGTGCATCATGAAAACATATGGGAATCAACTTCACATACATAAGTGATCTGGCAAAATCAATTCTCAAAATTGGTTTGAATTTTACGGTGAAAGTTTCTGCCTAGGCGAGAGCTTCCGGGGCGGCCGGAACTTCCGGGCACCAGCAGGTCCGGAAAGCTTTCGGGCCACCCATAGAAACTGCTATTGTGTGCAATCTCTTTGTGTAGGTCGGAACCTTGCCGGACCGAGGCCGAAACTTTTGTTCCCCGGAGCTTCCCGGCGCCGGAACTTCTGTCCCAATTCTGGCAGCTTCTGGGGTACTCGAGAGAGGATGCAAACTGTGTGTGTAGCCCCAAATCTGCCCAAAACTTGGTTGGAACTTCTGGTGTGCGGAACCTCCGGGCATGCCCGGAACTTCCGTACTCGGCAGGAATCTGGCCCCAACGGCTGAATTCCATCCACACCTATAAATAGTCTTCTTCTTCCCCACAAAAAAGGTGATGAATTCATTTCTCTCTCCACCATTTTCAGACCCTGATTTCTTTGAGTTCTCCCTCCTTAGACAACCAAAGCTCTTGATCTTTTAAGGAGTAAAGGAGGAGTGCCTGATCTACACATTCACCAAAGCAAAAGTTGATTCCCCATTGTTTTCATGGTGCATCTTGTTACTCTTGGAGGTTGGAGACTCCTAGGTGGAGACCACCCCAGGGTCTACCACTAGTAGTTGAGAAACGCCTTCTTGGTGACCACCCTAGGGTCTACCACTAATATTTGAGAAACACCTTCTTGGTGTTGTCTCAAGGAGAGAATAGGGTGAGCCTTCGTGGCGTTAGTGTGCCTTCGTGGTAACACCCACATTTCTAAACGGTGACGTAGCTTCCCTCCATGGAACTGAACATCGGCATACATCCTCGTCTCCCAGAGTTGAGGTTATCCCTAAGCCTAACTCCTTACTTGTGGTTATTTGTCTTTGTGGTATTACTTGTATTACTTGTATTAGTTGTGCTTATCTATCTACTTATTTGTTGCCTTGCTTAGTACACATAGTACGACTACCATCTTTGCAATTTTTAGGCTCACTTTCATATTCCGCAATATTGCCTAAAAGTGCTAAGTAACAATTAAAATTTGTAATTGTACCTATTCACCCCCTCTAGATCCATCTCTATATTTTTAATTGGTATTAGAGCATGGTGCTCTAATCGTGTGGCTTAACCACCCTAGAGCAAGATGAATAAGAATGGGAACCCGCTGTCTCCTCCTCCCCTTGAGGGAGGAGATTCATCCATGGATGACAGGAGATCCTTCACTTCTGAAGATCTTGAGCGGGCCCTTGGTAAGCATAAAGAGGAGCATGATGATTCTTTTGATGCTTTGGTCAAAATGAGGTTGGATGCATTAGGTGCAAAATTTACACCACCAAAGAACCCAACTGGTGTGATAAAACAATCAACTCCATCTCTCCCTAATTTGGGCCACCAACCTCAAACTAGAAACAACACCAGTGTTCCATGGCTATATGCAAAACCTAGAGGGGAGAAACCTAAGTATAATTATGGGGGAAACCCTCCTTTACTTGATGACACTGCTGATTTTTCTTTGTGGAGACTTGTTATGCACGATCATATTAGGTCTGCCAACAATAAGAGGTTGTAGATCTTGCAGAAAGGTTACAACCCTATGAACCCCAAGGACCTCACATCGGGTGAAGTATATGACAAACACCTCAAAGACACCGTCTTCATGCTCATAAGAAAGGGCATGTTTGACAAACAGAAAAGACCTTATATTCACCTATCAAATGCAAAAGAACTTTGGGATGGCATTGTGATGACCAAGACGGGAACGTCCACTCTTCGTCTTGCATAACAAGAGATTGCAGAAGGGGCATTACAATATTTCTGCATGGAGAAAGGAGAGAACCCCAAGCATCTTCTTGAGAGACCGATGACAGTTGCTACCGACATAGAATCATATGATTGTCACAAGAGTCAAGATGGATTCAATTTGACAAAATGGTTTCTTATGGATAATCTCCTAATTGCTCATGCTCCATACCACCGTCAAATGGTATGGGTCATAATGAGAGAACATGGTTTTAAGGACAAGTCTCCCGATGATTTCATCTCAACCTTCCAATTAGTCGAAGAATCAAAGGCCAACGCTACAAGGCATCTTGCCATGCATGGCTCTGTTGGAACTGTGCCCTAGAGGCAATTATAAAATAGTTATTATTATATTTCATGTTTCAAGATAATCGTTTATTATCCATGCTATAATTGTATTGAATGAAAGCATAGATACATGTGTGGATACATAGACAAAACAATGTCCCTAGTAAGCCTCTAGTTGGTTAGCGAGTTGATCAAGGATGGTTAAGGTTTTCTGACCATATGCAAGTGTTGTCACTTGATAACTAGATCATATCATTGGGAGAATGATGTGATGGACAAGACCCAAATTATAAATGTACCATGTCATCGTGTCATTTTGTTGCTATTGTTTTCTGCCTGTCATGTATTCATTCCTATGACCATGAGATCATGTACCTGACTGACACCAGAGGAATAACTTGTGTGTATCAAGCATTACAACATTACTGGATGACTATAAAAGTGCTCTACAGGTATCTCCGAAGGTGTCCGTTGAGTTAGCATGGATCGACACTGGGATTTGTCACTCCGTGTGATGGAGAGGTATCTCGGGGCTCACTCGGTAATACAACGTCACATACAAGACTTGCAAGTAATGTGACTGAAGTGTAAGTCACGGGATCTTGTATTATGGAACGAGTAAAGAGACTTGCCGGTAATGAGATTGAAATAGGTATAGACATACCGACGATCAAATCTCGGACAAGTAACATACCGAAGGACAAAGAGAATGTTATACAGGATTAAATAAATCCTTGGCATAGAGGTTGAACCGATAAGATATTCGTATAATATGTAGGATCCAATATGGACGTGCAGGTCCTGCTATTGGGTATTGACCGAGGAGTTTCTCGGGTCATGTCTGCATAGTTCTCGAACCCGCGGGATCTGCACGCTAATGGTTCGGTGACGTTTTAGTATAGTTGAGTTATATGTGTTGGTGACCGAAGGTTGTTCAGAGTCTCGGATGAGATAACGGACATCACGAGGGTTTCCGGAATGGTCCCGAAACGAAGATTGATATATAGGATGGTTTCATTTGGTCATCGGAAAGATTTCGGGCATTACGGGCAGTGTACCAGGAGTGACGTATGGGTTCCGGATATTCACCGAGAGGGGCCCACCCACCCGGGAGTGAGCCCAGTAGCCCTAGGGTGGCGCACCAGCCCTTAGTGGGCTGGTGAGGCCAGCCCAAGTGGGCTATGGCGCCACAAGGAGAAAAAACCAAAAGAAAGAAAAAAGGAAAGAGGGAGGTGGGAAGGAAGGAGTGGACTCTTTCCCCCAAACCGAATTGCGGTGGGACTCCACCTCCTCCTCTCGGCCAGCCCCTCCCCTCCTCCTATATATATTGGTGGTTTTAGGGGTTTTGAGACACAACTTTGCCACGTGCAACTCAAACCTATACCACGTAGTACTTACTCTAGATTAGATTTGTGTGGAGCTCTGGCGGAGCCCTGCAGGAATAGATCATCACCAACACTGGCGCGCCGTCACGCTGCCTGAGAACTCATCTACTTCCCCGTCTCTCTTGGTGGATCAAGAAGGCGGAGATCGTCATCGAGCTGTACGTGTGCTGAACGCGGAGGTGCCGTCCGTTCGGTGCTAGATCGGGACGGATCGTGGGATGGATCGTGGGACGGCGTTGATTTGAATCACGAAGTTGTACCACTACATCAACTGCGTTTCTTAACGCTTCCCTCTTAGTGATCTACAAGGGTATGTGGATCCGATCTCCCTCTCGTAGATGAACATCACCATGATAGGTCTTCGTGTGCGCAGGAAAAAAAATCCCATCCAACGTTCCCCAATAGTGGCATCATGAGCTAGGTTCATGGATAGATGTTATCTCGAGTAGAACACAAAAGTTTTTGTGGGTGCTGATGTTCGATTTGCTGTCCTCCTTAGTCTTTTCTCGATTCGGCGGTATTGTTGGATTGAAGTGGCCCGAACCGACATTACTCGTACGCTTACGAGAGACTGGTTTCATCGACCAACATGCAACTCGTTGCATAAAGATGACTGGCAGGTGTCGGTTTCTTCAACTTTAGTTGAATTGGATTTGACCGAGGCGGTCCTTGGAGAGAGGTTAAATAGCAATTTGCACATCTCCATTGTGGTTTTTGCGTAAGTAAGATGCGATCATACTAGATACCCACAGCATCCACGTAAAACATGCAACAACAAATTAGAGGACGTCTAACTTGTTTTTGCAGGGTATGCTTGTGATGTGACATGGCCAAAGACATGATGTGATATATTGGATGTATGAGATGATCATGTTGTAATAGTTAATATCGACTTGCACGTCGATGCTACGGAAACCGGCAGGAGCCATAGGGTTGTCTTTAAACTAACGTTTGTGTTTGCAGATGCGTTTACTATATTGCTAGGTTGTAGCTTTAGTAGTAATAGCATAGATAGCACGACAACCTCGATGGCGGCACGATGATGGGGATCATGGTGTGGCGTCGGTGACAAGAAGATCATGTCGATGCTTTGGCGATGGAGATCAAGAAGCATAAGATCATAGACATATTATGTCACTTATGAATTGCATGTGATGTTAATCCTTTTATGCACCTTATCTTGCTTAGAACGAGAGTAGCATTATAAGGTGATCCCTCACTAAAATTTCAAGATTAAATTATGTTCTCCCCGACTGTGCACCATTGCGACAGTTCATCGTTTCGAGATACAACGTGATGATCGGGTGTGATAGACTCAACATTCACATACAACGGGTGCAAAATAGTTGCACACGCGGAACACTCGGGTTAATCTTGACGAGCCTAGCATGTGCGGACATGGCCTCGGAACACAAGAGACCGAAATGTCGAGCATGAATCGTATAGTTGATATGATTAGCCTAGAGATATTTACCACTGAAACTATACTCAACTCACGTTATGATCGGACATGAGTTAGTGAATTTCGATCATGCCACACTCAAGTAACTAGAGGGATGTCTATTTAAGTGGGAGTTTATTAGTAATTTGATTAGTTGAACTCTAATTGTCTTGAACATAGTCTAAGTCCACTTTGCTATAATTTATGTTGTAGATCAATGGCTCACGCAGTAGCAACCCTGAATTTTGATACGTTCCTAGAGAAAGCTAAGTTGAAAGATGATGGAAGCAACTTTGTAGACAGGGCACGTAATCTTAGGCTCATCCTACAAGCTGGGAAAAAGAATTATGTCGTTGATGCTGCGCTAGGAGATGAACCACCCGCTACGTCTGACCAAGATGTTTTGAACGCATGGCAATCGCATAAGGAGAACTACTCAGTAGTTCAATGTGCAGTCTTGTATGGCTCAGAACCGGGACTTCAACGGCGCTTTGAGTGTCATGGAGCATATGATATGTTCCAGGAGTTGAAGTTTATCTGTCAGAAGAACACACGGATCGAGAGGTATGATACCTTTGATAAATTATATGCTTGCAAGATGGAGGAGAATTCGTGTGTCAGTGAACATGTGTTTAAAATGTCTGGGTACTCAAATCGTTTAGCTAAGTTGGGGATTGAACTCCCGCAAGAAGCTATCACTGACAGAATTCTTCAATCACTGCCACCTAGCTATAAGAGCTTTATGTTGAACTATAACATGCAAGGGATGAACAAGTCACCCGGTGAGTTATTTGCGATGCTGAAAGTCGCAGAGTCAGAACCCCAGAAAGAGCATAAAGTGTTGATGGTCAATAAGACCACTGGTTTCAAGAGAAACGACAAAGGCAAGAAGGGTAAGTCCAAGAAGAGCGGCAAAACTGTTGCCAATCCGATGAAGAAACCCAAGGCTGGACCTAAGCCGGAAATAGAGTGCTATTATTGCAAGGGGATGGGTCACTCGAAGCGCAACTGCCCCATGTATTTTGCTCATAAGAAGGCGGCCAAAGAAAAATCAGGTATATGTGATATACATGTTATTGATGTGTACTTAACCAACTCTCGTAGTAGTGCATCGGTATTTGATACCGGTTCTGTTGCTCATATTTGCAACTCGAAGCAGGAATTGTGGAATAAACGAAGGTTGGCGAAGGATGAAGTGACAATGCGTGTGGGAAATGGTTCGAAGGTTGATGCAATCGCCGTCGGCATAGTCTCACTTCAGTTACCATCAGGATTAGTTATGAACTTAAATAATTGTTATTTAGTGACTGTGTTAAGCATGAATATTATATTTGGATCTTTTTTATTGCGAGACGGTTACTCATTTAAGTCAGAGAATAATGGTTGTTCTATTTCTGTGAGTAATATCTTTTATGGTCATGCACCCAATGTGAGAGGTTTGTTCATATTGAATCTTGATTGCCATGATACATATATACATAACATTGAGACCAAAAGATGTAGAGTTAACAATGGTAGCGCCACGTTTTTGTGGCACTGCCGCTTAGGTCACATTGGATTAAAGTGCATGAAGAAACTCCATTCCGATGGGCTTTTGGAGTCACTTGATTTTGAATCACTTGACACATGTGAACCATGCCTCATGGGCAAGATGACTAAGACTCCGTTCTCCGGAACAATGGAGCGTGCAAGTGACTTATTGGAGATCATACATACCAATGTGTGCGGTCCAATGAGTGTGGAGGCGCGCAGCGAATATCATTATTTTCTCACCTTCACTGACGATTTGAGTAGGTATGGATATATCTACTTGATGAAGCACAAGTCTGAAACGTTTGAGAATTTCAAGCAATTTCAGAGTGAAGTTGAAAATCATCATAACAAGAAGATCAAGTTCCTGCGTTTTGATCAAGGGGGCGAATATGTGAGTTTTAAGTTTGGTGCTCACTGAATACAATGTGGAATAGTTTCACAGTTGACACCGCCTAGAACACCATAGCATAATGGTGTGTCCGAACGTTGTAATCGTACTTTGTTAGATATGGTGCGATTTATGATGCTCTTACCGATTTGCCGTTATCGTTTTGGGGTTATGCATTAGAGACAGCTGCATTCACTGTAAATAGGGCACCTTCAAAATCCGTTGAGACGACACCATATGAGCTGTGGTATGGCAAGAGGCCAAAGTTGTCGTTTCTTAAAGTTTGGGGATGTGATGCTTATGTCAAAAAGCTTCAGCCTGAAAAGCTGGAACCCAAAGCGGAAAAGTGCGTCTTCATTGGTTACCCAAAGGACACAGTTGGGTATACCTTCTATCTCAGATCTGAGGGCAAAGTGTTTGTTGCTAAGAACGGAGCTTTTCTTGAGAAGGAGTTTCTCTCGAAAGAATTGAGTGGGAGGAAGATAGAACTTGTTGAGGTTGTAGAACCTCTACTCCCTCTAGATGGTGGCGCAGGGCAGGGGAAACCTCTGTCGAGGCGACTCCGGTTGAAGAGGAAACTAATGTTGATGGTCATGAAGCTTCGGATCAAGTTGCTATCGGACCTAGCAGGTCAACAAGATCACGTACTGCTCCTGAGTGGTACGGTAATCCTTTCTTATCTATCATGTTGTTAGACAAAAATGAACCTGCGAATTATGAAGAAGCACTGGTGGGCTTGGATTTCAACAAATGGCTGGAGGCCATGAAGTCCGAGATAGGATCTATGTATGAAAACAAAGTATGGACTTTGGAAGTACTACCTGAAGGTCGCAAGGCTATTCAGAACAAATGGATCTTTAAGAAGAAGATGGACGCGGACGGTAATGTGACCATTTATAAAGCTCGACTTGTGGCAAAGGGTTTTCCACAAGTTCAAGGAGTTGACTACGATGAGACGTTCTCACCGGTAGCGATGCTTAAGTCCGTCCGAATCATATTAGCAATAGCTTCATTTTTCGATTATGAAATCTGGCATATGGATGTCAAAGCGGCGTTGCTTAACGGTTTTATTAAGGACGAGTTGTATATGATGCAACCCGAAGGTTTTGTCGGTCCAAAGAATGCTAACAAAGTGTGCAGGCTCCAGCGATCCATTTATGGACTGGTGCAAGCATCTTGGAGTTGGATTAAGCGCTTTGATGAGGTGATCAAAGCATTTGGGTTTATACAAGTTGTTGGAGAATCTTGTATTTACAAGAAAGTGAGTGGGAGCTTTGTGGCATTTCTAATATTATATGTGGATGACATATTGCTGATTGGAAACAATGTGGAGTTTTTAGAGAGCGTAAAAGATTACTTGAATAAATGTTTTTCAATAAGGACCTAGGAGAAGCTGCTTACATATTAGGCATTAAGATCTATAGGGATAGATCGAGACGCCTAATAGGACTTTCACAAAGCACATAGCTTGATAAAGTTTTGAAGAAGTTCAAAATGGATCAGTCCAAGAAGGGGTTCTTGCCAGTATTACAAGGTATAAAGTTGAGTAAGACTTGGTGTCCAGTAACTGCGGAAGATAGAGAAAAGATGAGTACCGTCCCCTATGCTTTAGCCATAAGGTCTAGCATGTATGCAATGTTGTAAACTAGATCAGACATCAGCCTGGCCATAAGTATGGCAGGCAGGTGTCAAAGTAATCCAGGAGTGGATCACTGGACGGCGGTCAAAAATATTCTGAAGTACCTGAAAAGGACAAAGGAAATGTTTCTCGTTTATGGAGGTGACGAAGAGCTCGTCGTAAAGGGTTACGTCAATGCAAGCTTTGACACTGATCTGGATGACTCTAAGTCTCAAACCAGGTACGTATTTATTCTTAATGGGGGTGCGGTAAGATGGTGCAGTTCCAAGCAAAGCGTCGTAGCAGATTCTACATGTGAGGCAGAGTACATGGCTGTCTCGGAGGCAGCTAAGGAAGGTGTCTGGATAAAGCAGTTCATGACGGATCTTGGAGTTGTGTCAAGAGCACTAAATCCAATAAATCTGTTCTGTGACAACACTGGTGCCATTGCTTTAGCAAAGGAACCAAGGTCTCAGAAGAAGATCAGACACATCAAACGATGCTTCAACCTCATCCGCGACTACGTCGAAGGACAGGACGTAAGTATTTGCAAAGTGCACACGGATCTGAATGTAGCAGATCCACTGACTAAACCTTTTCCACGAGCGAAGCATGATCAACACCAGAACTGTATGGGTGTTAGATTCATTCCAACGTAAATCGCATAGCAATGTGAGACTAGATTATTGACTCTACTGCAAGTGGGATACTGTTGGAAATATGCCCTAGAGGCAATGATAAAATAGTTATTATGATATTTCCTGTTTCAAGATAATCGCTTATTATCCATGTTATAATTGTATTGAATGAAAGCATAGATACATGTGTGGATACATAGACAAAACAATGACCCTAGTAAGTCTCTAGTTGGCTAGCCAGTTGATAAAGGATGGTTAAGGTTTTCTGACCATATGCAAGTGTTATCACTTGATAACTAGATCACATACATGGGAGAATGATGTGATGGACAAGACCCAAATTATAAGCGTAGCATATGATCGTGTCATTTTGTTGCTATTGTTTTCTGCGTGTCAAGTATTCATTCCTATGACCATGAGATCATGTAACTCACTGACACCAGAGGAATACCTTGTGTGTATCAAACGTCACAACGTTACTGGGTGACTATAAAGGTGCTCTATAGGTATCTCTGAAGGTGTCCGTTGAGTTAGCATGGATCGAGACTGGTATTTGTCACTCCGTGCGATGGAGAGGTATCTCGGGGCCCACTCGGTAATACAACATCACGTACAAGCCTTGCAAGGAATGTGACTCAAGTGTAAGTCACGGGATCTTGTATTACGAAATGAGTAAAGAGACTTGTCGGTAATGAGCTTGAAATAGGTATAGAGATACCGACGATCAAATCTCGGGCAAGTAACATACCAAAGGACGGAGGGAATGTTATACGGGATTATATGAATCCTCGGGGGAGAGGTTCAACCGATAAGATCTTCATAGAATATGTAGGATCCAATATGGACATCCAGGTCCTTCTATTGGGTATTGACCGAGGAGTGTCTCGGGTCATGTCTGCATAGTTCTCGAACCCGCAGGATCTGCACACTTAAGGTTCGGTGATGTTTTACTATAGTTGAGTTATATGTGTTGGTGACTTAAGGTTGCTCGGAGTCTCGGATGAGATCACGGACATCACGAGGGTTTTCGGAATCGTCCGGGAATGAAGATTGATATATAGGATGGTTTCATTTGGTCACGGAAAGATTTCGGGCATTACCGGGAGTGTACCGGGAGTGACCAATGGGTACCGGATATTCACCCCACCCACCCGGGAGTGATCCTACTAGGGTGGCGCACCAGCCCTTAGTGGTCTCGTGAGGCCAGCCCAAGTGGGCTATGACGCCACAAGGAGAAAAAACCAAAAGAAAAAAAGGAAAGAGGGAGGTGGGAAGGAAGGAGTGGACTCTTTCCCTCAAATCGAATTGGGGTGGGAGTCCACCTCCTCCTCTTGGCCAGCGCCATTGGAGCTCCCTTGAGCCCCAAGGCTAGCCCCTCCCCTCCTCCTATATATATTGGTGGTTTTAGGGTTTTTGAGACACAACTTTGCCAGGTGCAACTCAAACCTATACCACGTAGTTCTGCCTCTAGATTAGATTTCTACGGAGCTCGGGCGGAGCCGTGCAGGAATAGATCATCACCAACACCGGCGCGCTGTCACGCTACCGGAGAACTCATCTACTTCCCCGTCTCTCTTGCTGGATCAGGAAGGTGGAGATCGTCATCGAGCTGTACGTGTGCTGAACACGGAGGTGCCTTCCGTACGGTGCTAGACCGAGACGGATCGTGGGACGACGGTGATTTGAATCATGAAGTTGTACCACTACATCAACCGCGTTTCTTAACGCTTCCCGCTTAGTGATCTACAAGGGTATGTGGATCCGATCTCCCTTTCATAGAAACATCACCATGATAGGTCTTCGTGTGCATAGGAAATTTATTGTTTCCCATGCTACGTTCCCCCAATAGGCTCCTCATCACCCAAGACCAATCTTGCTTTGAAAGCCAAACATGTGAAGGATGATGATGTTAGTGAAGAAGAAGAGGAAGATGAAGAAGAATGCTATGAAGATCAATGAGATGACGGGCTCTCATATGAAGACATGGCTCTCTTTATCAAGAAGTTTAGTGTAGGAAAATTCAATGGAAGATTCCAAAATAAGAAAGTAAGGACTTGCTACAATTGTGAAGAAACCAACCACTTCTCAAACGAGTGTCCCTTTGAGAAGACAGAAGACAAACCAAGATTTTCGACGACCTTTGTAAAGAAGAAGTTGCCTAACCCATTAAACTCCAAGTTCAGGAAGAGAGATGGGAAGGCAATGGTTTCTCAAGATGAGTCCGACCCCGATGATGTTGGGGGTATTGCAGGCATAGCCCAAGACACTCAAACCACATTAATACTGGTCAATAGTGGTGGTGATGTTGCCACATACAACTAGATGAAAGACTATGAAAGTAATGCACACAAATGTCTCTTGGAAAAAGGAATCTTCAGACAAAGTAAAGGTAACTCCACGACCTAACCCTCCTATATTTTCCTCCACCACATCTAGTGATGAATATCTTGATGTTGAGGATAATGATCACAAAGCTGAAATAAATGATGCTATGTTTGCTAAAATGAATAAAGTCATGTGCTCCCTCAAAGGAAATAAATTCATTATGTTTCGTATGCTTATGGAGATGGTGAGTAAGCACACCACCTCCATTAAGGAACTCAAAACCCTTGTTACCGAGGAAAATGAGAAATGTGAAATACTTGAGCAACAAGTCCTATATGAGGAAGCACGTAATGACGAATTGTGCTTAAAAATAGGTGCAAACATTGATAAGCACACTAAAGAACTTGCATCTTTGACAATGATTGAAAACGCTTATGAAGTGTTAAAAAGTAACAAGTGTAAGCTTGACGAGTCTCATTCCACTCTTTCTAAGGATTGTGAGCTCTTACATTTGTCTCCCAAGACAAAGTAAGTGGAGCTCGACACTCTTACAAAGAAGTTTGACAAACTCAATCTTACATATCTTAACATTCTAGGCAAAGTTTACTCCTCTCCTATTATATATTTTGATGCTTGTGCTACTAACCCCAGTGGTGACCTAGCTAGTGTTCTTGAGAAGAACCGATTGCTAAGGCTCAAATTTAAAAAGGGCTCATGTCATGTGCCCAAGGACAAAAGAACCTCAATGAGGTGTTGAGTCAACACAAGGAGGTAGTAGCTAAAGAAGGGCTTGGATTTAATCCAAGCTTAAACAGGAATGCAATCACGAAACATAAGTCCACACCTCCCCTCAAGGAGATATTTGTGCAAGAAAGGCACAAGGAAAATGGATTGAGAGATATCGAGAAGGTTGTGAGTAGGAAGGTCACAAGGGGCCACCCTACTCCCAACAAGCCAAAAGAATGCATGCCTCCGTCATATGTGCTCCGTAAGGCAAAAGATGGAGATGTCTATGATCAATTTGTTGGTCCTCGAAATGCTTTTTGTTTCCATGCAATGTGGGTACCTAAGACTCTTGTTACTAACATGAGAGGTCCCATTGTAAAATGGGTTCCTCTAACCAAGGCTGGAAATATGTGTAGAGTGCACTCTTCGGTGGAGTTAAAGGGGTGATTGATAGCGGATGCTCCAATCATATGACCGGAGATGGCACATTGCTCATGGACTTCATGGAAGCAATTCGACCATTTATGAGTATTGTATTTGGTGGTGGGTCTAAAGGACATGTACTTGGGTTGGGCAAGGTAGCCGTCACAAATATTCTCATGATCGAGTCTGAAGCTGATCCAAATCCAATCCAACTCATGTGGTCATCCAACCACTCATCTCATAGCCATCCCATGGCTAACATGTCATATACCGGACATCTTCTGATGTCTGCACAAGATGAGTTCTTCCATCATTATTATCACTGATACGGTTGAGCACCTACTGAGGTCTGGTCGGGCTGTCCAATACCGTGGACTCGGCTATTCGAATAGGTTTGACACCCTGCAGAGGTTGCACACTTTACCCACACTATGGAGCACTGACCTCGTGATGACATTCGGGTGGACCAGTTTTGCTCCAACAAAACCTGCCTGACCCGTGACTCTCTCATCGTACCACCGGCAATCGTCCTCCCCCGGAGTCCTACCCTGGGTGGCCTTATGTCCTCATGACACCTGCCATCGTCGTGGCCAAACTAAACTGTCCCAACAGGGGACGGGTACCCAAACAACTCAACAGGGCTCACAGGATTATCACCGCCTACCTGATCAGGGTAGCACGCGTGCATAATCCTCCCTCTTTGGAGGTACCAGTGAAAGGTCACACCATCAGCTCAAGTCACGGCCGTCCCATATCGGCAAATGTGGTTGCACGGATAAGCCCGGATAGGTGACTCGAGATCAACCCATTAGGTTGGGTTTTAACAACATATTTATCAAGCATTGTTGTTGTCAACAATAACATAACATGATGATAATTATGCATGAAATAGCAATGGTAGAAACACCACAACCTATCTGTATATTATGAGTCATTATTAAGACACGATGTAAATGACAAGTTATTACTTTACAAGCACTAACTGTAAATTAGACCCTCGGAACCCTCGCGTAAAACCGGCAAATAAATTGGTAGCCACCAGAACGGTCTTTACAACGCAGATCTAGGACATTACCAGAATAACTCAACCCCGACTCAATATAACTGGAAAGCAGCACACAGCATGAGACGGTGTTGATAAGAAGAATGTAACAGTTCCCTAAGATGGCCGAAAAATAGCTCAGAGCATAGGGTCACTGCCACGGAAATAAATTCAACAACTGCCCGCGACGGCCGAAAAGCAGCTCAAAACACGAGCTAGGTGCTGACAAGAGAATTGTAACGACCAAACCTCGAAGGATTTGAGTCTCTGTGCTTAACTGTGCTAGTCCCTGGATCGACTCGCTAGCACGCACAGTATAGATGAATACCAGAATAGCAAGTGCATCATTTATTACAACGTATGATCCAGAATTTATAAAGTATAACAATCTACATAGCACTTAGCTAGCTCTAATAAATAATGGCAGCGGAAAGGTAGCAGAATAATAACGATGAGTCCCATCATAGCCCACCGGCGAAAAGGTTGAGTGAAGACTCGCGACCCTACTGTATCTCACTGATCATCTGAATATCCTGCAACATGATAAGTTGCAGCCACAAGGGTCAATACATTGAATGTATTGGCAATTCACACATAATGATAATGCAAACCTACACATATAAGCAATGTATGACAAACAAAACAGTCAAGTTGGTTCGGCATAAAGCTAACTTCACCTACCTCCATGAACTGATCAAGGTCTCACACGCCACAACCAATTTAAAACCCACAACAGAGAACTCACAAACTTACGGTGAGATGACAAAGATCTTCAAGATGTATCAAGTGCGCTTAGTCGATGACGCATTCAATGGGGACTCCAAAGCGCTCAGCCATCAACGCATTCACCTGATTTAAGTCCCGACAACTCAAGTGTGCTCAGTCATGGCGCATTCTCTAGGGACAATAGAGCGCTCAGCCATAGACGCATTCACTCGAGCAAAAGCCCTGAGCCTACAGCTATAAACACTCACTACTTCATAAAACAGTCGGTACGAGTCCACGTCTACCATAGCATATCCAAGCACGCAATTAAACAATGCAATCCAGGACATACATATGGAGACAAGCAATATAAGAATCACACCAAAGACATAACATATCATAACAATGCATAGCATACATATAGGATTAGCATAATCAAAAGTGCAAACTTGCCTTGAACGGTGTTGAAGTACTCTACCGCTTAATTCTGATCCGCTCCACACTCCGGACAATCTATATATATTCGACGAAGGAATCGATAAATAAACCGTACTCACATAACATCAAAATAAAGTCAACAACAAAGAATTCAATTAAAACTCAATTAACAGAAACATATGAGTAGATATTTATTATCTACATGATAGTGGGAGCACAAAGCAAAAGAAATAATTAAATTGGATGGACGGTTTGCAAAATATGGCCTCCGATAAGTTTAAACTAAATCTGATCCAACTAAAATTTTAAATAATGATAACCTGAAAACTATTGGTCCTACCAAATTCTACTCGTCAATATGAGTTCACAGGAGAAAGAATTTTCTAATTTGGGCATACCAGTTAAAAGTTAAACCAGTTCAAAAACCTTATTGTGAATCTGCCTGAAACAAACAAGTCAAAATTGGAGTGGTGCGGTACTATAGCAATCACCATGTGCTGCACTGGGACTGGTCGAAGTGATTGTCTGCGCGTGTGCTCACCAGAAATAACAGAAAACGACGACGGCGTCGGGCGTTGGTGGCAGCACTTCTCCGGTGGCTCTACGACGAAGGAGAGGCTTGTGCTGACTCCGGTGATGGTGCAAACTCCGGCGTGCTCCGGCGAACGGCGCTGCTGTGGCAGGATGCTCCGGGACGGCGACAGGGGCGGCCTGCTACGGTCTCGGCGAACTCGAGGCGGCGGTGGTAGATTGAATCGGATCAGCGGTAGAAAGAAATAACAGCAGGGTCTCGTTCCTGGGTTTCGGTCCGTGGGACTATCTCCCTCGCGATGGGAAAAGGAGTCCTACTCGTGGTGGAAGAAACGATCAAACGAGGCTCGGTGATTGGGGCTATGGCCCATGTTGTTGGCTCGGCGCTGGTGCCTGGGACTCGGTCCCAGGGGCACGGTTCCTGGCCGCTAGCGCTACTGCTAGCTAGTGGCTCGGTCTGGCTGACCTAGGAAGGCTGGCTCGATGGGGCAAGGCCCCCCGGCTGGGCTGGGCCAGCTCGCTTGGCCTGGCCGGTTCCCTTTGTCTTTTTTTTAAGGAAAAAAAACAACCAGAAAAATAAATATAATATATATATACTCAAATACTTAGAAAAACAGAATAATATATACAACTAATATATATACATATATATACTAAAATATATAAATATATATATATACACATACACACATATAATATATATATAGAAACCCAAGTTCCACCTAATGCAAACTTTTGAAAATGAGTTTTATGCAATAGGCCACACAACGAGAGTTGAAAAACTCAACTAAAAATAATTCGGAGTTTATGAAATTTGCAAAACCATATAAGGCGACTTCAAATAATATTCTAAACATTATCAACTTTTTATTTGACTGGGGAGAAGTCATGTTATCTCCAGTCCAATATAAATTGCCCTGAGTTGCATAATGATAAGAATATTCAGAAAAATTCAAACACGCATAGAAATCAAGATGACAAAGAATGATCCTGTTAACATACCAAATCTAAAAATTTGGGATGTTACAAATCTACCCCCCTTAAAATGAATCTCGTCCTCGAGATTCGAGTTGGCTAGCAAGGTTAAAGATGGGTAATTGATATAACCCACATCTCAAGGTTTTCAGGCTTACTCGTTGCATATATCTCAAAACTCCCTTGACATGAACAAATAAGATGCACCAATATTGAGAGAATTGTCATAATACTGAAACTTGATTAAATCTTACCGAGGGCTGGTGCATTATTAGCTCTTCCCACCATTGTTCGGTGCACATGTCCCCTTTGGACGTGATCAGACCCCACTTCTTTGGAGCTTGCATTGTCATCATCCATGTCCTTCAACAGAGGACAATTGTTGGAATAATGCCCCAGGTTTCTACACCTATAACAAAGTAAGTGACTTATATCCTTCTTGGTGGGCGTCAAAGTGGTGTGGTTGTTGTTCTCGTTCCTTTGTCCATCATGGTTGTGCCCATTGCCATTATGATGATTATGTACCTCGTGGTTATGGCCATTATACACGTCCACTTCGGAATCATAGTACACAGAAGATGTTGATGAATTACGTTGCTTCTGATGACCTCCAGAGTTGAACTCAGTTTCGCTTGCCTTCCTTTTCCGATCCTCCATGTCTTGAAATTTGCCCTCGAGTACAATAGCTTTATCAATAAGCTCCTGACAATTGTTGAAAGTTTCCACTGTCAACTGAACACCCAACTCGTCATCGAGACCCTCCAGGAACTTCTCCTGTCTAGTTGCATCAGTGTTAACATCGTTAGGCGCATAGCGTGCAAGCTTATTGAACTCCTCCACATACTCATTAACTGAGCGACCTCTATGACGTAAGCTACGAAACTCCTTCTTTTTCAGACTCATGGCGCCAGCAGACACATGTGCGGCGCGGAAAACTGCGTGAAACTGCGTCCAGGTGATAGTATCAATGGGATAGGTGACCAGGTAGTTGTCCCACCAAGCTGCGGCAGGACCCTCCAACAAGTGTGAGGCAAACCTCACTCTCTCTGCATTAGTGCAGCCAACAGTCTCAAAGTTCTTATTAACCGAACGAAGCCAATCATCTGCTACAATAGGTTCGGGGCTGCTGGAAAACCTCTGAGGATTCAACCTCAAGAAACGAGTAAGTGCATCCACTGGTGGTGGTGGAGGTGGATTGTTGTTGTTGTTCCCTATGTTCTGAGTGAGTAGCTGGATCAACTGGGCCTGTCCTTGACGGTATTGTTGCATGTATGGTGGCACATCATTGTGGTTGTCTCCTGAACCACTCGCTCTAGTAGTACGTCTCGACGACATCTGGTGGGTAAGTATAGATGAGATCTAGATAGAATTAGTCCTAAGGGGAAAAACACTAGCCATATGCTAGCATCAAACTCCAAATCAAACAAATCACACTATCAAATAACACCAACAAACATAACTACAATCGAACATATCTATATATATAGTCGAATAATTCCGACAAGATCCTAATTTAACAAACAAGCAAAATAACAATCAAGCAAGCAACCTAGTATCGTCATGCCATCAAGCGGGCATAATCGGATACGCTAACACGTTAATATCACAATAAAAACAAAGATAAGTGGTGGTCTCAGCACTAGTTCCTACTTAAGCTGGTCAAGATACTAGAGTGGTTATCTAACAAAAGAGTAAGATGTAGACAAAGCTTATAGAATAAATTTTCACTCCTATGGCTTTTCTAATCCATTTTCTAGGGCCACGACCTACAGTCAACGCATTGCTCTGATACCATCTGTAATGACCAAACCTCGAAGCATTTGAGTCTGTGTGCTTAACTATGCTAGTCCCTGGATCGACTCGCTAGCACGCACAGTATAGATGAATACCAGAATAGCAAGTGCATCATTTATTACAACGTATGATCCAGAATTTATAAAGTATAACAATATGCATAGCACTTAGCTAGCTCTAATAAATAATGGCAGGGGAAAGGTAGCAGAATAATAACGATGAGTCCCATCATAGCCCACCGGCGAAAAGGTTGAGTGAAGACTCGCGACCCTACTGTATCTCACTGATCATCTGAATATCCTGCAACATGATAAGTTGCAGCCACAAGGGTCAATACATTGAATGTATTGGCAATTCACACATAATGATAATGCAAACCTACACATATAAGAAATGTATGACAAACAAAACAGTCAAGTTGGTTCGGCATAAAGCTAACTTCACCTACCTCCATGAACTGATCAAGGTCTCACACGCCATAACCAATTTAAAACTCACAACAAAGAACTCACAAACCTACGGTGAGATGACAAAGATCTTCAAGATGTATCTGATCCAACTAAAATTTTAAGTAATGATAACCTGAAAACTATTGGTCCTACCAAATTCTACTCGTCAATATGAGTTCACAGGAGAAAGAATTTTCTAATTTGGGCATTCCAGTTAAAAGTTAAACCAGTTTGAAAACCTTATTGTGAATCTGCCTCAAACAAACAAGTCAAAATTGGAGTGGTGCGGTACTATAGCAATCGCCATGTGCTGCACTAGGACTGGTCGAAGTGATTTTCTGCGCGTGTGCTCACTAGAAATAACAGAAAACGATGACGCCGTCGGGCGTTGGTGGCGGCACTTCTCCGGTGGCTCTACGACGAAGGAGAGGCTTCTGCTGATTCCGGTGATGGTGCAAACTCCGGCGTGCTCCGGCGAACGGCGCTGCTGTGGCAGGATGCTCCGGGACGGTGACAGGGGCGGCCTGCTACGGTCTCGGCGAACTCGAGGCGGCGGTGGTAGATCGAATCAGATCAGCGGTGGAAAGAAACAACAGCAGGGTCTCGTTCCTGGGTTTCGGTCCGTGGGACTATCTCCCTCGCGATGGGAAAAGGAGTCCTACTCGTGGTGTAAGAAACAATCAAACGAGGCAAGGGCAGGTGGGGTCCAATGGGATCCGGCTCGGTGATTGGGGCTATGGCCCCTGTTGCTGGCTCGGCGCTGGTGCCTAGGACTCGGTCCCTGGGGCACGGTTCCTGGCCGCTAGCCCTACCGCTAGCTCGTGGCTCGGTCTGGCTGACCTGGGAAGGCTGGCTCGATGGGGCAAGACCCCCCGGCTGGGCTGGGCCAGCTGGGCTGGGCCAGCTGGCTTGGCCTGGCCGGTTCCCTTTGTCTTTTTTTAAAGAAAAAAAACAACCAAAAAAATAAATATAATATATATATATACTAAAATACTTAGAAAAACAGAATAATATATACAACTAATATATATACTGATATATACTAAAATATATAAATATATATATATACACATATACATATAATATATCTATAGGAACCCAAGTTCCACCTAATGCAAACTTTTGAAAATGAGTTTCATGCAATAGGCCACACAACGAGAGTTGAAAAACTCAACTAAAAATAATTCGGAGTTTATGAAATTTGCAAAACCATATAAGGCGACTTCAAATAATATTCTAAACATTATCAACTTTTTATTTGACTGGGGAGAAGTCATGTTATCTCCACTCCAATATAAATTGCCCTGAGTTGCATAATGAAAAGAATATTCAGAAAAATTCAAACACGCATAGAAATCAAGATGACAAAGAATGATCCTGTTAACATACCAAATCTAAAAATTTGGGATGTTACAAGAATTATAAAGTCGGCATCCACCCTGGATGGCCGAAAACAGCTCAGACTTATCCGTGGTGCCGTTATTGAAGAAAATGCGAGCAAGGGTTTGTCAGAGTCACCTAGTGCAATTTGGTATACCTATAATCACAACCATATTAATTAAACATGCAGGAGCAACACAAGGCAGAGCTTTAGGGCATATGTGAGGTGGTCATCTTGCCTAGGGTCGAAGAATACTCCCGGAAGAGGTGCGGAGAGTCCGCGGAAAGAATTGCCGGATACCGCTCTCTCTCGAAGGGGGCTGATTGGAGATAAGGGCAAAAGGGTAATTTTCACATTGTCACCACCTTTAGAAAATGATACCAACATGATGGTATCGACGATACGAAGACGTGGGCTTTGGAATCAGCTCAATCGGAGTCCCGAGCAAAAAGATATGAACATTTGAAGAAAAGGGACCAATCTGCAATTAAAATAATTGCAATTGGGTCCCGGAGAGAAGAGCCGCTGCCCCCTTCTCTAGGAATACGCTTTCTGCTCGGGAAAGCATATTTGCAGAAATACGCCTCCACTTATCCACCCTAGCGGGTGTCTCCCTCACCGACAGGTGGGGTCGGGGCCCACTTGTCGGGTCCCTTTCTCCCTCTCCTCTCTCTCCTCTCCCCCTACCTTCTTCTTCCTCTCTCCGCAGGAGCAGGGGGAATCGGCTGCTGGTGCAGCCGGCCACTAGCGGCCGCAGGAGCGCCGGTCGACGGGCCGAGGGGGGTCGGGCGTTCCTCGCTGCACCCGAGGGTGGCCACAGGGTCACCGGAGGCGGACCGCAACGACGCCACGGCTCGAGGGGATGCGGTGGCCGACGGGCGCCCGAGGTGTCGTTCCGGTAGTGCCTCCCCGAGGAGTCTGAGGACGACGGCTGCTTCAGAAGCTCGAGGGGGCGCTGCCCATGAAGAAAGGAAGGAGTGGGAGGGCTCAGGGGCGGAGGTCGACCGCGGGACCGAGAGATGCAGTTATGGGAATGGCGGGTCTAGGGCTCGAGAGGGCTTGGAGAAGATCTTGGGAGGGGCTGGGCTTGCTGGAGAGGGAGAGGGACTCAGGAGGTGCCTTAAATAGGCTCGGGAGGAAGGTTCTGGGTATCTCTCGCCAGCTACCGAAGCTCCAGGAGGATCGGCATCGCTCCGGTGGTCGGCATATGCGTCCATGGCGAGGAACAAAGGGGGAGACCGCATGATTACGAGCTAGCTACTGGACATGGAGAGGACTCGAGAGACAGAGGAAGCAGACGAGGCCGAGGGCCCAAATGCACAGATCATGCATTTGGCACGCTCTTCCTGTGGTCACCACGTGCACTACCAGCTTTGGCACTTTCCTGCGTGTCCAATCATGTCCAACAGCTTCCTCACTGCTCAAATGGATGAGATCAGGGTTTGGAATCAGCTGGGAGGCTCTAGGATAAGAGAAACTTGCACAAACATGATTTTCCAGCAACCCGTTTGTGATATTTTATAGAATATTGGCTAAAGAGAATAAGCTGAATTTTGGTGTGTGGCAATGGTTTACTAAGATGAGTGCCTTGGCAAATTTCCACGACAAATAACCCATCCTAGATAGCACTTCCTTCACACCATGACAAACTGGACATAAATAAAGATGGAGAAGCTGGGGTCCAATGGCTACATGGATTTGGCTCAAATTTGGTGGATAGGGTTTATTTGAATATATGGAGATGCTGGAAAAATTTCAGCTCATTTTGGAATGCCTACATGGTACTTCCTTCACAAAGCTTCCAAATGGGAGAAACTTAGGAAAACTGCTGGGAAAATATTGCTAGAGGGCTTGAGCTAATTTTTGGTATTCATTAGTGATTTAGTAATCTAAACCACCATGAAAAGTTTCAGCTCAAGGAGATAAAGGAATCAAGCACTTCCTTTGCAAATTGCCCAACTGGACAGAATTTGCAAATTGATGTTGTGCTCAAAATTTGAACTATGGAACTTGGGATCTTGATGGAAATGGGGAAGATATGGACAGGAGAAGCTCCACAAATTATTTGGGATTTTTCCTGGCTACCAAAATGGTAGTTCCTTAAGAAAGTGCCCAAAATGCAATATTGGCATTAAATAGGAAAACACAACTTTCCATTATTCAAGGATGGCCAAAATTTTATGGGAGCTCAATATTATCACAAATAATATCTCCACAAGTTTTCATAAGCTTTGGAGATGGATAGCCATTTTCCTGGATTTAATTCTTTCATCTGACAAAAAAAGGAATTAATTATAAATGATAAATATTGCAAATGACTTAGCAATATTTTTGCATATCTAGGGTTTAAAGATAGGGGATGATCATTGGGAAAAGGTTTCGGAGGCAACATGGCAAAAGAAATTGGGGCTCCTTTGAAACATGAGAGATTAGGGTTTCCCTTCCGGCAATTCGGAAGGTAGGGTTTTGACGGCAAAACCCTGAGAAAAGCTCTTGGATGGAAAGGTTGGACTGAGGGAAATCTCTAGCTGGATAGGGAAGGTCGGGCTACATGACCATCTTCACATACCCAGGAGTGAAAGAAATCCGATAAAATCGAGAAAAAGACGGGGGTCAAATCCCGCAAATAAAAAAACAGGGAGCGAAAACCAGGGTGTTACAAACCTACACCCCTTAAGAAAATATCGTCCCGAAGATTTCCAGGCTTACCTCCCGAGGAAGGCGGACTTACCTATGTGCGACTTGGATCCATCAATTTTCATGCCTTCATTGGTTCTGTGACTTTTTAACTGCCTCTTCGGAGGGACCAAGTGTTGTATCTGCACATAGCTTTCTTGAATCCTTCTCTTTCCTGTGAGGTGTACTCTTTATGCTGATAGTAGTGTTGCGGGGTGGGGTAGCGGGTACTGCCGATAAACATCTTACTTCCAGGTCCTGGAAGTACCTGCTTCGGGTTTTATTGTAATGCTTCATACCCTAACTGTCATGGGTAATACATCCTTTCCTGGTACCAGGCTCACATGCTCGTATGTCCTTGAGTGAATGGGAGTGGCTTTCTTTTTGCTGTGTCAGAATGCTCAGTCTGGCTGTGTGTTCCGTTCTAATGTTTCCTTCTGGCTTATGCATCCTAACTTTGCCCTTAGGTGATCCATGACTCAAGGGATCAACATGAACGAGCTATTACTCCTATATCCTCAACCGAAATGTTAGGCATGATCACAAAATAATCATAGATAGTAATCTCTTATTCTACTAATGTCATGATGTCTACGAGCTATTGATGCTGACGTGCGTTGAGCCATTCTATCAGAATGTCTTGTGTCAAACTTGGTCGCTTGTGGAGATGGCTCTGTCATATATAGCCTCTGTAATCCTTGTTGTGACCACTGAGATGTGCATAGTATGCCTATCATTTGGTGTATCTTTTTAGGGCATAGCTTCTTATCTGGGTTGATGCCCATATTCGTGATGAGTGCGGCAAACTTGCTTGTAACTGCAGGTACTGCATTGTTGTGGCCGCATCTGCAAGAGTCCCATAATAACTAGTAATACCTCTCTGTCTATGGAGTTGTACCTTGTTGACCGTCACGGAGGTTGTTTGTCCACAACTCCTTTGGTTCTTGAAGGTTCCTTTGATATATTTTTCATGTCTTGCCAACACAATTTCTTGATGGTCTTCCCTGTTTGTTGGCTTGTTCTAACAACTTACTCTTGCCTATCTTTAGGGGTTGCTATGCTCATATTCTTCTTTTAAACATAGGGTCGATGTTTCTCTGAACACAGCCATTCCCGTGTACGAGTGGCTCACATGAACTGATCCACTGGACTGCATGCGGGTGTAGGATGAATCCTTTCATAACCACTGAGTTCTGAGGCGACTTATGTGTACCGACTAGTTCTTTCTTCTGCCAAGCTTGTTGGCGGCGTGTTGAAGAAGACTGGATTCCTTATGCTCGAAGATTCTGCTATCGTAGCGTGTTGAAGAAGGTTGAGTATCATACCTCAAAAGTTTTCCTTCATGTGCCTTACTTCTGAAGGTCGGGTTCCTTATGTCGGAGATTCTTCACGGTAGCACGCTATCGACGAGGGGAGTGTCGTATCCCGTAAGGATCTCTCACTGAGTGGCGTACCGAGACAGTGTGGTACCATTAGCTCTTTTTGGTAGCTTGTGGGGGAAGGCTAGGTTACTTATTCTAGAAGCCTTTTTCTATGATGTGTCGTCAGATCTAGGGCTGGTTCTCTCTTCCTTTTGAATTATCCAGAATATTACCCATAGCAGAGACACAACTTGATATATGGCATACCTTGACTGAAGATTTTCCATTGGTCATGCACATCGCTTGTCCTTCTGCTGGTCTGGTTATTGTTGCGGTAAAGGTTGCACAACTGGTGGAGACCTCATGTTGACAATTGATTCAGAAGGCCATATGTTCAAACCAGGTGTTGCCAATAATAAGAAATTGATGGATAATTCCATTTGGTTCAGCTAGGTTTCCAAGCATGTTAGGTGCTCCTAGATTCGGACAACCGTGAACTTATCCATATTCCTCGTAGACCTTGTTCATGGTGCCTAGAAAATTTTATATTTGCACCGTTGAGCTTCAAGGTTTTCCTTGAAATTTGTACCAACGTACCAGAGTATGGTTGCTGCTTTTGGTGCATTCATTCTTGAAATATGTCCTTGGTGGGTGATAAATGGTTCTTAGATCTATTGAAAGAAAACTTCGGGTTCACCCCACTGACTGAAATAATCCTCGTATGGAATAATTTGTCCTTACTGATGTACATTCTTGGTAGCTCATGTGACTGCTCCTTAGGCGTGATTGGTTCTGAGGCAGATTCTCTCAAGTATAGTCTAGCTTTGTCTGTTGCACACGATTCTGCTTCTGACCCATTCTTCATCCTTGACAGATCCGGTGGTAATGTTCTGAACATCAGGCAGTGGGCATGGCTTGACTTTTGTTGAGATGGGGATTATTGGTTATTATCCCAGTTGCATGCTGATCTTCTTAGACAACTCTTGGAGATGGATCGAGTCGGAGCGAAAAAACGAAACCGACTAAAGAAACGAGAACCGCAAAAAACCAAAAAGGAAAATAAAGTTCAAGTGTTGCGGACCTTACACATGGCCAAGGATTCACTAGTATAACTAATATAGCACACTCGATGCATCTCTAAGAATTTAGAAGTGAAACCGCACAATGCTCCTGGTAGCACTGGTGTCAAGCTCCTACTACTTCATTAGGGAGCATCACACTCAACGCAGGACCATAGCCAAAATGGCATAGTCAACGTTCCTACGGTTATTGAGGAAAGATAGAATTTATAAGCGTTTCCCAAAGGAAACTAGAGTAAGGACAGAAATGTCATGGCTAGCAAGAATGGGTAAGGATATCTGGTTTACCTAGGGGTTTCAGGGCTCACTGGTCATTGTCGGGTGCGAGCATTTCACACTGAAGGCAAGGGCCAAGAGAATTGGGGTCTAATGATGGAGCCGAAAACCTATGGGTTGCCATATGATCAATAGTAGCCGTGCCCGATGGCAAAGATGGCTGAAATCCATCTGGGCTTTCTACTGAACACCAGACAATGAGGTATGGCTAGGGGAACCTATAGTCAGCCTGGATGCTCTGATACCATTCGTTGTGGTGGTCCGCCTGATTACTACTATAGCTAGATGGTGGTCGTACACACCAGCACAGGAAATCACTCTGGCATGCACGTTTACAACAAGTATCATGAACACATGCATTTCTATTAATGAATATAAGAGGTTTACATGATGAACTACAAGGGTGATGGCAGCGGGAAAAGCTCTATCGAAGGCAGCACGGTCCTGGTGCGGCTCCAATCCACAAGGATCCGACTCGGTTATGCTCCTACCCCGCGAACGTTCCAGTTCCTCACTGACGGACGACGGATCCTTATGTGAGCCTAGCCATGTTAAAAGCCGTTGAGTACTTTTGAATGTACTCGCAAGCAAACCAAAACTAATATATACACTAAGCAAAGCAATCCATGGTATTCAAGCATGTATTTGTTATTAGAGAAATATTAATCATTATGACATAGTGTCACATCCCTGACACCTTGATCAAGTTAGCTTTGTGCTCATGTTTTCTTTGCATTGCATCTAGGAAATTTTCAACAAGAATTAAGCAAGTGGTGAAAAGGAAAATTCTCAAAACCCTAGCCACTTCTTAAAATAAAGGAAATCTCAAACTAGTTAAAATCAATGAACCCAAAATGGCCTCAAGAAAAGTTCAACTTTTCTGATAATTCTTGGAAACAAATAATCAATAAAGGAAACCATTTACTTTATACACTTGGCATTATAAATAAATGCAAAAAGCTACTGGTTTCAAGTTTAAAATTTGAAATCAGAAACTTTAAGCTTTCAAAAATGTTGAAACTTCAGAAATGGTTGGAAATATTCCAACAAATATTCTGGGGTGTTCAACACAGTTTTACAAACTATTTGGGAACTGAAATAAATAGCAAATCAATGTCAGTAATTAAAACAGAAACAAAACAGAAAGAAATGAGAAAAGTCTTACCTGTCGCTCACCTGGCCCGGCCCATCTTCTTCTGTCGTCTTCCTCACCCGCCAGTGGGCAGCAGGAGGTGGCCGCCGCGTACTCCGGCGCGGCCACGCACCTGTGCGCCTGCCTGGCCGCCGCCTCGCACTGGCAAGCATGGGGATATCCACCCCGAGCCCGTCCCTATCCGTTCCCCAGCTCTAGTTCCCCCCTCCTCTCGGGATCTCTCCTCCCTCCTTCTGCCGCCATTGCCACGAGCTCGAGCTCGAGCCGCCGCGCCTCTAGCCATAGGAACCCCCTTCCGAGTAGTCCAGTAGCTTCGCCTCGTCGAGCTGGTTCTCTCTGCAACGGCCGAAGTCTCCCCGAGCTCTGCAACGGCCCCAACACCATCGTCTTCAACCTTCGGTCGCCGGCAAATCGACGGTGAAACGCCGGCAACAGCCCTTCCCCGAGCCGTCTAAGCCCTTCTCTGCACTCCCCGTGAGCCTGCGATCATTTCCCCTCTCCTTCCCCTCGGATCTGAGCCCCCTAGCCATTGGACCATCGAACCCGTACTCCGGCAGCCGCCCCGGCTCGTCGCCGGCTTACTCCGGCCACCTATAGCTCTCCCTGAGGCCAGCGCTGGATGAGGTCGAGCCTGGAGATCACTCCAGTGCTCTCAGCATCCTTTTCCGAGCACCACAACACGTTTTAGCATGTCTCCGGCGAGGTTCTGTCCGCAGATCTGGTCGTCGCCGGCCAGGCTCCAGCGAGGAATGACGTGGCCAGCCTAACCCAGCAGTTTAACACCTAAACACTCACTAATAGTGGGCCCAGGGCCAAGTCAAACCCACTTAGGGGCTGGTCAGCGCGAGATTAGCCCCTGAGAGACTCACCAGTGGGCCCCCCTGTCAGGTTTGACCTGATCATGTCAGTTGACCTGCTGATGTCAGGCTGACGCAATAAAGGGGTTTTCCAGTATAAAAATAATTCCAGAAATGTTTAAAACTTCAAAAACTCGTATAAATTAATCTGTAACTCCAATGAAAATAATTTATATATGAAAAAGTATCAGAAAAATTCAAGGAATCTGAATATGTCATTTTCAAACATGTTTGAAAATGTTACAGAACCCAAACATGTAGATTAATGAATAAGTTAATTCTTATAAATACTTTATAAATAGAATTTGGAAAATATTGAAATTTCACTATGAATGACATGATCAAACACTGTTCTAATTACAAACCAGCAACCTAACATGTCATCCCATGCATGTTAAAAGCAAGTTGATCTGAGCATTAGGTCGAATCAATTAAAATGGTATCCGAGAATACCTCGTTTGAGGTGATATTTGAATTTGATTCAAATCAACTTCAAACCTAATACATGCTAGCTACATTAGTTTATCACCTTGCATTCTCATGCCATGCTCATGCATCATCTTGATTGCATATGTTTGTTAGTGATTGTTGTCATTCCTTTCGGTAGGCTCCGCTCCCCCGGATTCCACCGAATATCCGTCTAACGGATATTGTCACTCCTCTGAGCAACAAGGCAAGCAACCATTTTGATCATCCCGATAAATCACATGTTCTTGCTCCTGCACTTACTTATTGCATTAGGATCAAATGCTTCAAATGCTTTTGCCACGTTAGTTGAACCCACTTCCTTTGCATGACCTATCCTTGTCACAGTAAATAGCTGAACCTTGCAACCTAGCATACCTGGTAGTTGCTTGAGCCATGATGTGCCTTATCCTGCTATGCATTCTATGCTTAGAGTTGTGTATGGTCTATCATCTGGGAGATGAACAGAATTGTGGGAATGTCTTCGGTAAGCAAAGGTTGTGTGTTGAACCTGATTTGGTAAAGGTACCGGTGAAAGGCTGTGTAGGAGTACATGGCGGGTTGTTTCATTGGAACCGTCCTTAGGAACTGAGTTCCGTGTATGTAATACAAGACTAGATACTACCACATGCTGGGCCCTGAAATATGACCCCGCTCGACTTATTAATCGCTTAGTACTCGGTCCAGGAGTTGCAAGTAGTTTCTGGTGTTTATAGTCATGTTGGAGGCCGTGCATGGTGCTGACCTGAGAGGTGGGCTGTGATGCGGTAGGCAGTGGCACGGTGTACCAAGTGGCACCCGGATGGTGGGCTTGGGAACCCTGCGCACATCGTTTGGGGCCGTGACGGAAACCTCGGCCGGACTTCCATGCGGGTTACCCTCAGATAGGCGATAAACCTGGACTAGGTACTAGTGTGGTTAACGGTCGTGGCCGACTCCCTCTCTAGGCTTCCGCTTGAAGGTTGTCGAGGTGCATGACGTGCACATGGCGATAAGTGGCGAGAGCGTGTGTGACGAAGTACACCCCTGCAGGGTTATGATCTATTCGTATAGCCGCGTTCGCGGATATGGACTACTTGGAGACATATGTTGTTCATAGATAACTTCAATGGCTACTCATAAAATTGTCAAGATAAGCGTGAGTGTCGTGGACGGCATTTCCGTATGGAGATGGAATGATTCCACGATGGTGTATTGTTGTGGTGTTAGTGGACTCTTGTGCGAGAAATCAAGTTGTCCAAATTATTTAAAAATGCAAGTTCTCTAGCCACGAGTCAAATGTTGGCTTTCCGCATGAAACCCCACAATACCTTATTGATATTTTGCATGAGTAGATAGTTATCCTAAAGTCTTGCTGAGTACCTCCGTACTCATGTTTGTTTAATAAATGTTGCAGAGGTTGCTAAGGACCCTAATGGGGGGGTTCTTCATAGACATCGACGACGACGAGTAGCTGGTGTCCTAGCTACGATCTGGCCCTATGTTGGGTCTGTAGTATAGTCAGGCCATGTGCCTTCTAGTTGCACCTGTCTGTACTCATACAGTTTTAAACTCTTCCGCTGGCTTGTAACTGAATGACTGCTATTATGGGTCGTGAGACCCTTAATGTGTAATATTATGTGTGTGGCTCTTCCGAGCCTCTTAAATAAAGCTTGTATGTTTATGGTTATGTTGTGATGCCATCGATGTATCTATACATATTGGTATGCCATGCGTACGTGTGTCGTACTTGATATGTATGGAGTTCGATGACCTAGTCGTGAATTTTAGTAGCACTCCTTACAGGGAAATGCCCCTAGTGATCCAATGAGCCATGGTAGCTCGCTACTGCTCCGGACACATTGGTTGACCGGCATGTGTCCTTCTTAGCTGCTGTGTCTGTCCCCTTTGGGGAAATGTCACGCGATGTAATGGAGTTCTTGTAGCTTGCTACGACTCATCTACACTCGCTGGTGACCGACACCTGCTTTGTTGGGTCATGTATGCATGTCCTTGTGCCGTACTGCCACTTTGGTTTATGACTAGACTTCTCGAGCCGGGTTCTTTGACATTGGAATGCTAGCGACACTATTGCATGCGTGAGTCAAAAGACGCAAACGGTCCCGGCTAAGGTAAGGCTGCAGCCGTGGAGTTCACCGTGCATGAGACCGCAAAGAAATGCGATGTGTTACAGGCTGGATTCCTATGGCTTAGGATCGGGGTCCGACACATAGCATACCTATCTAGCAGTATTAATTATCACAGTATAACAGGGTTATTCAACAAGATAATTTCTAAAGTAAATACGATAAAGTAAAGCATATTAGGTAAATGTTTTATACTCCAAATATTCTCATGATAGAGGCTGAATCTGATCCAAATCCAATCCAACTCATGTGGTCATCCAACCAGTCATCTCATAGCCATCCCATGGATAACATGTCATATACCAGACATCTTCCGATGTCTGCACAAGACGAGTTCTTCCATTATTATTATCACTGATACGGTTGACCACCTACTGAGGTTTGGTCAGGCTGTCCAATACCATGGACTCGGCTATTCGAATAGGTTTGACACTCTGCACATGTTGCACACTTTACCCACACTATGGAGCACTGACCTTGTGATCCCATTCGGGTCGACAAGTGTTGCTCCAACGAAACCTGCCTGACCCGTGACTCTCTCATCGTACCACCGGCAATCATCCTCCCCCGAAGTGCTGCCCTGGGTGGCCCTGTGTCCTCATGACACCTACCAACATCGTGGCCAAACTAAACTGTCCCAACCGGGGACGGGTACCCAAACAACTCAACTGGGCTCACAGGATTATCACCGCCTACCTGATCAGGGTAGCAGGCATGCATAATCCTCCCTCTTTGGAGGTACCGGTGAAAGATCACGCGATCATCCCAAGTCACGGTCGTCCCATATCGGCAAATGTGGTTGCACGGATAATCCCGGACAGGTGACTCGAGATCAACCCACTAGGTTGGGTTTTAACAACATATTTATCAAGCATGGTTATTGTCAACAATAACTTAACATGATGATAATTATGCATGAAATAGCAATGGTAGAAACACCACAACCTATCTCTATATTATGAGTTATTAATAAGACATGATGTAAATGAAAAGTTATTACTTTACAAGCACTAACTGTAAATTAGACCCTCGGAACCCTCGCTTAAAATCGACAAATAAATCGGTAGCCACCAGAACGGTCTTTACAACGCAGAGCTGGGACATTACTGGAATAACTCAACCCTCACTCAAGACGGCTGGAAAGCAGCACAGATCATGAGGCGGTGTTAATAAGAAGAATGTAGCAGCTCCGTAAGACGGCCCAAAAATGGCTCAGAGCATAGGGTCACTGCCACGGAAAGAAATTCAATAGCTGCCCGTGATGGCCGAAAAGCAGCTCAGAACACAAGCTAGCTACTGACAAGAGAATTATAAAGTCGGCATCCACCCCGGACGGTAGAAAATAGCTCAGACTCAGGCGTGGTGCCGTCATTGAAGAAAATGCGAGCAAGGGTTTGTCAGAGTCACCTAGTGCAAATTGTAATACATATAATCACAAGCATATTAAATAAACATGCAAGAACAACACAGAGCAGAGCTTTAGGGAATATGTCAGGTGGTCGGCTTGCCTGGGTTCGAAGAGTACTCCCGGAAGAGGTGCGGAGAGTCCGCGGAAAGGATCGCCGGATACCGCTCTCTCTCGAAGGGGGCTGATTGGAGACAAGGGCAAAAGGGTCATTTTCACAGTGTCACCACCTTGTGAAAATGAAACCAACATTACGGGATCAACGAGACAAAGACGTGGGCTTTGGAATCACCTCAATCGGAGTGCCGAGCAAAAAGATATGAATATTTGAAGAAAAAGGACCAATCTACACTTAAAATAATTGCAATCGGGTCCTTGAGAGAAAAGCCGCTGGCGCCTTCTCTGGGAATACGCTTTCACCTCGGGAAAGCGTATTTCTAGAAATACGCCTCCACTTATCCACCATGGTGGGGTCGAGGCCCACCTGTCGGGTCCCTTTCTCTCTCTCCTCTCTTCATACCTTCTTCCTCCTCTCGCCGGAGGAACAGGGGGGAATCGGCTACTGGTGCAGCCGATCACTAGCGGCCACAGGAGCGCCGGCCGAGGGGGGTCAGGCGTTCCTCGCCACGCCCGAGGGTGGCCACAGGGTCGTCGGAGGCGGACCGCAGCGCCGCCTTGGCTGGAGGGGATGCGATGGCTGATGGGCGCCAGAGGTGTCGTTCCGGTAGTGCCTCCCCGAGGAGTCTGAGGATGATGGCTGCTCCAGAAGCTCGAGGGGACGCTGCCCATGAAGTAAGGAAGGAGCGGGAGGGCTCAGGGGCGAATCTCGACCGCGGGACCGATAACGACAGCTATGGCAATGGCGGGTCTAGGGCTCGAGAGGGCTTGGAGAAGGGCTTGGGAGGGGCTGGGCTTGATGGAGAGGGAATAGGACTCAGGAGGTGCCTTAAATAGGCTCGGGAGGAAGGTTCTGGGTCGGCATCTCCCGCCGGCGACCGAAGCTCCAGGAGGATAGGCATCGCTCGAGTGGTCGACACATGCGTCCATGGCGAGGAACAGAGGGGGGGGAGATCGCACGATCACGGGCTAGCTACTGGACATGGAGAGGACTCGAGAGACAGAGGAAGCAGACGAGGCCGAGGGGCCAAATGCATAGAGCATGCATTTGGCGCTCTCTGCCTGTGGTCACCACGTGCACTACCAGCTCTAGCACTTTCCTTCGTGTCCAATCATGTCCAACAACTTCCTCACTGCTCAAATGGATGAGATTAGGGTTTGGAATCAGCTGGGAGGCTCTAGGATAAGATAAACTTGCACAAACATGATTTGACAGCAACCTCTTTGTGATATTTTATGCAATATTGGCTAAAGAGAATAAGCTGAATTTTGGTGTATGGCAATGGTTTACTAATATGAGTGCCTTGGCAAATTTCCACGACAAATAACCCATCCTTGATAGCACTTCCTTCACACCATGACAAAATGGACAGAAATAAAGATGGAGAAGATGGGGTCAAATGGCTACATGGATTTGGCACAAATTTTGTGGATAGGGTTTATTTGAATATATGGACATGCTGGAAAAAAATCAGCTCATTTGGGAATGCCTCTATGGTACTTCCTTCACAAATCTTCCAAATGGGAAAAACTTAGAAAAATTGCTAGGAAAATATTGCTAGAGGGCTTGAGCTAATTTTTGGAATTCATTAGTGATTTAGTAATGTAAACCACCGTGAAAAGTTTCAGCTCAAGGACATAAAGGAATCAAGCACTTCCTTTGCAAATTGCCCAACTAGACAGAATTTGCAAATTGATGTTGTGCTCAAAATTTGAACTATGGAACTTGGGATCTTGATGGAAATGGGGAAGATATGGACAGGAGAAGCTCCACAAATTATTTGGGATTTTTCCTCGCTACCAAAATGGTAGTTCTTTTAGAAAGTGCCCAAAATGCAATATTGGCATTAAATAGGAAAAGGCAATTTTACTTTATTCAATAATGGGCAATATTTTATGGTAGCTCATTATGATCACAAAGAATATCTCCAAAAGTTTTCATAAGCTTTAGATATGGATAGCTATTTTCCTGGATTTAATTCCTTCTTCTCATAGAAAAAGGAATTAATTATAAATGATAAATATTGCAAATGACTTAGCAATATTTTTGCATATCTAGGGTTTAAAGATAGGGGATGATCATTGGGAAAAGGGTTGGGAGGCAACATGGCAAAAGAAATTGGAGCTCCTTTGAAACAGGAGAGATCGGGGTTTCCCTTCTGGCAATTCGGAAGGTAGGGTTTTGACGGCAAAACCCTAAGAAAAGCTATTGGGTGGAAAGGTTGGACCAAGGGAAATATGTGGTTGGATAGGCAAGGCAAGGCTACATGACCATCTTCACATACCCAGGAGTGAAAGAAATCTGATAACACTGAGAAAAAGACGGGGTCAAATCTCGCAAATAAAAAAAATAGGGAGCGAAAACCAGGGTGTTACAATTGATTTTGACAAGCAAGCTCAACGCAAGTTGGACAAATAAATCTTGGCAATAGGAAGTGGCAATGGATCCGAATTCAAGAACTACACCCTCGAAGAGATTCTCAGTGATGAAGGAATTGAGCATTAATACTCCACACCATATAACCCACAACAAAATGGGTAGCTGAAAGAAAGAACCGCACTCTTGTGGACATGGTAAGATCCAGGCTAGATGAGTACAAGTTTCCCCACAGCTTTTGGGCTGAAGTCGTGAACACCGATGCCATGCCTCAAATCATATCTTCCTCCGCAAGATCTTGGAGAAAACCCCATATGAGCTCATGATAAGAAACAAGCCAAATGTCAAGTATTTCCGGGTATTTGGCTGCAAATGTTTCATTCTCAACAAGAAAGAATAGTTAGGAAAATTTCAAACTAAAACAACCGAGGGTATATTTGTTGGATATCGATCAAACTCTCGTGCCTATAGGATCTACAACAAATCCACCAAATGTGTTGTAGAAACTTGTGACGTGGTATTTAATGAATTTAATGGATCCCATGGGGAGCAAGTTGATCTAAGTGATGCAGGTGAATAAAATCCTTCGCAAAACATTTTGACCATGGGTGTAGGTGCTCTCCTTCGAATGGATCATGTTTCCTATGCAAGTGAAGATGAGGACACAAGCACCGCTCATACTCATACAACTACTACGCCTTTGCCACCACAAGATCTCATCCCTCAAGTGGAGTCCATAATTCAAGAAGAAGAAGATGTTCAACGTCAAGTACAAGAAGAAGAACAAGTCCATCGTCAAGTACAAGACCAAGAACATGCATATGTCGACATTGATGAAACTACTGATGATCATGAACCTCAACAAATGATACATGAAGATCTTCCTTCACACATTTTTGGATCCTTATGTTGAGTATGCTGATGATGGGAACAAAGTTGAACCTTCTGAAACCTTAACCTCCATCATGCCTCGTGTGGCTGGTCATGTTGACGTTGACCAAATTCTCACCAAGATATCGGAAGGTAGAGTCACTCGTAAACAATTGACAAAATTTTGTGCTCACTTCTCCTTTTTCTCTAGTGTTGTGCCTCTCAAGGCACAAGATGAGTTGATGGACCACGATTGGCTTGTTGCTCTGCCAGAAGAGTTGAACAGCTTCGAGGGCAACCAAGTGTGGTCTTTAGTCAAAAGGACAACTAAGGAGCACAATGTCACTGTAAAAATGGATCTTCAAGAACAAATAAGATGAAAATGGTGTTATCATTAGAAACAAGGCAAGGTTAGTGGCACAAGGGTTCTCACTAGTTGAAGGTTTGGACTTTGATGAGACATTTGCCCCTGTTGCCCGTCTTCAATCAATTCACATCATACTTTCTTATGCTGCTTTCCATGGTTTTACTTTACACCAAATGGACATTGAGAGTCCTTTTCTTAACGATCCTCTACAAGAAGAAGTATATGTAGCACAACCACCTCGGTTTATTGACCCCGCTCATAAAGACTATGTGTACAAACTTCACAAGGCCTTATATGGCCTCAATCAAGTACCTCGTGCTTGGTATGATCATCTTAAGAAGTTTTTACTCGATGATGGTTTTGTGAGAGGGGTGATTGACCCTACTCTCTTCACTAAGAGGGAAAAAGGTGATTTGATCTTGTGTCAAATTTACGTAGATGATATCATTTTTGGTTCCCCTAACATCCATTTATGCAAGAAGTTTGTGGATTCCATGACAAAGAACTTTGAGATGTCTCTAAATATGGATTTAAAATTCTTTCTCGGTATTCAAATCCAATAATGTCAAGAAGGAATTTTTCTATCTCAAACTAAGTATCTAAAGGATATTCTTGTGAAGTTTGGCATGAGAAATGCCAGTACATGCAAGGTACACATGCCAATCACAAGTGCTCTTAACAAAGACACAAACGGTATTCCATTTGACCCATCTATTTACCGCTCTACGATTGGATCATTGTTCACCTTTGTGCATCTAGACCAGACATCATGTTAAGTGTAGGCATTTGTGCTAAATTTCAAGATTCCCCTAAAGAAACCCAGCATAAGGTTGTTAAGCATATTCGCAGATACCTTGTTCACATCCCAAGGTTGGCTCTATGGTACCCCAAGGATGCCAAGTTTGATCTTATTGGGTACACAGATGCAGATTGGACCAGAGACAAGGTGCGAAGAAAGTCCACCTCGGGGTGTGTCAGTTTCTTGGATGCTCCTTGGTAAGTTGGTCCTCAAAGAAGCAAAATTGTGTTCCCTATCCCCCGTTGAAGCCGAATATATTGCAACCGCAAGTTGTGCAACATAACTGCCATGGAAGACGCAAACTTTTATCGACTATGGTATAACCTACACACATGTGCCTCTACTATGCGAAAATGAAAGTGGCATCAAGATTGCTGAAAACTCTAGTGATCACTCTTGCACCAAGCACGTTGACATTCGGTATCACTTCTTCAGAGACCATCTGCAAAAGGGTGATATTGGCATTGCTCATGTTGGCATGGATATGCAACTTGCTTCCATTTTCACCAAACCACTCGATGAACGTAGGCTGTGTCAACTTAGGCATGAACTTGGTATCTTGGAGCTTGACAACGTTGTGTGAAATTTTGGACACATGCATAAAATTATGTCATGTCATGTATAGATGTAGGCATGTGTTTAGGGGGAGACACTCAATTGATGAGTTCTCTCACCCTATATGATGCATAAACAAATCAGACTCTCTCAAAGTTAATATGTCTCACTTTTGTGACTGGGTGCTTTAAATGATGGAGTTGTGATGTTGGGCTCAAGGTTAATATCTTCGCAGTACCAAGTCACATATACTCAAACATGGTTGATCCGTCCACCACCCTATCTCTCTCTGAGAGGGTGAACTATCTTCATCTCTCATGTTTTTCTTTGGTCTAAAACTATATTTTCCCCTGATCTCTACACTCATAATTGGGGCTTTTTCTCTCTGATTCGTTTTTCTGTTTTTGCAATGTGAGTGTAGTCGATCTATATGACCATGGATCAGGTTCTACCTAAGCCTCTCTCATCTTAAAATCCTCTAATATTTCATTTGGTTCACAAGCTTCTTCTATCCACATAAATGGTGTTAGGCTTGTGGTGGTCTTGGCAGCTTTCGGTCCCTCTCTCTCATGTTCTCAGGCTTTTAGAAAGACCATATTCTCTCTGGATAACCAGAAACTTCCGGGATGTGGCCCGGAACTTCCGCCGCCGGATCTTCTGGGCGTCGCGGGTTTGAGGCACTTAACAGTTGGCAGGGGTTGCCAAAGGGTCATTCCCCCATTTGTTCCCCTGCCCCTCTTCTCCTCTCCTCTTCCTACAGCGCCCCTCTCCCATTGACGACTTCCGGGCGAGCCGCCAGCCTCGGAACTTCTCGCCTTCCTCCCTTCCATCGTGTTCGGAGAGCATCTCGTGTGCTCTTCACCATATCCATGGAGAAAGGTAACATAAGCAATTTCTCTACCTTCTGTCTAGATTCGCTCCTAGCGATTGTAGTCAAGCTTATGGTATTAGGATACCAGATCCATGACAAAGGGGTCTTTCAGGTTCATCTCTTGGCTGAGTTGTACCTGGCTGGTGGACAGGTTGGCTCTGTTGGTGACCTTCTGCCCTTCTATCATATCATGCACCGGATCTTTCGCGAAGTGCTTGCTGTCAAAGTGGGTGACAAAAACAAGATTCATGGTAATATCATCAACCTCCTTCACTACACTTGTCACAACTCTAAAAAGGTCCCTATTGATGTGATGGATTTCCTATGGCATGAAATGTACAGTGTTATGATGAATCGCAAGGTACCAATTTATGCTCCCTATATCACTACCTTGATTGTTGAGATTGCTCTTGATGCATCTGCTAGCCAACGTCTGATTGTTCACTCCAGTGTTAACTTGTTGGTTAAGAAAGGGAAGGCTACCATTAATGAGGGTGACGATGATGAGGAAGATGCTCTTCATACTGGAGGTTCACAACACTTTGAACTTCTCTCTCGCTCTTATGCTTATCGTCGTGGGAACCTAGTGATTCCGGGTCAAGGAAGAGCATCAATGTTTGGCGGCTTCTGAAGAACATGTTTTGTCTGCATCAAGATATGGACAAGAAGTAGTGGGAGGAGCACAAGTCTAGGAAGGAGGGCATGAAGGCCCTTAAGGATGGCATGTGTGCATCTGGCATGACCCTTGCTCATGGTTGTGAGTCTAATGTGACTCCATTTGATAAATACCAGTCCAAGTTTGCTCGTTTTGATATCGAAGCTGGAGATGAAGCTTCTTCTCATTGCCGTCATGGCCAAGTGTCTTGTGGAGAGTCGTCCGATCACTCCGATTCCCACAGCTAGGGGTTGGAGTTATGCATCCTTCCTTTTTTCCTTTTTACCATCTTGATGGCAAAGGGGGAGATGTTGTATTTCTTGATAGGGGTGTTGTCTCATCATTTTATCATTTGCCTATTTTTATTTGAACCCTTGCTCTTATTTGCTACTATTTGAACCTTAGATCGTTCTTGAACCTTACCATTGTGTGTTCGTTAACTATTTATCCATGTGTGAGAACTTTCTGGGTTACAATGTGTTTCATGGCATATTCCATATTCCCATCTCATATTGTGAGCGACATCCATCATGACTGATGTATCCATATATGTCTCGTCACATATGAAAATCAAGGTTAGTAAATCATTCTATGTCGCTATGTCTTTCTTGTGTAGGTAGCACAGCGAGAGGGGGAGCTACTTCCAATTGTGTCTTTGACACTCACATACAAATCTAAAATATGGCATAGGTTATGGAGGAGTTATTTTCTTTCATCGAAACCGCTTTATAGCATACATACTTTGTGTGTCGACTCTCTCAAGCATTATTGTCATCTATGTCAAAAAGGGGGAGACTGAAAGTGCATCATTGCCCTTAATAGTTTTTTACATCTATGAAAATTTCATTTGTGTTTCTAACCACATGCTCTAGTGTAAACAACACCGTCAAAATTAAAGTGAAGCATGGATGGAAGTAAAAAGGCAGCGTGACATAATTGTTTTCTTCCCTTCTTGAGTCCCTAGGGAACCTGCACTATTAAGAGGGGGTGTATCATGAAAACATCTGGGAATCAACTCCACATACACATGTGAATTGGCAAAATCAATTCTCAAAATTGGTCTGAATTAGACGGCGCAAAGTTTCTGCATAGCCTAGAGGTTCCAAGACGGTCGGGACTTCCGGGGGCATGCCCGAAACTTCCGGACTTGGCAGGAATCTGGCCCCAATGGTTGGATTCCATCCCCACCTATAAATAGTCTTCCTCTTCCCCACGAAGAAGGTGACGACTCCATTTCTCTCTCCACCATTTTCAGAAAAATTTCTTGAGGTTCTCCCTCCTTAGCCAACCAAATCTTTAAGGAGTGAAGGAGGAGTGCATGTTCTACACATTCACCAAAGAAAAAGTTGTTTCCCCGTGTTTTCATGGTGCATCTTGTTACTCTTGGAGGTTGGAGACTCCTAGGCGGTAGGAGTACTCTGGCGAGGAATCGTTCTTTGTGATTACCCCCGGAAAGTTTGTGATGGTTTGGAGACCACCCCAAGGTCTACCACTAGTGGTTGAGAAATGCCTTCGTGGTGTTGTCTCAAGCAGAGAATAGGGTGAGCCTTCATGACGTTGGTGTTCCTTCGTGGTAACATCCACCTCTTTAAACGGTGACGTAGCTTCCCTCCAAGGAAGTGAACATCGGCGTACATCCTCGTCTCTTGGAGTTGCGGTTATCCCTAACCCTAACTCCCTACTTGTTGTTATTTCTCTTTGTGGTATTACTTGCATTACTTGTGCTTATCTATCTACATATTTGTTGCCTTGCTTAGTACACATAGCACGACTACCATCTTTGCAATTGTTAGGATCACTTTCATCTTCTGCAATATTGCCAAAAATTGCTAAGTAACAATTAAAATTTGTAAATGTACATATTCACCCCCCCTCTTTGTCCATCTCGGTCCTTTCACCATGCACGTGCTCTAGTATTTGGCCCAGTTTGTATAGCGACACGGGCTATGGGTGTAACAATGGTATTGATGTCCCCATCATCCTTGCCTTCTTGAAATGAAGTCGTCCTCAACAATAGCTCATCTTCCTCAACCAAATAAGGCTTCAAATCTGTAATGTTAAAAGTGGGACTGACCCCAAACTCTGTAGGCAGCTCAATTTTATATGCATTATCATTTATTTTCTCTAACACCTTAAAAGTACCATCATCATGTGGCATTTCCTTCGACTTGCACAAATGAAGAAATATATCCTTATGCAAATGTAACAAAACAAGATCTCCACGTGCAAAGACAACATGTTTTCTACCCTTATCTCTAGCAAGTTTGTATTTAACATTCATACGCTCAATGTTTTCCTTAGTTACCTCATGCATTTTAAATATCAATTCAGTGCATTATTTAGCATCAAAATTAACCTTCTATGAAGATGGAAGAGGCAACAAATCAATAGGTGCATCAGGTATGAAACCATACACAATTTCAAAAGGGCGCATCTTAGTAGTAGAATGCAATGAATGATTATAAGAAAATTTAATACGAGGCAAGCATTCTCCCCACATTTTCATATTATTCTTCAAAACAACCCTAAGCATAGTAGACAATGATCTATTGACTACTTCAGTCTGTCCATCAGTTTCTGGGTGACATGAAGTACTAGAAAGTAGTTTAGTCCCCAACTTAGCCCATAAACATTGCCAAAAGTAGCTAAGAAATTTAGCATCACGATGCGAAACAATTGTATTTTTCACACCATGCAAGCAAATAATTTCACGAAAGAACAAATCAGCAAAACTAGCAGATTCATCACTTTTATGACATGGTATCAAGTGTGCCATTTTTTAAAATATATCCACGATAACAAATATGACATCCCACCCCTTCTTTGTTCGAGGTAAAACTAAAACAAAGTCCATAGATATATCCTCTCAAGGAACACTAGGTACATGCAAAGGCATATATAAACCATGAGGATTGAGTCATGACTTAGCTTTTTGACATGCAATGCAGCGAGCAACAAAACTCTCAACATCCCATCTCATCTTTGGCCAAAGGAAATGTGTAGGAAGTATGTCCTCCATCTTCTTCACGCCAAAGTGTTCCATTAATCCTACTTCATATGCCTTCGGCAACAACAAAACATGAACGGAGCTAGCTGGAATGCATAGCTTGTTAGCACGGAACACAAATCCATCATTAATGATAAACTTGCTCCATGTTCTTCCTTCTTTACAATTCTGCAACACATCCTTAAATTCAACATCACACACATGTTGATCTTTGATGGTCTCCAAAACAAATATTTTAAAGTCAAGTTGTGAAAGCAAAGTATAACGACGAGACAATGCATCAGCAATGACATTTTTTTCCTTCTTGTATTTAATAACATAAGGAAAGTTTTTAATGAATTAAACCCATTTAGCATGTCTACTATTCAATTTTTCTTGCCTTTGAATATGTTTCAAAGATTCATGATCAGGATGTATAACAAATTCTTTGGGCCATAAATAATGTCGACGTATTTCCAAAGTCCAAACAAGAGCATATAATTCCTTATCATAAGTAGAATAATTCATACTATTCCCACTCAGTTTTTCAGAAAAGTATGCAATGGGTTAACCATCTTGTAATAACACACCTCCTAATCCAATTCCACTAACATCACATTCAAGCTTGAAAGTTTTATTAAAATCAAGAAGTTGGAGTAAAGGAGCATGTGTTAACTTATCTTTCAATACCGTGAAGGATTCTTCCTGTGTGGCACCCCAACCAAAAGGCACATCCTTCTTTGTAAGCTCATTGAGAGGTGCGGCAATGGTGCTGAAATTTCTCACAAAACGCCTATAGAAACTAGTAAGGGCGAGAAAACTCTTCACTTGTGTGACCATTTTGGGATGCGGTCAAGTCTCAATAGCTTCAATCTTGGATTTATCAACTTCAATTCCATATGGATTAATAACATAGACAAGAAAAGATACTCGATCTATGCAAAAGGTGCTCTTCCCAAGGTTACCAAACAAACATGCATCATGTAGAGCAATAGAAATAGCACACAAATGTTCTAAGTGTTCCTCCAAGGATCTATTATAAATTAGTATATCATCAAAATAGACTACCACAAATCATCCAATGAAAGCACGTAAAACCTCGTTCATTAATCTCATGAAAGTACTAGGTGCATTAGTTAACACAAAAGGCATGACTAACCACTCATATAATATTAAATGTTGCTTTCCATTCATCTCCAATTTCATACTAATTTGATGGTACCCACTATGCATATCAACTTTGCAAAAAATTCTAGAGCCACTTAATTCATTAAGCATATCATCTAGCCTAGGAATGGGATGACCATAAATATAGTAATATTATTAATGCCTCTACAATAATCACACATACGTGATGTACTATCCTTTTTAGGCACTCGAATAATAGGAACTATACAAGGACTAAGGGATTAGCGTATCTAAGCTTTGTCGAGCAGCTCCTGTACTTGACGTATAATCTGCTACATCTCCTTTGGATTGGTATGGTATGGGACATGGTTGGGTAGCGATGCACTGGGAATTAAGTTAATCTGATGCTCAATCCCTCTAATAGGTGGTAATATCGGTGGCACGTCTTGTGGGAAGGTGCCAGCGTATTCCTCCAAGATGGTAGTGACAACAGTAGGCAATGAGAAAGTCACGTCCTTGAATGAAAATAATACCTCTTTGCACACAAAAGCATAGCAAACAGATGTAGTAAAATCCAGATCAATAATATCAAATTTAGTGGCAAGTAAACATCCACTCTTCAATTTTATTTTAGATGCAACAATAGTTGATGGTTTATTAGGCTTATTGTGTTGCTCAAACTCCTTTGCTACAATCTGATTTTCACTCTTAGGTTGCCCCTATTTTTTTACTAGCTCTAGCAATGTCATCTTTCATAATATGTTCACGAGACAAAGGAAGCAAAGATGTATTTTTATCCTTATGAACAAGAGTATGCTTATTTGTCCTACCATGATGTACATATTTTTTATTAAATTGTCATGGTCTACCAAGTAAAACGGAGAATGCTTGCATAGGTACCACATCACACTCAACATAATCATAATATGTAGCAATGCTAAAATGCACATCAACATTACGTGTTACCTTAACCTTGCCAGTGTTACGGAACCATTGGATGTAATAAGGATAAGGATATGGTGTGGTGGTTAGAAACAACTTGTCCACCATCTCCATACTAGCCAAGTCATTGCAACTCTCTCCATTGATATGACGTTAACAGAACGTTCCTTGACAACTCCCTTTGCACAAAACAAATTGTGCCTCCGATTTTTCTCAACCTATGTCACCTGCACACTCAAAACACGTTGAGCAACTAAACTTCCATACCTGTCACCGTAGTTAGCAGCCATGTATTGTATCTCTTGTTCAGTATCACTATACCCTGTTCTTAACTTGCAATAAGAGCCAGAGTCTCCTCATCATAATCACTAGAGAAGCCATATCCACCATCCTAAGTAACAATCATCACACGCTTGGATGGGAATTCTCTTGCATAGTGACCCCCACCTTGCAATGACGGCATATAACACCATGTGTTTGTCTGTGGATGCAATCAATAAAGAAGAGCTCTGTCCAGGCCCGGAAGATGTGCTCTTGGCGAAGGGTGGGGGAGAGGTTTTTTCTTGGTATCATGATTAGATTTGCTGGCTAAAGTAGTCAGTGGTGCAGCAGAAATGAGGAAGTAGATGAGGTATGTGGCATCCATGATGAAGTGCGAGCTCAGAAAAATTAATTTTGCCCAATGCATGTTGATCCTCCACTTCACGTTGAGCTTTGCAAGCAAGATGGAATAACCGATTGATAGTATTATACTCCTTATAATCTAAAATAGTCTGAATATCTCTATTTAATCCACCCATAAAACATGCAAGCATATCTTCATTTTCCTCAACAACACCACATCTAATCATGCCAGTTTGTAATTCTTGAGATTATTCTTCTACAAAAAAAATCCTTGTCTTAAATGCTGCAATTTTTAAAGTGATTCACATTGGTAATATGGGGGAACCCAATGAGTATGCATAGTAGTTTTCAAACCAGGCCAAGTAGTTGGAATATTAGCATGATGTATTCTACAATGTTCAGACCACCAAACACAAGCAAAACTAGTGAATGCACAAACAGAAGCAACAACACATCGATCCTCGGGAAATTGTAAGCATGTAAGATGTTGTTGTGTTTCTAACTCCAGAGTAAGATATATATGAGGAAAATGTCTACCATCAAATGCCAGAATATTCAATTTAAGTTTATGTAGATGGTCATGATCCCGTGCGTGAGGGGATGGTGCATCCCTACCATTGTGATTGTATCCATGTGGATGACCCGATGCTTGTGGTGGTGGTTGCCCGTGGTGCTGATTTGGAGCAACCTCTCCTCATCATCGTAATCACCATCATTTTTCTCAACAACAGTAGCAAAGGCTCGTATTAGATTGCATATGAGGATCTAACCATAATTTTTGTGTGGCTTTTTCACGGACACTAGGTAGGAAGAAGAGATGTGATCTAAACTACAAAAAACTAGAAATTCTCATCGAGCAACCTCGAAATATGATATCACTTGATAGAGGAAAAGTTGCCCTTGTCTTTCAATGACATGTGACTATCATTTATGGTGGAGTAGACTTTGATGCTCCAACTACGAATGTGTGAAGACGTCACGCCTTAGCAAATGCTAAGACAACTATGAGAGGTTATTGACCACGCCGGAGCATGATCAAACTGACCACAAGGGTCTGTTTCCTGCACGTAAATGAAGAACAATCAAGAAACTGAAATTAAAATTTTGGTATTGCGAACATAAGAGGAAAACTTTATTGATGAAAGTGGGGTTATGTGACGTCCTTGTGTGGTCGTAGAACACAAATGAAGGACACTAAGTTGTAGCTATGGCGAACTTGTAATCTAACAAAACTCAAGTCTAAACCACGCCCTATGGGCTGGATATATAGGGGAATAGAGGGGAATTTCCTGACCCCTTGGAGGAGGGGTCCGAAACAAAACCTAACTTAGTTTTCCCACATATACAGACTCTAAAAACAGTCGATAATGTGGCATTTGGAAATTAGATGGGACTGGCCCAAAAATAAGGTGACAAATCACCTATAATAGCATACAGACGAAATTTATGAAGTGGCATCCTGTATATTTCATCCAATCCTTCATGCTATGCTTACAGTGGCTTGAAAGTGCGAAAATCACCACTCGGAACTAGATTGTTCTTTCCCCCGCGTGCACCTTCTTCTCCATGCTTGATCCCGCTCCAATGGACATCCTTATTGTCCATGCTAGGCCCTTTGTTCATAAGTAAAAAAAGTATCTAATTTAGCAAGCATCATATGTTCATGAACATTATAAGGATTTCCAAGAAAAAAAGTACCTGGTAAATCAATTGGCATGCGCTAACTCTAGTAATTAGTCCAGTATGTATAGCAGCAAGGGTTGTGGTTGTAACAATGGTATTGATGTCCTCATCAATATTGATATCAATTAGTTCATTGTTTCACATGATCATACCTAAAAGAAACTACATGTTGGTAGCATGTCGCATAAAAAAATTATGTTTTTATCATTTACCTACTCGAGGACAAACAGGAATTAAGCTTAGGGATACTTATATGTCTCCAATGTACCTATAACTTTTTATAGTTCCATGCTATTATATTATCAATCTTGGATGATTCATATGCTTTTATATGCTATTTTATACCATCTTTGGAAACTAACCTATTAACCTAGTGCCTTGTGCATGTTGTTGTTTTCTACGTGTTTTTGGCTTTTCAGGAAACCAGTATCGAATGGAGTCCAAACGCTGCAAAAACAATTGATGGTTTTTGTTGGACCAAAATAAGACCTGGAAGCTTTGGAGGGAGACCAGATGACATACGAGGAGACGACAAGGTAATAGGATGCGTCCACTTGCCTTGTGGACCCCTCGCTGCTCCGTCTGACCTAATTCCAGCCCTATAAATTATCAAATATTGGGAATACATCAGGGAGACCCCCGAAACACTTTTTTCGCCACCACAAGTCCGTGTTCCAATGAGAGGCCATCTAAAGACATTTTCCGGTGCTCTCCCTGTCGGTGTCAAAACCGGCGGTTCTCGGGTAGGGGGTCCCAAACTATGGACCTTGGATCGATGGGTTGTAGGAGATGAAGGAGACGGTATTTACCCAGGTTCGGGCCCTCTTGACGAGGTACAACCCTAGCTACATCCTTCTAGATTGTATTAATGCTGTATGAGGATCACATATTTCATTTATCTCAAGATCGTATGAGCTAAACCCTAGATGAATCAACTTGGCTATGCAGATGAAACCCTCTGGTTTTTGTAGACACGAGGGATCCCTAGGGTTACATACAACCGACCTTGAGTCGCGGTAGGGGCGCCGACCTAATCTACTAAACTTCGACGATATGCCAGTCTTTGGAGCATTCCTTCTCGAATGCGAAGTCATCATGCAGTCTGGTCTTCAATAATACGACCCATATGGTTGACCTATAAGAGATGGGCCGACCATCCAAGGACCCCCTAGTCTCGGAGGGGGAATCAATCACGGTGGAAATCTACAACAATCTTGCTACATCCAATAAGTTGTGTGAATTGTCGACCATAGACCTACGTGTCCATAGCTAGTACCTAAATGCCTTCTTCTCTCTCTTTTATCTTCAATACAAAGTCCACCACGATTCCCGTGGTGATCTATTGGATGTAATCTTCTTTTCGGTGTGTTTGTTGGGATCCAATGAATTGTCGATTTATTATTAGATTATTCATGAATATTAGTTGAGTCCTCTATGGATTCTTGTATGCATCATTATTATAGCTTCATATTTCTCTCTAATCTATCGGTTTTGTTTGGCCATCTAGATTGATTTATCTTAGTTGGAAGTGGTGCATTGTGATGGGTTCAATTTTGCGGTGCTCAATCCCAGTGTGAGAAAGGGACATGACCCGTATTTGTATTGCCTCCATTAAGGATAAAACTATGGGGGTTATTTATATTTCTTGAGTTTCCTTTGTTTACATCATGTCATCTTGCCCCAAGCATTACTCTGTTTCAAACATAATACTTTAGATGCATGCTGGATAGCGGTCGATGAGTGGAGTAATATTAGTAGATGCAGGAAGGAGTGAGACTACTTGTTTATGGACATGATGCCTATATACATGATAGTTGCCTTGAATAAGATATCATAACTATGTGTTATTCTTTCAATTGCCCAAGAGTAATTTATCTACCCAAAGTATACTACTTTCCTGAGAGAAGCTAGCGAAAAATATGGCTCCCAGGTCAAATCAAATTATATTAGAAAAACCAAAAAAATATTGCTTCCACTATTTTCTGTTACTTAATTTTATATTTATATTATCTATCTATCAATATTTAATACTTGCAAGTAATGAGTTCAAGGGGCTTGACAACCCTCTTGCCTTAATTGGGTGCAAGTGTTTGGTTGTGTGTGCACGTGGTGCTAAAGAATGTTTGCTTAATACTCCTATTGGTTCAATAACCTTGGTAGTCACTGAGAGAAATACTTGTTTCTATTGTTCTGCATCTCCCCTCTTCTTCGAAGTAAATCCCAACGTAGTTTACAAGTGGCAGCCACCCCCTAGGCCCGCCCTGGTAGCTTGTGCGTCCCACATGCGGCCTCTGGTGCCCATCTTCTGCTGTATGAAGGGTTTTGACCTGGAAAAATATCACGAGAGGACTTTCGGGATGAAGCGCTGCCCTCTCAAGGCGCAACCTAGACATGAGCACTTTTGCTCTCTGGGAGACTCATTCTGCCGTGGGATGGGGAAATCAAAAACATCGTCATCACCAATGCTTCCTCCTTTGTGGGAGGATCAATCTTCATCGACATCTTCACCAGCACCATCTTATCTCAAATCCTAGTTCATCTCTTGTATTTCATTTTTGTCTCAAAACCTCAGATTGGTACGTGTGTGTTGCTAGTAGTGTTGATTACATCTTGTAGTTGATGCTAGTTGGTTTATTTGGTGGAAAACTGTATATTAAGATCCTTAATGATATTTAATGCTCCTCTCATGTTGAACATGAACATGCTTTATGAGTAGTTACTTTTGTCCTTGAGGACATGGGAGAAATCCGGTTATAACTAATAATGGGAAGTTCGTATTCGTTCGATATTTTGATGATATGTATGTTGTTGCTTCCTTTAGTTGTGTCATTTGAACATCGACTACATGAAAATTCACCATAATTGGGCCAAAGGGGAATCACTTTGGAGTAATAAGTAGATGATGTGTTGCTAGGGTGTCAAAAGCTTAAACCCTAGTTTATGCGTTATTTCTTAAGGGACTGATTTGGATCCATATGTTTCATGCCATGGTTAGATTTATCTTAATTCCTCTTTCATAGTTTTGGATGCGTGCGAGAGGGGGTAATCATAATTGGTTTCTTGTTCAAGTAAGAACAACACCCAAGAACTAGTCCACCCACATATCAAACTATCCAAGTAATGAACGTGAATCAACTAAACATGATGAACATGACTAGACGACAATTCTCATGTGTCCTCAAGAGCACTTTGGTTTACACAAGAGAACTTTCTGGCTTATCCTTTGATATAAAAAGGAATGGTACGCCTTGCTACACACTTTCTACTATTGTTACTTGCTACTTGTTACAAATTAACTTGCTACAAAACTATCTATCATTGTTACTTAAAGCACTTGCAAACAATACGTTGCTTAAAACCGCTTGCCATTTTCTTGTACTCCTTGTTGGGTTCGACACTCTTGCTTATAGAAAGGACTGCGATTGATCCCTTATACTTGTGGATCATCATTGTGTGACCCCCCTCCAATTCAAAAAGGTCAAATGTGTGGTGTTTCTGACGACATGAAGGTTTTTGTTTTGGTTTGATTTGTGTCGTAGGAACTACCGCACTATTAACAAGGGTCTTTGTGGATTTGTGTTGTGTGGGAATACCACCAAAACCTATAAATGGACTTCCTATCACTTGCACCATCGATATGCCGTTTTGGTGTCGTTCCTCGGTACTCGCCTAGTCTCAACACATACTTTCTGTATACCCCGTGTGCACTAAGTCTTTTGACCCACGTGGAGGGTATCTAGTAGCTCTCTCAAAAGCCCATGTGCACTGGGTCTTTTGACCACCGTGCAAATGGGGTACCCCAAAACTCTCTAAGTACCCCGTGCGCACGAGGTGGCGATTTAGTCTCTGAGTACCCCATGCGCACCTAGCTAACTTAGCCCGTGCGCACATGGTCCACCGGCTAGATAACCCCCACTAGCCAAAAACACTATAAAGTCCCCCTTTTGCTTCCTCCATCCCTAACCCTAATGTCTTGTTGAGCTCCTCCATTGCTACACCTCATTTTTCTCAATGCTCTCAATCCCTCCACCCTTGTTGATACTTTGGGTATTGGGAGAGAAAGACCGGATCTACACTTTAACCAAACCAAATTCATGCCCCCCAACATTTTTTCACCATTTACTTTTTACTCTTGGACTTTGGGATCCTAGGTAGTTAGAGGTTCCTCCCAAATCTTCTGTGCTTGTAGTGTGTTCCGGAGAAGTTGGTAATGGTGTGGTGGTCGCCTTCAAGACCAACCCCGAGATATTCAAGGCTCATCCATTGGGGGTACTAAAAGGAGATACGTGATAACCCACTAGTATAGGGGATCGCACCAGTTTTCGAGGGTAGAATATTCAACCTAAATTTGTTGATTCGACACAAGGGGAAGCCAAAAAATATTCTCGAGTATTAGCAGTTGAGTTGTCAATTCAACCACACCTGAAAGACTTAGTATCTGCAGCAAAGTTTTAGTAGCAAAGTAGTGTGATAGCAATGGTAGAAACGGTAACAGTAGCAGTAGTGACAATAGTAGAGGTAACAGTAGCAGCAGTGACAGCAGTAGCGGTAAAGTAACGTAGCAAGGACCAGTAGGAAAAACTCGTAGGCATTGGATCGGTGATGGACAATTATGTCGGATGACATTCATCATGTATCAGTTATAACATGGGGTGATTTCTACCTAGCTCCAGTTCGTCAATGTAATGTAGGCATGTATTCCGTATATAGTCATACGTCCTTATGGAAAAGAACTTGCATGACATCTATTGTCCATCCCTCCCGTGGCAGCGGGGTCCTAATGGAAACTAAGGTATATTAAGGTCTACTTTTAATAGAGAACCGGAACAAAGCATTAGCACTTAGTGAATACATGAACTCCTCATACTATCGTCATCTCCGGGAGTGGTTCCGGCTGTTTTCACTCCGGGGTTGCCGGGTCATAACACATAGTAGGTGACTACAACTTGTAAGATAGGATCAAGAACACACATATATTGATGAAAACATAATAGGTTCAGATCTGAAATCATGGCACTCGGGCCCTAGTGACAAGCATTAAGCATAGCAAAGTAGTGGCAACATCAATCTCAGAACATAGTGGATACTAGGGATCAAACCCCATCAAAACTAACTCGATTACATGATAGATCTCATCCAACCCATCACCATCCAGCAAGCCTACGATGAGATTACTCACAAACGGTGAAGAGCATCATGGAATTGGCGATGAACGATGATTGATGATGACGACGACATCGATCTCCCCTCTCCGGAGCCCAGAACGGACTCCAGATCTGCCCTCCAGAGGAAGAACACGTGGTGGCGGCGGCTCCATGTCGTGAAACGCGATGAACTCTTCTTCCTTAATTTTTTCTGGGTTAGTTCCATTCAAATCATGCAAATTAGAGTCAAAAACAAGGGCAAAAGAGTTTGGAAAAGTAGATACGATGGAGACATATCAACTCCCCCAAGCTTAAAGCCTTGCTTGTCCTCAAGCAATTCAGTTGACAAACTGAAAGAGACAAAAGAAAAACTTTTACGAACTCTGTTTGATCTTGTTGCTGTAATTATGTCTAACTCATATTCATATTTTTAGCAAGATCATAAGCTAACCACATAAGCAATGACATTTAGGTCTCATGGTAAACTCATATCAATGGCAAAATCAACTAGGGAGCAATAATAATAAGTTTCAAACGTCAACACTTCAATTAAAACAATCATGAAGCAATATGAACATATGGTATCTCGCTAGCTCTTTTTGAGACCGCAAAACATAAATGCAGAGCACCTTCAAAGACCAAGGGCTGACTGAACATTGTAATTCATGGCAAAGAAGATCCAGTCACAGTCATACTCAACAACAATTAATAGCAAAGCATAAAAATGACGAAGGTGCTCTCCAATTGGTGCCTTTATAAGGAGAGGATGACTCAACAGAAACATAAATAGATAGGCCCTTCGCAGAGGGAAGCATTGATTTGCAGAGGTGCCAGAGCTCAAGCTTTTAAAACAGAGATAAATAATTTTGGGTGGCATGCTTACATTGTCAACGCGATGACCAAGAGTTTTCACCAACTTCCATGCTACACAAATTATAGGCGGTTCCCAAACAGAAAAGTAAAATTTTGACTCCCCGACCACAGATCAATCACACTCCACGACTAGCCGGATCCTCGGGTGCCGTCCATACCAACAACAATCCAGGGGAGTTTTGTTTGCAATTATTTTTTCGATTTGAGCATGGAACTAGGCATTCCGATTACCGGCCCCTTTCTCGTGAGTGATAGTGAATAAACACGTATCAAGGATAAAACGCCTAGCATGGAAGATACTGGCCGCCCCTTGTCACCACATTAGCGGTTCGAGCATACAAAACAGATTATTACTTGAAGATTTAGAGAGTGGCACGTGCAAATTTACTAGGAACAGCAGGTAGATACCACATATAGGTAGGTATGGTGGACTCATATGGAACAACTTTGGGTTTATGGAAGTGGATGCACAAGCAGTATTCTCGCTTAGTACAAGTGAAGGCTAGCAAAAGACTGGGAAGTGACCAACTAGAGAGCGACAACGGTCATCAATAAGCATTGAAATTAACCAACGTTGAGTGCAATCATGAGTAGGATATAAAGCACCATAAACATGAATATCATAGAGGCTATGATGATTTTGTTTCAACTACAAGCGTGAACATGTGCCAAGTCAAGCCACTTGAATCATTCAAAGGAGGATACTATCCTATCATACTACATCATAATCATCTTGAAATTCATGTTGGCATCCAAGACAAACCATTATAAGCTCCTAGCTAATTAAGCATGTCATCAAAAACTATGATCTCTAAGTTGTCATTGCAAATATGTTTCTCTCATAACAATGCTGAATTAGGAACGATGAGCTAGTCATATTTACAAAAACAAAATAGGTCGAGTTCATACCAGCTTTTCCAGGCTCAGTCCCTTCATCGTATGTCGTCATTATTGCCTTTCACTTGCATGAATGAATGATGTGAATAATAATGAGAGTGTTCGTGCATTGGACTAAGCTGGAATCTAGAAGAAAACTCAGAGAAGAAGACAACGTAATATGGCTCTTTGACAGATAAACAATAATGCATACGACAGCCACTAAACATTATAACCATGGTCTTTTACCTTGACCCAAAGAAAAAGAAAACTATTTACATGGGAAAACTACCAACAAGCAAAAGAAGAACGGGAAACCTTTTTGGGTTTTGTTTTTAAACACCACTAAGCAAGCTGGAAAGTAAACTTACAAGTATTTGTTTTTTGTTTTTCTCAATCTAAAAAAACACACAAGAAGAAAGCGAGAAAAAGAAATAAACTAGCATGGATGATACAATGGCAAGGTGTGAACACCGACTATCAAAGTGAAAGCGTGAGCATGAATATAAAGTCGCTGAGAAACACGTACTCCCCCAAACTTAGGCTTTTGGCTTAAGTTGGTCTACTTCCATGGCTGGTCTGGGCGATATCAAAAATCATAATGGGGGTTGTACGGGAACGCGGCAGCTACCGCCTGAATAGCTGCCTCACGGAGGCGAGCAGCCTTTGCCTCCCTCTCATACTCCTGTACCTCTCCTCATGTTATATAATCTTTCTGTTTTACGTGAAAGTCAAAGAATGCAGGAGCAGGAAGGGTAATATGGAAAACACGCTGTCGGTTAAATATTAACCGGTATAGGATGGATTCATTATCCCTCTCAAGGAACTGATACGTGTCATAGCGGCACGATCAAGGAAAGCTGTATGGAGCGGCGGATCTCCTTCGCGGATGGGTACTCCAAGAAAATTTGCTATGCGAGTGGCATAGATCCCACCAAAGAAATCCCCTTCATTAGCATTATTATTTAGCCTCCTCGCGATTATAGCTCCCATGTTGATACTTCTATCACCCGTTACTGCGCTCTTAAGAATACTAAGGTCAGGTGCGCAGAGGTGACAATGCTCAATCTTGTCGTTAATGCATCTACCTATGAAGAGGGCAAAGTAATGCAAGACAGGAAAATGAATGCTCCCCATGGTAGCCTGCGTAATATCTCTAGTTTCTCCAAAAGTTATACTAGAGAAAAAATCTCTAACCAAAGACTTAGGAGGATCATTAATACTACCCCAATCAGGTATCTTGGAAATTCTATTCAAATCCTCTAAATCCATGGTATACGATTTGTCATAGAGATCAAACAGTATGGAAGTGTCACGGCCAACTGAAAATTTTAATCTACGAACAAAAGAGGCAGTGAGAGTAGTATATTGTTCACATTTATTGGAGATGAATTCTTCGAGCCCGGCATTGTGAACAAATGTATCAAACTCGTCTTTGAAACCTGCATCAATCTTGAATTCATCAGAAGTCCATTCACATGGTTGTACATGTGCGTTCCTCGGTTGATAAGGATCGGGCTCACGGATTGCGAGACGGGGACCCCTCTTGCTTGAAGAACCACCATGATAGTTTTTCCTGAACATCTTCCTTTTCTGAAATTTTCAGTGACTCAAAAGAAAAATGAACAAGGCTCAACAAAACTCATAGCAACTAGTCCTACAAGTGCCTAGAGGCCATATCATGCATCAAAACTACTTGGGACCAACTAAAATTAACATGCAAAGCTCAAGAACAGGGTCACCAAGGCAGCACAAATATGCCACAAATAAAGCACTAGAGCAAAAACTAATTGGACCAATAGAGGAGTCACATACCAAGGAACAATTCCCCCAAAACAGTTTGGTGAAAGGGGCTTTGCACAAGGAGATCGAAAAACGCAGCAAGAAGAGCAAGAACACGGGTTTGAGCTGTGGAATGATTTTTTATGGAGGTAAGAGAAGGAAATGGGAGCTGGAATAAGTGTAAGGGGGTCACGTGGGGCCCACAAGCCTGCCAGGCGCGGCGAGGGGGTGCCCGCGCCTCCTGGGCTTGTGGCCGAGTGGCGCATCCCCCTGACTAGCTCTCTATCTCATAATTTTTCAAAAATTCCAGAAAAAATCATACTTGATTTTCAGGGCATTTGAAGAACTTTTATTTTTGGGACACTTTTCTAAGGGACGCAAAAAGCAGAAAACAGGAAAAACTAAAGCTAAATTTATCATTTTTCTTCTAAACAACAGAAAATAGAAGTTCGGAACAGAAGGTTGTGACTCTTAGATTCATCCATCTCATGGTCATCAAAAGAAATCCATCAATGAGGTTGATCAAGTCTCCTTGACAAACTTTTTTCGAATCACATGAAACCGGAGAATTTTCGAAAAATCACTAAGTTACCTCAATGGGGATGTGCATATCCCCAACAAGCAAATCATACTTCATCTTGACAGTAGGTATAGGGCATTTAAAGGTCCCAATAAGGATTGATGATGTTTTTTCAATAGCATTGATACAATGAACTCGATATTGCTTCTTCGGAAAGTGCACCGGATGCTCATTACCATTGACATGGAAAGTGACATTGCCTTTGTTGCAATCAATAACAGCCCCTGTAGTGTTTAAAAAGGGTCTTCCAAGGATGACCGCCATGGCATCATCCTCGGGAATATCCAAAATAACAAAGTCCGTTAAGATAGTAACGTTAGCAACCACAACAGGCACATCCTCGCAAATGCCGATAGGAAAAGCAGATGATTTGTCGGCCATTTGCAAAGACATTTTAGTGGGTGTCAACTTATCCAATTCAAGTCTACGATAAAGAGAGCGAGGCATAACACTAACGCCAGCTCCAAGATCGCATAAAGCAGTTCTAACATAATTTCCTTTAATGGAGCAAGGTATAGTGGGCACTCCGGGATCACCTAGTTTCTTAGGAGTTCCACCCTTGAAGGTGTAATTAGCGAGCATGGTGGAAATCTCAACCTCAGGTATCCTCCTTTTATTAGTCATAATATCTTTCATGACCTTACCATAAGGAGACATTTTGAGCATATCTGTCAAATGCATTTGCAGAAAGACAGGTCTAATCATTTCAACAAAGCGCTCAAAATCCTCATCATCTTTTTTCTTGGATGGCTTGGGAGGAAAGGGCATGGGTTTTTGAACCCATGGTTCCCTTTCTTTACCATGCTTCCTAGCAATGAAGTCGTTCTTATCATATCTCATATTCTTAGGTTGTGGGTTATCAAGATCAACATGTTCAATCTCCACATCCTTATCATTGCTAGGTTGAGCATCAACATGAACACCACTATCAATATTATCACTAGGCTCATGTTCATCAACAGATTGTGTTTCGGCATTAGAAACAGAGACATCATTTGGATTCTCGGGTGTAACAGCAGCAGGTTTGCTAGCATGCAAGTCCCTATCATATTTCTTTTTCTTCCTATTACTAGGATGACTAAGTGCCTCAGTGCTAACTCCTTGAGAATCTTGTTCAATTCTCTTAGGATGACCCTCACGATACAAAGGTTCCTTGGTCATTCTGCCACCTCTAGTGATAACTCTAACAGACTTGTCGTTCAGCTCATTGAGCAAGTCATTTTGAGCCTTAAGTACTTGTTCTACTTGAGTAGTGACCATAGAGGCATGTTTACTCAAAAGCTTAAGATCATTGACATTTCTATCCACACAATCACTTATATGACCAATCATACGAGCATTTTGCCTCAATTGTTTGCTAACATAATCATGGAAACTTTGTTGTTTGGCAACAAAGTTATCAAATTCATCTAAGCATAAGCTAGCTGGTTTATCAAAAGGAATATCACTCTCATTGAATCTACGAAGAGAATTTACCTCTACTACCTGTGTCGGGTTATCAAGACCATGTATTTCTTCAATAGGTGGTAGATTCTTAACATCTTCAGATTTAATACCTTTCTCTTGCATAGATTTCTTGGCTTCTTGCATATCTTCAGGACTGAGGAATAGAATACCTCTTTTCTTCGGAGTTGGCTTCGGAGGTGGTTTGGGAATAGTCCAAGCATTATCATTGCTCAAGATATTATTCAATAGAATCTCAGCTTGTTCCACAGTTCGTTCCCTGAAAACACAACCAGCACAACTATCTAGGTGGTCCCTAGAAGCATCGGTTAGTCCATTATATAAGATATCAAGTATTTCATTCTTCTCAAGAGGGTGATCACGCAAAGAATTCAGTAACTAGACAAGCCTCCCCCAAGCTTGTGGGAGACTCTCTTCTTCAACTTGCACAAAGTTATATATATCCTGCAAGGCAGCTTGTTTCTTATGGGCAGGAAAATATTTCTCAAAGAAGTAGTAGATCATATCCTGGGACTACGCACACAATGAGGAGCAAGAGAAGTAAACCAATTCTTAGTGTCACCCTTTAGCGAGAAAGGAAACAACTTAAGGATATAGTAGTGGCGTATCTTTTCCTCATTCATGTGCTACAACCGTTTCAGACTCATAACCATGAAAAGGATCAGATTCGACCAAAGTGATTAACTCAGGATCGACAGAGAATTCATAATCCTTATTAGTAACAAAGATAGGTGAACTAGCAAACTTAGAATCGTATTTCATCCTAGCGTTCAGAGATTTTTCTTTCCACTTGCGCAATAAATTCTCAAGATCATAGCTATCCTTACAAGCAGGAAAGTCCTCAGCTACCTCTCCCTCGATAACATAACCCTCAGGTATATCACGCAATTCATATCTAGGAGAGCTAGTTCTAACAGGTGAAACAGCAGGTTCTACTTCAATAATTTCAGCAGTTTCAGAAGTATCATCACATTCCGCAGCAACTCTAGCAATTTGTGCATCAAGGAATGCACCCAGTGGCAAAGCGGTATCAAGAAAAGCATCATCATAAGCATCATGGATAGCAGAAGTAGCATCATCAAGCACAGGCGACACATATGAATTTCTACTAGGTAGTGGTGTCGCAAACTTACTCATAACTGAAGGTGAATCAAGTGCAGAGCTAGATGGTAGTTTCTTACTTGTCCTCGTAGTTGAGGGCAAGACTTTAGTTTTTCGATCTCTCCGAATCCTCATAGTGATCAAAAGACGTAAATCCCAAGTGACTCAGAGAATAGAGCTATGCCTCCCCGGCAACGGCGCCAGAAAATAGTCTTGATAACCCACAAGTATAGGGAATCGCAACAGTTTTTGAGGGCAGAGTATTCAACCCAAATTTGTTGATTCGACACAAGGGGAAGCCAAAGAATATTCTCGAGTATTAGCAGTTGAGTTGTCAATTCAACCACACCTGAAAGACTTAGTATGTGCAGCAAAGTTTCAGTAGCAAAGTAGTGTGATAGCAATGGTAGCAACGGTAACAATAGCAGTAGTGACAACAGTAGCGGTAACAGTAGCAGCAGCGACAGCAGTAGCGGTAAAGTAATGTAGCAAGGACCAGTAGGAAAAATTCGTAGGCATTGGATTGGTGATTGATAATTATGTCGGATGACATTCATCATGTATCAGTTATAACATGGGGTGATTTGTAACTAGCTCCAGTTCGTCAATGTAATGTAGGCATGTATTCCGTATATAGTTATACATGCTTATGGAAAAGAACTTGCATGACATCTATTGTCCATCCCTCCCGTGGCAACGGGGTCCTAGTGGAAACTAAGGGATATTAAGGTCTCCTTTTAATAGAGAACCGGAACAAAGCATTAGCACTTAGTGAATACATGAACTCCTCATACTATGGTCATCTCCGGGAGTGGTTCCGACTATTGTCACTCCGGGGTTGACTACAACTTGCAAGATAGGATCAAGAACACACATATATTGATGAAAACATAATAGGTTCAGATCTGAAATCATGGCACTCAGGCCCTAGTGACAAGCATTAAGCATAGCAAAGTAGTAGCAACCTCAATCTCAGAACATAGTGGATACTAGGGATCAAACCCCATCAAAACTAACTCGATTGCATGATAGTTCTCATCCAACCCATCACCGTCCAGCAAGCCTACGATGAGATTACTCACGAACTGTGAATAGCATCATGGAATTGGCGATGACGGATGGTTGATGATGACGACGGCGTCGATCTCCCCTCTCCGGAGCCCAGAACGGACTCCAGATATGCCCTCGAGAGGAAGAACAGGTGGCGGCGGCGGCTCCGTGGTGTGAAACGCTATGAACTCTTCTCCCTTAATTTTTTCTGGGCGAGAGAGACTGATACGTCCATTTTGCATCATGCTTTCATGTTGATATTTATTACTTGATGGGTTGTTATTACACTTCACGATACAATAATTATGCCTTTTCTCTCTTATTTTGCAAGGTTTACATGAAGAGGGAGAATGCCGGCAGCTGGAATTCTGGCCTGAAAAAGGAGCAAGTTTGAGATACCTATTTTCCGCAACTCCAAAAGCCGTGAAAATCATCGAGGATTTATTTTGGAATTTATAAAAAATACTGGGCAGAAGAAGTACCAGAGGGGAGCCAGCAGGAGGCCACAAGCCTGCTAGGCGCGGCCTACCCCCTGGCCGCGCCTAGGGGGCTTGTGGGCTCCCTGCTGGACCTCTGGCCCCCCTCTTTTTCTATACGGAGGGTTTCGTTGCAGAAAAAATCAAGAGGAGGCTTTCGGGAGGAATCGCCGCCACCACGAGGCGGAACTTGAGCAGAACCAATCTGGAGCTCCGGTAGAGTCGTCCTGCCGAGGAAACTTCCCTCCCGGAGGGGGAAATCGTCGCCATCGTCATCACCAACACTCCTCTCATCGGAGGGGACTCATCACCACCAACATCTTCATTAGCACCATCTCATCTCCAAACCCTAGTTCATCTCTTGTAACCAATCTCCGTCTCACGACTCCGATTGGTACTTGTAAGGTTGCTAGTACTGTTAATTACTCTTTGTAGTTGATGCTAGTTGGATTACTTGGTGGAAGATTGTATGTTCAGATCCTTGATGCTACTCATTACCTCTATGGTCATGAATATGATTATGCTTTGTGAGTAGTCACTTTTGTTCCCGAGGACATGGGATAAGTCATCCTATAAGTAGTCATGTGAATTTGGTATTCGTTCGATATTTTGATGCGTTGTATGTTGTTTTTCCTCTAGTGGTGTTATGTGAACGTCGACTACATAACACTTCACCATTATTTGGGCCTAGAGGAAGGCATTGGTAACTAGTAAGTAGATGATGGGTTGCTAGAGTGACAGAAGCTTAAACCCTAGTTTAAGTGTTGCTTCGTAAGGGGCTGATTTGGATCCACTAGTTTAATGCTATGGTTAGACTTTGTCTTAATTCTTCTGTCGTAGTTGCGGATGCTTGCGAGAGGGGTTAATCATAAGTGGGATGCTTGTCAAAGTAAGGGAAGTACCCAAGCGCCGGTCCACCCACATATCAAACTATCAAAGTAGCGAACGTGAATCATATGAACATGATGAAAACTAGCTTGACAGAAATTCCCATGTGTCCTCGGGACCGCTTTACCTCCTATAAGAGTTTGTCCAGGCTTGTCCCTTGCTACAAAAGGGATTGGGCCACTTTTCTGCACTGTTGTTACTATTGTTTCTTGCTACTTGCTACGAATCACCTTATCACACAATTACTTGTTACCGATAATTTCAGTGCTTGCGGAGATTACCTTGCTGAAAACCACTTGTCAGATCCTTCTACTCCACATTGGGTTCGACACTCTTACTTATAGAAAGGACTATGATAGATCCCCTATACTTGTGGGTCATCAAGACTCTTTTCTGGTGCCGTTGCCGGTGAGTGAAGCCCCTTTGGTAAGTGGAATTTGGTAAGGAAACATTTATATAGTGTGCTGAAATTTATTGTCACTTGTTATCATGGAAACTAATACTTTGAGGAGCTTGTTCGGGGTATCTTCGCCTCGAACGGAAGCACAAGGAGTTGCTCCTAAACCTGCTGCACCTACTGGAAATATTTTCTATGAATTTCCTTCGGGTATGCTTGAGAAACTGTTGGCTAATCCTTCTACAGGAGATGGAACATCACATCCCGACTTGCATCTAATCTATGTAGATGAAGTTTGTGGTTTATTTAAGCTTGCAGGTTTGCCCGAGGATGAGGTCAAGAAGAAGGTATTTCCCTTATCTTTGAGGGATAAAGCATTGACATGGTATAGGCTATGTGATGATACTGGATCATGCAATTACAACCGGTTGAAATTGGAATTTCATCAAAAGTTTTATCCTATGCATCTAGTACATCGTGATCGGAATTATATTTATAATTTTTGGCCTCGTGATAGAGAAAGCGTCGCTCAATCTTGGGGGAGGCTTAAATCAATGTTATATGCATGCCCCAACCATGAGCTCTCGAGAGAAATTATCATTCAAAACTTCTATGCTCGGCTTTCTCATGATGATCGCACCATGCTTGACACTTCTTGTACCGGTTCTTTTATGAAGAGAGATATTGTCTTCAGATGGAATTTATTGGAAAGAATTAAACACAACTCTAAAGATTGGGAGCTTGATGAAGGTAAGCAGTCGGGTATGAATTTCCAGTTTGATTGCGTTAAATCCTTTGTCGAAACAAATACTTTTTGTGATTTTAGCGCTAAATATGGACTTGACTCTGAGATAGTAGCTTCATTGTGTGAATCATTTGCTGCTCATATTGATCTCCCTAAAGAGAAGTGGTTTAAATATCATCCTCCCTTAGAAGTCAATGTAGTTAAACCCAATCCAGTTGAAGAGAAAGTCATTGCCTATAATGATCCTATAGTTCCCAGTGCTTACATTGAGAAACCACCTTTCCCTGTTAGGATAAAGGATCATTCTAAAGCTTCAACTGTGATACGTAGAGGCTACATTAGAACACAAACACCCCCTGAGCAAATTAGAGTTGAACCTAGCATTGCTATTATCAAAGATCTCCTGTCTGACAATGTTGATGGCCATGATATTCACTTCTCTGAAGATGCTGCTAGAATTGCTAAACCACATGCTATACACAAACATAGGCATGTTGTTGGCACGCCTGTTGTTTCTATTAAGATAGGAGATCATTGTTATCATGGTTTATGTGACGTGGGTGCTAGTGTTAGTGCAATACCTCAATCCTTATATGATGAAATTAAAGACAAGATTGCACCCGTTGAGATGGAACCTATTGATGTCACTATTCAGCTTGCCAATAGAGATACTATCTGCCCTTTGGGAATTGTTAGAGATGTTGAAGTCTTGTGTGGTAAAACGAAGTATCCTGCTGATTTTCTCGTTCTTGCTACCACCCAAGATAGCTTTTGTCCCATCATATTTGGTAGACCTTTTCTCAATACTGTCAATGCCCATATTGACAGTGAGAAGCAAACTGTCACTGTTGGCTTTGAAGGTGTGTCACATGAGTTCAATTTCTCCAAGTTTGGTAGACAACCTCATGAAAGAGAGTTGCCTAGTAAGGATGAAACTATTGCCCTAGCTTCTATTTTCGTGCCTCCTACTGATCCTTTAGAGCAATACTTGCTTGAGCATGAAAATGATATGCATATGGATGAAAGGGATGTGTCGTGCTTTTGTCACGACGGATGTCCTCCTAAAAGGACTTAGTGTTGGAGCCATCGCACCTTGGTGGCGACTCAAAGGGGTTGAACGGGAGCGAGACAGAGATTTACCCAGGTTCGGCCCCTCGTGAGGAGGTAAAAGGCTACGTCCTGCTTTGTGTTGTATTGATGGTGTTTCGATTACAAGGAGGGCGTAACTCGCCTGACCTAGCACTCGATGATTTTCTACCCTGCCCTCTTCTTCCCTGGGACTCGCCTTTATATATAGGTCGAGTCCTTAGGGTTTACAAGGGTTCTTTCCTTTACACAAATCGTGACTCTTCCTGTCTCTAGGTCGCCATCTTTCGAAGACTTGGAGACCTTCTCTACTATGGACTCCTCCCGAAGGTCTTGAACCGCCATACGACTCCCGGCCTTACTGGGCCAAGGCCAAAACCACTTGGAGATGAGTCGCCAGCTTCCGTGACACGGCCAAACTAGGGCGGGTTACCCAACGGATAATATCCCCAACATTAGGCCCAGATTGACTTGAATTTCTTTCACGCCAATATCCTCACTCAGTCAGGGGCGATTCATCTTCACTCTTCTTATGCACCATACACTTAAACCGCCATCTGCTGCGGAAAAACTCAAGTCGCCAAATTACCTCTTGTTGGCGCCTTCTTATCCCTTGAATCTCGGAAGAGATGATGACGTAATCTCCAACGGATCCTTCGGTATCGTTATCCCAAACATTTCGGGGCGCCATCATGGCGAATCTTTATCTTTTGGCAGTTCCCGCTCGTGGCGCCTCGATCCTAGCGCCCGACCTGATAAATAGGCGGGAGGAAGGGACAAGGCACATTTCACCTACCCATCTTGTCGCCCTTCTCTCCCTCACCGTCGCACCGAAAGCCTTATCCCCACCCGAGAGCTCCGCCGCCACCCGAAGACTTCGACGTCGTTCGAAAGCTTCGACGCCGCCGAACACCTCGTCGTGGCCGAGCATTTCGTCGCCGTCGAATGCCTCGTCGTCGTCGAGCACCTTGTCGCTGTCGAGCACCTCGTCGCCGCCCGAGATCTTCGCGTCCGTCCGAGATCTTTGCCGCCGTCCGCGCAACGCTCGCGGCGAACCCCTCTTCGGACGCCTCCAGCCGTATCCACCAGGTCAGCATCCCGCCATTTACGGCAGATCCAAGTTTTTCGAGGTTCATGCCTACTGTGTTCTTGGTACATCCCGAATGGCTTCGTAATTCCCGATTAGTTGGCGGTGATGATAACGAGCACAACAATGTTTTCCATACCTTTAGTTGTTCGGCCTTGATTTGCATACTTAGAAAAGATTTCACCAGATCAACAGTACTGTTCCCACCTTAGTCACAGGCCGTTTTATCCAGACCTTTTTCGCATTCATTTCTGTCTGTCCAGTAGATCCATAATTTATCGCTTGCCAAGTGAAATCTGTTTATAATCTCATACTTCACCATCTTGGCAAATACTACTGAAGCTCTGAAACACCTCTCCTTTAAGTAGTAAGAGTTTCATAAGTCGCCCTGGCAGCCTGACCCGTACCTTTACCGGCGGGTCAAAAAACTCCCTCAGCCATCAAGCAAATTGTTTGGCGAGTCAAATGAACTTGTTTCACCATTTTTAGTAGATGCTTGTCGTGTTGATTTACCCGTAATTTTATCCCTTTTGTAGCATGGGCACTGTTTTCAAAAGTGATTGGCTCCCCACCAAGGTCGATGATGCTATCCTTAACAACTATGTAAAAACAGGGAATCTGGACCCCCAAGAGGTTATCGGTTGGCGTACCGGGTTAGGAGAGGAAATCCCCAACCCGAAGGAAGGGGAGATAGTCGTTTTTGTTGAACACCTTGAACGGGGCTTTAAGCCGCCCGGATCGAAATTCCTCAGAGATGCCATGACCTTTATGAATGTCCGCCTCCAGGATTTAGGGGCCAACTCGATAAGCAATTTATGCCAGTTCCAAGTGTTTTGTGAGGCTTACTTGCAGATGGAACCCTCAATCCCTTTATTCTGGTACTTCTTCCATTTGAATCGCCAAACAGAATTTCACAATGGCCCTAGCTTGGAGCTTGGAGGTGTTAATTTTCAATGCCGTAGGGATAGTTCATTCCCGTCACTCGCCATGCCAAGCCATCCCAAAGGCTGGGGCGAGTCTTGGTTTTACTGTCGGGAGACTTCGCCTGAGGGCGAGAACAAGCTTCTCGGTTATAGGGAAGATCGTCTTCCAACAAATTTCAAACTCCCAGACAAGCTCACCGAAGAAGAGGAGTCAGACTTTATCCCAGTACTATCCGAGTTAAGATCCCTGACAAACGATGGCCTTACTGGGGTTGACTTGATCCGCTGCTGGGTTGAATGGCATATCCTCCCCTTAAGTCGCCGGGACGGATTAATGTGTGATTTTGACGGCACCCGGGATCACCCTCAGTGCTACTTCCACACAGCTCTGACAGAAAGTGATATTGTAACCATCATCAAGAAGTTGATCGACGAACCCGCGGCAAAATGCAGCCAAATAGGTCTTAAGCCATTCTGCAAGATCAACCCGGCACCAAAGGTAAATAACTTAACCCGCCACTTGCTTTCATTCCTTTCGTCTTACTTGAACTATGACCTCTTATAAAATATGCCATTTAAGAAAGGTGACAAATTCTGGTCCAAGAGGCCAAAAAAGATGGCCATGAAGCAAGCTAGGCCGCCTCCAAAGAAGAAGTCCAAGGGCAAGGGCAAAGCCGCCGTCACTGAGCCATCTGACGCGATGAGTCCCAAGTCGGCGACGTACTTTCAGAGGTAAAAACCCATCCTCATTTAACTCGCCATTCATTGTTGACAGTTTTGTATTTACGCCTCTGTAACTCTTGTGTAGAATGAAGAAAATGAAAGCCAGGAAGACTCCATAGAGGTAATTTTTGTTTCCTCCGACTCATCTTCTCCTCCACCTAAGTCGGCCAGGCGAATTTGTGGGAAAGTTCCCCTCTCACACCCAAATGCTTGTTTGGATCCCAATTTCCTTCTGAAGAATGCACAACATGCCTCAAATCGGAAAACTCGGAGTCATTCTGGAGACTTGGTGTCCGGGTTACCAACAAGAACCAAGAAAAGGCAAAATGAGGTATCTTTAAATAACACTTCTTCATGTCCTTTTGGATCGCGTTCGTAACTCGCTCATATCTTTGAAGTATTTATTTTTGCAAAGTTCTTCTCCCACATCGGGCGACTCAGTGATGTCGGCACTTCCACCGATGATATGTGTCCCTGGGTAAGCTTTTGAAAATATTTACCTTTGTTCTGATGGTGGTAATATATGTTCTTTTAAACGCGCCCCCTTCTCCTCTTAGGGCACAGGCGAAGAAAAGGAAAACTGGCGAGTCAACTCCCATTACAGCTTCGGAGCCTATTGAAAAATCGGCGCCGATCCAGGATAACCCGGACCAAGACAAACCTGAAGATCAAGTGGATCTCCCTAGCTCGCCCAAGGAAACCATGGAATCGCCTAACCCGCCAAGTCCATTAGAAACAGCAGAAGACCCAGACGATGTAGTTCTCACCGGCGCTCGCTTCTCTAAGCCGGCCACAACAATTTTATCGAAGCATGTATCATCATCAGCTCAACCTGTTTTTGAGCATGAAATTTCCAAGGCTAAGCTGTCCCAGTATGAGAATCTTGAATTCAAAGAACTTTGCTCTAGCTTTGCAAGTCGCCTGGAGGCGAGTTATGAGATGGAAAAAAGTCTGCTTCGATTGCTGAAGAACAAACATGAGGTACGTCTTATTGCACACTGTCTTATCCTCATTAACCCCCAAGGGCCGGGTCATCAGTAAAAAGATGAGTCGGGTCTTGATAGTAAAAATGAATCTATCAACCTGTAACCCCAAGGGCCGGGTCATCTGTAAAAAGATGAGACGGGTCTTGATATTTGAAGAAAAAACTTTCGACCTGTAACCCCCAAGGGTCGGGTCATCTATAAAAAGATGAGCCGGGTCTTGATATTTGAAGAAAAAACTTTCGACATGTTACCCCAAGGGCCGGGTCATCTATAAAAAGATGAGTCGGGTCTTGATATTTGAAGAAAAAACTTTCGACCTGTAACCCGCAAGGGCCGGGTCATCTGTAAAAAGATAACCCGGGTCTTGATACTGTATAATTTTGTCTAAAAAATTATACATTAGCCCCCAAGTGTCAGGGATGTTGCTTGCAATAATTTTGAGACTTGCCCCTTGACTATATATTTCGACAGGAATCACTTACCCGAACGGAATCAGCATTTGGCGACTTGAAGAAAAATTTAACCGATCAGCAGGATGCCCGGGCAAAATCAGAAGAGAAGTGTTAACTAATCTTATCTGAGATGGAGAAGCTAAAAGCCGACTTAAAAAAGGCTCAAGCTGATCAAGATGCCTTAATAAAGCGAGAAGAAAAAGCTGAAGCCAAATTGGACAATGTGCAACAAGAGCTGGCCGGCTTAAAGCGACATATCTCCAACATGGCGCAAGCCGTCTTTGGTAAAAACCAACCCTTGACCTTGCACTTTGTAAATAAATAGCTTGTAGAAATCGCTGACCATGATTACCTCTTACACAGGTCCGAGAGCCGCCAATCTTCAGGATGATTGTGTCCTGATGCTGAAGGTGATTTATACGTTGACGGAGAAAGTGTATACCGGAAGTGTGCTGACCGTGAAAGCGGTGACGGGTGCCAAGGAACCCACAACATCAATAAAGAAGATGCTTGGCTGCTTATCTACTCTTCCTCCTCAAATTGGCGAGCTAACTCGGCCAACCGCCCGAAAAGGAGCACTGACTATGCTGAGTCGGTGTTTGGCATATGCTCCAGAAATAAACCCAGAAGAAGTAGCGGCGGGCTTTCCCCAGCTCAAGGATGACGGGTCAGAATTTGTAGAAGAAGACTACCAGCATGTTGTCAAAGAATCCCGTTTGGCGGCGACTCAGCTTGCTGCAAGCTTGGATTTATCAAAATACCAAGCCGCCTATGACAACAAGAACAAGAAAGTTAACCCGCCAACCTTCGTAACGACCAGCTTAACTCCGCGTCGACCCAAGAGTCCTTTTGACTTGGAGGCGGATCTCTCATCAGTGCTGAACGATGAAGATGAGTTTGCCGCGTTATCCAAGTGTAACTGGGTACTGGGCGACTTGCAAATTGAAGTCGGCCAGAGCTCGCAGCAGGCTGATCCGAGGACATCAGCAGAATAAAACTTCATAGATTTGGCCATAAGAGCCATGTAATAAGTCTTTTTAGAGATCAAAACTGCTTCTCTGATATCTTGAAAAATCCTTATGTCGCCCTTAAGGCGCTTTAAAATGCTTGACCCGTCGTTTGAGGCGTTTTTATGATGCTTGACCCGCCATCGCTAGAATGATTTTGATCATCAACCTGTTAGTCTTGAAAACATATATCAAACCATCTCGGTGAGTAATGGATGATAATAAATAACAATCGGCCCAAGATATTTGAGGTGAGTAAGAAAAAAAGTCTGAAAAACATTGTGGCAGTGCCAAGAAGGTAAAAAATAGCAATTTCGTCGGCTCATCAGGTCGCGACAGGATAGGACGAGTTAAATAAACTCAAGTGCTACACAAGGGAGACTTTTGTATCAAAAGCTCAAGTATTTAGATCGGCTGATCAGGCACGAGTCAAGCTTCACTGAAGCGGGTTCAATGAACCAATGGTTTCTCTATTTTCCATGTGAGGCGCTTACCGGTACCAGACATGTTTTAACCAAGGTGAGCTCAGGGTCCATGAGAGGAATAACTTGCCAAGAATTCACGGGTCCATATGGCGATTCGGCCAACACACAGTCCAGTATAACCATTTGTAATGCGGTAATTCTTCGCAGGCCAAATGGGTAGTAAGGCTGATCTCAGTGAGAGGAAGCCCCCAAGTGACCTATGATTAAGGGAAAGACCGTCATAGGATTGTAGAAGCGTATACACTATTACCACAAAACGACTTGAGAACAAACTGCCTTCAAGTAAGCCGGCCTAATCCGCAGAATCATATCAGGCGCCTATGTTTGAATCGCGCGCTTGTGGCGACTTCGATCCTCTTTGGCTTATCGATACCCAACTTTGTAATAAGCGCATCGTGGCGACTTAAGCTCCTTGGTATGGATAGCGTCCATGTTTGGGCGACTTGTTTATGAAAAAATAAAGATCCATACCTTTCAATAAGATGAATTAGCAGGAAAGCCCCCAAACCGGGAGGCGTTAATTTTATTGCTTTATAGGAAATGAAAAACTTACAAAACATAGAGCTAATAGCTCAAGTGTAATAAGGCCGCAAGTGGGCTATGTTCCAGGGGCGAGTTGACTCAGCCTCCGTGGTTGGCCGATCAGGCCGTAGATCCACCAGATAGTAGGACCCGTTGCAAAGGTTTTTGCTGACGACGAACGGTCCTTCCCATGGTGGTGATAACTTATGCATACCAGTACGATCTTGTATCAGTCGAAGCACTAAGTCGCCCTCCTCGAAAGTTCGGCTCTTGACCCGGCGGCTGTGATAACGCCGTAAGTCATGTTGATAAATGGCCGATCGGGCTGCAGCCAAATCACGTGCTTCATCCAAGGCGTCCAAAGAGTCTTGACGCGCTAGCTCGTTGTCCTGTTCCACATAAGCGGAGACTCTGGGCGAGTCATGCCTAATGTCAGTGGGAAGAACGGCTTCTGCTCCATCGACCAGAAAGAAAGGAGTAAAACCCGTAGAACGTTTCGGGGTGATCCGGATGCTCCATAGTACTGAAGGCAACTCCTCAACCCAACACCCCGGGTACGTTCCAAGGGAACCATGAGTCGGGGTTTGATTCCTCGCAAAACTTCCTGATTCGCCCGCTCCGCCTGTCCATTAGATTGCGGGTGAGCTACCGCAGAAACATCAAGCCGGATGTGCTCACGATGGCGAAACTCGTGCATCGCTCCTTGAGATAGATTAGTGCCATTATCAGTAATGATGTTGTGCGGATATCCAAACCAGAAGATCAATTTTTTCAAGAATTTGACTGTTGTCTCCACATCGCAAGCTCCAACAGGTTCTGCTTCAACCCACTTGGTGAACTTATCAACCGCCACCAGCAAATGAGTTTTCTTGTTGGACGACATCTTAAAGGGGCCAACCATGTCTAACCCCCAGACCGTGAAAGGCCAAGTGATGGGTATCATCCTTAGTTCTTGAGCCGGCACATGGGCCTGTCGCCCGTAATGCTGGCATCCATCACATCGACGAACTATCTCCTCTGCATCTGCATGGGCCGTCAACCAGAAGAAACCATGACGGAACGCTTTTGAAACCAAGGAGCGTGACCCGGCGTGATGCCCACAATCTCCGGAATGAATGTCATTTAGAATTATGCACCCTTCTTCGGAGGAAACACATCTTTGGAAAACCCCGGAAGTGCTTCGTTTATATAATTCGCCATTGATGATCACCATGGACTTGCTTCGCCGAACGATCTGGCGAGCCAACACTTCATCCATAGGTAACTCACCTCGGGCGAGATAGGCCAGATACGGAAGAACCCAATCCGGCGTAACATGGAGAGCCGCCACGAACTGGGACTCAGGATCTGGTATTGCCAACTCCTCCTCCGAGGGCAACCTTACGGAAGGATTATGCAGAGTATCTATAAAAACATTGGGGGGAACCGACTTACGCTGGGAACCGAGACTTGAAAGGGCATCGGCTGCTTCGTTAAGGTGCCGGTCGATGTGACCGACCTGATAGCCATGGAAGTGACCCGCCACATCAGACACAGCCCTCCTGTAAGCCGCCATTAAGGGGTCCCGAGAATCCCAAGTACCTGAAACTTGCTGAGCCACCAAATCAGAATCGCCAAAACACCTGACCCGCGTAAGGTTCATCTCCTTGGCGAATTGCAAGCCATGAAGCAAAGCTTCGTATTCCGCAGCGTTGTTGGTACATGGAAACATGAGTCGAAGTACATAGCAGAATTTGTCTCCTTGAGGCGATATCAGCACCACGCCAGCCCCCGAGCCTTCCAACTGCCTAGACCCGTCAAAATAAATAGTCCAGTATGTAAGGTCAGGCCTATCTTCCAGGATCTGTAACTCGGTCCAATCGTTGACGAAATCAACCAAGGCCTGAGACTTGATAGCTGTGCGAGGAGTATATCGCACGTGGTGCGCCCAAGTTCGATCGCCCACTTGGCGATTCGCCCTGTCGCCTCCCGATTCTGGACGATGACTCCGAGGGGAGCGGAGCTAACCACCGTAATGGGATGCTCTTGGAAATAGTGTTTGAGCTTCCGACTTGCCATAAAGATCCCATAAACTAATTTCTGGCAGTGTGGGTATCGCTGCTTGGAAAGAGGTAACACCTCACTGATGAAATACACCGGGCGCTGCACAGGATATTCCTTCCCTTCCTCCTTCCTTTCGACGACCACCGCCACACTCACTGCTTTAGAATTTGCCGCAATATATAAAAGCATGGGCTCTTTCTCGGTCGGGGTGGCCAAGACCGGCGGGTTGACCAGCTGCCGTTTTAAGGCTTCGAAAGCTTCATTGGCTTCGTCTGTCCAAACAAAATGGTCAGATTTCCTAAGCAATTGATAAAGAGGAATAGCTTTTTCTCCCAGACGGCTTATGAAGCGACTTAAGGCCGCAATACGACCCGCCATCCGTTGGACTTGATTAATATTCGCTGGTTTCCCAAGGGAGGTAACCGCTTCGATCTTGTCCGGGTTAGCTTCAATGCCGCGCTCAGACACCAGAAAGCCCAACAACTTCCCTGCAGGAAAACCAAAGATACACTTGGTGGGATTAAGCTTCATCTGATATACCCAGAGATTATCAAAAGTTTCCTTGAGATGTCCGAGTAGTGTTTCCTTCCTGTGAGTTTTAACCACAATGTCATCAACATAGGCATGGACGTTCCGTCCGATTTGGCCACGGAGGCAATTTTGGATGCAGCGCTGATAAGTCGCCCCTGCACTCTTGAGTCCGAATGGCATGGACACATAGCAAAAAGCCCCAAAGGGGGTTATAAAAGCTGTTTTTTCTTGATCTTTCACGGCCATCTTGATTTGGTGATATCTAGAATAAGCGTCCAGGAAGCACAAACGTTCGCATCCCGCCACTGAATCAATAATTTGATCGATGCGGGGAAGAGCGAAAGGATCCTTTGGACAAGCTCTGTTAAGATCCGTGTAATCAATGCACATACGGAAGGTACCGTTCTTCTTGAGCACCAGGACCGGGTTAGCCAACCATTTGGGGTGGAAGACCTCTACGATGAATCCGGCGGCCAAGAGATGGGCAACTTCTTCCCCGATTGCGTTGCGTCGTTCCTCATTGAACCTACGAAGATATTGCTGAATAGGTTTTGCTTTTGGGTCAACATTAAGATGGTGCTCAGCGAATTCTCTCGGCACACCAGGCATGTCAGAAGGTTTCCATGCGAAGATGTCCCGATTCTCACGGATGAATTCGATGAGCGCACTTTCCTATTTGGGATCCAGACCCGTCCCAATAGTGAACTGCTTGGTTGAGTCGCCAGGGACGAAATCCACCATTTTAGTGTCATTTGTTGGCTTGAACTTGAGGGGCGGCTCAGCGTCTGTCGTCGGCTTCTTTAAGGGTGACATATCAGCCGGATCAACATTGTCTTGGTGATATTTAAGCTCGGCAGCAGCACAGGCGACTTCTGCGTAAGCCGCATCCCCTTCTTCACACTCTCTTGCAATCCTCCTATAACCATCAACAGTGATGGGTCCTTTAGGACTAAGCATTTTGAGTTTAAGGTAAACATAGCAGGGGCGAGCCATGAACCGGGCGTAAGCCGGCCGGCCAAACAGCGCATGATAGGGGCTTTTTAACTTGACCACCTCAAACATAAGCGACTCACTCCTGTAATTAGACATTGTTCCGAACGCAACTGTGAGCCTGACTCGGCCTATGGGATATGCCGATTTGCCTGGGACAATCCCGTGGAATACCGTGGTTGAGGCATCAAATGTTTCTCCAACAGGTTCATCCTTTGGAAGGTGTCGAAGTATAATATGTCGATGTTGTTTCCTCCATCCATCAGTACCTTCGATAAAGTATATCCTCCAACTTGGGGAGCCACGACCAACGCTAAGTCGCCGCGATTGTCAACTCTTGGCGGGTGATCCTCCCTACTCCATGATATAGTCTGCTCGGACCAGTGGAGGTATCTAGGGAGTGCCGGCTCAGACACACTGTACGCTCGATGACTCACCTTTTTATCACGCCTGCAGGCATTGGTGGTGAAAACATGGTACTGTCCATTCCTTAACTACTTGGGATTGTTGCGGAAGCCGCCATTGTCATCCTGTCCCTGCGAAACCCCCTGTGGGGGTGGTTGTTGAAAAACTCCAGGCGGGTTATACCGTCGTTGGTGATGCATCGGATACTGGCCACTGCTTGGCCGCGAGCCACCCTGAACACGGGGTTCAGGGAAGCCGCCGAAGGGGTTCTGGCTTTGATTAGGTGCGCCAAACTGTTCCTGCCATTGGTCCGGGTCACTGCCTTGCCCTTTTTTGATCGCCTCCGCCCGAAACTCCCGCATCACGTAACAGTCCTCCCAGGAATGAGTCGCCGGTCCGTCTTCCATGGCGTGGTGCGGGCAGGGGCCCTTGAGTAACTCATTATAGTTGCGCGGCTTTTTGCCACTGTAACCCCTATTCTTTTTCTGACGCTGGTTGCCATTATTGGTGTTGGTGTTGGCGACTAAGTCCGAAGACTCTTCCTGCTACCTTCTCTTCCTAGTCGCTCCCTGATTATGGCGGGCGCGTCCCTGGAACCGGGTATGATTTTTGGATGACTCCCCCTTCCTTGGCGAATTAGCTTTACCACCATCCTCTCCGGGATCTTTGGTGTCGTCCGCCTCAGCGTACCTAGTGAGGGTGTCCATTAGCTCCCCCATGTCTTGGACCTTTCGCTTGAGTGGCCCCAACTTCTGCACCAAGGGCTCGTAGTGGCAATTCTGCTCAAGGATCAGCACAACCTGAGCCGTCGTAATACCGTCCGACGAGTGAATGATTTCTGCGACCCGCCGCGACCAGTGGTGGGCCGACTCATCCGGGCGTTGAACGCAGTGCTGTAAATCGACTATTGTCATCGGGCGTTTGCAGGTTCCACGGAAGTTTTTGACGAAACGCTCTTTCAATTCAGCCCAAGTCTGGATGGAGTTGGGGGGCAAGTTCTTTAACCAAGTACGCGCCGTCCCTTCGAGCATCATTGTGAATTATCTAGCACAGACTGCTTCGCTTACATCGAGCATGTCCATGGCGATTTCATAACTCTCGACCCACGACGCCGGCTCAAGGTCCGGAGTGTAGTTAGGCACCTTTCTTGGTCCTTTAAAATCCTTGGGCATTCGCTCGTTGCGAAGGGCGGGGGCCAAACACGGCACCCCCACTTGTCTGCCGCTTCCAACAAGAGGCGCTGGGGCGACTTGAGTGTCCGGGTGATCCCGACCTGGCAGGTCTCGATGATCAGTCGAGTTGACCTGGGGAAAGGGTCGCGGTCCGCTAGTTATAGCAGGCTGGTCCTCTGGCCGACTCCTGGTGCGGCTTGCCTGGGGAGTGGAGTGCAGCCGATCTAGGCTGTGCGAGAACTGGGCGTTTTGAACCACCGCCGTCTTCAACATCTCAATGGCGTTCCTTGCCTCTATCTCGGCTGGAGTGTTGCCGTGAATTGGAAGGGATTCTGAATAGCGAGTTGCGGCAAGGAGTTGTCCACCGGGTTGGAAAAGTGACCTTGAGGTGTGTGGAATCGGGGAACGCGATCCACGGCTGGCTAAAACGGCAGGTTCGGTGGCTGGCCCGGCCCTCCCCCCGGGGCGGCTCCTACCCCGGGAGTTCGTGGAGTGTCGAACAGGCGGGTCGGGTTGAGATCAGGGGGCAAACGACCCTGATGCCACCGCTGATGGACGGCGTCAGATGCGCGATGATGCCTTTCGAGCCGCCAGTTTTCGGTATTCAAGCGAGCTATCTCAGCGGTAATTTGAGCTTGCCGGGTCTCGATCCTGGCGGCCTCCACCTCAGCGTCCCGCTGAGCCTTTGCCACCCCCTCTCTTAGCTTCGTTAGTTCCGTGTTTACCGCCTCCTGGTTTTCCGGTGTGATGGGGGTCGCCATGAGCCTTGTTATTTCCGCTGCTAACTCCACCAAGATCGCGGTCGGGCTCCTAGACGTCTCGCCAGTTCCGTCTCCGCCTGCCGGGTTTGGTGAGGGTTGAGTCGCCCCTGCCATGTAGACGGCGATTTGACGGCGAGTTCGGTCAAGAACTTCGGGGTCCATGGCCAGTGACAAGCCCCCAAGGCATACCCCGTGTAGAGACTGGATTGAATCTGAATCGCCCATGGACGATTCGTCATCAGTGTTGACCAGCGTGGTTTCGTGGGTCGCTGAGTGTTCTGGTTCCTCAGATCCCTGCGTGAATCCAACAAAGACCGGACGGGTTAGGTTTGGCGTCACGACAGGGCGGACGTACCTGGCCGGCTCGACGATGTCCGAGGAGGTGTCCGGCTCAGGCATGGGCGATCCAATCATGTCGACGAAGACGCTAATCTTGTCGAAGGGGACCTGTAACCGGATTCGATCGAATCGGCCTCGGGCCCCCATTGCAAGCTGTTGATGTAGTACCTCCCGTGGCGGCTCCGAGTCATGAGCCCCGCTGCGTAGCTCCCAAACCCTGGTAGGGCTCCCTTTGAGAACTCAACTCCACCGTGCGTAGGCCCCACGGTAGGCGCCAACTGTCGTGGTTTTGTCACGACAGATGTCCTCGTGAAAGGACTTAGTGTTGGAGCCATCGCACCTTGGTGGCGACTCAAAGGGGTTGAACAGGAGTGAGACAGAGATTTACCTAGGTTCGGCCCCTCGTGAGGAGGTAAAAGCCTACGTCCTACTTTGTGTTGTATTGATGGTGTTTCGATTACAAGGAGGGCGTAACTCACCTGACCTAGCACTCGATGATTTTCTAACCTGCCCTCTTCTTCCCTGGGACTCGCCTTTATATACAGGTCGAGTCCTTAGGGTTTACAAGGGTCCTTTCCTTTACACAAATCGTGACTCTTCCTGTCTCTAGGTCGCCATCTTTCCAAGACTTGGAGACCTTCTCTACTATGGACTCCTCCCGAAGGTCTTGAACCGCCATACGACTCCCGGCCTTACTAGGCCAAGGCCAAAACCACTTGGAGATGAGTCGCCAGCTTCGGTGACCCGGCCAAACTATGGCGGGTTACCCAACGGATAATATCCCCAACAGGATGCGATAGATAGAGTTATCTTTGAACAATATCCTATCCTTAAGAATAACTTGCATGTTGAACTGCTTGGAGATCCACCCCCACCAAAGGGTGATCCTGTGTTCGAGCTTAAACAGTTGCCTGATACTCTTAAGTATGCTTATCTCGATGAAAAAGAGATATATCCTGTTATAAATAGTGCTAGCCTCTCAGACCATGAAGAAAAGAAGTTACTAAAAACTCTGCGGAAGCACCATGCTGCTATTGGATATACTCTTGATGATCTTAAGGGCATTAGTCCCACTCTATGCCAGCACAAGATTAAAACCGATCCTGATTCCAAACCAGTTGACGATCATCAACAGAGATTAAATCCTAAGATGAAGGAGGTAGTGAGAAAAGAAATACTAAAGCTCCTGGAAGCAAGTATTATCGATCCTGTTGCTCATAGTGATTGGGTAAGTCCGGTGCATTGCGTCCCTAAGAAGGGAAGTATTACCGTTGTCCCTAATGATAAGGATGAATTGATCCCACAGAGGATTATTACTGGCTATAGGATGGTGATTGATTTTAGGAAATTGAATAAAGCCACTGGGAAAGATCATTACCCTTTGCCTTTTATTGACCAAATGCTAGAAAGATTGTCTAAACACACACACTTCTACTTTCTAGATGGTTATTATGGTTTCTCCCAAATACCTGTTGCACAATATGATCAGGAGAAAACCACTTTCACCTGCCCTTTCGGTACCTTTGCTTACAGACGTATGCCTTTTGGCTTATGTAATGCACCTGCCACCTTTCAAAGATGTATGACAGATATATTCTCTGACTTTTGTGAAAAGATTGTTTAGGTTTTCATGGATGACTTCCCCATTTACGGGTCTTCTTTTGATGATTGCCTCAGCAACCTTGATCGAGTCTTGCAGAGATGTAAAGATACCAATCTTGTCTTGAATTGGGAGAAGTGCCACTTTGTGGTTAATGAAGGCATCGTCTTAGGACATAAAATTTCTGAAAGAGGTATTGAAGTCGATAAGGCTAAGGTTGATGCAATCGAGAAAATGCCATGCCCCACAGATATCAAAGGTATAAGAAGTTTCCTTGGTCATGTTGGTTTCTATAGAAGGTTCATTAAAGACTTCTCTAAAATTTCTAGGCCTCTTACCAATCTCTTGCAAAAGGATATTCCTTTTGTTTTTAACGATGATTGTGAGGAAGCCTTCGAAATACTTAAGAAGGCTTTGATAACTGCTCCTATTGTTCAACCACCTGATTGGAACTTACCTTTTGAAATCATGTGTGATGCTAGTGATTATGCTGTTGGCGCTATTCTAGGACAAAGAGTTGATAAGAAGTTGAATGTTACTCACTATGCTAGTAAAACTCTAGACAGTGCCCAGAGAAACTATGCTACAATTGAAAAGGAATTTTTAGCAGTCGTGTTTGCATGTGAAAAGTTCAGATCTTACATAGTTGATTACAAGTCACTATTCACACTGATCACGCTGCTATTAAGTACCTCATGGAAAAGAAAGACGCTAAACCTAGACTTATCAGATGGGTTCTCTTGCTACAGGAATTCGATTTGCATGTTGTCAATAGGAAGGGTGCTGAGAACCCAGTAGCAGATAACTTGTCTAGGTTGGAGAATGTTCTTGATGACCCACAACCTATTGATGATAGCTTTCCAGATGAGCAATTGAATGTCGTCAATACTTCACGTAGTACACCGTGGTATGCTGATTATGCAAACTATATTGTTGCCAAATATATACCACCTAGTTTCACATACCAGCAAAATAAGAAATTCTTCTTTGATTTGAGACATTACTTTTGGGATGATCCTCACCTTTACAAGGAAGGAGTAGATGGTGTTATTAGACATTGTGTACCTGAACATGAACAGGGACAGATTCTACAGAAGTTTCACTCCAAGGCTTACGGAGGACACCATGCGGGAGATAGAACTGCACACAAGGTATTTCAATGAGGTTTCTATTGGCCCACTCTCTTCAAGGATGCCCGTAAGTTTGTCTTGTCTTGTGACGAATGTCAACGAATAGGTAATATCAGTAAACGTCAGGAAATGCCTATGAATTATTCACTTGTCATTGAACCATTTGATGTTTGGGGTTTTGATTATATGGGACCTTATCCAAAATCCAACGGGTATACTCATATCCTAGTTGTTGTTGATTACGTTACTAAGTGGGTAGAAGCTATCCCAACTAGTAGTGTTGATCACAACACCTCTATCAGGATGCTTAAAGAAGTTATTTTCCCTAGATTTGGAGTCCCTAGATATCCAATGACTGATGGTGGTTCACATTTCATTCATGGTGCTTTCTGTAAAACGCTTGCTAAGTATGATGTCAATCATAGAATTGAATCTCCCTATCATCCTCAGTCCAGTGGTCAAGTAGAGCTAAGCAATAGAGAGGTTAAACTAATTCTGCAAAAGACTATCAATAGGTCTAGAAAGAATTGGTCTAAGAAGCTCGATGATGCACTGTGGGATTATAAGAATCCCATGGGCATGTCTCCGTACAAAATGGTTTACGGCAAAGCATGTCATTTACCTCTTGAGCTAGAGCACAAGGCTTATTGGGCAATCAAAGAGCTCAACTTTGATTTCAAACTTGCTGGTGAGAAGAGGTTATTTGATATTAGCTCGCTTTATGAATGGAGAACTCAGGCAAATGAAAATGCCAAGTTGTTCAAAGAAAAGGCTACGAGGTGGCATGATAAAAGGATACAAAAACGTGAGTTCAATGTAGGTGATTATGTCTTGCTTTATATTTCTCGTTTAAGATTTTTTGCAGGCAAGCTTCTCTCTAAATGGGAAGGTCCCTACATTGTTGAGGAAGTATATTGTTCCGGTGCCATCAAGATCAACAACACGGAAGGTAATTTTCCGAGAGTGGTAAATGAGCAGAGAATAAAGCATTATATCTCACGTACTCCCATAAATGTTGAAAGCAATATTATCAATACCATAACTCCAGAGGAGTACATAAGGGATATTTATCAGCCTGTTTCTGACTCCGAAAACGAAGAGGTATGTGATTCGTTAAGTAAACAGACTCCAAAACTTTTCTAGTAGGAATTTTTCTCCGTTTTGGAATTTTTAGAAAAATAGAAAAATTTAAAGTAGTCCGGAAAGCGCACAAGGAGGCGACAAGCCTGCCAGGCGCGGGCCACCCCCCTGGCCGCGCCTGGGGGGCTTGTGACCACCTCGTGTGCCTCCCGGACTCCGTTTTCTTGCGTAGTACTCCTTCTGGTCGGAAAAAATCATTATATATTCTTACGAAAGGTCTGACCCTCGTATCACGCAAATCTCCTCTGTTTTTGCTTCGAGCCTCTTTCTGCTGCATATCTAGATCACTATGGCGTCCCCAAAAGCTCCGAAGGACAAGATCTTCGAGAAGGTCATCGAACCCTACCTCGCGGGAGTGCTGCAACACCCTCAATCTATCGAGATGCGTGAGGGGATGCTGCACATCCGTGATGTTGAGGGGCCCAAGAAGACCGGAAGCGTGGAGGCGAGGCTTGAAGCAATGGAGCAACAAGTATTCAAGTGCCAAGGGAAGGTGGAGCGCGGACTCAATGCCAACCACATGATGATCACGGAGTTCACCAACAAGCACAATATTGATGCCAATGACATCGGGAAGCACCTCTCCAGGCTCTATGATAGAATTGATCACCTCCAAGCCAGATCTATGACCTGCAGAACCAAAACTGCGAGTACCTTAAATCAATACGGTTGGCTGCAGATTTGACGATTCCGGAGACTCGGTCATCTTTCCATGATGGAGCACCTATGCCTTGGAAGACGGAGGATCAAACCCATGTTGCAACAACTCCACTACCATCACCTCCGAAGGAAGACAACTAAGCACGGGTATGGCCAATCCCCTTGGCTTGAGCCAAGCTTGGGGGAGTTGCCCCGATATCGTATCACCATCACATATTTGCCTTTACCTTTTCTTAGTTCGATCCTTTTTGGTTTTATCTTTCTCTAGTAGAATAAAGTTCTTAGTGTTTTAGGCTTGAGTTTTGCTTTGTGTCACCCCCGATGTATTCGAGCTCGTGAGCCATATAATAAAGAGTGTCTTAGTTAAGGGCCTTGCTTCATGCCATGATATGAAAGAAGAGAATGATAAAAGAACAAAAGCATGAAAGATCATGTAATGGTCTTATGGAAAGTGATGGCTTCACATATAAAAATAATGTTGATTGAAACTTGTTGAGGGTAGACAAACGTAGACCTTGGTCATTGTTGCAATTAATAGGAAGTGAAAAAGAAGGAGAGGTTCACATATAAATATATCATCTTGGACACCATCTATGATTGTGAACACTCACTAAACTGTTACATGCTTAGAAGTAGATGTTTGACAAGGAAGATAACATAATGAATTATGTTTGCTTGGTTCTGAACAATGATTATATGATTACAGATCCCTTGGCATGTGACGATTGCTTCCACCTCATATTAGACAAAACTTCCGCACTAAGTAGAGATACTACTTTTGCATCCATAAACCTTCAACCCAGTTTTGCCATGAGAGTCCACCATACCTACCTACGGATTGAATAAGATCCCTCAAGTAAGTTGTCATCGGTGCAAGCAATAAAAATCGCTCCCTAAATATGTATGTCTATTAGTGTGTGGAAAATAAGCTTTGTATGAACCTGTGATGAGGAAGACATAAAAGCGACAGACTGCATAATAAAGTTCTTTATCACAGGAGGCAATATAAATTGACGTTCCTTCACACTAAGAGGACACACATCCAAACCTCAAAAGCATGACAACCTCTGCTTCCCTCTGCGAGGGGCCTATCTTTTACCTTTACTTTTTGCCATTGAAAGAGTCATGGTGATCTTCACCAATTCCTTATTTTGCCTTTTTTCTTGGCTAACGTCATATGCTAGGGAAAGATGTATATCCATATGTCAACTTGGAAGTAAGTATTCATGAATTATTATTGTTGACATTACCCTTGAGGTAAGCAGTTGGGAGGCGAAACTATAAGCCCCTATCTTTCTCTGTGTCCGACTGAAACTTTGATCTCATGAGTACCGTGAGTTGTAGCAATTGTAAAAGACAAAAGGATGATTGAGTATGTGGATTTGCTTTACAAGCTCTTATTTGACTCTTTCCGATGTTATGATAAATTGCAATTGCTTCAATGACTAAAGGCTATCGGTTATTAATTCTCAGTAAGGCTCTTGATCCATACTTTACTTTATGAAGGAATTGTCACTTTAGCATGAGAGATTATATGATGATATTGCTGTTTTGACTTTGATCATGATGCATGCATGTCCGTATCTTGTTTTGTCGACACCTCTCTCTCTAAACATGTGGGCATATTTATTGATCTCGCCTTTCGCTTGAGGACAAGCAAGTTCTAAGCTTGGGGGAGTTGATACGTCCATTTTGCATCATGCTTTCATGTTGATATTTATCGCTTTCTGGGCTGTTATTACACTTCACGGTACAATACCTATGCCTTTTCTCTCTTATTTTGCAAGGTTTACATGAAGAGGGAGAATGCCGGCAGCTGGAATTCTGGCCTGAAAAAGGAGCAAGTTTGAGATACCTATTCTGCGCAACTCCAAAAGCAGTGAAAGTCAACGAGGATTTATTTTGGAATTTATAAAAAATACTAGGCCGAAGAAGTACCAGAGGGGAGCCAGCAGGAGTCCACAAGCCTACTAGGCACGGCCTACCCCCTGGCCGCGCCTAGGGGGCTTGTGGCCTCCCTGCTGGCCCTCTAGCCCCCCTCTTTTGCTATAAGGAGGGTTTCGTTCCAAAAAAATCAAGATGACGCTTTCGGGAGGAATCGCCACCGCCACGAGACGGAACTTGAGCAGAACCAATCTAGAGCTCCGGCAGGGTCGCCCTACCGGGGAAACTTCCCTCCCGGAGGGGGAAATCGTCGCCATCATCATCACCAACACTCCTCTCATCGGATGGGACTCATCACCACCAACATCTTCATCAGCACCATCTCATCTCCAAACCCTAGTTCATCTCTTGTAACCAATCTCCGTCTCACGACTCTGATTGGTACTTGTAAGGTTGCTAGTAGTGTTAATTACTCTTTGTAGTTGATGCTAGTTGGATTACTTGGTGGAAGATTATATGTTCTGATCCTTGATGCTACTCATTACCTCTCTGGTCATGAATATGATTATGCTTTGTGAGTAGTCACTTTTGTTCCTGAGGACATGGGATAAGTAATGCTATAAGTAGCCATGTGAATTTGGTATTCGTTCGATATTTTGATGTGTTGTATGTTATTTTTACTCTAGTGGTGTTATGTGAACATCGACTACATAACACTTCAGCATTATTTGGGCCTAGAGGAAGGCATTGGGAAGTAGTAAGTAGATGATGGATTGCTAGAGTGACAGAAGCTTAAACCCTAGTTTATGTGTTGCTTCGTAAGGGGCTGATTTGGATCCACTAGTTTAATGCTATGGTTAGACTTTGTATTAATTCTTCTTTCGTAGTTGCGGATGCTTGCGAGAGGGGTTAATAATAAGTGGGATGCTTGTCCAAGTAAGGGCAGTACCCAAGCGCCAGTCCACCTATCAAACTATCAAAGTAGCGAACGCGAATCATATGAACATGATGAAAACTAGCTTGACAGAAATTCCCATGTGTCCTCGGGAGCGCTTTACCTCCTATAAGAGTTTGTCCAGGCTTGTCCCTTGCTACAAAAGGGATTGGGCCACTTTTCTGCACCGTTGTTACTATTGTTTCTTGCTACTTGCTATGAATCACCTTATCACACAACTACTAGTTACCGATAATTTCAGTGCTTGCAGAGATTACCTTGCTCAAAACCACTTGTCAGATCCTTCTGCTCCTCGTGGGTTCGACACTCTTACTTATCGAAAGGACTACGATAGATACCCTATACTTGTGGGTCATCAGAGACTATATAGAGATGGAGTTGGAGGCGGCGGAGCCACGAGGGCCTCACAAGCCTGCCAGGCGCGGCCAGGGGGGGCGCGCCTCCTGGGCTTGTGGGCTCCTGGCTCCGTCCCTCTAGGTAATTCATGCGCCAGTATTTTTTATATATTCCACAAAAAATCCTCATAAATTTCTAGGTCATTCCAAGAACTTCTATTTTTGCGCAAAAACAACACCATGGCAATTCTGCAGATAACAGCGTCAGTCTGGGTTAGTTCCATTCAAATCATGCAAATTAGAGTCCTAAACAAGGGCAAAAGAGTTTGGAAAAGAAGATAGGATGGAGACGTATCAATACGACGAGCCTTCCGTGGTGTTCCACAAGCTTTGGCTCCAGCACCGCTCTAAACGAAGATTAGCTTTTCCGCAAGGAAGAATAAACTTCGGGATAAAATCCGTATTCCTCGTCTCACTTGTGGTTAATCTTTTCTCGCGCTTTAGATTACTTTGTATACTAGTAAGCTTGATAAATATCTTTGTGCCTATCATATTTTGTACTACTTGTGTTTTTCATATAGGTTTTGTTCACCTAGTTGCATATCTAGTGAACCCTATTTATCTGTTGATCCCTAAAATTGACAAACAAGATTAGAATTTGCAGTGTCCTATTCACCCCCTCTAGTCGTCCATATCAATCCTTTCAATTGGTACCAGAGCCTCGTGCTCTAGTATAAGGTTGTACAACCTCGGACGATATGGAAGATCATGAGGAAGTTTAGGGTCAAAACCTTCCTCACTACAAGAAATATGCTCATACATGACGTTCTTTAAGATGTCGTTGATGAATTCGTCATAAATCTATGACGATTTCATCAGAGATTGTCGTAAGCCGTTTGAGGGGATCAAATCTACATATAAATTACGATGATATGAGTAAAAAACATCGTAACCGCATAAGATGAGATCGTCATAACTTTTATGATGATTATAAAAATGTCGTAACATGTTCTAACTTTGTTGACATGTCACTCGTGGCTCCATTCTATCCCACCTCATCCTAGTTTGTGAAGAAACCTACTATTCTGCCATTGCAAAAATTCTCACAAAATTCTCATAAATACTTTGGATCATATATTCCTCAAATATGTGAAAACCCTTCCTTCCAGCTGAATTGACAGAAACTTGTCTTTTTCACGAGAAGCGGATAAAAGCTTTTAGCACCCAACTATTTTGTCTATTGTACATTGAATATGGCATAGTATTTTAGAAAAATTATTTGGTTCAATTTGGCAACAAATATATGGTAGGTCCTTCACACAAAAAATCATTTTGGGTACTCGAAAAATGCAAATGAATTTTCCGTCCAAAGAAAATGGAAAACAAATTTTCCATCCAAAGAATATGAGATCTATTGAACAAACTACGTCATGAATTTGGTCATAAGATTAATCATTTTTTGGCACCCAAAAAATGGAAAATGATTTTTTTCGAAAGAAAAATGAAACCATTTGGCCAATTGCGCATAAATTATGGTCTAATATTCTTAAAAAATGGTCCGGTTCAAATTTGTAAGAAAGATTTGGTAGGTTCTTCACAAAAAGTTGAATTCTGACAGACTGTGTTCACAGAAATTATAAGAAAATGAAAATATCCCAAATCACATTGTTTGTGATCCCAATGTAGACACATATACATAATATTGGTTAATTCTGACAAACTGTATGTTTACCCCGAATAAGAGGACGAAAAATATAAGAGAAACAAAAGGAAAAGAGAAAATTATACGAGCTTAAGTCTGATTGGTGGAATGAGTTTGGCCATGGATCGTTGACATGGCACACATCCGCCCATCCATCCATCCATCCACCCGTCCATCCATCGACCCGCAGCAAACCTCACCCAACCCATCTATTCCTCTGTCTGCGCGAACCCTAGCCGCCGCAACCCTCTCTCCCGATCTAGATCGACAGGTCCGTCTGACGACGACGCGCACGCCGCCGCCGTGCACTGCAAGGGCGCTGACGGGCGGCTCGGCGTTAGCCTCAGCAAGGCGCTCCACCCGTCGTGCATCGTGCCTGCCTGACTTCTTCAGCCCCCACCCCTCTCTTGTCTCCAACGGCGACGAGCGAATCACGTGAATGAGATGAGATGGGACTGGGAGATGCCGGCGACGGAAGTGGAGGCGGAGACGTTGCAGGCGTGCATCTGGGACCTCCACGACAAGCTCAACCACGCCATCCTCGCCTTCTCCGCCTGTGCCGGCCTTCCTGCCTGCCGCTGCCGGGGCGCCCCCATGACGGACGCGCGGGGCCTGCACGCCATCCGCGCCGCGCTCGAGGACCTGGAGGGCCACCTCCACTTCCTTCGTGTGAGTGCAAGCCCTCCTTCACCTCCCCTCCTCCTCCCTGCGTTCATCTGAGTTGAAAAATCCGTGCCTCTTTGATGTCGTGTGCGAGAAGCATCTTCTTAAAATGATACAGTTTGAGATCCCCTTTCGCCGCGGCCATGGGGATGATGGACGCGGCCGACGTGCTCGCGGCGCTGGTGCCCTCTTGGAGCGCGGCGGAGGCGCTGGCCTCCTACCTGGCGTATGTCGCCGCCGCACGCGCCGTCCTCCCCGGCAAGCTCGTCGCCGGAGCCGTCCTCCCAACTCCTCCCGCCTCCACTACCGCTACAATGGTGCCCTCTCCCTCCCAGGCGCAAAACGTTTCTCTTCTTCCGTTGTTTGTCTATCTACTCAGCCGACTCTGACGAGCACGCGCATGTGCCGGTCTGCTCTCACTCCTGCTGCTCTTGGGGCTCTCAGCACTCTGCGCCTACATGGACTGGATGACTCCCACGGTGAGCTTCTGTTCAATCTCTCCACTAGCTCCTACACGCCGGCATTCAGTTTCCTAGTTCCTGCAAATCGCATTCTGGAGATTTACACAAGTCAAACCGCACTTTGGAGATTAAAAAATGTTCTGACGAATTTATTACCACCTTAAGGTTCGTTGTTTCCTGCTTGCAGGTTGTGGCTGACCGTGGACTCGAGCTACTGTCAACGACCTTCAATTTCAGTGTCATTGTAGGTGCCACTTCCTACCTTGACATCCTTATACTGTACACTTTAACTGAACTATTTGGTCATGTGCATGTCTAGTTTCTACCTTCTGCATATGCACCTTCACTTCAATTCAACACAGCCAAAGTTCAGCAACCGGATGGATTTGACGAATGAGCATTGTGGAGGCCGTACTGTTGTAAAGTGTAAACACCCCCACAGTAACCAGCTTCATCTTTTACTCGTTTCTTCCTTGGTGATGGTGAGAGGTTTGGTTGAGGCCTTGACGCTTCGGTGATGCCAGTCATACAGAAATGTTTCTTTCTTGATGAGGCTCCCACGTCCTACACTTGATTTGATGCCACTATTTGGCAATACTCATATTCATTTCTGGCTGCATTAATTCATATTCCTTCAGAAACTGAACCAGTGTAAATCTGATTCACAATTAGTAGTAACAATAGGTTTAGTATAGAATTTTTTCAGTTACTTTGGCTGAAACAACTAAATAAATCAATGAATCAGGGACCTAGCACATTGTACTCTGAACCACTCTGAGGATAACGTATGCCATGCTGCTTACTCTGTTAATAATCTTATCTATGTTGTGATAATGTAGAAGGGACCGTGATAGAGATGGCCACAGAAGGCATCGTTCCCGCTCCCGTTCAGAGAGCCAGAGATATGTGTTGGATGCCATCCAAAGCTATTATTCTCAACTTGTCAGTTTGTAATTCTAAACCCCAAATGTGAATTTTGTTTGCTGGTATGAGTTGTGTGCTCTATCAAATCATTGTCATAATTCTAAATTGTAGTAGTCCCTAATCTTGGCGTTTTACATATGAGTTGAGAAGCTGAGTACACACACAGGCAGCTAGCAGATCATATGCATGCACAAGCAGGCACACACAAACATGCACAACCAGCCTAGTTGTTTGTTGGTTCAGTTCAGATACATGGCAAACACCCTCAAATAAAACTGAAGATTTCTGATAGAGCTAGTTTTCCTGTGTCAAATGAAGCATTTATAAAATAAAGCTGAACTTCATCTCAGCTCCACAAAGCTCCAAATAAGTATAGGTGACTTCCATGATATACAGAGTAATACTGGAACCTATGTTGCGAGGACGTAGTTGAATAAATTATTATAAAACTGTCCAGTAACACTAGAACCACCCAGAGAATAGGAAAACTAAGGCGTTAGTCTCTTGATCTATTAGACATTTCTATTAGAAGCTTATTTTATATGATGTTATGACTTATGAATCCCCTTATATTCTTGAATTGTTCTTTGTTTAGTTTGGTGATGTAATGCTGAAATGTACCTTCTGTATCCTCTACACCGTCGTTGTGTTCCCTCTCGCCTACTTGCTTGTTATGATTGACTTACATGATTAATATGTTAACTAGTTGCCAATTTAGAATTCGGGTGAAATGGTTGGACCATAGGTGCATGTGTGCAGTATGCACTAGTTCAGTTCAGTGGCATGCTCTTTATTTCAGGACTTGCTTTGGGATGTGTGCACATGTGTAGTACATCGTAAACATATCCTATTTTTGCATCTCACATAGTTATGTTGTTGGATTTTTGGTTCCTGTTGTGAAGTTGGTAGTAATGCACCTGCTTTAACTATTGAGATTTGTTTAATTAATGTAAGCATGGATGAATTCTCAATTAATTTCTCTGCGTGTTTGTTCGTCCTGTAAAAGTAAATTTGTTCATGGTTGTGTTTGTTGTATCTGAATTCATATAATCCTGCGAGTCTTTTTTTCTAGTCATTTTTCCTGTTTGACCTGTATGAGTATCGCAGTACTGCTTGTGATGCTGTCGTCAAAGCTCTTGCCGGAGATGGAAGTCGAGGAAACTACAAAGAGAAAACAGTTGTTATCTGGAATAACGAATCTACCTGTGCCTTCTCAAATGGAATTATGTTTGTTTTTGCTAGTGGAATGAAGTCCATTGTAGTGACAGTAGCAGATGTTTTTGCTATAGTGACAGTAGTCCATTGTAGTGACAGTAGCAGATGTGCCATTGTTCTATTTCTCAAATGAAATTCTGTTTGTTTTTGCTATATTCCTGTGTACGGAAGTGTATTTAGGAGATGGCTTATTGTGTTATGTAAACCTGGGAGATGTATTATGTGATGATTTTAATTCGACTTGGAGTTTTCTTGGTTTTAATTCGACTTGGAGTTTTCTTGATTTGAATATGAAATAGTGTTGGATTTAATATTGGACAAATAATTGGGTTAAAAGGCCCAACAAGTAGAAATGAAACCAAGTTTTGGAACAAGAAGTTGCTGAATTCAAAAATGAAAAAAGGCCAAAACTGAAACTGGATCAAATGTATTTGGGCACTAAAAGGCCAGGGCCCAAATTATAATGATAAAAAAAGTTCAAAAAAATATATACAAAAGTGGCTGTAAATAGGCTAAGGCCCAAAAAGAAGCCCAATAAGAAAAAGCCCAAAAAAATAAAACCAGCCCATGTGATCAATTGAAATGGGTTGGGCTGATTTCAACCATGACGTTTTGATTTCATCGTAATTTTGCCACATAGGACTGCCACGTATGACTGGGTTTGATTGTCAACGACGATTTAGGATCGTCGTAAAGGTTACGACGATCCAGGAATCGTCGTAAAAGTTACGATGATTTTGATCAAAACGTTGCTGATGTTCATTTGTGACGCTCCGTTTTCGACGCTTGGTTTTTCGTCGTAAGATCGTCGTAAATTGAAAAATGTGGCGATGTAGCAACAAAAAAATAGCGGCGTGTATTAGCATATTCCTTGTAGTGCCTGTTGCCATGGCCGAGGTCGTGATACCTCAAGACGATGCCCCCATAGCCCCTAACCCAGTTGCACCCTTAACCACGACACATGTTCTTTCAATGTTTCTGGTTCTCAAAAGCACAATTTTTAAAGAATTTTATGATACGTATCCAATGTATCTATAATTTTTGATTGTTCCATGCTATTATATTATCAATCTTGGATGCTTTATATGCATCTATATGTTGTATTATATCATTTTGGGAACTAACCTATTAACCCAATGCCAAGTGCTAGGTGCCATATTCTGCATGGTTTTGGCTTTTGAGTGCAAATGCTACGGAACTTGTTGGCATTTTTTTGCACCAAAAGAGGATCTGGAAGCTTCAGATGGAGGCGAGAAGCCGCACGAGGAGACAACAAGGCAACAGGGCGTGCACAGGGGGTAGGCATGCCATGTTACCTTGTCAGCCCCTCATGGCTCCGTGTGACCTAATCCAACCCCTATAAATTCTCAAATATTGGGAAAACATCACAAAGTCATATGAAATACTTATTTACCCACCACAAGTCTTTGTTCTGATAGGAGGCCATACGGAGACCTTTTCCAGTGCCATGTTGAAGGGGAAATCTATCATGGAGGCCTTCTACATCAACCTTGATGCATCCATGATGTTCTGTGAGTATTCCACCACAAACCTATGGGTCCATAGCTAGTACCAAGATGGCTTCTTCTCTCTTTCATCCCCAATACAAATTTCCTTGCGATTCCCGCAGTTATCCATTTGATGTAATCTTCTTTGCGGTGTGTTTGTTGGGATTCAATTAATTGTGGGTTTATGATCAGAATATGCATGATTATTATAGTTTCATATTTATCTCTCATCTATCAGTTTGGTTTGCCCAACTAGAGTGATTTATCTTCAATGGGAGTGGTGCGTTGTGATAGGTTCAATATTAAGGTGCTCAATTCCAGTGAAAGAAAGGGACATGGCACGTATTTGTATTGATGCTATTAAGGATAAAATGATGGGGTTTATTCATATTGATTGAGTCTACTTTGCCTACATCATTTCATCTTGCCCCAAGCGTTACTGTTTCATACTTAATACTCTACATGCATGTTGGATAGTGGTCTATGGGTGGAGTATTAGTAGTAGATGCAGGCAGGAGTCGGCCTACTTTCTTATGGACGTGATGCCTATATACATGATCATTGCCTTGAACAAGATGTCATAACTATGTGCTATTGAGTCAACTGTCCAACGGTAATTTGTTTTATGCTATCTTCATGAGAAAATCGTGTAGCAAAAACTATGGCCCCGGGTCTACCCAAATTATAATACAAGAACTACAATAATATTGCTTCCATTTGTTCTCTCTTATTTAATGTTATATTTATATTATCTATCTATTTGTATTTAACCCTTGCACGTAATGAGTTCAAGGGGCTTGACAACACTCTTGCCCGCGTTTGGTGCAAGTGTTTGGTTCTATGTGTGTAGGTGATGTTAAAGAAGGTTTCCTTACTACTCCTATTGGTCCAAAGACCTTGGTTATCACTCGGGGAAATATATATCCCTATTGTGTTGCATATCCCCTCCACCTCGGGGAAAAGCCCAACAAATTTGCAAGTAGCAGGAAGAATTTATGACACCGTTGCCAGGGAGTATCATCAATTCTTTGTCAGGTTCCTTCACATGAATTATCATTCTCTTGTTTGACTTTTTATTTGCCTTTGTATTTTCTTGCTTAAATCAACAAACCAGAAATATTTATCTTTGCTAGTTTACTTGTTTGCTTTCTTTACTTGTTTGGTTACTTGTTTCGCTTGTTAGTTTGCTTGCTTTCTCACTATGCGTCAAGAAAAACCCAAAGTGTGTGATTTCTTAAATACTAATAAAAATAATTTGTTAGTACTTCTACACCATCTGACACTGGTGCATATTTTTATGATATTAATGTTGCATTGCTAAATCTTGTTACTAAAGAACAATTTGTTGGAAGCCTAATGAGGATCCTGCTTCACATCGTAATTCTTTTGTTGAACTATGTGATATGAAAAAGAAAAATGATGTGTTTAAATTGGAATTATTTCCTTTCTCACTAAGAGATAAAGCTAAAGCTTGGTTTTCAACTTCACCTTGTAAATGGTATTGGAACATGGCATAAGTATAAAGATGCTTTTATTACCAAGTATTTTCCTCCTGCTGAGATTATTTCTCTCCGGAATCAAATTATCAATTTTAGACAACATGATCAAGAACATATTTCACAAGCATGTGAGAGAATTAAATTGATGATTAGGGATTGTCCCACTCGTGGCATCAGTTTATGGATTATAATACAAAATTTCTATTGGGGACCAAACTTTGTGTTTATAAATCTTCTAGATTCTGCTTCAGGTGGTACATTCATGGAACTTACATTGGCATAAGCTACAAAACTTCTGTACAACATCATGACAAATTATTATCAATGCCACACCGAGCGACCTCGAACTGGTAAGAAGGTAAATTATGTCTAAGAAATAGCCACTTTGAGTGATATGATGGATGCTCTTATAAATATGGTTACTAACTAATACGTATCTAGCGTATCTATAATTTTTTTTATTTTCCATGTTATAAAATTGTCATTCTAGGATGCTTTTAGGGTCTTTATATACCAATTAATATTATTTTTTAGCACTAACCTATTAACCTAGTGCCAATTGCCAGTTACTCTTTTCTACATGCTTTTGGATTTTCACGCTTACAGTACCAAACGGAGTACAATTTCCATGAATTTTTTTATGATTTTTTGTGGACAAAAAGAAGACCTCGAAACTTCGGGAGGAGAAAAGACGCCACACGAGGGAAGGAACACACAACAGGGCACGCCCATGGGGGTGTCCACACCCTGATGTGTGTTACCCCCCTCGTGTCGCCCCTGACGTCCCTCTGTGGCCTATAAATTTGAAAATATCCCAAAAACCTATGGGGGCCACCAAAAACACTTTTTTGCCGCCGCAAGTCTCCGTTCTACCGTGTGCAGATCTGGAGCCCTGTTTTCGGTTCCCTCTTTGGGGGGGTCAATCATGGAGGGCCTCAACATTAACCTTGATGCTCCCAGGGTGATTCATGAGTAGTTTACCATAGACCTACGGGTCCGTAATTACAGCCTAGATCGCTATCTCCGTGTCTCTCCTGATCTTCAATACAATGATCATCACATCTTCGCTTTGATCTATACGATGAAATTCTTTTGTGCGGTATGTTTGTTGGGATCCGATGAATTGTGGATTTATGTTTAGGTTATTCATGATAAATATTTGAGTCTTCTTTGAATTCGATTATTATTCTTATTTGCATGAATATTTTATCTTCATAAATCTCTTCGATCTATTGAAATAGTTTGGCCAACTAGACTGATATTTCTTCACTGGGAGAGGCGCGTTATAGTGGGTTTAATCTAGCGGAGTTCTATATCCCAGTGACAGAAAGGGGCAAGGATACGTCTTCTTATTTCTTCTACTAAGGATAAAACGATGGGGTTAATTCATATTGATTGAGTTCTCTTTGCCTACATCATGTCATTGTTCTTCAAGCATTACTCTATTTTACTTAATACTCTATATGCATGATGTATAGCGGTCGATGGGTGGAGTAATAGTAATAGGTGAAGGCAGGAGTCAACCTATTTGCTTATGGACGTGATGCATATATACACAAGATCATTGTCGTGAATATCACATAACTATGCGCTTTTCTATCAATTTACCAACAGTAATTTGTTTACCCACCATATGCCAACTACATGAGATATGCCATTAGCGAAAATAATGCCCATAGGTCTATTCACTTGTAAGTTTAAAAATTCGACAATCACCTCACTTCATGTATTTACTTTGCAATTATCAACTATCATCTATCAACTTTACTTGCTTGCAAATAATGAGTCCAAGGGGATTGACAACCCTCTTGCCAGCGTTGGGTGCAAGTGCTTGCTTCTTTGTGTGCAGTCGCTCAAGACGGAGGTTTTTATTTACTCCTATTGGTTCGATAAACATTGGTTCCCTAGTGAGGGAAATACTTATCTATATTGCACTACATCACCCGTTCCTCTTCACGAAAAACCCAACGCAGATCACAAGTATCACTAATAAACATGGTCAAGTTGATCCCAATGATGTGCCACTATCTACTTTGATTCACCAAAATAATGATGCTATTGATGTGAATTTTGTCTCTTGAAATAATTTCAACAACAATGCTTATAGAGGGAATTTCAGTCCTAGACCGTATCCCGGTAATTCCTTTAATAATTATGGTAATTACTATGGAAATTATTCTAATAATAATAGTAATAGGATACACTCTGATCTTGAGAACACGATCAAAGAATTTATTAGTTCCCAAAAGATTTTGAACACTATGATAGAGGAAAGACTACATAAAGTAGACGATATTGCTAGAAACTAGGATAGGCACTATAGGAATCAGACACTTTGTCGTCTGCCATAACAGACGGCAAAGAGGTGTTGCACCGACGGCAAAGGTCCTTGCCGTCAACCTCCTGTCGGCAAAGTTTCTACGACTACTTTCGACGACATATCACCTTCTTTGTCGTCCGTCTGCTATAAGCGGACGGCAAAGGTCTTTGTCATCAGCCTCTGGCACTGAGCAGACGAGAAACATATTTAGACGGCAGCCGACACGCAACGCCTTCGTTAGGGCTAACGGAGGCTTTGTCGTCTGCCTCCCACATCTCCTTTGTCGTCTGCCTCCGTCATTCCTTTGTCGTCTGCTTATATGGGCCAACCCTCAGTTGGCCCTGCCGTCTCTTTGTCGTTTCTTTGTCGTCTGCCTCCCTCATATCTTTGTCGTCTGCCTCCCCAGGCTCTGTGTTGTCTGCCACCCCAAGAAGCGGACGGCAAAGAGCCTATATGGGCCAGCTGCTGCTGCCCCAGGTTGCACAGCTGGGTGCCACGTGGCACCTTTGTCGTTTGCTGCCTCATGGCAAAGGCCTTTGCCATCAGCTGGCAGACGGCAAAGATCCCATATTGTCTCAGTTTTGTTTTTATGTTATTTCATAGCACATATATATATATAATTCATAGCACATATATGATATATAGGTCACAATACATATATGATATACATATAAAGTTCGTCAATGCCATTTGTTCATCAATGTACATCCCATATATCGAAAGAACCAACATATACAAAGTTTCATCCGTATATATACATACATATAGTTCCACATATACTGTTCATTCATATATACATATACATATAGTTCCACATTGTTCATCAACTCAAATGAAAACTAGAACTAAAGCACTCCATCAATGCCAACTTCCATGCATGTAGTACATCCAATCTGCAATATGGGAATAAGAATGTCAGAAGAAGAACAACAACAACATATGATGTATTTGATCTTATTATTTCATTGTGGAGGAAAATAAGCTAAGTATATGAACTTTTTGAGCTAACCAAGGTTATTATGCCATTTTTGACCTAACTAAGCTAATTATGTCAATTTGGATGGAAATAAGCTAACTATCTCACATTTATGAGGTAACAAAGGTTCTTATGCCGTTTTGGACCTAACTAAGCTAATTATGTCATTTTAGAGGAAAACAAGCTAAGTATATAATATTCATGAGCTAACCAAGGTTCTTATGCCATTTTGAGCTTATTATGACTTTTTGGAGCTAAATGGGCTAATTATGTCATTGTTGGGGAAAATAAGGTAAGGAGAATATGAAAGAGGAGAAGAAAGAGGAGGAGAAGAAAATAAGAAAAAGGAGAAGAAGGAGAAGGAGGAGACTTCTTCTCCTCCTTCTTATCCTACTTCTTCTCTTCTTCTTCTCTTCTTCTTCTTCTTCTTCCTTCTTTTCATTTCTCCTCTTCTCCTCTTCTTGGAGCTAAATTAGCTAAGTATGTCTTTTTGGAGCTAAATGGGCTAATTATGTCATTTAGAGGAAAACAAGCTAAGTATATAATATTCATGAGATAACCAAGGTTCTTATACCATTTTGAGCTTATTACGTCATTTTGAAGCTAAATTAGCTAAGTTATGAGCTAACCAAGGTTCTTATAATGTTTTTACCTAACTAAGATAATTATGTCATTCTGAAGGATAATTAGCTAAGTATGTCTTTGTTGGGGAAAATAAGCTACGTAGAAGAAGAAAGAGAAGAAGCAAGAAGAGAACAAGAAGGAGAAGAAAAAGAAGGAGGAGGAGGCGGAGAAGGAGGAGAAGGAGGAGGAGGCGGAGAAGGAGAAGGAGGAGGAGAAGAAGAAAAGAAGAAGAGAAGATGGAGAAGAAGAAGGAGAAGAAGGAAGAGAGAAGAAGAAGGAGAAGAAGAAGAAAAAGGAGAATAAGAAGGAGAAGAAGGAGGAGAGAAGAAGAATGAGAAGAATAGGAGAAGAAGGAGGGCTCCTTCTCCTTATTCTCCTCCTTCTCCTTCTTCTTCTCTTCTTGTTCTCTTCTTCTTATTCTTCCTTCTTTTCATTTTTCCTCTATCTTCTCCTCTTGTCCTCTTCTTTGAGCTAAATTAGCTAAGTATTCCTTTTTGGAGCTAAATGGGCTAATTATGTCATTGTTGGGGAAAATAAGGTAAGGAGAATATGGAAGAGGAGAAGAAAGAGGGGGAGAAGAAGAAGAAGGAGAAGAAGAAGGAGAAGAAGGAGGAGAAGTAGGACCTCTTTCTCCTACTTCTCCTCCTTCTCCTTCTTCTTGTCCTTCTCTATCTCTTCTTCTTCTAGTCCTCTTCTTGTTCCTTCTTTTCATTTCTCCTCTTCTACTCTTCTTGGAGCTAAATTAGCTAAGTATGTCTTTTTGGAGCTAAATGGGCTAATTATGTCATTCTAGAGGAAAACAAGGTAAGTATATAATATTCATGAGCTAACCAAGGTTCTTATGCCATTTTGAGCTTATTATGTCATTTTGGTGCTAAATTAGCTAAGTTATGAGCTAACCAAGGTTCTTATGATGTTTTTACCTAACTAAGCTAATTATGACATTTTGTAGGATAATTATCTAAGTATGTCTTTGTTGGGGAAAATAAGCTACAGAGAAGAAGAAAGAGAAGAAGCAAGAAGAGAAGAAGAAGGAGAATAAAAATAAGAAGGAGGAGGAGGAGGAGGAGAAGAAAACAAGAAGAGAAGAAGAAGGAGAAGAAGAAGGAGAGAAGAAGAAGGAGAAGAAGGAGGGCTCCTTATCCTTCTTTTCCTCCTTCTCCTTCTTATTATCTTCTTCTTCTTCTTCATTCTTTTCATTTTTCCTCTTTCTTCTCCTCTTGTCCTCATCTTCGAGCTAAATTAGTTAACTATGCCTTTTTGGAGCTAAATGGGCTAATTATGTCATTGTTGGGGAAAATAAGGTAAGGAGAATTCTCCTCCTTCTCCTTCTTCTTCTCCTTCTCCTTCTCTTCTTCTTATCTTCTTCTTATTCTTCCTTCTTTTCATTTCTCCTCTTCTCCTCTTCTTGGAGCTAAATTCTCTAAGTATGTCTTTTTGGAGCTAAATGGGCTAATTATGTCATTTTAGAGGAAAACAAGCTAAGTACATAATATTCATGAGCTAACCAAGGTTCTTATGCCATTTTGAGCTTATTATGTAATTTTGGAGCTAAATTAGCTAAGTTATGATCTAACCAAGGTTCTTATGATGTTTTTACCTAAGTAAGCTAATTATGTCATTTTGGAGGATCATTAGCTAAGTATGTCTTTGTTGGGGGGAAAAGCTACGTAGAAGAAGAAAGAGAAGAAGCAAGAAGAGAAGAAGGAGAAAAAAAATAAGAAGGAGGCGGAGGAGGAGGAGGAGGAGAAGAAGAAGAAAAGAAGAAGAAAAGAAGAAGAAAAGAAGAAGGAGAAGAAGGAGGGCTCCATCTCCTTCTTCTCCTCCTTCTCCTTCTTCTTCTTCTCTTCTTCTTCTTCTTCCTTCTTTTCATTTTCCCTCTTTCTTCTCCTCTTGTCCTCTTCTTCGAGCTAAATTAACTAAGTATGCCTTTTAGGAGCTAAATGGGCTAATTATTTCATTGTTGGGGAAAATAAGGTAAGGAGAATATGAAAGAGGAGAAGAAAGAGGAGGAGAAGAAGAAGAAGGAGAAGAAGAAGGAGAAGATAAAGGAGAAGAAGAAGGAGAACAAGGGGAGAAGAAAAGAAGAATATAACAAGAAGGAGAAGAAGGAGGAGAGAAGAAAAAGGATAAGAAAAAGAACAAGAAGGAGGGCTCCTTCTCCTTCTTCTCCTCCTTCTCCTTCTTCTTCTCTTCTTCTTCTTCCTTGTCACACCCTGTTTTTCACCACCAATGTTTTAAGTTGCAAAAATCAGAGCTTGTTAAAACTTTTTCTAATGATGTTGTGAATGCTATGAATGCCTTGTATGAATGTATGCTTGTTTGCTTGTTGATCCAAAACCCATGATAAATTTATTTTTAAATGAATTTCCAAAACTCTTTTTCTTTGACACCAGATCACCTCTACCTTGCTTGGGTTACAATACTAGCTCATGATGCCTAGTAGCACTCCCAACCAAAGTTGGTGATCTGAACTCAAATACTATTATTATTTACCAAAAGCATTAATTAATGATTTAAAAAATTATTTTCTATTTTAAATACATGTCTGTTTCTAAGGCGAGGAATGATATTCCCACAAGGAAAAATTCTTCTCTGCCTTAGAAAATTCTGAGTAAAATCATGGAAAGTGAGAAGGACATATATTTTCCATATATAAGATTTTCAACCCTATTTTATATTATATTTATTTGAATAAAACCCTGAAAACCATTCCTGTCTGTTTTAACCTTTTTAGATATTTCCAAAGGATATACTCTCAATAAAATCCCATTAAATTACAGGAGCCTCCCCAAGCCACATTCGGTGCCCACATAAAATCTCACCTTGATCCAAGGTGGGGAAGGTCACCAAATGAGCCTAAAACCCTCTCTGTCTAGAATAGAGTTGGAATAACTCTACATGGAAAAGTTTGTCCAATGGGCTGAAACTTTGCAGGGGTGTTTGGCACCTCAAATGAGGACTCCACACCAAAAATGAGATTTGCAAGACCCTGTTTAGTCACACTCCCTTTGGAGCGGATAGATCTAGCCACTTTGATGCATTTTCAAGTTTACAAAGCTAAACTTGTTCAATGGAGCTCAAAATTGGTGAAAACCCCTACTTTAACCCCAAGACCAAACCTGTTAAGTTGTAGTTCCAGTGGTGGAGTGGAAGCACCCCAAACCACTGTCGAATACCTTCTGACAGGAAGGTAAAAACCCACCTAGCCACTGTTTTACCCAATGGCAAAGCCTCAAACTTGGTGTATTAGTGCCTCAGATCAACCTAAACACCCAGTCAACTGGCCCCTCCCTAGTGCAAAGCACAAGTGACAAGAACCCCAATTTGTGCCACAGATCAGGGCTGACAGCACTAGTGAAACATGTCCCCCTTGACCAGTCAGTGCTCTCACTAGCACACAACGGCTAGAAACACTCCCAGCAACACCCAGGACATGAGGGACACGTCTAAACTGCCCCAGAGCGCGCCAGCATGCCGTGGCATGCCAAAACTGCGCTCTGGACTCGCTATAGGGAACCACCGAGAAGGGGACGACGCTCCCGGCCGGTTCCAACCTCCCCCGAAGTGTCCAAGACCTCCCCCGACAACCCCTCTGTGTAAAGCAGCCGCCAGGGACCCTCCTCTCCCGCGCTAGAGCTCGGGCGACGCGTGCCCGCGCGCACCCGACTCGGCCGAGCATGCACAGACGCTGCAGCTCGACCCCACACCTTCTCCCTCTGCGACCGATGCTTCACAGCATCCCAAACCACGTCCAGAGACCGTGGTTTCGCAGCCAGCTCCTCACTGTGCACGCACGCGCGCCACGGTGAGTCACCGGTGCACCGAGTCGGCTCACCGTCGCGAGCCTATAAATAGGCCTCCCCGGCGCCTCAGCACCCCTCCAGCAGCCTCTGCACGACCACTAGCTCCTCCCTAGCCACCCAATCGGGCTCGCAGATCCCCGGTGCTCGAGATCGATCGAGGGCCCTCTGCCTCGGAGCTCCGGTCGATCTCTGGCTACACGCCGACTGCTGCGACACTCGACCCACCAGAGCACTCCCCTCGACACCAGGAACCTTTCCCCTAACTGCCCCGAGCGATTCCGTGCCCCTAGCTGCCAGTTCAACCACGTCCCGAAACCCCTCCGCCACGGTCACCTCGTTGCCGGCGACTCCGAGCCTCTCCGGCGCTGTCCCGACCACCTGTAGGTAGGCGGAGGCACGCTGAACCCATTCCTGCTCTTAGCTAGGCCCAAGGACGACGATAGCCTCGCCGGAGTTCATCTCCTCCTCCCTGGTTGGAGGTAGGGGAAGAACCCGAATGTGGGCTCCACCTGTCGGCATCCTGGAGCCGCCCCCGCGCACAGCCACAGCCGCTGACCCCAGGGGCCCGCACATCGGGTTCAAACCTGGCGCGCGTGCGCGCCTCGCAGCCTGCTGGCTGGCTGGGCCGGCCTGCTTCCTAGGCCAGACTTTGGCCTTTTTATTTTATTTTTAAAACAGAGACTAAAATGATTTTTGTAAAAATAACTACCTAATGGAAAAATATAATTCTTCCAGTGATATTTTTCTAAAAATGAGTAGTATTTGATTCTGCCATTGTTGACATTTTCCAAAAACAGAATCTGTTTTTTAATAATATAAAGGCATTAAAGGCAATAGTTTTCCCCTGTTTAGTAATTATTAAAAATGCTTAGCTGGTAAAAACTAAGAGAAGATATTTTTCAAATTAACAACCTGAATTTAACCAAGTTTGCAACATTTATAAAAGTGATTTGTGATCTGTTTTTGTGTGAGCTATTTCTTATTTATTCTATTCTCGACGATAGAATTACCGAGTGACGAAGGATTCGCAGCGGAAGACCTCGAATGTGACGCCCTCGGTTTAATCGTATGCTAATCATACACGCAAATGCGTACGGTCAAACCCAAGGACTCACGGGAAGATATCACAACACAACTCTAGACACAAATAAAATAACATCAGCTTCATATTACAAGCCAGGGGACTCGAGGGCTAGAATATGGAAGCTCGATAAACACACGAGTCAGCGGAAGCAACAATGTATGAGTACAGACATAAAACATGGGGTGCCTTAGAGAAGGCTAGCACAAAAGATACAACGACCGAACGAGGCGAGGCCTCCTGCCCGGGGACCTCCTAACTACTCCTGGTCATCAGCGGCCTCCACGTAGTAGTAGGCACCATCGGGGTAGCTGTCGTTATCGGCGGGGACCTCCATCTCCTGGGCTCCATCATATGGTCGCAGCAAACGGATCAAGGGGACAAGGGGGGAGAAAAGCAGCGGTGAGTACTCATCCAAAGTACTCGCAAGTCTTACATCAGAACTATTCTAAGTATGCATCAGTATCAAAGGGGGGTGTTATATGTGGACTGACTGCAGCAATGCGAGAATAGAGAGAGAAGGCCTAGTCCTATCAAAGACTAGCATCTTCAGGGTCTTGCAGCAATAGACGAGAGTAGAACAGGGGTAAAACATTAATAGTCATATTGTTGCAGCAATATTAAAGTGAGGTCATGCCTAAAGATCCTCCCTCTACTCCCTGCGAGGAAGCAATCCCGTGGCAAACTAATGATCTAGTTAAGTAACAATTCTAGTTGTATAAGATCGGGGCACAACTCCAAGTCGTCCTGTAACCGTGGACATGGTTGTTCGAATAGTTAATTTTCATCCCTGCAGGGGTGCACCACATGACCCGTCACGCTCGATAACACTCTGGCCGGACATACTTTTCTGGGTCCTGCCCGGCCTCGGAATATCGACACGTCACAGCCCCACCTAAGATTAATCAGAGAGGCCAGTCCGCCGGTCTAACTCCTAAGAACAAAGGGTTCGTGGGCCTAGTTCCCCTTCGCACTCCTGCAAGTGGCGTGGGCGGCCGACGTCAGTCCTAGCATCCCTTAATCACAAGAGCGATGCATCTCGGGACCACTAGGGCGCGCGCCGCTACATTGCTGGCATCTGAAAAGCTTCGGCTGATACCGCGACGCCGAGTACCCATAATTCTTCTCGCGTAGCCGGATAGTGGGAAAAGGTATCCAACCAACCCAGATCAAATACCCAAATCCATTAACATTTTAATTAGGCCATCAACACAGTCTCACGGGAATCCACCCGTCTTACAACTAATCACCAAAGATCCCAGTAACATGGTCGAGTAACTTTGTGGGTATAACATCGGGGGGAATCCGAGGTATCACCCTTGTTGGATTCTGAACAATGTATCCGTCAAGGTGGGCTTAGAGGAATCACCCTCAGGGGTCCCACACTTGATAGGTTGCACGACAGGAGCATCGTTGGGAATGGTGAAAGAGGAATCACCCTCGATAACCACGACCGACTAGCTATACTACAGAGATATCATCAACAGTACTTAGCGAGGTGTCACCCTCGGTACCCGATAGTATCTCTGTAGCGTCATACAACTAAGGGGGTGTATGTGCTGTGTCAGGTCTGGCTCGTCGATCAGGGATCGAGATTTGAAAACAAGCGGGGCAACTGAACTACGGGGTCAGAGGGGATGACTGCTCCACCTATACTAAGCAGATTAAAGGTACAGGACTAAAAGTAGCAGTTCATCATAAACAGGCTATGCATCAGATATGGGAGCTAACTACAACAGTAGCAAAATAGTAATGCAAGCAGTAGGAAGAAGGACATAGGCGATATAGGAATGATCAAGGGGGGTTTGCTTGCCTTGCTGCTGTGCGGCAAAGGACTGATCGGCAGGGTCGTAGATGTACCCGGCGGCAGCGTGAGTCTCGGGGTCTACTGGTAAGAAGAGGGGGAAGAAACAATAAATAATAGCAACGGTGCAACACAAAGCATGACATGGCAAGATGCAGGCTAGACATGAGCTAACGCAGCAACATCCGTCATAGACGGGTCGAAAGAATATCTGACGATATTTTCCGGGTCTCGGGCTACTACCGGTCAGACTGGAAACGTGGAAATGTTCCATGTTTGCTATGCTAGGGACGCGTGACACACGAATGGACCGTGTATCCGGGTTCATCTCGTTCTGCTGATCAACTTTCATGTTGAAAATATTTTGATTTGACTTACGGATTATTTAATATTAATATTTAAAGTTTTATTCAATAATTACGAATTAAAAACAGATTTAAATAATTTAATAAAAAGTTATTATGACATCAGCATGATGTCATGCTGACATCAACAGTTGACTGGTCAACTCACCAGGTCCCGAACGTCATAGGCACAAGTTTTGATTAAGATTAATATTAATAAATGAGATTAATTTAGTGGGGGACCCACGTGTCATATTCTAATTATTATAATTAATTAATTAACCAATATATCTATTTATTTATTTAATAAAAACATTATTTTTATTTTTATATTTTAATTTTCACTTTTCTTTAAAAGAGGTTGTGGGGCCTCCTTGTGATAGACAGCGGGGTGTGTTGGCCCCACCGGTAAGTGGCTTTAGGCCAAATACACCTTTTTACTCACAGATACTTAACCAAACATTTAACGTATACTGCCATATACCGAAATACATACATACATACATACGTGCATCTCATACATACAAAATACATACGCAATACATTAATTATTTTTATTTCTCTCAAAAACTCTCATCTCCCTCTCTGTGTTAACTTAACACACAGTCTTCTTCTGTGTTTCTTCTCTTCTCAACACAGAATAAACACTAACTTCAATCTCTCCTACGCGAACATCACGTCGTCGGAATGGAGCGCCGTTCGTCGGAACGGAACCGGGACGGCGAGGGGAACGAGATGGTGGGAGGAGCCCGAGGAGGGGCTCACCGACATTGACGAGACGGACCGGTTAAGCCGGAGTTCGCGGGAAGGGGCGGAGGAGATGGCGTGGAGGCGTTCCCGGAGGCGGTAATGACGGATCCGGCGAGGTGGGTCGCCAGATAAAACCTCCCGGAGGTCGGGGCCGGCCGGATGGCCGGCCGGATGGTCGGCGTGGTGAGGAGAAGGGGGGTCTCCCTGCCCGGTCCCTCCTGGACCGAGCGGGAGGAAGGGGGTGGTCGGCCGACGGGGGAAGAGGCCGAGAGGGAGGTGGCCTCGGCCGGCGGTGAGGGAGAGGAGAGGGAGGCCGGTGGGGGAGGGGGCTCACCGACGAGGAAGAGAGGCGAGAGGGAGGCAAGCTGCGATGGGGATCTGAGGGGGCTCTCTCGGTCTCCAAGGGAGAGGATGGAACGATCCGAGGAGGTGGGATCTGTCGGTGGGGGTGGGTTACGAGAGAGAGGGAGGTCCCGAGGGGAGAGGTGTCGGTGGGAGGTGGGGCCCCCCACGAGGGGTGGTGCGGGGTGACGGGGCGAGAGCCCCGTGGCGGCGGCGCTAGGAAGCGGGGGGGAACCGGGGGTTCGCTAGGGTTCCCCCCGCTAGTGGTCGTGGCCTGGCCAGCTGGGCCACCATGCTAGTTGGGCCAGGGGATGGGGGGTTCCTTCTCCTTTTACTTTTTTTTTGTTTTGTTGTTCTTTTTCTATTATTTCTAATTCTTTTTAGTACCTAATTTTATTTACTATCTCTTATAATTTATTTTATATACTTTTACTTCGTTCTTCTATTTATTTCATTTACATTTACTATATTTCTCTTTACTTATTTTATTTAAGGCTCCCCTCTAAATATATTGGGCTTATCAAATATTCGAAAAGTGCTCGATTCATTTTAATACTTCGCTAGGGAATTTTTATAACTCCCCTGACATTTTCATTTCATCAACCGAGTTCTTTCCTCGTTTGACTTCATCTTAAAGCATCGAATTTTGATGTGGTTTCAACCAACACGAGATCGTTGATATCATTAATGATGACGTGGCATCATTAGCGCGGGATCACTGTCGCTTAATTACAATCATTACTGTAGCAAAAGTCGAGGATGTCACAATTCTCCCCTACTAACAAGAATTCTCGTCCCGAGAATTAAGAGGTAGAGGGAAAGAGCCCGGGGTATTCATCAGGAAGATGATCCTCGCGTTCCCAAGTGGCTTCATCTTCAGAGTGATTTGACCACTGCACCTTGAGGAACTTGGTGACTTTGCGACGAGTCTTACGTTCAACTTGGTCAAGAATGCGGACCGGATGCTCTTTCTAAGAGAGGTCTTGTTGCAGCTCAAGCATACCATGATCCACTGCTTGAATAGGATCCTTGAAGCAGCGACGGAGCTGAGAAACATGGAAGACATTGTGAACCTGAGAAAGGTTCACCGGCAGTTCCAATTGATAAGCTACTCTTCCACGCCTTTCGAGAACAGTGAAACGACCAATATAACGAGGAGCTAACTTGCCCTTGATCCCGAAACGATGTGCACCTCTCATTGGTGTGACAGGAAGATAAGCCTTTTCGCCAGGTTGATAGACCATATCTTGATGATGACGGTCATACTGGCTGTTCTGACGAGACTGAGCAGCCTTCAGATTCTCATGAATAATGCGGACTTGATCTTCGGCATGTTGAATAATATTCGGACCGAAGAGTGATCGTTCCCCAGTTTCTGACCAATTTAGAGGAGTTCGACACCTTCGTCCATACAATACTTTGAAAGGGGCCATCTTCAAACTAGCTTGATAGCTATTGTTGTAAGAGAACTCGGCATACGGGAGAGATTCCTCCCATTTCTCACCGAAAGAAATGGCACAAGCTCGAAGCATGTCCTCAAGAATTTGGTTGACTCTTTCAACTTGTCCCTGGGATTGAGGATGAAATGCAGTGCTGAAGGACAGATGAGTCCCCATAGCCTTCTGAAAACTTTCCCAGGATTTTGAAGTGAACAAGCTGCCACGGTCCGAACTGATTACCAATGGAATACCATGAAGTGAAACAACTCTTGACATATAAAGATCTGCCAGCTGACTAGCATTAATCGTTTCTTTGACGGCCAGGAAATGTGCAACTTTGGACAGTCGATCAATGACGACAAGACTCGCATCATTACCTTTCTAAGATCTGGGGAAACCAGTGACAAAGTCCATTTCAACATGGTCCCATTTCCACTCAGGAATAGAGATAGGTTGCAGAGTTCCAGCAGGCTTTTGGTGTTCTGCTTTGATACGCCGACATATATCACATTCAGCCACATAGCGTGCAATGTCTTGTTTCATATTGGGCCACCAGAATCTTTGTCGGATGTCTTGGTACATCTTGGTACTACCCGGGTGAATAGACTGGTGTGTCATGAGCTTCTTCCATCACCTTCCCAGTCATCCTGAGATTTTCCTTCTTATTTGGGACGAATAGGTGACCCTTGAAATACAAGGCGCCACATTCATCAACAGTGAAAAAGGAGGGTTTACCCTTCGCAATATAGCTCTTAATCATGTCGACATCATCGTCAAAGCCTTGCAGATTCTTTATGGAGCTCACAAGATCTGGTTCAACCACTAGGTTACTGAGGGAACCCTGATTAACAACACGAAGGTTCATCTTTTGACACTCTTCAGGAGGGGGAACAAGGTAACCCTGAGGAATAATATGGAGGTTCAGCTTACGAAATTTCCCTTGCAGACGATCGTGAACCTTATGAACCTGGAGGTGGTTGCAGTATGAATTGCGACTCAAGGCATCAGCCATTACGTTAGCCTTGCGAGGGGTATTTGATATACTACAGTCAAAATCTGCTATACGCTCCATCCATCTTTGTTGACGTAGGTTCAGCTCCGGTTGAGTGAACCAGTACTTCAGACTTTGATGGTCGGTGTAGATTTCACGGCGATTACCGACAAGGTATTGTCGCCATTCCTTCAATGCATGAATGACTGCGGCAAGCTCGAGATCATGAACTGGGTAGTTCTCTTCATGAGCACGCAGTTGACGTGAAGCATAAGTGATCACCTTGCGATCCTGCATCAGGACACAACCTATTCCTTGACGAGAAGCATCACGGTATATGACGAAATCCCTTTTCGTATCCGGAGGAGCAAGTACTGGAGCGGATGTCAGTTTGTCCTTGAGCGCCTGGAAACTTCCCTGACATTTATTAGTCCACTCGTACTTAACACCTTTGTGAAGTAGGTTGGTTAAGGGCTTCGCAATCTTGGAGAAGTTCTTGACAAATCGACAGCAATAGCTGGCGAGTCCGAGAAAACTTCTGACTTGCTTGACATTCTTCGGGGGAGTCCAGTCACGAATAGCTTGAATTCGTTCGGGGTTGACTGCAATACCATCCTTGGAAATCACATGACCAAGGTAAGTCACTTCGTCTAGGCAGAACTCACATTTGGAATACTTCACATAGAGTTTATGCTCCCGAAGCTTATCCAGTACAAGATGAAGATTTTCAGCATGCTCTTCTTTGTTCTTCGAAAATACCAGAATATCATCCAGATATACCACGAAAAATTTGTCGAGGTAGTCCATGAATATATAATTCATCAATCGAGATAAGGTTACCGGTGCATTGGTTAAGCCAAAGGACATGACGGTGTACTCGTATGATCCATATCGAGTAACAAAGGCGGTCTTTGGAATATCCTATTTGCGAACACGGATCTGGTGGTATCCCAATCTCAAGTCGAGCTTAGAGAACACGGTGGAACCAGCAAGTTGATCATACAAATCATTTATCCGAGGAAGAGGATATTTGTTTTGAATAGTGGCCTGGTTGATAGGACGGTAGTCTTGAACCAATCGATTTGTCCCATCCTTCTTCTTAACAAAGAGGGAAGGTGCTCCCCAAGCAGAGGAACTCGGACGGATGAAACCCAGACGGAGCGAGTTGTCAATTTCTTGCTTAAGTTCAAGGAGTTCATGTGGCGGCATTTTATAAGGACGCTTAGCAATAGGAGTGGTACCGGGTACCAAGTCAATGACAAACTCGACAGCTCGAGCAGGGGGAATCCCCGGAAGTTCTTCTGGGAGGACATCTTGAAATTCTCGGACCACTGGAATGTTTTCAATCCCTTCAAGATGCGACGCATTTAATGCATTCAAAGCATACATCCGTGCCTCAGCATTACGGACGAGATGAGCATGGTAGATTATTAATTCATCTGAAGGGTGTAGGAGGTGGACGGTCTTGGTGGCACAAACGACCGATGCCGTATGAGCTTTCAACCAGTCCATCCCTAGTATGAGATCAATGTTGGATGACTTTAGTAGGATGGAGTTGGCAAGGAATTCTAAACCTTCAATTTCAACTGGAAGATTGGGGCAAACCACAGAGGTTCGGCATTCGCCGCCAGGGGTGTTTACCACTATCAGGATGTTCATCTCTTCGCTCCTAATGTCATGCATGTATGCAAAAAAAATCTGACATAAAAGAATGCAATGCTCCTGTATCAAACAATACAGAAGCAGGTACTGAGTTAACGAGAAGTGTACCCATCACGGTAGCAGGCTGGTCTTGAGCTTGACCCATATCAATGTTGTTGGCCTGACCACGAACGTAAGCAGGCTTAGCGTTGAAGTTGCGGTTCTAGTTGTTGCCACTGCCAGTTGAGGGAAGTGTCAGCTGATTCGGATTCTGCCTGCAGTCTCTAGCACGGTGACCTGGACGACCACACTTGAAGCACAGCCCGTCCTCAGGACGGGAAGGAGGAACTCGAGGCGGTGGAGCTGGAAGCCTCGACTGCCTAGGTGGTGGAGGAGGCAGGCGAGGTGCAGCATAGGACGGCCTCGGAGCAGGAGCAGGTGCGTGGTACATGTTGTTGGGAATCCAGATTTTCCGCTTCTGTGTAGATGAGCCCGAAGATGAGCCCATATCTCGGTTGCGCTTGCTGCTATCTTTGTATTCCTGTAGACCAGTCTCAACCTGAATAGCCTTGTTCACTAGGGTGGCGAAATCATCATAGTCCTGAACGAGGAGTTCAACTTGATATCAGGGTGGAGGCCTTCATGGAACTTCTCCTGTCTGCGTGCATCAGTTGCAATGTCTTCTTCAGCATAGCAAGATAAGTCCAGAAATTCCCGCTGATAAGCATCCACGGTCTTGTTGCCCTGGACCAGGTTGCGAAACTCACGCTTCTTCCGGTCCATGATTCCCTCAGGAATGTAGCGAGCACGGAAAGCAGCCTTGAACTCTGCCCAAGTGATGATAGTCCCATCGGGCTGAGAGCGCCTGTGGCTGTCCCACCATTGAGTAGCGGGACCCTTCAGGAAGTAGGCGGCAAAGTTGGCATAGCTCGCCAGGGGCACATTGGCAGACTCAAGCTCGTAAGAAATGTCATGGAGCCAGTCATCAGCACCAAGAGCCTAAGTTGAGCTACGGTAGATCGCAGGGTTGAGGCGGCAGAAGTCTTGCAGTGTGACGCCTTGTTGTTGGTTCATGTTCGGCCTTTGGAACTGATCCATGAGCCCTTGCATAAACTGGCAGTTAAGCTCAAACTGTTGGATCATCCCCGCCATATACTCACGTGGCGGGGGTGGTGCATTGTTGGCAGGGGAACGCGGGCGGCCAGCTGGTCTAACCATCCTGTTAAATATTTAACAAAGGTAGTTTAGCTTAAAGTAATTGCAAAGGCATCACACGCGTTCATGAAGTAATCAAGCATGATGAAAGGGAAATGCGATAGATACTCCATAGTAGTTGAGTTCGACATACAGACCCATCATAAGTTCGATTATAGACTAACGGTTACAAATTCGAAATTTGGCGATAGCTTGGACGCATTAGACGATACCCTAGACTCACTAGGCGGCGCGCAAGCACGTGGTGGAAGAGTACCACAACGAGATGTAGCGATAAGGCTACATCAACGTCGGAGAGGATGATCGAATCCTGGTAGCTGGCGGTGATAGAAGGTAGGGATAGGACCCTGTGTCCCGTTGTGACTCTGGTGAGGGCACCGCATCCAGTCGAGGAGCTGAGGTCCAAGTGCAGGGGTTCTACCCCCAACATCAGTCCACTCGAGAGCTGATGGTAGCTCTTTCCTGCTCGGTCGCGAATGCGCATAGGGGGAACCCTCGGGCAGTGTAATGGTTGCAGCTCTGTCAACGCGTCGTAAAGACGAGCGCGCGTAGCATACAGCTCCACAGTCAGTGCTTGGAAAGCACGATCCAGTGCCTCAGTGTACTGCACCAGAAACCGCGCGTCGTAGCGATGCGTCACGTAGGGGGCACAGACAGCGATGTAGGAACGGTCGCTGCGCTCCCGAATGTCACAATCGTAGGCAGTGAGATCAGACCCAGTCTCATCCCCAGCAGGAGCATGCGGGATGTATCTCAAAGGGCTCTCCTCCAGGTGAGGGTACGCTCCACGGAGATGGGTGATGGCGATGTAGGCCGCATCATGGACGACCATCTCAACCGACACTCCAATACCACAGAAGACGTGGCGCTCAAGGTTCTCGCCGCCCCTCTGGTCAAAGATGCGAACCTCAGCCTGGTACTGGTATTGGTTGTACTTGCGGAAATCCTCGAACACAGTGTACTCGGGGTACCAGCGATATCCCATCCTGGTCAGGAGGTCGACCAAAATGGCCGGGAACCCAGTCGTCCCAGTGGCCTGTGTCAGGCGCACATGCTCTCTTGCGGGACGCATCTGAAATAAGATTGACGGATGTCAAATGATAGTGTGTGTAATATATATCCAGGAGAAAGAGTATATAGTCCAGTGCTCCGGGTCGATGTGATTACGAGAACCTAATGTTAGAGTTAGTAAAATCTTTGACCCGAAAGAGAAGAGAGAGTAGATCCCAGAGTATAGGAAAGGAGTAAAAGATACTAATACCACCCAATTGACAAGTGGCCCCGTAAGCCACAACATCAGTGTTAGTAAAGTTTTTCAAACACTAGACTCAACTTCGGCCAAGGAGTTGGAAAGGGGGCTACCTACAGGCAGTCGGCTCTGATACCAACTTGTGACGCCCTCAGTTTAATCGTACGCTAATAATACACGCAAATGCGTACGGTCAAACCCAAGGACTCACGGGAAGATATCACAACACAACTCTAGACACAAATAAAATAACATCAGCTTCATATAACAAGCCAGGGGCCTCTAGGGCTAGAATACGGAAGCTCGATAAACACATGAGTCAGCAGACGTAACAATATCTGAGTACAGACATAAAACATGGGGTGCCTTAGAGAAGGCTAGCACAAAAGATACAACGAACGAACGAGGCGAGGCCTCCTTCCTGGGGACCTCCTAACTACTCCTGATCATCAGCAGCCTCCACGAAGAAGACACCATCGGGCCGGCAGGCGCCGGCAGGAAACTCCACTCCTGGGCTCCATCATCTGGTCGCAGAAAACAGATCAAGGGGACAAGGGGGGAGCAAAGCAACGGTGAGTACTCATCCAAAGTACTCACAAGTCTTACATCAGAACTATTCTAAGTATGCATCACTATCAAAGGGGGGGTGTTATATGTGGACTGACTGCAGCAATGCGAGAATAGAGAGAGAAGGCCTAGTCCTATCAAAGACTAGCATCTTCAGGGTCTTGCATGAATAGACGAGAGTTGAACAGGGGTAAAACATTAATAGTCATATTTTTGCAGCAATATTAAAGTGAGGTCACGCCTAAAGATCCTCCCTCGACTTCCTGCGAGGAAGCAATCCCGTGGCAAACTAATGATCAAGTTAAGTAACAATTGTAGTTGTATAAGATCAGGGCACAACTCCAAGTCGTCCTATAACAGTGGACACGGCAATTCGAATAGTTAATTTTCATCCCTACAGGGGTGCACCACATGTCTCGTCACGCTCGATAACACTCTGGCCGGACATACTTTTCTGGGTCCTGCCCGGCCTCGGAATATCGACACGTCGCAGCCCCAACTAAGACTAATCAGAGAGGCCAGCCCGCCAGTCTAACTCCTAAGCACAAAGGGTTCATGGGCCCAGTTCCCTTCGCGCTCCTGCACATGGCGTGGGCGGCCGACGTCAGTCCTTGCATCCCTGAATCACAAGAGCGATGCATCTCAGGACCACTCGAGCGCGCGCCTCTACATTGCTGGCATCTGAAAAGCTTCAGCTGATACCACGACGCTGAGTACCCATAATTCTTCCCGCGTAGCCGGTTAGTGCGAAAAGGTCTCCGACCAACCCAGATCAAATACCCAAATCCATTAACATTTTAATTAGGCCATCAACACAGTCTCACAGGAATCCACCCGTCTTACAACTAATCACCAAAGATCCCAGTAACATGGTCGAGTAACTGTGTGGGTATAACATCGGGGGGAATCCGAGGTATCACCCTCGTTGGATTCCGAACGATGTATCCGTCAAGGTGGGCTTAGAGGAATCATCCTCGTGGGTCCCACACTTGAGGGGTTGCACGAGAGGGGCATCGTCGGGAATGGTGAAAGAGGAATCACCCTTGATAACCACGACCGACTAGCTATACTACAGAGATATCATCAGGAGTACTTAGCGAGGTGTCACCCTCGGTACCCGATAGTATCTCTGTAGCATTGTACAACTAAGGGGGGTGTATGTGTTGTGTCAGGTCTGGCTCGTCGATCAGGGATCGAGATTTGAAAACAAGCGGGGCAACTGGACTACGGGGTTAGAGGGGATGACTGCTCCACCTATACGAAGCAGATTAAAGGTACAGGACTAAAAGTAGCAGTTCATCAAAAACAGGCTATGCATCAGATATAGGAGCTAACTATAACAGTAGCAAAATACTAATGCAAGAAGTAGGAACAAAGACATAGGCGATATAGGAATGATCAAGGGGGGATTTTCTTGCCTTGCTGCTCTGCGGCAAAGGACTGATCGGCAGGGTCGTAGATGTACCCGGCAACAGCGTCAGTCTCGGGGTCTACCGGTAAGAAGAGGGGGAAGAAACAATAAATAATAGCAACGGTGCAACACAAAGCATGACATGGCAAGATGCAGGCTAGACATGAGCTAATGCAGCAACATCCGTCATAGACGGGTCGGAAGAATATGTGACGATATTTTCCGGGTCTCGGGCTACTACCGGTCAGACTGGAAACGATGCAAATGTTCCATGTTTGCTATGCTAGGGACGCGTGACAGACGAATGGACCGTGTATCCGGGTTCGTCTCGTTCTGCTCATCAACTTTCATGTTGAAAATATTTTGATCTGACTTACGGATTATTTAATATTAATTTTTAAAATGTTATTCAATAATTACGAATTAAAAACAGATTTAAATAACTCAATAAAAAGCTATTATGACATCAGCATGATGTCATGCTGACATCAACAGTTGACTCGTCAACTGACCAGCGGGTCCCGAACGTCATAGGCACAAGTTTTAATAAAGATTAAATATTAATTAATCAGATTAATTTAGTGGGGGACCCACGTGTCATATTCTAATTATTCAAATTAATTAATTAACTAATATATCTATTTATTTATTTAATAATACCATTATTTTTATTTTTATATTTAAATTTCACTTTTCTTTAAAAGAGGTTGTGGGGCCTCCTTGTCATAGAGAGCGGGGTGTGTTGGCCCCACCGGTAAGTGGCTTTAGGCCAAATACACCTTTTTACTCACATATACGTAACCAAACATTTAACGTATACCGCCATATACCAAAATACATACATACATACATACGTGCATCTCATACATACAAAATACATACGCAATACATTAATTATTTTTATTTCTCTCAAAAACTCTCATCTCCCTCCGTGTGTTAACTTAACACAGAGTCTTCTTCTCTGCTTCTTCTCTTCTCAACAGAGAAGAAACACTAACTTCAATCTCTCCTACGCGAACATCACGTCGTCAGAACGGAACCGGGACGGCGAGGGGAACGAGATGGTGGGAGGAGCCCGAGGAGGGGCTCTCCTACGTTGGCAAGACGGCCCGGTGAAGCCGGAGTTCGCGGGAAGGGGCGGAGGAGACGGCGTGGATGCGTTCTCGGAGGCGGTGATGACGGATCCGGCGAGGTGGATCGCCGGAGAAAACCTCCCGGAGGTCGGGGCCGGCCGGATGGCCGGCGTGGTGAGGAGAAGGGGGGTCTCCCTACCCGGTCCCTCCTGGACCGAGCGGGGGGGAAGGGGGTGGTCGGACGATGGGGGAAGAGGCCGAGAGGGAGGTGGCCTTTGCCGGCGGTGAGGGAGAGGAGAGGGAGGCCGGTGGGGGAGGGGGCTCGCCGGCGGGGAAGAGAGGCGAGAGGGAGGCAGGCTGCGGTGGGGATCTGGGGGGCTCTCTCGGTCTCCAGGGGAGAGGAGGGAACGAGAGCAGGAGGTGGGATCTGTCGATGGGGGTGGGTTACGAGAGAGAGGGAGGTCCCGAGGGGAGAGGTGTCGGTGGGAGGTGGGGCCCCCCACGAGGGGTGGTGCGGGGTGACGGGGCGAGAGCCCCCTGGCGGCGGCGCTGGGAAGCGGGGGGAACCGGGGGTTCGCTAGGGTTCCCCCCGCGAGTGGCCGTGGCCTGGCCAGCTCGGCCACCAGGCCTAGTTGGGCCAGGGGGTGTGGGGTTCCTTCTCCTTTTTCTTTATTTTTTGTTTTGTTTTTGTTTTTCTATTATTTCTAATTCTTTTTAGTACCTAATTTTATTTACTATCTCTTATAATTTATTTTATATACTTTTACTTCTTTCTTTTATTTATTTCTTTTACATTTACTATATTTCTCTTTACTTATTTTGTTTAAGGCTCCACCTCTAAATATATTGGGCTTATCAAATATTCGAAAAGTGCTCGGTTCATTTTAATACTTCGCTAGGGAATTTTTATAACTCCCCTGACATTTTCATTTCATCAACCGAATTCTTTCCTCGTTTGACTTCATCTTAAATCATCGAATTTTGATGCGGTTTCAACCAACACGAGATCGTTGGTATCATTAACGGTGACATGGCATCATTAGAGAGGGATCACTGTCTCTTAATTACAATCATTATTGTAGCAAAAGTCGAGGATGTCACATCGAAGACCATGGATACCTAGCTAACCAAGGCAAGCAGCCCTTTGACCATGACTTGAGCATATAAATTGATGCATCCTAGAATAGCAAGTACTTTTCCGTTGCATGTGATCATAGTGCCGGTTCATCATTGGTGTGATGGTACTCAAGGCTTCTTCGAAGCACTTGCATGATGGTGATGTTATACATATGGCTCCTCGGAGCACAAGCATCATGAGCTTGATCCTACCATATATGAGGATCATGATACTATCATGTTGACTAGTAGAGTTAGAGAACCATTGCATGAGCATGATGATGAGTTAAATCAAAGGTTTATGAAAAACCCTGTCGGGTGCCACTAATGCCCGAGGGTGATGATGAGATGGGTTGCCACTTTTGGTGAAGTGGTGCACCAGTGTTTTGTGTGAGTATGGTTTTGGAAATGGGATTAGATTTATGATGTGTCGACCGTCCCAACCTCACCTGTGCGGCCACGTTACCCCTTTATGGGACGGGGCATTGTTGATTACTCTGGTCGGTCCTAGCAAAGAACCACATTACTAGTGGCGGGAGTGATTCACGTCACTCTCGTGATGGGGTCGTGCCAGGAAGGGAACTATCCCATTTTTATGAGTTCCAGGGACACCCTTGGTCCCCGCATGGTTGATACTGTCCAGAGTCGGTTCTCTTAAGACGTAAAACATGTGGGATGGGTACCAATCGAGTGGACCTCCTTGTTTAGTACCGTCAAGGGAAAGATAATGATCGGGTACTTACCTCGGGTATATGTGATATACCGCGAGTCGTGGATGACACGGAAGTTTCCCGGTTCTCGTGGGTACAACACGCAACCTCTGTAGAGTGTCAAACTATTCGAATAGTCGTCTCCATGGCCAAGGACAATTGGGTAATCCTGCTTAAACTACGTCCAGCGTTTCTGCATAAACCAAGTGTGAGTGTGTGTGTATGTGTGGTAATTGGTGTTACTAGATGAAACGATATGACCAAGTTCGGTGACTTGGCTCATAGGGTGAACCCGGAGTGTTCAGCCCTTGACAGATGCGATGGCATCTATAACATGTTCTTCAAGAGTAATTCTTTAGCTTGATGCATATACAGATCATCCCACCAAGTTGCATTTCATCAAAGTTGCATGTTATTGTTGAACTTCACTTTCATTGTTCATATCATGGGCTGTTTGCGAGTACATTCAAAGTACTCATTGGCTTGCCACTGGTTATATTATTGACCAGACATGGAAGGACCAGACTTTGGCGATGAGTACGTCTTCAGAGACGGACCTGCGATCTAGGACGCTTCCAGGTCAGAATGCATGTCGGTGTAGGCTTGATGGCATGGGCACCCGCTTAGCCCTTATGAGTTTCCGCTACCCGTCTTACCCGTTTTAATTGGCCTTAGGCCCTGCTTGTGAACCTGACCCTTCGGTCATTTGATGTAATATTCGGTATTTGGATGTAAGACTCTATTATTCAGTATCTGTGTTCACTAAGCATTGATCCTTGGGATCACTAGGCACGGCGATCTCGACTTACTAATCGGGGTCCCCACAGAACTGGTATCAGAGCCATCCTGACTATAGGAAGCCTTAGGTAGCATGGTCGTTAGCCGAAAACGATTAGTACACCAGCCTTACACTTAAGATTTTGCACCTAAAACCTTCTCATTCTATCTCTCTCCTATATCTTGTAGATGGCCGCCGTACCTGAGACGCTTCTGGAGACCGACTTTCCCCTACTCCTGGTGGATAGTCTCGAGAAGTGCCACGTACGCCGCACACCCATCTTCCTCTAGCACGAGCACTGGGTCAACGTCGACACCAAGGAATATCACGTGGATGTGATAGTGAAGGCTAACTACTCCCCGTCTAGTTGGTTCTTTGAAGGACCACAAATGGGGGAACTCATGCTGGCAGTGGAGACAGCCGCACGAGAGGCGCTCGTGCGTCTCTGCGATATCGTCCCTGAGATGGATGATGAGCCCGCTACTCGTCACCTACCTTTTATTAAGGAAGGAGTGGACGGGAGTTGGACGCTCACCCCATCGCCTGAGGACGGGATGCCATTAAGGTTTCAGACCTACTTCAGTCTCTCATCCGACACCCTGACGCACATTCTGGTTAAGGAATCAACGAAGCTTCGCCAAGAACTGCACCAAGTCAAGGGCCTACTTCACACCGAGAAGATGAAGAATCGCAAGGTGAAGAAAACAGGCGCACCTGAAGGAAGGGTCGGTGTTGCTACCAGGGGTGGTGTGCTACCGATCCGGGCTGTCCCTCTTCCGGGTCGCCGCCTAACAACGGAAGAGTATACTGAGCTCTTCGCCGCCTCACCTAAGAGAAGCCGTGATGTACCGCTTCTTTCTTCCACTCCTTTGAAGGAAGAAGACACCGACGAAGACGAAGATCCTGCCGAACCCACCTATGAGACTGAGCAGTCCGCCGCGTAGGATTTCAGCATAGGCAACTAGGAGTACCCCTGAGCGTAGGGTATCCATGTATCCGATCTTTCAAATTATGGGTGTGTATGATGTAAGCCGCATTCTGCCTTAGGCAGCCTGTACACGACTACGTCACTTGTTTTCAACGAATGCAAATTCCGTTTCCAGGACTTTGGTTTTAAAGACTCGCACTAGCGCACATTTGGACCCCCCCCCCTCTTACTAGAGCAAACCCTTGTGGTTTCAAGCAAGGTGGAATATTGACTTGTCTGTTTCCATGACAGGATGGTGAACGCAACCCGCAACAGCACCTTCGGCAACCCCGGCGCCGCCTCCTCAGGTCAGCCGCAGGGAACCGAAGGATAAGCTCATGCTGGAGATCTCCATGAGCAGCCTGGCAATGTTCATCCGCCACCTCCTCCCGAGAACTTGACTATGGCTCAGTTCCTTCAGGCTCTTCGCGAGGAGCGCCAAGCCAACAATGCCGCTATTCAGCAGCTGACTCAAGTCCCAATGAACAACACGCCGCAGAACGGGAATGGCAATGGCCGCTCTACTCTCTCCGAGTTTATGCGGACTACGCCTCCCATATTCACAGAGTCGACTGAACCATTGGATGCCGATGACTGGATTCGCAGTATTGAAGACCTCCTTGCGCTGGTCAAGTGCACCGATGAACGTGAGAAGGTCCTTTATGCTTCTCACTGTCTCGGAGGCACCGCCAGGGCTCGGTGGGATGGTTTCCAGATCATGCGAGTTGGGCAAGTCATCACTTGGGCAATGTTCAAGGAAGGATTCCGTGCGGCTCATATTCCACCAGGAATGATGACCATCAAGAAGCGGGAATTCCGAGCCTTGAGGCAAGGTAGTGGAACTGTCAAAGAATATCTGCAAAAGTTTAACCTCTTGTCGAGGTATGCCCGTGAGGATGTTAACACTAAGGTCGCTAAGGTGGAACGCTTCATGGAAGGGTTGCAGCAGTCCCTGCAATACCAGTTGGTAGTTTGCGACTGCAAGACCTTCAGCGACCTGGTTAACAAGGCACTTATGCTGGAAGACAAGCGTCGTGCAATGGACGACACCCGCAAGCGCAAGATGATAGGCAGTGGAGGGCCCACTAATGCAAGACCGAGACCATTGCAGTCAGCACCTGCGAGGCCCAACTATCAGTAGCAGCAGTACAAGACCCCGGTATTCCGTCAAAATTATCAGCCTCAAGTCAACACCAAGCCAGTTTGCAACCCGCTGAATAATAGTGGAGTCAAGACCAACCCTCCGGGTGAGGTCACCTGTTTTTGGTGTGGTCAAACCGGACACTATTCCAGGCAGTGTCCCAACAAGAAGCCTGATGCACCACGTCCCAATGCACCCAACCCAGGTCAAGGAGCACCAGGAAGAAACCAGGTTCCCCGCAACCATAAGTTCAATAGCAGGGGGCGGATCAACCACAACACCGCCGAAGAGGCGCGGGAAGACCCGGACTGCATTCTGGGTACGTTCCTCGTCAACTCCACCCCAGCTACAGTGTTGTTTGATTGTGGTGCTTCGCATTCTTTTGTTACTCGAAGGTTTGCGGAGAAGTGTGGTTTAAAACCCACTCTTCTTCGCGGGCAGATGGCAATTCAAACCCAGGGAGCAGTGTTGAGGACCAATCTATGGTTTAGAAGGGTCGAGATAGTTATCAATGGGATGAGCTTCTTGGCAGACCTCATTGTGCTTAAGTCGCAAGGCTTAGAAGTAATTCTCGGCATGGATTGGCTGGCCAAGCACCAGAGTCTCTTGGATTGTGCCAACATGGCCATTACCATGACAAGCGACCAAGGGGTCAAGGTCAAGTGTGTCTCTGAGCCGGTATCAGCTCAAGTACCTCGAATCAACAGCCTATCCGAGGTAGAGCTCGACCAAGTGCGTGTAGTCTGTGAGTACCCGGACGTCTTTCCTGACGAGCTACCTGGAATGCCTCCTGACCGAGACATCGAGTTCATCATCGAGCTCATGCCCGGGTCAAGGCCTATATATAAGAAGCCTTACAGGATGGGATCCGAAGAGCTAGCAGAGCTGAAGAAGCAGCTGGATGAGCAACTCAGGAAAGGATTCATTCGTCTGAGTGCATCACCTTGGGGATCACCTGTTCTGTTTGTATCAAAGAAGGATGGTACCATTCGACTCTGCGTCGATTATCGTTCTCTCAACAAAGTCACAATCAAGAACAAGTACCCACTCCCCAAGATAGAAGACATGTTTGACCAGTTAAATCGAGCTAAGGTATTCTCCAAGATCGATCTCCGATCCTGATATTACCAGTTGAAGATTCGACCCGAGGACATACCCAAGACTGCATTCGTGACCCGATACGGTCTCTATGAGTGCACTGTCATGTCCTTTGGATTGACAAATGCCCCAGCTTACTTCATGTACCTCATGAACAAGGTCTTCATGGAGTATTTGGACAAGTTTGTCATCGTATTCATCGATGACATATTAATCTTCTCAAAATCCAAAGAAGAGCATGAGCAACACTTGAGGTTAGTTCTGGGAAAGCTTAGAGAACACCAACTGTATGCCAACTTCAGCAAGTGCCAATTCTGGCTGAACGAAGTTGGATTTTTGGGTCATACCATGACGACAAGCGGATTGGCAGTAGATCCATCCAAGATTACCAGAGTGACCAACTGGGAATCGCCGAGAGACGTGAAGGATGTTAGGAGTTTCCTCGGGCTCGCGGGATACTACCGCAAGTTCGTAGAGGGATTCTCCAGCTTCGCTCGACCTATGACTCAGCTTTTTAAGAAAGGTCGGAAGTTCGAGTGGACACCGGCGTGTGAAGCGAGCTTCCAAGAGTTGAAGAAAAGACTGACTACCGCCCCGGTACTAGCTACCCCGGACATCAACAAGGAGTTTGTGATTTACTATGATGCCTCTGGAACCGGACTCGGTGGAGTCTTAATGCCAGATGGCACAGTTGTGGCGTACTTGTCATGGCAACTGCGTCTGCGTGAGGAGAACTACGCCACCCATGATCTCGAGTTAGCAGTCGTAGTGCATGCCTTGAAGACATGGCAACATTACCTTGTGGGGAAGCGATGTGAAATATACACAGACCACAAGAGTCTGAAATATATCTTCATCCAAAGGGAGTTGAATATGAGGCAACGAAGATGGCTTGAGTTAATCAAGGATTACGACCTCAGCATTCAGTACCACCCCGGTAAGGCAAACGTGGTAGCCGATGCTTTAAGCCGGAAGGCTGGCACCTTGAACTTCATGCTCAAGGAAAGGTTGCCCGCCTTGTATGAAGAGATGGAAAGCTTCGGGCTGGAGTTAGTCGAACCAGGATACCTGGCCAACCTCTAAGTCAAACCAACTCTGGCTGATGATATCAAGGAAGCCCAGAAGGGACACAAGAGTATTGAAGGCCTCAAGAGGAAGATACAGGAAGGCAAGTCCCCAGGGTTCTCGGTTGATGATCAAGGAGTGGTGTGGTACGGGAAACGCTTATGCGTGCCCAACAAGGCCGAACTCAAGGACTTAATCCTGCAAGAGTCTCATGACACGCCATACTCCATCCATCCCGGTAGTACCAAGATGTATCAAGACCTACGAGAACGATTCTGGTGGCATGGCATGAAGAGAGAGATAGGCTCCTACGTCGCTAAGTGCGATGTATGCCAGCAGGTCAAGGCTGAGCATCAGCGACCTGCTGGGCTGCTACAACCTCTTCAAGTGCCAGAATGGAAATGGGATAAAGTCGGCATGGACTTTATCACCGGACTACCCTGATCAAGCAGGGGTCATGACTCCATATGGGTCATCGTCGAGCACTTAACTAAGGTGTCTCATTTCATTCCGGTCAACACCACTTATGGGGGAGACAAGTTGGCTAGCCTCTACATTGAGCGCATCGTTAGCCTCCATGGAGTTCCTAAGGAGATCGAGTCCGACCACGGCACGCAGTTCACCTCAAGATTCTGGAAGAAGTTTCAAGAAGCTCTCGGAACCAAGCTCTCTTTCAGCACGGCTTTCCACCCGCAGACGGGCGGACAGACCGAGCGGGTAAACCAGATACTCGAGGACATGCTCCGCGCATGTGTCTTGGCTCATGGTGCCAAATGGGAGGACTGTGTGCCGTTTGCTGAGTTCTCATACAACAACAGCTACCAGTCCAGTCTTCAAATGGCCCCATTCGAGGTGCTATATGGGCGAAAGTGCCGCACCCCACTCAATTGGTCCAAAACCAGAGAATGACTAGTTTTTGGGGCAGAAGCGTTGCAGGAAGCGGAAAATAAGGTGCAGCTTGTCCAAGAAAACCTGAAGGCAGCTAAGTCACGACAAAAGAGCTACGCGGACTCCCACCGCAAGGATGTGGAGTTCGTTCCCGGAGACCAGGTGTACCTGCGCGTTACTCCTCTCAAGGGAACCAAGCGTTTCCACGTCAAGGGGAAGCTAGCCCCAAGGTTTATTGGACCCTTCAAGATCACGGCAAGGCGCGGGGAAGTGGCTTATCAGTTGGAGCTACCCCCAGAATTTTCGGGTGTGCACAACGTGTTCCACGTGTCACAGCTCCGGAAGTGCTTACAAGTGCCGAACTGTTCCGATCCTTGCAAGGACATTGACCACAAAGCTGTTGACCTTCAACCGGACCTTACCTACCGCGAGAAGCCGATTCGCATTCTGGATGAAGCAGAGCGTTGCACCAGAATCCGCACCATCAAGTATTTCAAGGTTCAGTGGAGCAACCATACAGAAGCAGAAGCAACATGGGAACGTGAAGACTATCTCCGATCAGAATTTCCAGAGCTATTTAACGCCTAGCTTAGGAATCTCGGGGACGAGATTCTTGTAAGAGGGATAGGTCTGTCACACCCTGTTTTTCACCACCAATGTTTTAAGTTGCAAAAATCAGAGCTTGTTAAAACTTTTTCTAATGATGTTGTGAATGCTATGAATGCCTTGTATGAATGTATGCTTGTTTGCGTGTTGATCCAAAACCCTTGATAAATTTATTTTTAAATGAATTTCCAAAACTATTTTTCTTTGACACCAGATCACCTCTACCTTGCTTGGGTTACACTACTAGCTCGTGATGCCTAGTAGCACTCCCAACCAAAGTTGGTGATCTGAACTCAAATACTATTATTATTTACCAAAAACATTAATTAATGATTTAAAACATTATTTTCTATTTTAAATACATATATGTTTCTAAGGCCAGGAATGATCTTCCCACAAGGAAAAATGCTTCTCTGCCTTAGAAAATTCTGAGTAAAATCATGGAAACTCAGAAGGACATATATTTTCCATATATAAGATTTTCAACCCTATTTTATATTATAATTATTTGAATAAAACCCTGAAAACCATTCTTGTCTGTGTTAACCTTTTTAGATATTTCCAAAGGATATACTCTCAATAAAATCCTATTAAATTACAGGAGCCTCCCCAAGCCATATTTGGTGCCCACATAAAATCTCACCTTGATCCAAGGTGGGGAAGGTCACCAAATGAGCCTAAAACCCTCTCTGTCTAGAATAGAGTTGGAACAACTCTACATAGCAAAGTTTCTCCAATGGGGCTGAAACTTTGCAGGGGTGTTTGGCACCTCAAATGAGGACTCCACACCAAAAATGAGATTTGCAAGACTTTGTTTAGTCAAACTCCCTTTGGAGGGGACAGATCTGGCCACTTTGATGCATTTTCAAGTTTACAAAGCTAAACTTGTTCAATGGAGCTCAAAATTGGTGAAAACCCCTACTTTAACCCCAAGACCAAACCTGTTAAGTTGCAGTTCCAGTAGTGGAGTGGAAGCACCCCAAACCACTGTCGAATACCTTCTGGCAGGAAGGTAAAAACCCACCTAGCCACTGTTTTACCCAATGGCAAAGCCTCAAACTTGGTGTATTAGTGCCTCAGATCAACCTAAACACCTAGTCAACTGGCCCCTCCCTAGTTCAAAGCACAAGTGACAAGAACCCCAATGTGTGCCACAGATCAGGGCTGACAGCACTAGTGAAACATGTCCCCCTTGACCAGCCAGTGCTCTCACTAGCACACAACGGCTAGAAACACTCCCAGCAACACCCCGGACATGAGGGACACGTCTAAACTGCCCCAGAGCGCGCCAGCATGCCGTGGCATGCCAAAACTGCGCTCTGGACGCGCTACAGGGACCCACCAAGAAGGGGACGATGCTCCCAGCCGGTTCCAACCTCCCCCGAAGTGTCCAAGACCTCCCCCGACAACCCCTCTGTGTAAAGCAGCCGCCCGGGACCCTCCTCTCCCGCGCTAGAGCTCAGGCGATGCGTGCCCGCGCGCACCCGGCTCGGCCGAGTATGCACAAACACTGCAGCTCGAACCCACGCCTTCTCGCTGTGCGGCCGATGCTTTAGAGCGTCCCAAACCACGTCCGGAGACCGTGTTTCGCAGCCAGCTCCTCACTGTGCACGCACGCGCGCCATGGTGAGTCACCGGCGCACCGAGTCGGCTCACCGTCGCGAGCCTATAAATAGGCCTCCCCGGCGCCTCAGCACCCCTCCAACAGCCTCTGCACGACCAATAGCTCCGCCCTAGCCAACCAATCGAGCTCGCAGAGCCCCGGTGCTCGTGATCGACCGAGGCCCCTCCGCCTCGGAGCTCCGGTCGATATCCGGCTACACGCCGGCTCCTGCGACACTCGACCCACCAGAGCACTCCCCTCGACACCAGGAACCTTTCCCCCAACTGCCCCGAACGATTCCGTGCCCCTAGCTACCAGTTCAACCACGTCCCGAAACCCCTCCGCCACGGCCACCTCGTCGCCGGCGACTCTGAGCCTCTCCGGCGCTGTCCTGACCACCTGCAGGTAGGCGGAGTCACGCTGAACCCATTCATGCTCTTAGCTAGGCCCAAGGATGACGGTAGCCTCGCCGGAGTTCATCTCCTCCTCCCTAACCGGAGGTAGGGGAAGAACCCGATAGGTGGGCTCCACTTGTCGGCGTCCTAGAGCCGCCCCCACGCGTAGCCACAGCCGCTGACACCAGGGGCCCGCACATCAGGTTCAAACCTGGCGCGCGAGCGCGCCTGGCAGCCTGCTGGCAGGCTGGGCCGGCGTGCTTCCCAGGCCAGGCTTTGGCCTTTTTCTTTCATTTTAAAACACAGACTAAAATGATTTTTGTAAAAATAACTACCTAGTGGAAAAATATAATTCTTCCACTGATATTTTTCTAAAAATGAGTAGTATTTGATTCTGCCATTGTTGACATTTTTCAAAAACAGAATATGTTCTATAATAATATAAAGGCATTAAAGGCAATAGTTTGCCCCTGTTTAGTAATTATTAAAAATGCTTAGCTAGTAAAAACTAAGAGAAGATATTTTCAAATTAACAACCTGAATTTAAACAAGTTTTGCAACATTTTTAAAATTGATTTGTGATCTGTTTTTGTGTAAGCTATTTCTTATTTATTCTATTCTCGACGATAGAATTACCGAGTGACGAAGGATTCGGAGCGGAAAACCTCGAAGACCCCGGATACCAAGCTGACCAAGGCAAGCAGCCCTTTGACCATGACTTGAGCATATAAATTGATGCATGCTAGAATATCAAGTACTTTTCCGTTGCATGTGATCATAGTGCCGGTTCAACATTGGTGTGATGGTACCGAAGGCTTCTCCGAAGCACTTGGATGATGGTGATGTTATACATATGGCTCCTCGGAGCACAAGCATGATGAGCTTGATCTTACCATCTATGAGGATCGTGCTACTATCATGTTGACTAGTAGAGTTAGAGAACCATTACATGAGCTTGATGATGAGTTAAATCAAAGGTTTATGAAAAAACCCATCGGGTGCCACTAATGCCCGAGGGTGATGATGAGATGGGTGGCCACTTTTGGTGAAGTGGTGCACCAGTGTTTTGTGTGAGTATGGTTTTGGAAATGGGATTCGATTTATGATGTGTCGACCGTCCCAACCTCACATGTGCGACCACGTTACCCCTTTATGGGACGGGGCTTTGTTGATTACTCTGGTCGGTACTAGCAAAGAACCACATTACTAGTGGCGGGAGTGATTGTCGTCACTCTCGTGTGATGGGGTCGTGCCAGGAATGGCGACTATGCCATTTTTATGAGTTCGAGGCACATCGTTGGTCCCCACATGGTTGATATTGTCTAGAGTCGGTGCTCGTAAGTCGTACAACATGTGGGATGGGTACCAATCGAGTGGATCTCCTTGTTTAGTACCGTCAGGGGAAAGATAATGGTCGGGTACTTACCTCTGGTATATGTGATATACCGCGAGTCGTGGATGACAAGGAAGTTTCCCGGTTCTCGTGGGTACAACGCGCAACCTCTGCAGAGTGTCAAACTATTCGAATAGTCGTGTCCATGGTGAAGGACAGTTGGGTAATCCTGCTTAAACTACGTCCAGCGTTTCCGCATAAACCAAGTGTGAGTGTGTGTGTATGTGTGGTAACTGGTGTTACTAGATGAAACGATATGACCAAGTTCGGTGACTTAGCACATAGGGTGAACCCGGAGTGTTTAGCCCTTGACAGATGCGATGGCATCTGTAACCTGTTCTTCAAGAGTAATTCTTTAGCTTGATGCATATACATGATCATCCCACCAAGTTGCATTTCATCAAAGCTGCATGTTATTGTTGTACTTCAATTTCATTGTTCATATCATGGGCTGTTTGCGTGTACATTCAAAGTACTCATTGGCTTGCCACTTGTTATATTATTGACCAGACATGGAAGGACCGGAGTTTGGTGATGAGTACGTCTTCACAGACGGACTTGCGATCTAGGACGCTTCCAAGTCAGAATGCCTGTCGGTGTAGGCTTGATGGCATGGGCACCCGCTTAGCCCTTATGAGTTTCTGCTACCCGTCGTACCCATTTTAATTGGCCTTAGGCCCTGCTTGTGAACCTGACCCTTCGGTCATTTGATGTAATATTCAGTATTTGGATGTAAGACTCTACTATTCAGTATATGTGTTCAGTGAGCATTGATCCTTGGGATCACTGGGCACGGCGATCTCGACTTACTAGTCGGGGTCCCCACATTCCTTCTTTTCATTTTTCCTCTTTCTTATCCTCTTGTCATGTTCTTCGTGCTACATTAGCTAAGTATGCCTTTTTGGAGCTAAATGGGCTAATTATGTCATTGTTGGGGACAATAAGGTAAGGAGAATATGAAAGAGGAGAAGAAAGAGGAGGAGAATAAGAAGTAGGAGAAGAAGAAGAAGGAGAAGAAGGATAAGAAGGAGGAGAAGAAAAGAAGAAGAGAAGAAGAAGGAGAAAAAGAAGGAGAAGAGGGAGGAGAGAAGAAGAAGGAGAAGAAGGAGGGCTCCTTATCCTTCTTCTCCTCCTTCTCCTTCTTCTTCTCCTTCTTCTTCTCTTCTTATTCTCTTCTTCTTCTTCTTCCTTATTTTCATTTTTCCTATTTCAATTGAGCTTATTATGTCATTTTGGAGCTAAATTAGCTAAGTTATGAGCTAACCAAGGTTCTTATGATGTTTTTACCTAACTAAGATAAACTAGCTAATTATGTCATAAATGAAGTAGAGAAAACTTACCGCCGTGGTCATCAAGGAGGAGAAACACCAGGGTTGCTCGCGGCGGCTTCATTTGGAGACGGTTGCCGTGGAGAAGGGTCGTGCGATGCCACTCGGGAGTTATTCTGCAGAAAATATATTTTGCAATATCTCAGTTAGCATGAGGACACTCAATTGTTAATACTAGTTCATAATGACCATTGAAATAAAACTCACCGTGCCAATCGTAGAGAAGACGGGCATCGGCGGAGGGTCTTGACCGGTCTTCTCGCACATAGACTGCACATTCCGTTTTGAAGAGTCGGTTGTATAAGTTAGTAATGAAACACACATTACACACATGATTTGGCTAATGTAAGAAAGAAACTTACCATAGTAAGCTCGTACATGGCCAGGTGACCCGCCTCATTCCGGACGCTCTTCTCCTCAATCAACCGAGTCGTGGTTCGGTCCCTCTCCTCAGGAGTAGCCTGAAGAGCAGCTTGGCTTGCCAATCTCTCTTTCTCAAGAGCAGTCTGGTTTCCCGCTCTCTCTTTCTGAAGAGCAACCTGCAACACCATTCCTCGTTACCACACTAATGATCGATGGCCACACACACAATGAAATGGATGAAAATTTTCTGAATTCGTACAACTAACCTCGATGGCAAGATCGACTGGCCGTGGACGAGGCGTTATCTCAGGACAGGAGCTCGACGGGCGCGCCTTGATCTCCGAGAGAGTGAGTGGACAACATATTATCCCATCTCTAATGGCTATCGAGCCATGGGGCCTCCGGCCACCAGATATCACCACCAGCTGTGGATCCAAAGGTTTCCCGCTCGGGTTAAAGTCCTCCCCTTTCCAAGCCTTCCCAGTGCCCCTCTATTTCACGAGCTTGTGGTGGGATGAGATGTTGGTGAAGTTATTTGGATCATCCACGTCAAACTCAGAGAATGGCTTCGCCTTCTTGTAGGAGGCAGTATGGGCCATGCCATAAAGGTCGTACAACTCTCGCATCTCCATCTTATTGTGATGCGCCTAAAAGAGAGGAACAAAGTATTAGTAAGGGGCTCAAGATAGCATGAAGAATGAATTGCATGAATCATGAAGCAAACCACATACCCAGTTTCGTCCGAACTGAAGTAAGTTGGCGCTGCCTTGATGGTGTGGCAGACCAACCATTTGGCTACGCTGATCCTTCGCATTGTCGTGGACGGCTCACCAGTTGCCTGTGCACCACTCATCCACCAACGCCTCCCAACAATCCATCTTATCCGCACACCATCTCGGGGGAACCTATAAGTTATTAGAAAGAATTTTGAGCGCTACGCCTATGAATCAAATCAAGAAAACTACGTACAAGGCCTTAAGAATAGGTAATTACCTTCATGTACTGCTCCTTCTTTAGATACTTTCCGCGGCACTCCTTCTTCTGCTTCTTAATACCACGCGTGGCATAATAGTCTCGAATAGCCTGCGTCCGAGCCTCGTGGCGTAAGTTCTGTAATAAACGCCTACACTCGGCCTCGAGAACCTTGGCTACCTCCTCCTCATATCCCTCCTCACACCTATAGAAGGTCTGCAATCAAACGAGACAACACCGATTAGTACAATAATTAGCCATATTGTTAATTCAGATTGTGTAAAAGGATAATTTACCCAAAAGTTGTTGATCACCATCTGGGCCCTCATGTGGCACAAGACACCATCTATAATCTCCTCCGGTGGGGCCCGCGTAGCCTGGCAGTGCTCCCAGGTAAATCCTAGTGTAGGAACCTAACCCTCACCACGCAACGTTACAAACCCCGGGAAATTTGTCCGGCAAAGCACACCAAGGATGTTGTTCGGCTTGCGGACTCCACCAGGGTGTTTCCATCCCCTACAGTATGATAAGGTCAACTGATACGTCCATTTTGCATCATGTTTTCACGTTGATATTTATCTCTTCTTTGGCTGTTATTTCACTTCACGGTACTATTCTTATGCCTTTACTCTCTTATTTTGCAAGGTTTACATGAAGAGGGGGAATATCGGAAACTGGAATTCTAGCCTGAAAGTGGAGAAAAGTTGAGATACCTATTCTGCGCAACTCCAAACGCCATGAAATTCAGCGGAGATTTTTTTCCGAATATATAAAAAATACTGGGCCGAAGAAGCGCCAGAGGAGGGCCAGGGGGTGGCCACAAGCCTGCACGGCGCGGCCACCCCCCTAGGTCGCGCCATGGGGGCTTGTGGGCACCCTGTTGGCCCACTTCCCCCCCCCCCTCTTTTGCTATATGGAGGGTTTCGTCCGGAAAAAAATCAGAAGGGAGCTTTTTCGTGGTTTCTCCGCCGCCACGAGGCGGAACTTGAGCAGAACCAATCTAGAGCTCCGGCAGGAAGATCCTGCCGGGGAAACTTCCCTCCCGGAGGGGGAAATCGTCGACACCGTCATCACCAACACTCCTCTCATCGAAGGGGACTCGTCACCATCAACATCTTCATCAGCACCATCTCATCTCCAAACCCTTGTTCATCTCTTGTAGCCAATCTTCATCTCGCGACTCCGATTGGTACTTGTAAGGTTGCTAGTAGTGTTGATTACTCTTTGTAGTTGATGCTAGTTGGATTACTTGGTGGAAGCGTTTATGTTCAGATCCTTGATGCTACTCATTACACCTCTGATCATGATTATGATTATGCTTTGTGAGTAGTTACTTTTGTTCCTGAGGACATGGGATAATTGATGCTAATAATAGTCATGTGAATTTGGTATTCGTTCGGTATTTTGATATGTCGTATGTTGTTTTTCCTCTAGTGGTGTTATGTGAACGTCGACTACATAACACTTGACCATTATTTGGGCCTAGAGGAAGGCATTGGGAAGTAGTAAGTAGATGATGGGTTGCTAGAGTGACAGAAGCTTAAACCCTAGTTTATGTGTTGCTTCGTAAGGGGCTGATTTGGATCCACTAGTTTAATGCTATGGTTAGACTTTGTCTTAATTCTTCTTTCCTAGTTGCAGATGCTTGCGAGAGGGGTTAATCATAAGTGGGATGCTTGTCCAAGTAAGGGCAGTACCCAAGCGCCGGTCCACCCACATATCAAACTATCAAAGTAACGAACGTGAATCATATGAACATGATGAAACTAGCATGACAGAAATTCCCGTGTGTCCTCGGGAGCATTTTTCCTTTTGTAAGACTTCGTCCAGGCTTGTACCTTGCTACAAAAGGGATTGGGCCACTTTGTTGCATCGTTGCTACTTTTGTTACTTGTTGCTCGCTACGAATCATCTCACCACACCATCACTTGTTACCGACAATTTCAGTGCTTGCAGATTTTTCCTTGTTAAAAACCACTTGTCAGATCCTTCTGCTCCTCGTTGGGTTCGACACTCTTACTTATCGAAAGGACTACGATTGATCCCCTATACTTGTGCATCATCAAGACTCTTTTCTGGTACCGTTGTCGGGGAGTGAAGCGCCTTTGGTAAGTGGAACTTGGTAAGGAAACATTCATATAGTGTGCTAAAATTTATTGTCACTTGTCACTATGGATACTAATCCTTTGAGGGGCTTGTTCGGGGTATCTTCACCTCGAACGGAAGCACAAATAGTTGCTCCTCAAGTTTCTGCACCTACTGAAAATATTTGCTTTGAATTTCCTTCGAGTATCCTTGAGAAACTGCTGGCTAATCCTTTTTCAGGAGATGGAACATCACACCCAGACTTGCATCTGATCTATGTAGATGAGATTTGTGGTTTATTTAAGCTTGCAGGTGTGCCCGAGGATGAGGTCAAGAAGAAGGTATTTCCTTTATCTTTGAAGGATAAGGCGTTGACATGGTATAGGCTATGTGATGATACTGGATCATGGGACTACAATCGGTTGAAATTGGAATTTCATCAAAAGTTTTATCCTATGCATTTAGTACATCGTGATCAAAATTATATTTACAATTTTTGGCCTCGTGACAGAGAAAGCATCTCTCAAACTTGGGGGAGGCTTAAATCAATGTTATATTCATGCCCCAATCGTGAGCTCTTGACATAAATTATCGTTCAGAACTTCTATGCTCGGCTTTCTCATGATGATCGCACCATGCTTGACACTTCTTGTACCGGTTCTTTTATGAATAGAGACATTGACTTCAAGTGGAATTTATTGGAGAGAATTAAACACAACTCTGAAGATTGGGAGCTTGAAGAAGCTAAGGAGTCAGGTATGAATTTCACTTTTGATTGCGTTAAATCCTTTGTTGAGACAAATATTTTTGTGACTTTAGCGCTAAGTATGGACTTGACTCTGAGATAGTAGCTTCATTGTGTGAATCTTTTGCTGCTCATATTGATCTCCCCAAAGAGAAGTGGTTTAAATTTCATCCTCCTTTAGAAGTCAACGTAGTTAAACCCACTCCAGTTGAAGAGAGAGTCATTGCCTATAATGATCCTATGGTACCCAGTGCTTACATTGAGAAACCACCTTTCCCTGTTAGGATAAAGGATCATTCTAAAGCTTCAACTATGATACGTAGAGGCTATATTAGAACACCTACACCCCCTGAGCAAATTAGAGTTGAACCTAGCATTGCTATTATCAAAGATCTTCTGCCTGAGGAAGTTGAGGGACATAACATTCACTTTTGTGAAGATGCTGCTAGAATTGCTAAACCTCACGCTAGAGACAAACATAAGCTTGTTGTTGGCATGCCTATGGTTTCTGTTAAGATAGGAGAACATTGTTATCATGGTTTATGTGACTTGGGTTCTAGCATTAGTGCAATACCTCAATCCTTATACGATGAAGTCAAAGATGAGATTGCACCTGTTGAGATAGAACCTATAGATGTCACTATTCCGCTTGCCAATAGAGATACTATCTGCCCTGTGGGAATTGTTAGGGATGTTGAAGTCTTGTGTGGTAAAACGAAGTATCCTGCTGATTTCCTCGTTCTTGCTACCACTCAAGATAGCTTTTGTCCCATCATATTTGGTAGACCCTTTCTCAATACAGTCAATGCTCATATTGATTGTGAGAAGCAAACTGTCACTGTTGGCTTTGAAGGTGTGTCACATGAGTTCAATTTCTCTAAGTTTGGTAGACAACCTCATGAAAAGGAGTTGCCTAGTAGGGATGAAACAATTGCCTTAGATTCTATTGACGTGCCTCCTACTGATCCCTTAGATCAATACTTGCTTGAGCATGAAAATGATATGCATATGGATGAAAGGGATGAGATAGATAGAGTTGTCTTAGAACAATATCCTATCCTTAAGAATAACTTGCCTGTTGAACTGCTTGGTGATCCACCTCCACCAACGGGTGATCCTGCGTTCGAGCTTAAACAGTTGCCTGATACTCTTAAGTATGCCTATCTTGATGAAAAGGAGATATATACTATTATTATTAGTGCTAGCCTCTCAGAGCAAGAAGAAAAGAAGTTACTAAAAACTCTCAGGAAGCACCGTGCTGTTATAGGATATACTCTTGATGTTCTTAAGGGCACTAGTCCCACTCTATGCCAGCACAAGATCAAAACTGATCCTGAATTAAAACCAGTTGCTGATCATCAAAGCAGATTGAATCCTAAGATGAAAGAAGTAGTAAGAAAATAAATACTAAAGCTCCTCGAAGCGGGTATTATCTATCATGTTGCTCATAGTGATTGGGTGAGTCCTGTGCATTGCGTTCCTAAGAAGGGAGGCATTACCAATGTCCCTAATGATAAGGATGAGTTGATCCCACAGAGGATTATTACTGGCTATAGGATGGTGATTGATTTTAGGAAGTTGAATAAGGCCACTAGGAAAGATCATTACCCTCTGCCTTTTATCGTCCAAATGCTAGAAATACTATCCAAACACACACACTTTTGCTTTCTAGACGGTTATTCTGGTTTCTCCCAAATACGAGTTGCACAATCTGATCAAGAGAAAACCACTTTCACCTGCCCTTTCGGTACCTTTGCCTATAGACGTATGCCTTTTGGCTTATGTAATGCACCTGCCACTTTCAAAGATGTATGATGGCTATATTCTCTGACTTTTGTGAAAAGATTGTTGAGGTTTTCATGGATGACTTCTCCGTTTACGGATCTTCCTTTGATGATTGCCTCAGCAACCTTGATCGAGTCTTACAGAGATGTAAAGACACCAACCTTGTCTTGAATTGGGAGAAGTGCCACTTTATGGTTAATGAAGGCATCGTGTTAGGTCATAAAATTTCTGAAAGAGGTATTGAAGTCGATAAGGCTAAGGTTGATGCAATCGAGAAAATGCCATACCCCACAGATATCAAAGGTATAAGAAGTTTCCTTGCTCATGCTGGTTTCTATAGAAGGTTCATTAAATACTTCTCTAAGATTTCTAGGCCTCTTACCAATCTCTTGCAAAAGGATATTCCTTTTGTCTTTGATGATGATTGTGAGGAAGCCTTCGAAATACTTAAGAGGGCTTTGATAACCGCACCTATTGTTCAACCACCTGATTGGAACTTGCCTTTTGAGATCATCTGTGACGCTAGTGATTATGATGTTGGTGTTGTTCTAGGGCAAAGAGTTGACAAGAAGTTGAATGTTATTCACTACGCTAGTAAGAGTCTAGGCAGTGCCCAGAGAAACTATGCCACTACGGAGAAGGAATTTTTAGCAGTCGTGTTTGCATGTGAAAAGTTCAGGTCTTACATAGTTGATTTCAAAGTCCCTATTCACACTAATTATGCTGCTATTAAGTACCTCATGGAGAAGAAAGACGCTAAACCTAGACTTATCAGATGGGTTCTCTTGCTACAAGAATTTGATTTGCACGTTGTCGACAGAAAGGGTGTTGATAACCCAGTGGCAGATAACTTGTCTAGGTTGGAGAACGTTCTTGATGACCCACAACCTATTGACGATAGCTTTCCCGGTGAGTAACTGAATGTCATCAATGCTTCACGTAGTGCACCGTGGTATGCTGATTATGCAAACTATATCATTGCCAAATACATACCACCTAGTTTCACGTACCAGCAAAAGAAGAAATTCTTCTTTGACTTGAGACACTACTTTTGGGATGATCCTCACCTTTATAAGGAAGGAGTAGATGGCGTTATTAGACGTTGTGTACCTGAACATGAACAGGGATAGATCCTACAGAAGTGTCACTCCGAGGCCTACGGAGGACACCATGCGGGAGATAGAACTGCACACAACGTATTGCAATCAGGTTTCTATTGGCCCACTCTCTTCAAGGATGCCCGTAAGTTCGTCTTGTCTTGTGACGAAAGTCAAAGAATAGGTAATATTAGCAAACGTCGGGAAATGCCTATGAATTATTCACTTGTCATTGAACCATTTGATGTTTGGGGCTTTGATTATATGGGACCTTTTCCAAAATCCAATGTGTATACTCACATCTTAGTTGTTGTTCATTACGTCACTAAGTGGGTAGAAACTATCCCCACTGGTAGTGTTGATCACAACACCTCTATCAAGATGCTGAAAGAAGTTATCTTCCCTAGATTTGGAGTCCCTAGATATCTAATGACCGACGGTGGTTCACACTTCATTCATGGTGCTTTTCGTAAGATGCTTGCTAAGTACGATGTCAACCATAGAATTGTGTCTCCCTATCACCCTCAGTCCAGTGGTCAAGTAGAGCTAAGCAATAGAGAGATTAAACTGATTCTGCAAAAGACTGTCAACAGGTCTAGAAAGAATTGGTCTAAGAAGCTCGATGATGCACTGTGGGCTTATAGAACTGCCTATAAGAATCCCATGGGCATGTCTCCGTACAAAATGGTGTATGGGAAAGCATGTCATTTACCTCTTGAGCTAGAACATAAAGCTTATTGGGCAATCAAAGAGCTCAACTTTGATTTCAAACTTGCCGGTGAGAAGAGGTTATTCGACCTTAGCTCGCTTGATGAGTGGAGAACTCAAGCATATGAGAATGTCAAGCTCTTCAAAGAGAAGGTTAAGAGGTGGCATGATAAGAGGATACAAAAGCGTGAGTTCAATGTAGGTGCTTATGTCTTGCTATATAACTCTCGTTTAAGATTCTTTGCAGGCAAGCTTCTCTCTAAATGGGAAGGTCCCTATGTTGTTGAGGAAGTATATCATTCCGGTGCTATCAAGATCAACAACACGGAAGGTAATTGTCCGAGAGTGGTAAATGGGCAGAGAATCAAGCATTATATCTCAGGTACTCCCATAAATGTTGAAAGCAATATCATCAATACCATAACTCCGGAGGAATACCTAAGGGATATTTATCACCCTGTTTCAGACTCCGAAAACGAAGAGGTATGAGATTCGGTAAGAAAACAGAGTCCAAAGCGTTCCCCATAGGAAATTTTCTCCGTTCTGGAATATTTGAAAAAATACAAAAATTGGAAGTAGTCCCGAAAGTGCGCGAGGAGGCAACAAGCCTGCACGGCGCGGGCCCACCCCCTGGCCGCACCATGAGGGCTTGTGGCCACCTCGTGCGCCTCCCGGACTCCGTTTTTGTGCAGGGGACTCCTTCTGGTGTGGAAAAATCATTATATATACTTTCGTTTGGTCTGACCCCGTATCACACAGATTTCCTCTGTTTTTCGTTTCGAGCTTGTTTTCTGCCGCATATCTAGGCCAAGATGTCTTCTCAGGATTCAGAGGGGGAGAGCTATGTGGATGATTACCTTGCTAACCCCAAGGTCTATGGGGACTTGGAACCATATGGTTGGACCACTGATGATAAAGAGGACTATGATCCCAAGGGGAAGGAACAAACAAGTTTCAATGAAGAGGAGGCTCCTCTACCTCAACCTGGACGCACTCATGTGGAGTTCAAGAAGTCGAGCCTCCCTGACTCAAGGAAGAAGCCTAAGAACTTGTTTATCCCTTCTCGTTTCTTGCAGGAGAGTAAGCAGGAACTTTGTCAAAGGGTATTGAAGCTTGAGGAGGAAAATGATGATGTGAGAGAGCAAAATTTTATGCTCAAGTGGAAATTAGACAAGCTCAAGACCTCTGCAACAACTCCACCATCCTCACCACCAAAGGAAGACAACTGAGCATTGGTATGGGCAATCCCCTTGGCTTGTGCCAAGCTTGGAGGAGTTGCCCCGGTATCATATCACCATCACATCTTTTGCTTTTACCTTTGTTTTTAGTTTTCCTTTTCAGTTTTCTTTTTCTCTAGTAGTTTGAAAGTCTTAGTGTTTTAGTCTTGAGTTTTGCTTTGTGTCATCCCCGATGTATTATTGCTCGTGAGCCATATAATAAAGAGTGTCTTAGTTGAAGGGCTTTGCCTCTTGCCATGATCGAAAGAGTGAGAATAGAACAAAAGCATGAAAGATCATGTAGTGATCCTATGGGAACTGATGGCTTCACATATAAAAATAATAATGATTGAAACTTGTTGAGGGTAGGCAAACGTAGACCTTGGTCATTGCTGCAATTAATAGGAAGCGATAAAGACGGAGAGGTTCACATACAAATATATCATCTCTGACACCATCTATGATTGTGAACACTCACCAAACTATTGCATGCCTAGAAGTAGATGTTGGACAAGGAAGACAACGTAATGAATTGTGTTTGCTTGGCTCCGAACAATGTTATATGATTAGAGATCCCTTAGCATGTGACGATTGCTTCCACCTCATATTAGCCAAAAACTCCCGCACCAAGTAGAGATACTACTTGTGCATCCATAAACCTTCAAATCAGTTTTGCCATGACATTCCACCATACTTACCTATGGATTGAATAAGATCCCTCAAGTAAGTTGTCATCGATGCAAGCAATAAAAATTGCTCTCTAATACGTATGATCTATTACTGTGTGGAAAATAAGCTTTATACGAACCTGTGATGAGGGAGACATAAAAGCGACAGACTGCATAATAAATTTCTTTATCACAGGGAACAATAAAAAGTGACGTTCCTCCGCACTAATAGGACACGCATCCAAAACCTCAAAAGCGCATGACAACCTCTGCTTCCCTCTACGAAGGGCCTATCTTGTACCTTCACTTTTTGCCCTTGAAAGAGTCATGGTGATCTTCACCAATTCCCTATTTTGCCTTTGTCTTGGCTACCGCCACATGCTTGGGAAAGATCTATATTCATATGTCAACTTGGAGGTAGGCATTCATGAATTATTATTGTTGACATTACCCTTGAGGTGAGCAGTTGGGAGACAAAACTGCAAGCCCCTATCTTTCTCTGTGTCCAGCTGAATCTTTGATCTCATGAGTACCACGTGAGTTGTAGCAATTGTAGAGAACGAAAGAATGATTGAGTATGTGGATTTGCTTTACAAGCTCTTATTTGACTCTTTTTGATGTTGTGATTAATTGCAATTGCTTCACTGACTAAAGGCTACCGGTTGTTACTTCTCGGTCAGGTTCTTGATCCATGCTTTACTTTGTGAAGGAATTATCACTTTAGCATGAGAGATTATATGTTGGTATGATGTTCTGATCATGATCATGATGCATGCATGTTCGTATCTTGTTTTGTCGACACCTCTCTCCCTAAACATGTGGACATATTTAGTGAGCTGGGCTTTCGCTTGAGAACAAGCAAGGTCTAAGCTTGGGGGAGTTGATACGTCCATTTTGCATCATGTTTTCACGTTGATATTTATCTCTTCTTTGGCTGTTATTTCACTTCACGGTACTATTCTTATGCCTTTTATCTCTTATTTTGCAAGGTTTACATGAAGAGGGAGAATACCGGCAACTGGAATTCTTGCCTGAAAGTGGAGCAAAGTTGAGATACCTATTCTGCACAACTCCAAACGTCGTGAAATTCAATGCAGATTTTTTTCCGAATATATAAAAAATACTGGGCCGAAGAAGCGCCAGAGGAGGGCCAGGCGGTGGCCACAAGCCTGCACGGCGCATCCTCCCCAAGGCCGCGCCATGGGGGCTTGTGGGCACCATGTTGGCCCACTTGCCCCCCTCTTTTGCTATATGGAGGGTTTCATCCAGAAAAATATCACAAGGGAGCTTTTTCGTGGTTTTGCCGCCGCCACGAGGCGGAACTTGAGAAAAACCAATCTAGAGCTCCGGCAGGACGATCCTGTCGGGGAAACTTCCCTCCCGAAGGGGGAAATTGTCGCCATCGTCATCACCAACACTCCTCTCATCGGAGGGGACTCGTCACCATCAACATCTTCATCAGCACGATCTCATCTCCGAACCCTAGTTCATCTCTTGTAACCAATCTTCGTCTCGCGACTCCGATTGGTACTTGTAAGGTTGCTAGTAGTGTTGATTACTCTTTGTAGTTGATGCTAGTTGGATTAGTTGGTGGAAGAGTTTATGTTCAGATCCTTGATGCTACTCATTACACCTCTGATCATGATTATGATTATGCTTTGTGAGTAGTTACTTTTGTTCCTGAGGACATGGGATAAGTCATGTGAATTTGGTATTCGTTCGGTATTTTGATATGTTGTATGTTGTTTTTCCTCTAGTGGTGTTATGCGAACGTCGACTACATAACACTTCACCATTATTTGGGCCTAGAGGAAGGCATTGGGAAGTAGTAAGTAGATGATGGGTTGCTAGAGTCACGGAAGCTTAAACCCTAGTTTATGCGGTGCTTCGTAAGGGGCTGATTTGGATCCACTAGTTTAATGCTATGGTTAGACTTTGTCTTAATTCTTCTTTCGTAGTTGCGGATGCTTGCGAGAGGCGTTAATCATAAGTGGGATGCTTGTCCAAGTAAGGGCAGTACCCAAGCGCCGGTCCACCCACATATCAAACTATCAAAGTAACGAACGCGAATCATATGAACATGATGAAACTAGCATGACAGAAATTCCCGTGTGTCCTTGGGAGCGTTTTTCCTTCTATAAGACTTTGTCCAGGCTTGTCCCTTGCTACAAAAGGGATTGGGCCACTTTGCTGCACCGTTGCTACTTTTATTACTTGTTGCTCGCTACGAATCATCTCACCACACCATCACTTATTACCGACAATTTATGTGCTTGCAGATTTTTCCTTGTTGAAAACCACTTGTCAGATCCTTGTGCTCCTCGTTGGGTTCGACACTCTTACTTATCGAAAGGACTACTATTGATCCCCTATACTTGTGGGTCATCTACACATTAGATATTTGAAGAAACTTGAAGACAAAAGCTAAAAAAAGAGTAAATGTACTTACCTATCCCCTTCAGGCTTAATCACCGGCCTCTGCTCGCGGGTAGCCGGCACGACCGAGAGACGTGTACTACCACGCTTGTACATAGTGGCCCCATCCACCTGTACGTCACCCTCACTATCCGCAAACTCATCCATGCCATCAACAGAACAGCCACCCGGACCCTCGGTCCAATCCGGCACCTCGGTCTGATCCGGCCACGCACCCCATTCGGACATCTCCACGTAGGCCGAAGCGTGTGTGGTAGGAGTCTCCTGGGACGTAGCCTCAGGAACCGGAGTCTCGTGGGACGAATGCACCTCGACCCAAGGCTGATCCTGGACCAGAGTCTCATGGGACGAATGCCCATCCACCCGAGGCTCCTGGACCAGAGTCCCCGTAGCCTCCTCCGCAAACGGGTCCACCATAGTAGTCCTGTGCTCGGCTGAATGAGCTGGTGGTGGTGGCGAGGACGGCACAATAGTCTGCCTACATGTTTCGCGGCCACCACCTCTTCCTATACCCTTCCCCTTCTTCCTTACACGACCAGCACCTCTCCTAGTGGGCAATGTCGCCGATGAAGAAGTTGTTGGGTAACGTAGCATAAATTCAAAATTTTCCTACGCCATATTCAGATCTTCCTATGGAGAGACCAGCAACGAGAGGGGTAAGAGCATCTTCATACCTTTGAAGATCTCTAAACGGAAGCGTTACTAGAACGCGGTTGATGGAGTCGTACTCGCGGCGATTCAGATTGCGGTGTGATTCCGATCTAGTGCCGAACTACGACACCTCCGTGTTCAACACACGTACAGCCCGGCGAAGTCTCCCGCACCTTGATCCAGCAAGGAGGAGGGAGAGGTTGGGGAAGAACTCCAGCAGCACGACGACGTGGTGTCGATGGAGATACGAGGTCTCCCGGCAGGGCTTCGCCAAGCACCGGCAGAGAGGAAGAGGAAGAAGGGCAGGGCTGCGCCGAGGGAGAGGGAGAAGTCTGTCTCCCAAGGGACAAAACCCCTCTCTATTTATAGGAGGAGGGGGAGGGCTGCCCCACCCCTAGGGTTCCCTCCCTAGGGGTCAGCGGCCACCAGATGGGAGAGGGGGGGCGGCGGCTAGGGTGGGAGGGGGTGGCGCACCACCTGGTGGCCTAAGGCCCACCTGCGCCTAGGGTTGCCCCCCCTCCCCACCACTTGTGCATTGGGCTGGGTGTGGGAGGCGCACCAGCCCACCTAGGGGCTGGTTCCCTCCCGCACTTGGCCCATCTAGCCTCTTGGGGTCGTTGCCCCCCTTCGATGGACCCCCGGGGCCACCTCCGGTGGTCCCGGTACGTTACTGGTGACGCCCGAAACACTTTCGGCGTCCAAACCCATCCATCATATATATCAATCTTTACCTCCGGACCATTCCGGAGCTCCTCGTGATGTACGGGATCTCATCCGGGACTCCGAACAACTTTCGGTAACCTCATATAACAATTCCCTATAACCCTAGCGTCATCGAACCTTAAGTGTGTACACCCTACGGGTTCGCGAGACAGGAAGACATGACCGAGACACCTCTCCGGCCAATAACCATCGGCGGGGTCTGGATACCCATGGTGGCTCCCACTTGCTCCACGATGATCTCATCGGATGAACCACGATGTCAAGGATTCAATCAATCCTGTATATGATTCCCTTTGTCTGTCGGTATAGAACTTGCCCGAGATTCAATCGTCGGTATACCTATACCTTGTTCAATCTCGTTACCGGTAAGTCTCTTTACTCGTTCCGTAGCATGTCATCGTGTGACTAACTCCTTAGTCGCATTGAGCTCATGACGATGTTCTACCGAGTGGGCCCAGAGATACCTCTCCGTCACACGGAGTGACAAATCCCGATCTCGATTCGTATCAACCCAACAAACACTTTCGAAGGTACCCGTAGTGCACATTTATAGTCACCCAGTTACGTTGTGAGGTTTGATACACCCAAAGCACTCCTACGGTATCCGGGAGTTGCACAATCTCACGGTCGAAGGAAAAGACACTTGACATTAGAAAAGCTTTAGCATACGAACAATACGATCTAGTGCTATGCTTAGGATTGGGTCTTCTCCATCACATCATTCTCCCAATGATGTGATCCCGTTATCAGTGACATCTAATGCCCATGACCAGGAAACCATGATCATCTATTGACTAACGAGCTAGCCAATTAGAGGCTTGCTAGGGACACATTGTGATCTATTATTCACAATGTATCACTGTTTCCTGTTAATACAATTATAGCATGAACAATAGACGATTATCATGAACAAGGAAATATGATAATAACCATTTTATTATTGCCTCTAGGGCATATTTCCAACAATCTCCCACTTGCACTAGAGTCAATAATCTAGTTACATTGTGATGTATCGAACACCCATAGCATTATGGTGTTGATCATGTTTTGCTCGTCGAAGAGGTTTAGTCAACGGGTCTGCAACATTCAGATCCGTGTGTACTTTACAAATATCTATCACTCCACTCTGGACATGGTCCTGGATGGAGTTGTAGCGGCTTTTGATGTGCTTCGTCTTCCGGTGAAACCTGGGCTCCTTGGCTATGGCAATGGCCCCAGTGTTATCACAGAAGAGTGTCATTGGACCCGACGCGCTTGGAACCACTCCAAGGTCGGTGATGAGCTCCTTCATCCAAATTCCTTCATGAGCTGCTTGTGAAGCAGCTATGTACTCCGCTTCACATGTAGATTCCGCCACGACTTCTTGCTTGCTGCTGCACCAGCTCACTGCCCCACCATTCAACACATATACGTATCCGGTTTGTGACTTAGAGTCATCCGGATCTGTGTCGAAGCTAGCGTCGATGTAACCCTTTACGAAGAGCTCTTCGTCACCTCCATAAACGAGAAACATTTCCTTAGTCCTTTTCAGGTACTTAATGATATTCTTGACCGATGTCCAGTGTTCCATACCGGGATCACTTTGGTACCTCCCTACCAAACTTATGGCAAGGTTTATATCAGGTCTGGTACACAGCATGGCATACATAAGAGAGCCTACGACTGAAGCGTAGGGGACAGAACTCATCTTCTCTCTATCTGCTGCCGTGGTCGGCGACTGAGTCTTACTCAATCTCATACCTTGCAAATCTGGCAAGAACCCTTTCTTTGAGTTTTCCATATTGAACTTCTTCAATATCTTGTCAGGGTATGTACTTTGCGAAAGACCTATGAGGCGTCTCGATCTATCTCTATAGATCTTGATGCCTAATATGTATGCACCTTCTCCAAGGTCCTTCTTTGAAAAACCCTTGTTCAAATAGGCCTTTATGCTCTCCAACATTTCTGTATTGTTCCCCATCAATAATATGTCATCCACATACAGTATGAGGAAAGCTACAGAGCTCCCACTCACTTTCTTGTACAGACGGGCTTCTCCGTAAACCTGTACGAACCCAAACGATTTAATCACCTCATTAAAGCGAATGTTCCAACTCCGAGATGCTTGCACCAGCCCATAGATGGAGTGCTGGAGCTTGCACACTTTGTTAGCACCCTTAGGGTCGACAAAACCTTCTGGTTGCATCATATACAACTCTTCCTTAAGGTTCCCGTTAAGGAACGCTGTTTTGACGTCCATTTGCCAAATTTCATAATCATAAAAGGCGGCAATTGCTAACATGATTCGGACTGATTTCAGCTTCGCTACGGGAGAGAAAGTCTCTTCGTAGTCAACTCCTTGAATTTGTCAAAAACCCTTTGCGACAAATCGAGCTTTATAAACGGTTACATTACCGTTTGCATCAGTCTTCTTCTTAAAGATCCATTTATTTCCTATGGCTCGCCGGTCATCGGGCAAGTCCACCAAAGTCCATACTTTGTTCTCATACATGGATCCTATCTCGGATTTCATAGCTTCAAGCCATTTGTTGGAATCCGGGCCCGCCGTCGCTTCTTCATAGTTCGAAGGTTCACCGTTGTCTAACAACATGATTTCCATCACAGGGTTGTCGTACCACTCTGGTGCGGAGCGTGCCCTTGTGGACCTTCGCGGTTCAGTAGTAACTTGATCCGAAGCTTCATGATCATCATCATTAACTTCCTCTTTAGTTGGTGTAGGCGCCACAGGAACAACTTCCCGCGCTGCGCTACTATCCTGTTCGAGAGCGGGTGTAATTACCTCATCAAGTTCTACCTTCCTCCCACTTACTTCTTTCGAGAGAAACTCTTTCTCTAGAAAGGATTCGTTCTTGGCAACAAAGGTTTTACCTTCGGATCTAAGATAGAAGGTATACCCAATAGTCTCCTTAGGGTATCCTATGAATACACATTTCTCTGCTTTGGGTTCGAGCTTTTCTGGTTGAACTTTCTTCACATAAGCATCGCAGCCCCAAACTTTAAGAAACGACAACTTAGGTTTCTTGCCAAACCATAGTTCATACGGTGTGGTCTCAACGGATTTATACGGTGCCCTATTTAAAGTGAATGTTGCAGTTTCTAATGCGTATCCCCAAAATGATGGCGGTAAGTCGGTAAGAGACATCATAGATCGTACCATATCTAATAAAGTGCGATTACGACGTTCAGACACTCCATTGCGTTGCGGTGTTCCAGGCGGCGTCAGTTGTGAAACGATTCCACACTTCCTTAGGTGTGTGCCAAACTCGTGACTCAAATATTCTCCTCCACGATCAGATCGTAGACATTTAATTTTTCTGTCATGTTGATTCTCAACCTCACTCTGAAATTCCTTGAACTTTTCAAACGTCTCAGATTTGTGCTTCATTAAGTAGATATACCCATACCTACTCAAATCATCGGTGAGAGTGAGAACATAACGATAGCCACCGCGAGCTTCAACGTTCATTAGACCACACACATCAGTATGTATTATTTCCAATAAGTCGGTTGCTCTGTCCATTATTCCTGAGAATGGAGTCTTAGTCATCTTGCCGATGAGGCACGGTTCGCATGTGTCAAATGATTCAAAGTCAAGAGACTCTAATAGTCCATCAGTATGGAGCTTCTTCATGCGCTTAACGCCGATATGACCAAGGCGGCAGTGCCACAAGTATGTGGGACTATCATTATCAACTTTACATCTTTTGGTACTCACACTATGAATATGCGTAACATCACGATCGAGATTCATCAAGAATAAACCATTCACGAGCGGAGCATGACCATAGAACATATCACTCATATAAATAGAACAACCATTATTCTCTGACTTAAATGAGTAGCCGTCTCGCATCAAGCAAGACCCTGATACAATGTTCATGCTTAAAGCTGGTACTAAATAACAATTATTAAGTTTTAAAACTAATCCCGACGGTAGATGTAGAGCTAGCGTGCCGACGGCGATCACATCGACCTTGGAACCATTCCCGACGCGCATCGTCACCAAGTCCTTGGCCAGTCTTCGCTTATTCCGTAGTTCCTGCTTTTAGTTGCAAATGTGAGCAACAGCACCGGTATCAAATACCCAGGAGCTACTACGAGCGCTGATAAGGTACACATCAATAACATGTATATCACATATACCTTTAACGTTGCCGGCCTTCTTGTCCGCTAAGTATTTGGGGCAGTTCCGCTTCCAGTGACCTTTTCCCTTGCAATAGAAGCACTCAGTCTCAGGCTTGGGTCCATTCTTTTTCTTCTTCCCGGCATCTGGCTTACCGGGCGCGGCAACAGCTTTGCCATCTTTCTTGAAGTTCTTCTTACCCTTCCCTTTCTTGAAACTAGTGGTCTTGTTGACCATCAACACTTTATGCTCTTTCTTGATTTCTACTTCTGCAGACTTGAGCATCGAGCACAACTCAGGAATGGTCTTCTCCATCCCTTGCATGTTGTAGTTAAGCACAAAGCCTTTGTAGCTTGGTGGGAGAGACTGGAGGATTCTGTCAATTATAGCATCATCCGGAAGTTCGACTCCAAGTGAAGTCAGACGACCGTGTAACCCAGACATTTTGAGTATGTGCTCACTGACAGAACTGTTATCCTCCATCTTACAGCTAAAGAACTTGTCGGAGACTTCATATCTCTTGACACGGGCATGAGCTTGAAAAACTAGCTTCAGCTCCTGGAACATCTCATATGCTCTGTGTTGCTCAAAACTCCTTTGGAGCCCCGTTTCTAAACTGTATAACATGCCACACCAAACCAGAGAGTAGTCATCACTCCGCGTTTGCCAGACGTTCAGAATGTCCTGGGATGTTGCAGGAGCGGGAGGGTCACCTAGCGGCGCATCAAGGACATAATCATTTTTATCTGCTTCAAGGATGAGCTTCAAGTTGCGAACCCAGTCCGCATAGTTGCTACCATCATCTTTCAGCTTGTTTTTCTCTAGGAATGCGTTGAAATTGAGGTTGACGTTGGCCATCTACAATATTTATAAAGACAACCTTTTAGACTAAGTTCATGACAATTAAGTTCATTTAATCATATTAAGTATGAAATCCCACTTAAATCGACATCCCTCTAGTCATCTAAGTGATACATGATCCATGTTGACTAACCCGTGTCCGATCATCACGTGAGACGGACTAGTCACCATGGTGAGCAACTTCATGCTGATCGTTTTCAACCATATGACTCATGTTCAACCTTTCGGTCTCTTGTATTAGAGGTCATGTCTGTACATGCTAAGCTCGTCGAGTCAACCTAGGTGTTTCGCGTGTGTAAATCTGGCTTACACCCGTTGTATGCGAGCGTTAGAATCTATCACACCCGATCATCACGTGGTGCTTCAAGACAACGAACCTTCGCAACGGTGCACACTTAGGGGAATACGTTCTCAAAATTTTAAGAGGGATCATCTTATTATGCTACCGTTGTTCTAAGCAATAAGATGAAAAACATGATAAACATCACAATGCAATCATATAGTGACATGATATGGCCATTATCATCTTTGCTCTTTCGATCTCCATCTTCAGGCATTGCATGATCATCATCGTCACCGGCGTGACACCATGATCTCCATCATCATGATCTCCATCATTGTGTCTCCGTAAAGTCGTCACGCCAACTACTACTATCACTACTACTATAGCTAATCGTTAGCAATGAAGTGAAAGTAGTAAGCACATGGCGTTGCATCTCATACAATAATTAAGACAACTCCTATGGCTCCTGCCGGTTGTCATACTCATCGACATGCAAGTCGTGAAACCTATTACAATAACATGATCATCTCATACATCATACATGCAACATCACAACTTTGGCCATATCACATCACATGTCAAACCCTGCAAAAACAAGTTAGACGTCCTCTAATTGTTGTTGCAAGTTTTACGTGGCTGATTTGGGTTTCTAGCAAGAACGCCTTCTTACCTACGTGACAGCCACAATGATGATATGCCAAAGGTATTTACCCTTCATAAGGACCCTTTTCATCAAATCCAATCCGACTAGAGTAGGAGAGAGAGACACCCGCTAGCCACCTTTATGCACGGTGTGCACGTGTGTCGGTGGAACCAGTCTCACGTAAGTGTACATGTAAAGTCGGTCCGGGCCACTTCATCCCACAATACCGCCGGAAAAGAATAATACTAGTAGCGGCAAGCAAATTGACAAATCATCGCCCACAACTTTTGTGTTCTACTCGTGCATAGAATCTACGCATAGAAAACCTGGCTCGGATGCCACTGTTGGGTAACGTAGCATAAATTCAAAATTTTCCTACGCCATATTCAGATCTTCCTATGGAGAGACCAGCAACGAGAGGGGTAAGAACATCTTCATACCTTTGAATATCGCTAAGCGGAAGCGTTACTAGAACGCGGTTGATGGAGTCATACTCGCGGCGATTCAGATCGCGGTGTGATTCCGATCTAGTGCCGAACTACGGCACCCCCACGTTCAACACACGTACAGCCCGGTGACGTCTCCCGCACCTTGATCCAGCAAGGAGGAAGGAGAGGTTGAGGAAGAACTCCAGCAACACGACGGCGCGGTGTCGATGGAGAGACGAGGTCTCCCGGCAGGACTTCGCCAAGCACCGGCAGAGAGCAGGAGGAGGAAGGGCAGGGCTGCGCCGAGGGAGAGGGAGAAGTCTGTCTCCCAAGGGCCAAAACCCCTCTCTATTTATAGGAGGAGGGGGAGGGCTGCGCCACCCCTAGGGTTCCCTCCCTAGGGGCCGGCGGCCACCAGATGAGAGAGGGGGGGCGGCGGCTAGGGTGGGAGGGGTGGCGCACCACCTGGTGGGCCTAAGGCCCACCTGCGCCTAGGGTTGCCCCCTCTCCCCACCACTTGCGCATTGGGCTGGGTGTGGGAGGCGCACCATCCCACCTAGGGGCTGGTTCTCTCCCGCACTTGGACCATCTAGCCTCTTGGGGTCGTTGCCCCCCTTCGGTGCACCCCCGGGGCCACCTCCGGTGGTCCCGGTACGTTACCGGTGACGCCCGAAACACTTCCGGCGTCCAAACCCATCCATCCTATATATCAATATTTACCTCCGGACCATTCCGGACCTCCTCGTGACGTCCGGGATCTCATCCGGGACTCCGAACAACTTTCGGTAACCTCGTATAACAATTCCCTATAACCCTAGCGTCATCGAACCTTAAGTGTGTAGACCCTACGGGTTCGGGAGACACGCACACATGACCGAGACACCTCTCCGGCCAATAACCATCAGCGGGGTCTGGATACCCATGGTGGCTCCCACTTGCTCCACGGTGATCTCATCGGATGAACCACGATGTCAAGGATTCAATCAATCCCGTATACGATTCGCTTTGTCTGTCGGTATAGAACTTGCCCGAGATTCGATCGTCGGTATACCTATACCTTGTTCAATCTCGTTACCGGTAAGTCTCTTTACTCGTTCCGTAGCACGTCATCGTGTGACTAACTCCTTAGTCGCATTGAGCTCATGATGATGTTCTACCGAGTGGGCCCAGAGATACCTCTCCGTCAAACGGAGTGACAAATCCCGATCTCGATTCGTACCAACCCAACAAACACTTTCGGAGGTACCCGTAGTGCACCTTTATAGTCACCCAATTACGTTGTGACGTTTGATACACCCAAAGCACTCCTACGGTATCCGGGAGTTGCACAATCTCACGGTCGAAGGAAAAGACACTTGACATTAGAAAAGCTTTAGCATATGAACAATACGATCTAGTGCTATGCTTAGGATTGGGTCTTGTCCATCACATCATTCTCCCAATGATGTGATCCCGTTATCAATGACATCTAATGCCCATGACCAGGAAACCATGATCATCTATTGACTAACGAGCTAGCCAACTAGAGGCTTGCTAGGGACACATTGTGATCTATTATTCACACATGTACCATTGTTTCCTGTTAATACAATTATAGCATGAACAATGGACGATTATCATGAAGAAGGAAATATGATAATAACCATTTTATTATTGCCTCTAGGGCATATTTCCAACAGAAGCACCCGCGGGTGGTGTCGTCAGACTGTCTGCCAAGGCTCTACGGAGAGATAGGGTGGAATGGAACTACCACCCCTCGTGCAGGCCGCCGAAGAAGAACCCGTCGAGCGATCTGGACCCATGCCCACCATCTTTCAACACCTGCTGACCTACCATGATAAAGATTAAAAGAAATTATTACAACATAAAAAATTTGAATAACTGACATGAATAATAATATGTACATATATAATTTAAGTTGGGAATATTACAAACTAATAATCATCATCAATAAATGCATCATCATCATCACTATCACGCATGTCTTCATGAATGACGTGCTCATCGGGTTCAACGGCATGAAGTTGTGGAAGGCCTTTCTGTAATCAGTCAAGCATTGACAGGTCATCTGCATTAGTAACCTCTTCTAGTTCCATCTCTACTGGTTCTGGTTGAGGGGTGAAGTCGGATTCATTGTCGCTGTCTACTTCCATGTTCTGGGGTGAAGCACGACGGTTCTTGAAATGTTTCTTGGAAAGACATGTTTCTTGGAAGAATTCTCCATCATATGTGTCTGGGTTAATGTGAGATTCATAATCCTGTTCATTTGGGGGAGGTGGTCTAACACGTGGCGGGACTTCATAAACAACATACAAACCTTGCAGATTCTTATCAGTTTGGCATACCCATGGTAGATAGAAAACTTGGGTCGCCTGTTGAGACGTAATATAGACATCAGGAACATCTAAATGGGTGTTTGGATTGATTTTGACTAGTCCTATATGTTCATGAGTCCTTCTAGTCTCCTTCGGCTGGAACCAATAACATTTGAAGACTACGACGTTCGGTGGGTTTTCACCATAGAATTGAAGTTCATAAATTGCTTCAACTCTTCCATAATACTCGATACCACCTTCGCCGATAGTAGAGACACAACAATTTATAGATTTACGGTCGGGCATAGATAGCTCTTTGCCAAAGGTACGAAAGAGATACCCGTTGATGTTGTATTTCTCAAATGAACGGACCTTATAGTCAAAACCATTAGCGGCTGGTCTCAATTCGGCGTCCATAGACTCTGAATTAGCCTACAAGTTTAATACGGAACGATTGTTGCATCAGCCGCAAGTTAGACCAAGAAATGAAATGGTCCATTATTGATAATTACCTTTTCTTTGAACCAAGAGATGAAACAGGGATAGCCGCCTCCATGCTTTGACAGAAGCTCATACTCTTCGACGGAATCATTTTGGATCGCTGCTCCATCCGAGAATTCGGGGACGTATCGGCTGTATGAAATATCCGGGAATAAGAGCAGTTCAAAGGAATTCGAAGTTATGGAAAAATGTGTCGAGAACTTACTCGATGTACAGCCGCACTTCTGTTAGGTTGTTGAAGATATGCAACAAAATGTTCGGCCATTCTTCGACATCCAACGTTATTGGTTTTGAAGCACCGGCTGGTGCGAGCTTCCCTTTGAATAGGCTGACGTTGGATCCACCTTTTTTAGGGTCTGCATCATTGTACCGAGGCTTCGGATATGCAAATTATGATTTTTGGCTTCGTAGTGTGCTGTCACAAAGTTTGCTATCTCCTCAGTAATGAATGCCAAGCCATCGATGCTTCAATTCTATGCTTATTTTTACATTAAGCTCGAAGCGTCTTCTGCCTCCTCTCAGTTGCATAGCACCAACGATTTTGCATGGGCCCACCCAATCTTGCCTCGGTCGGTAGATGTAAAATCAAATACTGCATTGGATTAATGAAGCCCGGTGGAAAGATCTTCTCTAACTTGCACAACAACTCCGGTGCAAACTCCTCGATGTCATCTACCACGCTAGGCGACAACTCTTTCGCACAAAGAACATGGAAGAAATAGCTCAGCTCTGCCAGTGCTAGCCATTCATCCTCAGGAATAAAGCCACTTAACATCACCGGCATTACCTGTTCAAGCCATATGTGCCAATCATGACTCTTGACACCAAAGATTTTTATTTTTTCAAGACTTGCTCCCCTCTTTATATTCGCTGCATACCCATCGGGGGACATCAAGTGCATTTTGACCCACAAGATAACTTCCCTCATAGCTGGCCTTCCAAGATTGAACTAGGCCTTTGGCTTCGACCACTTCTACTTTCCTTTGCCTTATTCGCATATTTTGTAATGGTCTATGACATAGTGTCTCTTGATCTACTCTAGCCTTAGTATTATCCTTTAACTTCCCATCTATGTCGAACAATGTACCAAAAATAGCCTCTCCGATATTCTTTTTAGTGTGCATCATGTCGATATTGTGTGGAAGAAGGAGGTCTTTGAAGTAAGGCAGATCCCACAAGCATGGCTTGTGAGTCCAGGCGTGTTTTGAATTATACCCCTTGAAATACCCTGGACGCTCTGGACCAGGCTCGAGGGTGTTTAACTGATCCAAGATCTGTTGGCCTATCAACGCAGGTGGTGCCAAGTTTTTGACAACTTTACCTTTGGTAAAGTTCTTCTTGTCTTATCTGAACTGATGGTCAGGATCCAGGAACTGTCTATGCAAGTCAAAGCAAGAATACTTCTGACCCTCCTGCAACCAATGAAACTGAAGAGCTGCCTTGCATGTGGGGCATGGGAACCTTCCATGCACACACCATCCAGAGAATAGCGCATACGCCGGCAAGTCATGCATAGAGTACATGTACCACACATGCATTTTGAAGTTTTCTTTTCTAGCGGCATCGTATGTCTTGACCCCATTATCCCAAGCTTCTTGCAATTCATCCTTAAGCGGCTGCATGTACACATTCATATTCTTCCCCGGATAATTGGGCCCTGGAATTATCAACGTCATAAATATGTTATTTCTTTGCATAATCTGCCCGGGGGTAGATTGAGTGGAATGACAAATACAGGCCAACAACTGTATTGGGTTGCCGTCATGCCGAAGGGATTAAAACCATCTGTGGCGACACAGACTTCAGGATTCCTTGGATCTGCCGCTTTATCCTGATGCAATCCATCAAAATGTTTTCACGCTTCCCCATCTGATGTGTATACCGCCATCTTATTCCCATCCACATCTAGTTCGGTTCTATTGCCCAATTTGTGCCATGTCATCTGTCTGGCTGTCTCTTCGACCATGAAAAGACGTCCAAGCCTTGGTATGATTGGCATATACCGAAGAACACTAACTGCGATTTTGGTCTGCCTCTTCTCACCCATACCATTGTCTACCACAAGATACCTGCAAGACTCGCAATTAGGACAATAGTCCAAGTGTGCATACTCCTTCCTAAATAAGACACATCCTTTCTCACATGCATCTATCTTCCCATAGGGCATCTTAAGTACACAAATTATTTTGTCCGACTGGTACAAGCTTGCACGCATGACATGGCCTTTGGGTAGAAAGCGTCTAAATAGTGTCATCATCGCGTCGTAGGCTTATCTTCACAAGTTGAACTCAGCCTTCAGAGCCATTACTTGTGCAATGGCATCCAGTTGACAAAGCTCAGTGTGCTCGTGGAGAGGACGTTTTGAAGACTCCAACATTTTATAGAAGGCCTTTGCAGATTCCTCCATCTCATCTTTCGAATCCCGAGTATCATCAAAGTCTTGCACCATTTCTTCGATCCCGGTACCATGCTCGTCGGTGCGACGACGAACCACCTCAGCTCTCGTGCGTTGTATAGACTCACCATGAAATGTCCAAACCGTATAATTCTGCTTAAAACCCCTCCGCTCCAGGTGTTTAATCATTACAGCCTCTGTCCTCTTTTTATAGTTGTCGCATCCAGGACAAGGGCACCAGTTTGTTTCCTGGCCATTTGCAAATGCGTCTTTCACAAACTCCTTGGTTTTTAGAAACCATTCTTTCGTCATCTCTTTCTGACTAGGGTGACTGGTGTACATCCACGCATGATCACTCATCTTGCCTAGCTACTAAACACACAAGAAATATATATATATATAATTCAGCATATATATTCATTAGTTAATCAAGTTCGCCAGTTTTATTACGTCCATGCAACCTACACGCTAAAAGGTAAAGATATGTCCTAATCCCACCCGAGTATGTGTAGATTGGGTTCGTTTTCCCATGCTCTGCTCCGGATCCAACGCAAAATTTCGGCAGCACCTCCCCGCTGTTCCCCTGATACATATCTCCGCAATAAACAGAGAGGATGTGTATCTAAAGAACATGGAGGCACTCACGAAATTATGCATCGGATCCGGAACAAAGCATATGGGAAAACGAACCCAATCTACGCATACTCGGGCTGTCCATGGATAACGTTGGACAATCGGAAGAATCACGGTTATAAATATATGCAAATGCATGCATATTTATAACTGTAACCCTTTCGAACGGGAGACGCATACTGGTCACGCATACTGATAAATTAATTTAATTACCTATATCTAGCAAGTTTCATCCGAAGACCGACCCACAACAAATGAAGGGGCGAGGAGGAGATGACATTTGTACTCACCCACGAATGCGGGGGCAAAGCTCGTAGAACGCATAGGGAGGTCTTCGCACAACAGACCTCACAGCGACGAGACAACTGTTACATGCAAATCCACCCGATCAACACAAATATTTTGTATTCATTAATAAAATCGAAAAATATATGACCTAACACAAATATATGGCAAATGACTTTAAATATCCTACTGTGGGTACAACTTCCTCCCTTATGAGTTAACCAAGGTTCTAGTGATGTTTTTTACCTAACTAAGCTAACTATGTCATTTTGGAGCTAAATTAGCTAATTCTGTCATTTTGGAGGATAACTAGCTAAGTATGTCTTTGTTGGGCAAAATAAGTTACTAGAAGAAGGAGAAAGAAGAAGAAGAAGAAGAAGAAGAAGAAGAAGAAGAAGAAGAAGAAGAAGAAGAAGGAGTAGGAGGAGGAGGAGGAGGAGGAGGAGGAGGAGGAGGACAAGGAGAAGAAGGAGGAGGAGAATAAGAAGAAGAAGAAGAAGAAGAAGAAGAAAAATAAGAAAAGAACATCTTGTCCTCCTCTTCTTTTCTTCTTCTCTTCTTCTTTTCTTCTTTTCTTCTTCTTCCTTCTTTTCATTATTCCTCTTTCTTCTCCTCTTCTTCCCCTCCTCTTCTTATTCTTCTCCACCTCCTCCTCCTCTTCTCCTCTTCTCCTCCTCCTCCTCTTCTTCTTCTCTTCTTCTTTTCATCTTGTTTTTCTTCTTCTTCCCTTATTTTCATTTTTCCTCTTTCTTCTCCTCTACTTCTAAACTAATTAACTAAATAACAGAACTGACGAACTAAATAATATAAAACTAAACTAAACTAATGAACTAAATAACAGCAAACTAAACTAAACTAATGAACTAAATAACAGAAAACTAAACTAAACTAATTAATCAACTAAACATGAGAAAAAGGAAAAAAGGTTACCTCCGGGGCAATGGGGGTCGGGGCCAGCAGGGGCGGTGGCTAGGTGGTAGGGCACAGCGCGGTGGGGCGCCGGCTATGTGGTGGTGGCGGGGCAGAGCGTGGGGGCGGTGGGGCACAGGGGCGCCGGGCACCGGTGATGGGGCACATGGGCATGGGGCGGTGGGGCACAGGGGCACAGTGGCGGTGGGGCACAGGGGCCTGGTGATATGGGGGCGGTGGGGCGCTGGCGATGTGTTGGTGGCGTGGCGGTGCACGGGGGCGGTGTGGAGATAATGGACAGAGAGAGGGAGGGAGAGAGGGAGAGAGAGAGTGGTGTGTGGTCGGGGGACAACGACCGTTAGTGTAGGAGCTTCTTTGCCATCTGCGGTGGACGGCAAAGAGGGGTGTGGGGCAAGGGGTGGCGTCGATCGTTAGGGTAGGGCGTTTGTCGTCTGCCTGCCCTCTCTTTGCTGTTAGCTGGCAGACGGCAAAGTGTTAGGGTGGCGTCAGCCATTAGGGCAGGGCCTTTGCCGTCTGCCTGCCCCTTCTTTGTCGTCAGCTGGTTGAAGGCAAAGGCTTGGATGATGGCAAAAATGGCCTTTGCCATGAGCCAGACCTATGCCGTCTGTTTTCCTGCAGCTCACGGCAAAGAGGCTCTTTGCCATCAGCCAGTAGACGACAAAGAACAGGCTGATGGCAAATTCTGTGTTTCCAGTAGTGAGGATTGCTCTTGATGTTGATACTCTTAAAAGTAAGCTATTTCCTCCTAAATATGATATTAATGAGTCAATCAAAACTATTTAGATATCTATAAATGAAAGTAAGGAGAATACCGCTATATTGAGAGCCAAACGAGAATTCCTAGAAAAGGCTCTTCCACCCGATTTTTATCACAATCATGATGAAGATGCTAAAATGATTGGTGTTTCTCCTATTTAATTTTCCTTTAATAATATGAAAATTTATGAAAAGGGACTGGAGATGAGTTTAATTTAGCTAGAAGACATCCCATTTGTTCGCAGGGTGACGATAATAATGATAAAAAGGAAAAAAGTGGGTTTGGAGAGGTCAAAACCTTAGCTAGTGATGTGCCCACCGCTACAAGGAATTTAATTATGAAACTGGTTGCTTAGTTGAATGTATTTCCTTGTTGAAATCCATAATTACCTCACCCAATGCTTATGAACAAAATAAGGCTTTTAATAAACATATCATATGGTAAAAGCTTATAAGGATAAACTTGAACTAGAAGTTTCAATACCTAGAAAATTGCATGATGAATGGGAACCTACTACTAAAATTAAGCTTAAAGATTATGAATTTAATGCTTTGTACGACTTTGGTTCTAGTGTTTCTACTGTACCTAAATATTTATGTGATTTACTAGGTCCCACTAATATACATGAATGTCCCCTTAACTTACATCTTGTGGATTCCACTGTTAAGAACTCTTTGGGTAGAATAAATTATGCGCTTATTATTGCTAATAGAAATTATGTGTTTGTGATTTTATTGTGCTTGATATTGAATGCAATCTGTCTTGTCCAATAATACTTGGTAGACCTTTCTTACGAACTATAGGTGCTATTATTGGTTTGAAGGAAGGAAACATAAGATTCCAAATCCCATTGAAGAAAGGGATGGACCACTTCCCTAGAAAAATAATTAATGTCAAAGATGACAACACTTGATACTATGCATTATGCCTAGCTAGGGTCATAAAATGATAGCGCTTGTTGGGAGGCAACCCAATAGTTATCATAAAAACTTATTGTACTTTCTCTTATTTTGTGTTTATATGATCATTTATACCGTTTGTGTTTTTATGTTTTAATTATTGTTTGTGACAAGTAAAACCTTTGGGATGATTTGGATGATAGTGGATTTAATCTTGTGTAAAAATAGAAACTTTTACATCCAGTGCATAATTACTCTAATTTTACACGAACGTATTTTTGATCTGAATTTTTTACAATGAATTTATATACGAATTTCCAAGGTTTTCCTAATTTTTCAAAAATTGTTGATTTACAGAAAATTGTTTTTGTGCTCATCACTACAAACTCTTCTATTTTAGAGAAAATCTATATTTGCTTGCATAGTTTGCTTGTTTTGATGATGCTATGGATTATATTACGGGGGATAAGTCATGAAGAAGTTATAATACATTACCTTATGAAATAACTAAATATTAATCAATTTATAGAAGTACCTAAAGTGTATTATTTTCCTATTTCACTAACGCATCTCTCGAGGTTTCTGTTGAGTTTTGTGTGCTGAAGTTTTCAAGTTTTGGGTGAGACAACGATGGATGAAGGAATAAGGAGTGGAAAAACCCTAAGCTTGGGGATGCCCAAGTCACCCCAAGGTAATATTCAAGGAAGACCCAAGTGTCTAAGCTTGGTTATGCCCTAGAAGGCATCCCCTATTCTGCCTTCATTTTATTGGTATGTCATTTGGAGCTATATTTTTATTTATCACATCGTATGTGTTTTGGTTGGAGCGTCATGCATTATAGTTTGATTTTATTTTAGTTTGACACAACCATTTTTCTTGGCACACCTATTTGAAAGAGACACATGTTCATCATAATTTGTTATAATACTCTATGTGCTTTACTTATATCTTTTGAGCTAGGCAGTTGCTCTAGTGCTTCACTTATATCTTTTAGAGGACGAAGGCATGTAGATTTTATAGAAATAATTGTACTCCCATGTTTCACTTGGATATTTTTGAGAATCTAAAAAAGGAGTAATGGCAATATGTATGGGTTATAAGACTAGTCCAAGAAGGATATGTATTCAAGGAGGATATAATAAAAACTTTCATGTAGCACGGTAAAAAGGAATTATGGGTTAGTTATATTGATGTAGTAATATCAAAGGACATGAATACATGACTATTTGTTAGTATAAATATCAGTATTGACGCATGTTATTAATTACTCATCTAAATATTGGGTATGGCATGATGATGATGTGCAAGCGTTCTTATGTCTGAATGAAATCCTATGGGTTGTTTGGGTCGGAGGCTTGCGGTGGTTAACTCCTACCAACCTTCTCCCTAGGGTATGCGGTAGTACTTTGCTTCAATAGAGCTAATTGGTGTTGCAATGAGTATACAATTTCTTTATGACTAATGTGAATCCATGGATATGCGCACTCTCACCTTTCCATATTTGCTAGCCTCTTCGGTACCGTGCATTGCACATTCTCACCTCGAGGATTGGTGCAACCTTTGGTGGTACATCCAAACCCGTGCTACGATACACTCTATCACACACAAGCCACCTTATATCTTCCTCAAAATAGGCACCATACCTACCTATCATGGCATTTACATAGCCATTCCAAGATATATTGCAATGCAACTTCCACCGTTTTGTCTCACGACTTGTGTGTTCATCATCATATTGCTTTGCATGATCATGTAGCTGACATGTATTTGTGGTAAAGCCACCATTCATCCTTACCTACATGTTATGCTAGATCATTGCACATCCTAGTACACTTTCACAGGCATTCATATAAAGTCATCTTGTATAATAGCTTACATGTCCAGTTGTAAGTTAATAAAAGTGTGACATTCATCATTATTAGAGCACTGCCTGAGTGAGGACGGGTTGATGGAGACAATGATTCCCCCACAAGTCGAGATGAAACCTCGGACAAAAAATAAAAGGAAAAAAAGAAAAAAAGAAAAGGAAAAAGGAAAAAAGAAAAAGGAATAACGGAGATATATAAAAAGAAAATAATAATAATAAAATGAGAGAAAAGCGAGAAGGGGCAATGCTACTATCTTATTTTTCAAAACTTGTTCTTAGAGGGAGCACCATGTTCTTCATATAGAGAGTCACATGATTTGTGAGTTTCATATCCTAGTGGGAATTTTTCATTTTTGAACTTGTCTTGTATGGTCCGATGATGAGCTTCCTCAAATGCCCGAGGTCTTCATGAGCAAGAAATTTGCATGCACACCTACTTAGCTTCTTTTGAGATTTCATACACTTATAGCTATATTGCATCCGTTGCATGGCAATCCCTACTCCTCTCATTGATATCGATTGATAGGCATATCCATAGCCTGTTGGCCCGCCTAGTTGTTGTGATACTTTCTTTCCACTTTGACCTCTTTGATCCCTACCACCATATTCTATTCCACCCCTATGCCATATCCATGGTTCACGCTCATGTATTAAGTGAGCTTGAAAATGCTCAAGCGTGTTTGAAGTACGATCCAATTACCTAACTTGACACCGAGATGCTTATGATTTATACCTACGCGGTGAGGACGGAGTCATGCCATGGTAATATGATAAAATGAGTTGGGTATAACATTCTTTAAGGATCGTATATTTTGAATATGAATGATTATGCAATTTATGTTTATGGATATTATTATGTTGATATCAATTAGTTCATTGTTTCTCAAGATCATACCTAAAAGAAATTACAAGTTGTGTAGGATGTCGCATCAAAAATTCTGTTTTTACCATTTACCTACTCGAGGACGAGCGGGAATTAAGCTTGGGGATGCTGATATGTATCCAACGTATCTATAATTTTTGTATTATCCCATGCTATTATATTATCAATCTTGGATGCTTTATATGCATATATATGTTGTTTTATATCATTTTTGGGAACTAACCGATTAACCCATTGCCAAGTGTTAGTTGTTGTTTTCAGCATGTTTTTGGCTTTTCAGGAAACCAATACGAAATGGACTCCAAACTCTACAAAACTTTTATACAGTTTTTTCTAGACAAAAAAAGGATCTAGAAGCTTCAAAAGGAGGCGAGAAGATGCACGAGGAGACGACAAGGCAATCGGGCGTGCCGGGGAGGGTGGTTAGGACGCCATGTTACCTTGTTAGCCCCTCACGGCTCCGTCTAACCTAATGCCACCCCTATAAATTCTCAAATATTGGTAAAACATTAAAGAGCCACCCAAAACACTTTTTTTGTCAGTCCAAGTCTCTGTTCTTATGGGAGGCCATCTAGAGACCTTTTTAGGTGCCCTCCCGGAGCGGGAAACGATATCAGAGGCCTTCTACATCAACCTTGCTGCCTCCATGATGTTGTGTGAGTAGTCCATTGATTCTACTACGCAACCTTCAACTTGTAGATGATCTCTCTTAAGCAACCCCGCAACCAAATAACAAAGAGTCTCTTGTGTCCCCAACACACCTAATACAATGGTAAGTTGTATACGTGCACTAGTTCGGTGAAGAGATGGTGATACAAGTGCAATATGGATGGTAGATATAGGTTTTTGTAATCTGAAATTACAAAAACAGCAAGGTAACAAATGGTAAAAGTGAGCACGAACGGTATTGCAATGCGTGGAAACAAGGCCTAGGGTTCATACTTTCACTAGTGAAGTTCTCTCAACAATGATAACATAATTGGATCATATAACTAGCCCTCAACATGCAACAAAGAGTCACTCCAAATTCACTAATAGCGGGGAACAAACAAAGAGATCATTGTCGGGTACGAAACCACCACAAAGTTATTCTTTCTGATCGATCTATTCAAGAGTCCGTAGTAATATAACACGAAGCTATTTTTTTCGTTCGATCCATCATAGAGTTCGTACTAGAATAACACCTTAAGATACATATCAACAAAGACCCTAATGTCACCTAGATACTCCATTGTCACCTCAAGTATCCGTGGGCATGATTATACAATATGCATCACATAATCTCCGAATCATCTATTCAACCAACACATAGAACTTCAAAGAGTGCCCCAAAGTTTCTACCGGAGAGTCAAAACGTGTGCCAACACCTATGCATAGGTTCCCAATGTCACGAACCCGCAAGTTGATCACCAAAACATACATCGAGTACTCACATGAATCAAACGTGTGCCAACCCATATGCATAGGTTCCCAATGTCACAAACCCGCAAGTTGATCACAGAAGATAGACACGTGCAAGACATACAACAAGTGTTCTCAAAGACTCAATTCGATAAGATAACTCCAAAGGGGAAACTCAATTCATTACAAGAGGGAGAGGGGTAAGAACATCATAAGATCCAACTATAGTAGCAAAGCCCATGGTACATCGAGATCAAGACATCTCAAGAACACAAGAGAGATAGAGATCAAACACATAGCTACTGGTACATACCCTCAACCCCGAGGGAGAACTACTCCCTCCTCGTCATAGAGATCGCCGGGATGATGAAGATGGCCACCGGAGATGGATTCCCCCTCCGGCAGGGTGCTGGAACGGGCTCCAGATTGGTTTTTGGTGGCTACAGAGGCTTGCGGCGGTGGAACTCCCGGTCTAGGTTTCTTTTTGGGGGTTTATGAATTTATAGGAATTTATGGCGGTGGAATTACGTCGGTTGGGCCCACGAGGAGGTCACAAGCCTGCCCTGCGCCACCTAGGGGGGTGGTGGCGGCGTCAGGGCTTGTGACCCCCTCGTGGCTCTTCTGGCCTTCTTCCAAAGCTTCGGGGGTCTCTTTTGGTCTAAAAAAATCATCGTAAAGTTTCATTCCATTTGGACTCCGTCTGAAAATGGGCCAAAAAGACGGAAAAACAGAAAATGGCACTTGGCACTGAGTTAATAGATTAGTCCCAAAAAAGATATAAAATAGCATATTGATGCATATAAAACATCCAAAGTTGACAAGATAATAGCATGGAACCATAAAAAATTATAGATACGTTGGAGACGTATCAAGCATCCCCAAGCTTAACTCCTGCTCGTCCTCGAGTAGGGAAGTGATAAAGAATGAATATTTGATGCTTTCATGCTACCTAGCATAGATGTCCTTTGTAACTCCTCTTATGTGACAAGAATGTTCAGATCCGTTAGATTCAAAACAATAGTTTGCTATTGACGTGGAGACAATAATACTTCAAGCAAACTAGCAAGGTGATCATGAACTTTCAAAATAACAAGGCCAAAAAGAAAGTTATCCCTACAAAATCATATAGTCTGGCTATGTTATATCATCCTTGCACAATGAACTTAAATCATGCACAACCTCGGTATTGGCCAAGTAATTGTTTTCACACCTTTACTTTCTCAAACTTTTTCAACTCTCACGCAATACACGAGCGTGAGCCATGGTTATAGCACTATAGATAGAATGGAGTGGTGGAGGTTGTGAGACAAAAAAGGAGAAGATGGTCACATTGACTAGGCATATCAATGAGCTATGGAGATGCTTATCAATAGATATCAATGTGAATGAGTAGGGATTGCCATGCAACAGATGCACTAGAGCTATGAGTATGGGAAAGCTCTTAAGGAAAACTGGTGGGTGTGCATCCAACTTGCTTGCTCACGAAGACCTAGGGAAATTTTGAGGAAGCCCATCATAGGAATATACAAGCCAAGTTATATAATGAAAATTTCCCACTAGCTGTATGGTGGTGACAAAACGAGAGAATCTCAATCATGAAGACCATGGTGCTTAATAAGCACAAGTGTGGAAGGATAGTAGCATTGTCCCTTCTCTCTTTTTCTCTCATTTTTTTTGGTGGGCTCTTTGGCCTCTTTTTTTATTTTTTTATTTTCGTGGGCATCTTTGGCCTCTTTTTGTAAATGTTCTTCGCTGGCCTCTTTTATTTCCTCACGTGGGACAATGCTCCATAAATGATGATCATCACACTTACAACTCAAAACTTAGAGCAATGATGACTCTATATGGAATGCCTTCGGTAGTGTACCGTGACAATGATCTAGCATGGCATAGACATCAATGGAAACATCACGCTAGCTATCTTATGATCATGCAATGGCAATGTAGAAGTGGTGGCACATGTCATGGTGGTAGTTGCATGGCAATATATCTCGGAATGGCTTTCAAAAAGCCATAGTAGGTAGGTATGGTGGCTGTTTTGAGGGAGGCTAATGGTGGTTTTATGCACCGGCCAAAGTTGCACGTTACTAAAGAAGATAGTAATGGTGGAAGGTGCAAGTGCATCTAAACCATGGACTCAACATTAATCAAGAAGAACTCATATACTTGTTGCAAAAGTTTTATTAGTAATCGAAACAAAGCATTCAACGCATACTCCTAGGGGAAGGGTTGGTAGGTATAAACCATCGCGCGATCCCGACCGCTACACAAAGGATGACAATCAATAAACTAATCATGCTCAAACTTCATCACACAACGGTTCACCATACGTGCATGCTACAGGAATCACTAACTTCAACACAAGTATTTCTAGATCCACAACACCTTACTAGCATGACTTCAATATTACCAAAACCACAACTCAAAACTAATTGAGATGAATCAAACTTCTCTAACTATTCAATGCACATGAAGGTGGAGTTTTCGTATCCCTTTGGATAACTACCCCTTTTGAGACTACATTCAAAGAATAGATAAACTACCAAGCCACGCACCGCTGTGCTCCAAAAGATATAAGTGAAGCACATAGAGCAAAAGTATCTAGCTCAAAAGATATAAGTGAAGCACATGTGAGCTGAATTGCCTAACTCAAAGGATATAAGTGAAGCTCGACAAAATCACGATGAGTGCATGTCTCTCTCTCTAGGTGTGCAGCAAGGAATATTGTGACACAACAAAAATAAAAGACTCCTATGATACAAGACGCTCCAAGCAAAACACATATCATGTGGTGAATAAAAATATAGCTCCAAGTAACATTACCGATGGATTGAAGACGAAAGAGGGGATGCCTTCCCGGGGAATCCCCAAGATTAGGATTTTTAAGCATCCTTGAATCAACTTGGGGTGCCTTGGGCATCCCCAAGCTTGAGCTCTTGCCACTCTTTATCTGTTTCTCCATAAGAACTTCACCCAGAACTTGAAAACTTCACAACACAAAACTTAAACAGAAACTCGTGATATCATTAGTATAAGAAAGCACATCACCACTTCCTTAGGTACTGTAGAAAACTTAAATTATACTTATGTTGGTGTTGGGTTGCTGTATTTTAACTTTTCCATCGCTAGTACCCTCCGATACTATCCATAGTTTCATCAAAGTAAGCAACCAACTCAACAAAAACAGAATCTGTTAACAGCAGACCATTCTGTAGCAATCTGTATACTTCGTATACTTATGGTACTTCAAAAACTCTAAACAATTATGACAGTCTGAATAAATTGCATAGAAATCATAAGAAAAAAGAATCAACTAAAAATCTCTTACAGAATAAAAATGAAAATTCTTTTCGTGAGCAGAAAGTTTCTGTCTTTTTCCAGCATGATCAAACAATCATCACCAAGACTAATCATAACGGTTTTGCATGGCACAAACACAAAAAAAAACACAAAAGACACAATCATAACAGAATTATGATGGTGTGGGGAAAACAAAACGGGAAGCAAAAAGCAAATAAAAAATTATTCATTGGGTTGCCTCCCAACAAGCGCTATCGTTTAACGCCCTTAGCTAGGCATTGATTTCAATGATGCTCACATAAAAGGTAAGGACTGAAACACAACGAGAGCATCATAGAGCAAATGGCTAGCACATTTAAGTCTAACCCACTTCCTATGCATAGGGATTTTGTCATCAAACAATTTATTGGAGCAAGAATCAACTAGCATAGGAAGGCAAAACAAGCATATCTTCAAAATTTTCAACACATGGAGAGGAAGCTTGATACTATTGCAATAAGTAGAAGCATATGATCCTCTCTCATAGTAATTTTCAGTAGCATCATGAATGAATTCAACAATATAACCAGCACCTAAGGCTTTCTTTTCATGATCTACAAGCATAGGAATTTTACTCTCCACATAAGGAAATCTATTCTCAAGAATAGTAGTGGGAGTATCGTAAAAGACTTGAGCACTACAAATTGTGTCCACAATGAAAAAGCAAGGTTTATAAAAAGGGTTCTCTAGAGTATGACAAGTTTTATCATCCCTCTTCTTTAAAGCATAAGTATCCTCACAATAATCATCATAGATAGGGGGCATGCTTTCATCAAAATATTTTGATTATTCAAAGTGGAAGAACTAAAAAGATCATCTTCATCAAATATAGCATCCCCAAGCTTGTGGCTTTTAATATCATTAGCATCATGGGTATTCATAGAATTCATGCTAACAACATTGCAATCATGCTCATCATTCACATATTCTATGCCAAGCATTCTATGTAATTCTTCTTTCAGCACTTGAGCACAATTTTCCTTCCCATCATGCTCACGAAAGACATTGAAAAGATGGAGCATATGAGGCATCCTCAATTCCATTTTTTTTGTAGTTTTCAGTGAAAGAACAAGAAACGAAAAGATTTGATTGCAAGATCTAAAGATATACCTTCAAGCGCTAACCTCCCCGTCAACGGCGCCAGAAAAGAGCTTGATGTCTACTACGCAACCTTCTCCTTGTAGACGTTGTTGGGCCACCAACTGCAGAGGGTTGTAGGACAGTAGCAATTTTCCCTCAAGTGGGTGACCTAAGGTTTATCAATCCGCGAGAGGCGTAGGATGAAGATGGTCTCTCTCAAGCAACCCCTCAACCAAATAACAAAGAGTCTCTTGTGTCCCCAACACACCTAATACAATGGTAAGTTGTATAGGTGCACTAGTTCGGCGAAGAGATGGTGATACAAGTGCAATATGGATGGTAGATATAGGTTTTTGTAATCTGAAATTACAAAAACAGCAAGGTAACAAATGGTAAAAGTGAGCACGAACGGTATTGCAATGCGTGGCAACAAGGCCTAGGGTTCATACTTTCACTAGTGAAGTTCTCTCAACAATGATAACATAATTGGATCATATAACTAGCCCTCAACATGCAACAAAGAGTCACTCCAAAGTCACTAATAGCGGGGAACAAACGAAGAGATTATTGTCGGGTACAAAACCACCACAAAGTTATTCTTTCTGATCGATCTATTCAAGAGTATGTAGTAAAATAACACGAAGCCATTCTTTCCGTTCGATCCATCATAGAGATCGTACTAGAATAACACCTTAAGATACATATCAACCAAGACCCTAATGTCACCTAGATACTCCATTGTAACCTCAAGTATCCGTGGGCATGATTATATGGTATGCATCACATAATCTCAGAATCATCTATTCAACCAATACATAGAACTTCAAAGAGTGCCCCAAAGTTTCTACCGGAGAGTCCAAACATGTGCCAACCCCTATGCATAGGTTCCCAATGTCACGAACCCGCAAGTTGATCACCAAAACATACATCGAGTACTCACATGAATCAAACGTGTGCCAACCCATATGCATAGGTACCCAATGTCACAAACCCGCAAGTTGATCACAGCAGATAGACACGTGCAAGACATACATCAAGTGTTCTCAAAGACTCAATCTGATAAGATAATTCCAAAGGGGAAACTCAATTCATTACAAGAGGGAGAGGGGGAAGAACATCATAAGATCCAACTATAGTAGCAAAGCCCATGGTACATCGAGATCAAGACATCTCAAGAACACGAGAGAGAGAGAGAGATCAAACACATAGCTACTGGTACATACCCTCAGCCCCGAGGGAGAACTACTCCCTCCTCGTCATGGAGATCGTCGGGATGATGAAGATGGCCACCGGAGATGGATTCCCCCTCCGACAGGGTGCTGGAACCGGCTCCAGATTGGTTTTTGGTGGCTACAGAGGCTTGCGGCGGCGGAACTCCCGATCTAGGTTTCTTTTGGGGGGTTTCTGAATTTATAGGAATTTATGGCGGTGGAATTACATCGGTTGGGCCCACGAGGAGGTCACAATCCTGCCCTGTGCCACCTAGGGGGGTGGTGGCGGCGTGAGGGCTTGTGACTCCCTCGTGGCTCTTCTAGCCTTCTTCCAAAGCTTCGGGGATCTCTTTTGGTCCAAAAAAATCATCATAAAGTTTCATTCCATTTGGACTCCGTCTGAAAATGGGCCAAAAACACGGAAAAACAGAAACTGGCACTTGGCACTGAGTTAATAGTTTGTCCCAAAAAAGATATAAAATAGCATATTCATGCATATAAAACATCCAAAGTTGACAAGATAATAGCATGGAACCATCAAAAATTATAGATACATTGGAGACGTATCATCCACCATAGATCTACGTGTCCATACCTAGTACATAAATGGTTTCTTCTCTCTTTGGTCCTCAATACAAAGTTCATCGTGATTCTTGCAGTGATCTATTCGATGTCATCTTCTTTGCGATTTGTTTCCTGGGATTCGATGAATTGTGGTTTTATGATCAGATTATTCATGAATATTAATTGATCCTTCTCTGATTCTTCTATGCTTGGTTATTTGACCTTCATGTTTCTCTCCGATCTATCGATTCAGTTGGCCAACTAGATTGATTTATCTTCAGTGAGAGTGGTGCGTTGTGATGGTGTTGGGGATATTATCCCGCCATGTAACCAACCCTATGAGGCTGGGTCAAGTTGGTGGTGGCTCAATGTTTATACTCAAGATGGGTCCTGCCGTACAATACAGGAGGCGCAAGGCAGTTTACCAAGGTGAGCTGACGCGGCCGAGGACATGAAGATGGCGATTCAAGGCCCACGAGGTAGAACATTGCCAAGGGTTTTCCTTCCTAGAGGAGCAAGGCGAGTTAGAGACATATCGGGTCACGAATCGTAAGGTGTCCCAGACTCTTGTAAGCCTAGGATCTCGACCTGTATGTAAAGGCGAGTCTCTAAGGCCGGTAGACTTAAGTTACAGCCAATCAAGAGCTAGGTGAGGCGAAACCGCACACTTGTAATCGATTTCATCATCAATACACACAAAGTAGGATGTAGGCTTTTACCTCCATCAGAGGGGCCGAACCTGGGTAAACTCGTTTCTCGTTCTCGATCAACCCCTTTGAGTCACCACATGGTTGCGATGGCTTCACCACTAAGTCCTTTCAGGAGGATAGCTGTCGTGATAAAACTACGACAGTTGGCGCCCACCATGGGGCCAGCGCACGGTGGAGTTAAGTTCTCAAAGGGATCCCTTCAAGGGTTTGGGAGCTACGCGGTTGGTCTCATGACCAGGATTTGCCGCGGAAAGTTCTTCACCGACAATTCGAGTTGGGGTCCCGAGGCCAGTTCAATCGAATCTGGTTACCGGGGTCCCCTTTGGCAAGATTCACGTCTACATAGGCAAGATCGGCGCATCTGTCCTCGAGCCAAACATCTACATCGACATCGTCGAGCCATCTCGTCTCACTCAACCCGCCGAATGACATATCTTGCGGCGTCGCGTCTTCGTCGGCTTCACGCAGGGGTCACCCTTCCGGATGAACCGGCGACGGATGGAGACACCCCTGTCAACTTAGATGGAAAGTCATCCATGGGAGACACGGATTCGATTCGCCCTATTTATGATGGAAGGCTTGGGGCTTCCCTGAGGCGGCAATCTCCGAAGCCCAACAAGAGCCGCCTCACCAGGTTGCCATCTACATGGCAGGGGAAGCACCCGTTCAGAATCAGGCTGATGCGGAAACTGCCAATGGAACCAGCAGTACTGGAAAAACGCCGGCCCAGGCCATGACAGATCTGATGGGCGAAATGTCAAAACTTGTGGCAGTTGTCGTTACTGTCGGAAATCAGGAGGAAGTGATAATCCCCAAGTGCAAGGAATCATCGTAGCAATTTCCAAAGGTGGAAGTGATAAGTATGGAGTGTCGAACCCACAATGAGCTAAAGGTAAGATCAATATTCTCTCAAGTCCTATCTGCCAATGATACGACTCTACGTACGCCGAACGTTTGCTTCCAACTAGAAACGAGAAATAAAACTACGTTGTGGGTATGAAGAGAATAGCTTTTCATGATAACGGAGAACGAGAATATAAAAATAGGTGCCGTTATCATAAAGTTAGAATATATCACAAATAGCGAGTGCGGAATAATGATGGGTCGGTGTGCGGAATTGTCCTAGCCAATTGTTAACAAGATCGGTAATCATTATTGCAATTTTATATGAGGGAGAGGCATAAGTTAACATACTTTCTCTACTTGGATCATATGCACTTATGATTGGAACTATAGCAAGCATCCGCAACTACTAAAGATCATTAAGGTAAAACCCAACCATAGCATTAAAGCATCAAGTCCACTTTATCACGTACGCAACAACCCCCTTACTCGGGGTTATGCTTCTGTCACTCAAGCAACCCACTATAAGCGAATCATGAACGTATTGCAACACCCTACATCGGGAGTCCTTCACGTGTGCGCATCATGGAAGGCACCATAGGGCAGCACCAAAATAAATATACAACTCACACCAATCTAGATCATCAATCAACCCAAAGGACAAAAGTAATATACTCAAAACATCATAGGATGGCAACACATCATTGGATCATAATATATGGCATAAAGCACCATGTTCAAGTAGGGTATTACAGCAAGGTGCGGGAGAGTGGACCGCTCAAACAAGATGAGGATGGTGATTTTGATGAAGACGATCAACGCGGCGATGGTTCCCCGATGGCACTACGACACCACCAACAGAGAGAGGGGGAGGTTCTCCCCCTTCTGCTTCCTCCTCCATGGCCTCCCCTTGAGTGGGGAGAGTTTCTCCCTCTGGTACTTGGCCTCCATGGCGATTATGGAGACCGCCGGGATGATGAAGATGGCCTCCGGGGAAGATGACCCCCGCTGGCAGGGTGCCGGAGAGGGCCAAGATTGATCTTTCGTGTCTCTGGAGCCTTGGGCCGGCGAAAATCCCGATCTATGTTTCTTTCTAGGGTTTTGGTATTTATAGGATTTTTTGGTTGGGGTCTTACGTCCGGAAGGTTCCCGAGGAAGTCACAATCCAGGGGGCGCGACCTAGGGGGTGGCCGCGCCCAGCAGGCTTGTGGCTTCCTCATCCACTTCCTGGCCCAGCTATGGTACTTCGGGGGTCTCTTTTGGTCGATAAAAATCACGGTAAATTCTTAGCCCATTCCGAGAACTTTTATTTCTGCACAAAAAATGATGACGTGGTAGTTCTGCTGAAAACAGCGTTAGTCCGGGTTAGTTCTAATAAAATCGTACCAAAATCATATAGAATTATTGTAAACATAAAATGAACACTTCATAAATTATAGATGCGTTGGAGACGTATCAGCATCCCCAAGCTTAATTCCTGCTCGTCCTCGAGTAGGTAAATGATAAAAGAAATAATTTATGAAGTGTGAATGCTAGCAAGTGCACAAGTTTGACAAATGATACTTCCAATCACTTTTTCTAGCATCAATATAAACCGTAAACAGTAGGTCATCTCATAATACTTCTCATGACCAAATAACAAGCTATTCACATGTTAAAGTATAGACCAAAAAGTTTCTTGAAAACTAACAAACCATAATCCAAGTCATCGAACAATTGGAATTCATCTTATTTTTAGGAAGGATCTATGTAAGAGCTTTGATTTAGCAAATTCCACATACTCAACTATCATATAGTCTTCCATGATTGCTAACACTCAAAGCATATTTTAAGAGCAAATGGCATCCGTCGAACACACAGAAAGATAGGGGCTTAAAGTTTCGCCTCCCAACTTATTTATCATATAGATAATTGTCAACAATAATAATTCATGATCAAATATATTTGAATGGCCATATATGCTTGGATCTTTCCCCACCACATGATGCTTTCCAAGAGAAAAAGGAAAAATATAGGAAGTGGTAGAGATCACCATGACTCTTGTATAAAGGTAAGTACTAGAAAGTAAATGATAGGCCCTTCGCAGAGGGAAGCATTGATTTATAGAGGTGCCAGAGATCAAGCTTTTAAAGTAGAGATGAATAATATTTTTGAGAGGTATGCTTTCATTGTCAATTTAACAACCGAGAGATCTCGGTATCTTCCATGCTAGATACATTAAGGCGGTTCCCAAACAGAATGGTAAAGTTTTTACTCCCCCTCCACCAATCAATCACACTCCACGGCGAGCCAAATCCACGGGTACCATCCATACAAACAAGAATCCTGGGGGAGTTTTGTTTCATTATATTTTGGTTTGAATTTTGAGCATGGAAATGGGCATCCCGAATACAAGCCACTTTCTCGTGAATTATTGTGAATCAACACATATCGTGAGAATAACCCACCTCGCATGGAAGATACTGAGAGCCCCTAGTCACTATATGAGCGATTCGGGCATACAAAATAGAATATTATTTGAAGGTTTAGTGTTTGGCACATGCAAATTTACTTGGAACGACAGATAAATACCGCATATAGGTAGGTATCACTACAGGAATCAGCTTCTTTGTCGTCTGCCATCACAGACAGCAAAGACTAAATCCCGGACAGCAAAGAGAATACCACAGACGGCAAAGAATCTCACGGCCGGCAAAATTTCTGCGTCAGCCTACGACGGCATCATACCTTATTTGCCGTCTGTCCCCACAAAGCGGACGGCAAAGCTCTTTGTCATCAGCTTTCGATAGGAGAGTCGACAAAGTGCTCGAGACGGCAGTCGATAGGCGTTGCCTCCGTTAGGGGTTAACGGAGGCTTTGTCGTCTGCCTCCCCCTTATTCTTTGCCGTCTGCCTCCCCCTTATTCTTTGCCGTCTGCCTCCCCCTTATTCTTTGTCGTCTACCTCCTCCTCCCCCCCCCCTCCACTCTTTGTCGTCTGCCTCCTCCTCCCCCCCCTCCTCTGTGCCCTCTTCTTTGTCGTCTGCCCACCCTGGAGGCAGATGGCAAAGAGCCTATATAGACACCCCAGGATGCACAGTTGGGTGCCATGTGGCACCTTTGCCATGTGCCAGCTGATAGCACAGGTCTTTGCCATCAGCTAGAAAACGGCAAAGAGCCCATATAGTACCTGTTTTTTTTGTTTTATATTATTTCACAGCACACACACACACACACACACACACACACACATATATATATATATATATATATATATATTTGACAGCACATTTATATAATTCACCACACATATATGATATATAGTTCACCACACATATACTTGCCAACACATATATATAATTCACCACACATATATGATATACATATAAATCAATGTATATCCCCATATATCGAAAGAACCAACATACAAAGTATTGCACTGTTTATCCATATATACATATACATATAGTTCGACATTGTTCATCAACTCAAATGAAAACTAGATGATATACATATAAAGTTCATCCATCGACATTGTTCAACTCCATGAATACCAGCTTCCATGCATGTAGTATATCCAATCTGCAAAAATGTGAATAAGAAAGTCATAAGAAGAACAAAATATAATGTTTTTGAGCTAATTATGTCATTTTTAGCGGAAAACAAGCTAAGAATATAATATTCATGAGCTAACCAAGGTTCTTATAACATTTTTAGCTTATTATGGCATTTTGGAGCTAAATGGGTTAATTATGTCATTGTTGGGGAAATTAAAGCAAGGATAATATGAAAGAGGACAAGAAAGAGGAGGAGGAGGAGAAGAAGAAGAAATCAAGAAGAAGGAGGAGGAGGAGGAGGAGAAGGACTAGAAGGTCCTTGGCCTTCTCCTCCTCCTCCTCCTTCTCCTTCTCTTCTTCTTCTTCTTCTTCTTCTTCTTCTTTCTTTTCATTTTCCTATTTCTTCTCCTCTTCTCCTCTTGTTGGAGCTAAATTACCTAATTATGTCTTTTTGGAGCTAAATGGGCTAATTATCCCATTTTAGAGGAAAACAAGCTAAGTATATAATATTCATGAGCTAACCAAGGTTCTTATGCCATTTTGAGCTTATTATGGTATTTTGGAGCTAAATGGGCTAATTATGTCATTGTTGGGGAAATTAAAGCAAGGATAATATGAAAGAGGAGAAGAAAGAGGAGGGGGAGGAGAAGAAGAAGAAATCAAGAAGAAGGAGGAGGAGGAGGAGAAGGACTAGAAGGTCCTTGGCCTTCTCCTCCTCCTCCTCCTCCTTCTCCTTCTTCTCTTCTTCTTCTTCTTCTTCTTCTTCTTCTTTCTTTTCATTTTTCCTATTTCTTCTCCTCTTCTCCTCTTGTTGGAGCTAAATTACCTAATTATGTCTTTTTGGAGCTAAATGGGCTAATTATCCCATTTTAGAGGAAAACAAGCTAAATATATAATATTCATGAGCTAACCAAGGTTCTTATGCCATTTTGAGCTTATTATGGTATTTTGGAGCTAAATGGGCTAATTATGTCATTGTTGGGGAAATTAAAGCAAGGAAAATATGAAAGAGGAGAAGAAAGAGGAGGGGGAGGAGAATAAGAAGAAATCAAGAAGAAGGAGGAGAAGGAGGATAAGGAGGAGGAGGAGAAGGACTAGAAGGTCCTTGGCCTTCTCCTCCTCCTCCTCCTTCTCCTTCTTCTCTTCTTCTTCTTCTTCTTTCTTTTCATTTTTCCTATTTCTTCTCCTCTTCTCCTCTTGTTGGAGCTAAATTACCTAATTATGTATTTTTGGAGCTAAATGGGCTAATTATCCCATTTTAGAGGAAAACAAGCTAAGTATATAATATTCATGAGCTAACCAAGGTTCTTATTCCATTTTGAGCTTATTATGGCATTTTGGAGCTAAATGGGCTAATTATGTCATTGTTGGGGAAATTAAAGCAAGGATAATATGAAAGAGGAGAAGAAAGAGGAGGAAGAGGAGAAGAAGAAGAAATCAAGAAGGATGAGAAGGAGGAGAAGGAGGAGGAGGAGAAGGACTAGAAGGTCCTTGGCCTTCTCCTCCTCCTCCTCCTCCTCCTTCTCCTTCTTCTCTTCTTCTTCTCTTCTTCTTCTTCTTCTTCTTCTTTCTTTCCTTTCATTTTTCCTATTTCTTCTCCTCTTCTTGGATCTAAATTATCTAACTATGTCTTTTTGGAGCTAAATGGGCTAATTATCTCATTTTAGAGGAAAAACAAGCTATGTATATAATATTCATGAGCTAACCAAGGTTCTTATGCCATTTTGAGGTTATTATGGCATTTTCGAGCTAAATGGGCTAATTATGTCTTTCTGGGAAATTAAAGCAAGGATAATATGAAAGAGGAGAATAAAGAGGAGGAGGAGGAGAAGAAGAAGAAATCAAGAAGAAGGAGGAGAAGGAGGAGGAGGAGAAGGACTAGAAGGTCCTTCGCCTTCTCCTCCTCCTTCTCCTCCTCCTCCTCCTCCTCCTCCTCCTTCTCCTTCTTCTCTTCTTCTTCTTCTTTCTTTTCATTTTTCCTATTTCTTCTCCTCTTCTCCTCTTCTTGGAGCTAAATTAGCTAACTATGTCTTTTTGGAGCTAAATGGGCTAATTATTTCATTTTAGAGGAAAACAAGCTAAGTATATAATATTAATGAGCTAACCAAGGTTCTTATGCCATTTTGAGGTTATTATGGCATTTTGGATCTAAATGGGCTAATTATGTCTTTTTGGAGCTAAATGGGCTAACTATGTCATTGTTGGGGAAATTAAGGCAAGGAGAATATGAAAGAGGAGAAGAGAAACTTATCGTAGTGGTCATCAAGGAGGAGAAACACCTGGAGAAGGGTCGTGCGATGCCGCTCGGGAGTTATTCTGCAGAATAGATATTTTGCAATGTCTCAGTTAACATGATGACACTCAATTATTAATACTAGTTTATAATGAAACTCACCGTGCTAATCGAAGAGAAGACGGGCATCGGCGGAGGGACTTGACCGCTCTTCTCGCATAGACCCTGAAGAGTGGGTCGTATTAGTTAGTAATGAAACAGACATTACACAAATGATTTGGCTAATGTGAAAAAAAAACTTACCACAAACAACTCGTACAGGGCCCGTTGACCCGCCTCATTCCGGGACCTCTCCTCCTCAATCGATCGTGCTGTGGTCTGGTCCCTCTCATCAAGAGCAGCCTGACTTGCCAATCTCTCTTTCTCAAGAGCAGCCTGGCTTGCCAATCTCTCTTTCTCAAGAGCAACCTAGTTTGCCAATCTCTCTTTCTGAAGAGCAGCCTGAAACACCATTCCTCGTTACCATAGTAATGATCTATGGTGACACACATAATGAAATGGATGAAAATGTTCTTAGTCCGTACAACTAACCTCGATGGCAAGTTCGACTGGCCGTGGACGACGCATTATCTCAGGACAGCTGCTCGACTGGCGCGCCTTGATCTCCGGAAGAGTGAGTGGACAACGTATTATCCCATCTCCAATGGCTATCGAGCCATGGGGCCTCCCGCCACCAGATATCATCACCAGCTCTGGATCCAAAGGTTCCTGGCTAGGGTTAAAGTCATCCCCTTTCGTAGCCTTCCCCGCGTCCGTGTATGCCACGAGCTTCTGGTGGGATGATATGTTGGTGAAGTTATTGGGATCATCCAGGTCAGACTCAGAGAATGCCTTCGCCTTCTTGTACGAGGCAGTATGGGCCATGCCATAAAGGTCGTACAAGTGTGGCATCTCCGTCTTATTGTGATGCGCCTAAAAGAGAGGAACAGAATATTAGCATCAAGAATGAATTGCATGAATCATGAAGCAAATCACATACCCAGTTTCGTCCAAACTGAAGTAAGTTGGCGCTGCCTTGATGGTGTGGCACACCAACCATTTGGCTACGCCGATCCTTCGCATTCTCGTGGACGGCTCGCCAGCTGCCTGTGCACCACTCATCAACCAACGCCTCCCAACAATCCATCTTATCCGCACACCATCTCGGGGGCACCTGTAAGTTATTAGAAAGAATTTTCAGTGCTATGCCTATGAATGAAATCAAGAAAACTACGTAGAAGGACTTAAGAATAGGTAATTACCTTCATGTATTGCTCCTTCTTCAGAAACTTTCCACGGCAATCCTTCTTCTGCTTCTTAATACGACGCGTGGCGTCGTAATCTCGAATAGCCTGCGGCCGAGCCTCGTGGCGCAAGTTCTGTAGTAACCGCCTACACTCGGCCTCGAGAACCCTGGCCGCCTCCTCCTCATATCCATCCTCACACCTATAGAAGGTCTGCAATCAAACGTGAAAACACTGATTAGTACAATAATTAGCTATATTGTTAATTTTAGATTTTGTAAAAGGATAATTTACCCAAAAGCTCTTGATCACCATCTCGGCCCTCATGTGTCACAAGGCACCATCTATAATCTCCTCCGGCGGGGCCTGCGCAACCTGGTAGTGCTCCCAGGAAAATCCTAGTGTAGGAACCTGACCCTCACCAGGCGACGTGACAAACCCCGGGAAATTTGTCCGGCAAAGCACACCAAGGACGGAGTTCGGCCTGTGGACTCCAAGAGGGTGTACCCATCCCCTGCAGTATGATAAGGTCAACGCATTAGATATTTGAACAAACTTGAAGGCAAAAGCTAAAAAAAGAGTAAATGTACTTACCTATCTCCTTCAGGTTTAATCACCGGCCTCTGCTCGCGGGTAGCCGGCGCGACCGGGAGACGTGTACTACCACGCTTGTACACGGTGGCCCCGTCCACCTGCACATCACCCTCACTATCCGTAAGCTCATCCCCGCCATCCCCGCCCCCTGAGCCACCCGGACCCTCGGTCCAATCCGGCAACTCGGTACGATCCGCCAGGTCTCCCATCCGGGCCTCTCCACGTCGGGTGAAGCCTCCGGAACCGTAGTCTCCTCCGGCTGCTCCTGGGTCGAATGCACCTCGACCCGAGGGTGCTCCTGGACCGGAGTCTCATGGGACGAATGCCCGTCAATAACAGGCTCCTGGAACGGAATCCCCGTAGCCTCCTCCGCAAACGGGTCGACCATAGTAGTCCTATGCTCGGGTGAATGAGTTGCTGGTGGTGGCGAGGACGGCTCAACAGTCCTCCTGGATATTCCGCGGCCACCACCTCTCCCTGTACCCTTCCCCTTCTTCCCTACCCGACCAACACCTCTCCCATTGGGCAATGCCGCCGACGAAGAAGAACTCACGGGTGGTGTCAACAAACTGTCTGCCAAGGCTCTACGGAGAGATAGGGGTGGAAGGGAAGTACCACCCCTCATGCAGGGCGCCTGGGAAGAACCCGTCGAGCGATCTGGACCAGCGCCCACCATCTTTCCACACCTGGTGACCTGCCATGATAAAGATTAAAAGAAATTAGTACAACATAAAAAAATTGAATAACTGACATGAATAATAATATGTACATGAATAATAAAGATTAAAATATATATAATTTAAGTTGTGAATCTTACAAACTAATAATCATCATCAATAAATGCATCATCATCATCAATATCACGCATGTCTTCATGAATGATGTGCTCGTCGGGTTCAACGGCGTGAAGTTGTGAAAGGCCTTCCTTTAATCGTTGAAGCACTGACAGGTCATCCGCATCAGTAACCTCTATGAGTTCCAGGTCTTCTGGTTCCGGCTCAAGGCTGGAGTCGGATTCATTGTCGCTGTCTACTTCCATGTTCTTGGGTGAAGCATGGCGGTTCTTGAAACGTTTCTTGGAAGAATTCTCCATCATATGTGTCTGGGTTAATGTGAGGTTCATAATCCTGTTCATTTGGGAGAGGTGGTCTGACATGTGGCGGCACTTCATAAACAACATACCAACCTTCCAGATTCTTATCCGTTTGGCATGCCCACGGTAGATAGAAAACTTGGGTCACCTGTTGACCGTAATATAGACATCGGGAACATCTAAATGGGTGTTTGGATTGATTTCGACTAGTCCTATATGTTCATGAGTCCTTCTAGTCTTTTTCGCCTGGAACCAATAACATTTGAAGACTACGACGTTCGGTGGGTTTTCACCATAAAATTGAAGTTCATAAATTGCTTCAACTCTTCCATAATACTCGATAACACCTTCGCCGATAGCAGAGACACCACAATTTGTAGATTTCCGGTCGGGCATAGATAGCTCTTTGCCAAAGGTACGAAAGAGATACCCGTTGATGTTGTATTTCTCAAATGAACGGACCTTATAGTCAAAACCATTAGTGACTTGTCTCAATTCGGCGTCCATGGACTCTGAATTAGCCTAAAAGTTTAATACGAAACGGTTGTTGCATTAGCCGCAAGTTAGACCAAGAATGAAATGGTCCATTATTGATAATTACCGTTTGTTTGAACCAAGAGATGAAACCGGGATAGCCGCCTCCTATCTTTGACAGAAGCTCATACTCTTCGACGGAATCATTTCTGATCGCCGCTCCATCCGAGAATTTGGCGACGTAACGGCTGTTTGAAATATCCGGGAATAAGAGCAGTTCAAATGAATTAGAAGTTACGGGAAAATCTGCCGAGAACTCACTCGATGTACGACCGCACTTCTGTTAGGTTGTTGAAGATATACAACAAAATGTTCCGCCATTCTTCGACATCCAACGTTATTGGTTTCGAAGCACCGGCTGGTGCGAGCTTCCCTTTGAATAGGCTGAGGTTGGACCCACCTTTTTTAGGGTCTGCATCATTGTGCCGAGGCTTCGGATTATGCAAATGATGATTTTTGGCTTCGTAGTGTGCTGTCACAAAGTTTGCCACCTCCTCAGTAATGAATGCCTCAGCCATCGATGCTTCAATTCTACGCTTATTTTTACATTTAGCTCGAAGGGTCTTCTGCATCCTCTCAGTTGCATAGCACCAACGATCTTGCACGGGCCCACCCAATCTTGCCTCGGTCGGTAGATGTAAAATCAAATGCTGCATTGGATTGAAGAAGCCCGGTGGAAAGATATTCTCTAACTTGTAACAACTCCGGTGCAAACTCCTCCATATCTTCTACCACGCCAGGTGACAATTCTTTCGCACAAAGAACACGGAAGAAATAGCTCAGCTCCGCCAGTACTAGCCATTCATCCTCAGGAATAAAGTCACGTAACATCACCGACATTACCCGCTCTAGCCATATGTGCCAATCATGACTCTTGATACCAAAGATTTTTAATTTTTCAAGACTCGCTCCCCTCTTTAGATTCGCTGCATACCCATCGGGGAACATCAAGTGCATTTTGACCCACAAGATAATTTCCCTCATAGCTGGCCTTCCAAGATTGAACCAGGCCTTTGGCTTCGACCACTTCTGCTTTCCTTTGCCTTCTTGCATGTTTTGTAACGGTCTATGACATAGTGTCTCTTGATCAACTCTAGCCTTAATATTATCCTTTATCTTACCATCTATGTCGAACAGTGTACCAAAAATAGCCTCTCCGATATTCTTTTCAGTGTGCATCATGTCGATATTGTGTGGAAGAAGGAGGTCTTTGAAGTAAGGCAGATCCCAGAAGCATGGCTTGTGAGTCCAGGCGTGTTTTGAATTATACCCCTTGAAATACCCTGGACGCTCTGGATCAGGCTCGAGGGCGTTTAATTGATCCAGGATCTGTTGGCCTATGAACGCACGTGGTGCCAAGTTTTTGACAACTTTACCTTTGGTAAAGTTCTTCTTGTCTTTTCTGAACTGATGGTTAGGATCCAGGAACTGTCTATGCAAGTCAAAGCAAGAATACTTCTGACCCTCCTGCAACCAATGAAACTGAAGAGTTGCCTTGCATTGGGGGCACGGGAACCTTCCATGCACACACCATCCAGAGAATAGCGCATACGCTGGCAAGTCATGCATAGAGTACATATACCACACATGCATTTTGAAGTTTTCTTTTCTAGCGGCATCGTATGTCTTGACCCCATTATCCCAAGCTTCTTCCAATTCATCCTTAAGTGGTTGCAGGTACACATTCATATTCTTCCCCGGATAATTGGGCCCTGGAATTATCAACGTCAGAAATATGTTCTTTCTTTGCATAATCTGCCCGGGGGGGGAGATTGAGTGGAATGACAAATACAGGCCAACAACTGTATTGGGTTGTCGTCATGCCGAAGAGATTAAAACCATCCGTGGCGGCGCAGACTCGAGGATTCCTTGGATCTGCCGCTTTATCCTGATGCAATCCATCGAAATGTTTCCACGCTTCCCCATCCGATGTGTATACCATCATCTTATTCCCATCCGCATCTAGTTCGGTTCTTTTGCCCAATTTGTGCCATGTCATCTGTCTGGCTGTTTCTTCGACCATGAAAAGACGTTAAAGTCTTGATACGATTGGCATATACCGAAGAACACTAACTGCGATTTTGGTCTGCCTCTTCTCACCCATACCGTTGTCTACCACAAGATACCTGCAAGACTCGCAATTAGGACAATAGTCCAAGTGTGCATACTCCTTCCTAAATAAGACACATCCTTTCTCACATGCATCTATCTTCTCATAGGGCATCTTAAGTAATACACGAAGTATTTTGTCCGACTGGTACAGGTTTGCAGGCATGACATGGCCTTTGGGTAGGGAACGTCCAAATAGTGTCATCATCGCGTCGTAGCACTCTCTTCCCAAGTTGAACTCAGCCTTCAGAGCCATTACTTGTGCAATTGCATCCAGCTGACAGAGCTCAGTGTGCTCATGGAGAGGACGTTTTGAAGACTCCAACGTTTCATAAAAGGCCTTTGCAGATTCCTCCATCTCATCTTCCGAATCCCGAGCATCATCAAAGTCTTGCACCATGTCTTCGATCCCGGTACCATGCTCGTCCGTGCGACGACGGACTACCTCAGCTCTTGTACGTTGTATAGACTCACCATGAAATGTCCACACCGTATAATTAGGCTTAAAACCCCTCCTCTGCAGATGTTTAATCATTACAGCCTCTATCGTCTTTTTATAGTTGTCGCATCCAGGACAGGGGCAATAGTTTCTTTCCTGGCCATTTGCGAATGCGGCTTTCACAAATTCCTTTGTTTTTACAAACCATTCTTTCGTCATCTCTTTCTGACTAGGGTGACCGGTATACATCCACGCACGATCACTCATCTTGCGTAGCTACTAAAGATAGAAGAAATATATTTATATATAATTTAGCATTTATATTCATCAGTTAATCAGGTTCGCCATTTTTATTACGTCCAGGCAACCTACACGCTATTAGGTAAAGATAGGTCCTAATCCCACCCGAGTATGTGTAGATTGGGTTCGTTTTCCCATGCTCTGCTCCGGATCCAACGCAAAATTTCGGCAGCACCTCCCAGCTGTTCGCCTGATACACGTCTCCATAATAAACAGAGAGGATGTGCATCCGGAGAACAACAGGGAGGCGCTGACGAAATTCCGCATCGGATCCAGAGCACAGCATACGGGAAAACGAACCCAATCTACACATACTCGGGCTGTCCATGGATAATGTTGGAAAATTCGAAAGGATGTCGATTATAAATATGCAAAGACATGCATATTTATAGATGTCGCCCTTTCGAACGGGAGACGCATACTGGTCACGCATACTCATGATTGAAGAAACCTATATATAGCTAGCAAGTTTCATCGGCACGAAGACCGGGACCGAGCAAATTAAGGGGGTAGGAGCAGAAGTCATTTGTGCTCACCAAAAAACGTAGGGGCGGAGCTCGTCCAACGCACGTGGAGGTCGTCGAACAACTGCACATTGAAATTCACCCGATCAACACAAATATGATGTTTTTATAAGATAATCAAAAAATATGTGACCTAACTCTTATTTTCTTTTTTCTTTTTTCCTATTCTTTTTCTTCTTCTTCTTATTCTTCTTCTTATTATTATTTTCTTTTTTCTTTTTTCCTCTTATTCTTCTTCTCCTTCTTCTTCTTCTTTTCTTCTCTTCTTCTTCTTCTTCTTCTTCTTCTTCTTCTTCTTCTTCTTCTTCTTCTTCTTATTTTCTTATTTTCTTTTTTCCTCTTATTCTTCTTCTCCTTCTTCTTCTTTTCTTCTTCTCTTCTTCTTCTTCTTCTTCTTATTATTATTATTATTATTATTATTATTATTATTATTATTATTATTATTATTATTATTATTATTATTATTATTATTCTCATTTTTTCTTTTTTCCTCTTATTCTTATTCTCCTTCTTGTTTTCTTCTTCTATTCTTCTTCTTCTTATTATTATTATTATTATTATTATTATTATTTTCTTTTTTCCTCTTATTCTTCTCTTCCTCTCCTATTTTTCTTCTTCTTCTTCTTCTTTCTTCTCCTTCCCTTCCTTTTCCTTCTTCTTCTTATTTTTTTCTTCTCCTTTCTCCTTCTTCTCCTTCTCCTTTCTCCTTCTTCTTCTTCTCCTTTCTCCTTCTTCTTCTTCTCCTTTCTCCTTCTTCATCTTCTCCTTTCTCCTTCTTCTTCTTCTCCTTTTCTCCTTTATTAAATAGGAAACTAACCTAACTAAACCTAAACTAAAACTGAACCTAAACTAAACTAAAACTAAGCCAAAACCTCACTAAAACATATAACTAATTAGACAAAAACTATTAAAAAAAGAAGAAAAAAAACTAACCGAAAGGGGGAGGAGGGCCGCAGGGGGACGAGAGGCCGCAGGGGGAGGAGGGCAGCAGGGGGAGGAGGGCCACAGGGGGAGGAGGGGCACGGTGAGGGAGCGAGGAGGGCGGCGGCGGTGGGGTGGGGCGCTGGGGTGGGGGTGGCGTCGGCGGCAGCGGCGGTGGGGTGGCGGCGGCGGGGTGTGGCGGCGGCGCTGGGGTGGGGGCGGCGGCGGCGCTGGGGGTCGGGCGAGGCTGCGGTGAGGGAGAGTGGAGAGAGTGTAGAGAGTGGGAGAGAGGAGGGCGCGGCGACCGTTATCGTTAGGTGTCCATCCACTTTGCCGTCTGCCGCAGACGACAAAGGAAGAGAAGGCAGACGACAAAGGGGTGGGGTGGGCGCGGGTGGGGTGGGGTGGGGCAAAGAGGTGGGTGATGGCGTCAGCTTTGCCGCCTGCCTTCTCTTCCTTTGTCGTCTGTGGGCGGACGGCAAAGAGGTGGCTGATGGCAAATAGGTATTTTGCCATCAACCACCTCTTTGCCGTCTGTTTTCCTGAAGCTGATGGCAAATATGTTCTTTGTCGTCTGCTGGCTGATGGCAAAGATTTGGCAGACGGTAAATAAAGGAATTCCAGTAGTGTATGGTGGACTCATATGGAACAACTTTGGGTTTAAGGGTGTTTAGATGCACAAGTAGTATTTCTACCTGTGCGGAAGTTTTGGCTAGTATGAGGTGGAAGAAAGCACCACATGTTGGAGGATCCATAACAATATAACTTCTATACAAATATACCCAATCATAACTCATTACGTTGTCTTTCTTGTCCAACTTTAACTAATTTTCTCAAGTTTGAAAATAATTAACGAGTATTCACAATCATAGAAGATTTCCAAGATAGTATATTTATATGTGAAATCTCTCTTCCTTCAATATTCTTTCATGAGTTGTTCAAGTGACCAATGCGGTGTTTGCTATTTTTCAATAAATTTTACCACCTATACTTCTTATATGTGGAGTCATTACTCCCCATGGATAAGCATATAAAACATATACAATTTCAGATTTATGATATTCGATTCATTCAACTATTTACTCATAGGATATAAGTGAAGCACAAAAGTAAATGACAAAACTACTCCAAAACATATAAGTGAAGATCAATGAGTAGTCAAACAATTTAGTAGCTATGTGAGTACTTTCTATCTCTCTCTTAATAAAGATTTTAAGATCTTAGTATTTTATTTAAACAACAATCAAAAGAAAAATAGCACTCCAAGAATAGGACGCAACATGTGAACGAATAAAAATTTAGGCTCAACATAGGCTAACCGATAGTTGACAAAGAGAGGTGGGATGCGCAGCATCCCTAAACTTAGATGCTTGAGAGTTCTTGAAATATTTACTTGTTGTTCAATCCTCTCATATCCCGGTTTCACCTATTCTCAAAACTTCATTCACACAAAACTCAAAAAGAACTCGTGAGATAGGTTAGTACACATAAGAACAAATGAACACTTCATGTACTGCTAATACAAGTTGAACAATAATTTTCAAACATTAGGCATTGTATACTATTATTTCCACGATTTATATCTACCAATATAGGCTATGGAAACTATCGGATAAGTAGATAACAAAACTATAACAACAATCTGTCCAAACAGAACAGTACGTAGAAATTTATGAAAATAGTGTACTTTCGTAGCTCAAAAGATTATGAAAATTTAGAACATGCTACAAAATTTATATTAAAAATCTGTGTAAAAGTTTCAGAAACTTTTCACGTTCCAGTAAAATATGAAAATTCAAACACTACAACACCAGTTTATGTTCTTACACAACACCAATCAAAGCATGCAATGCAAGCATCCTAATGCAATTCTTGAAACTTTTTATTGAAAAACAATATTATAAATAACACCTAATGGAGAACAACAAAATAAAATGACGTTCCAAGCAAAAATCATATTATGTGACGAATAAAACTATAGCTCCAAGTAAGATATACCGATAATGTTGAAGGCGAAAGAGGGGATGCCTTCCGGGGCGTGCCTATGGGCCTCCCAAGCCATCAGGGCGCGCCCATGGGTACGGGGTGGGTGTGCCCTGTTAGCTTGAGACAAACAAGTGACCCTCCTCTCGTATTTCTTCGCTCATAAAATTCTTATATATTCCATAAAAAATCCTTGTGAAGTCTCACGTCATTTGGAGTCTAGAAAATTTTCAGCTTTTTCCATGGCTTTGAGGTCCAGAATTCCACTTTTTGGCAATTTTCCGCTTGTCTAAATCTTGCAAATTCAGAGAGGAAAGGCATTAGGATTGTATCATAAAGTGAAATAATGACCAAGATTAATATAAATATCAATAGAAAATCATGATGCAAAATGGATATATCAGGCCTCACTACATCAAAGAATCCGACCATAGTTAATTCAGGAAATTGCCTACAAATAGGTTTTTGGATTGTTAGAACATTAGAAAAATTCATGATTATTTCCGATAAGTAATTCACGGCTATAAAAGAAATGAGCATGCAACAGTCTAGCATAGTATGCGAACAGGAAAACATGCACAACAGCAACACACATGAAACAACGACTACAGACAGAGACATGACCATATCACGATGAATGTATTGTTCGTTAGCTATTGTAGGAGAGACAAAATTTATAACGATGTTGTCGACAATCTGCTATTGACGACGATGAAGACAACAATGAGTAGCGGCGCCTGACTTGGACGAAAGACGACCCGTGATGACGAACGTGAGCAATCGCGTAGAGCACTTCTCAAAAACCTAATTCGTCCTGTCCCAGTGCAGGATCACAAGGACGAACAGTTTCGAAGACCTTCTCTCCCGTAGGCCGATGCATGCCGGCATTCGGATAGGGTAGACTACGTAGGCGACACAAGCTGTGAGATAAGGCAAAACCCTAGGTGTTTTGATATGTCTTTGGTGTCGACCGGTAGCGGTATATGTCACTAGTGGTATATATAATAAGAACAGATGCGGTATCCTGTTGTGATTACGATCTCAAAACGACTTGGACTCTAAATCGCATACTTATCAGACAAAAATAATTAAATTGTTTGTCAAGACATCAAAAAAAAAACCAAAAAAAAAAAACTACGCCCGCGCAAGACATTCGGCCGGATTTTGGTGGGTCATTCGTGCGCATGTCGCATGTGCGTCCCGGCCCCGACCCGAACCCGAAAGTATGATGTAGAGAACCCATTATATAAAGAAGTTCTACTCTTCCTCAACCTGAGAGGTGAGACTAAACTTTAAAATCACCACTTACTATTTTACAAGTGGACCATTTGAAAATTTAAAAAGTTTACTTTTAACAAAACATTTGTCAAACTTTACCACAAATTAATTTCCGATTTTTTATTATTTTATTTTTGATTTTACTGTTTATTAGGGAGCATTTGAAATAATAGCAGGCAATTGAGGATGAGATTCGTGTTCTGACACACATACAATATGCTTGAGGAAATATTTCAGAGAGAAAATGTTTGAGGGGGACGAGGGTTGATGCTGACGTGTGAGTCCCATATGTAATAATCGGTCAACTTAACAGTATGACTTTCGTCACAAAAAAGAAGTTAACAGTATGACTTAACGAAGTTGACTTTTGTGATACTACAGCCCTGGCCGGCTACTAGCAGTATACGGTGGTTTTATGAAAAAATGTGATAAAAGGGGTGGATTTTCAATCATGAGTTAAAAGTCGTAATTTTGGGGACACAAACCTATGCGGTAGTTTTTTTTTTAAGCTAAATACTCCAATTTTTTTTTCATATCTGTTGGAGATGCTGTAGGAAGGGGATCACACTTTTTTGACCACCTTCGCCCCCGTAACCCCGTTGCCACCTTCTCCTGTTGGCCTCATCCCACAGCTCAGCAGCAGCCCAGCCCCTCCTCCGTCTCCATTTCTTTTGTCCATCCCTCTCTCTCTCTCTCTCTCTCTCTCTGGTGTTAAAACGCGGCCGCCGTACGCGCATTGCCTCCTTCCTTCCGAGCAGTCGCTCGCTCACTTCTTCTCTCTTCTCTCCTCTTGCCGGGGAGTTCTTGGAGGGAGATTGTAGCTTGCCTAGCAGTGTTCTTGGAGCTGCTGCCGGTGGAGGTCTGCAATGGGGAGGAGCGGCCATGCCTGCTCCGTTCTTGGGTCGCTGCTGCTGCTGCTGCTGCTGCCGCTGCTGGGCCCCGCCGCGGCGCAGAAGGGCTCGACCTGGAAGACGCTGAGTGGTATACAAGCTGCACTTGCCTGTGTTCCCTGTTTATTTTCTTAGTCTGTGCGTCTGCGATCTGATTCTGATCTGGGTTGACTTTTCTGCGATTTTTAGTTCATAAGCTCGTATCTTGCTTGCGATTTTCGATTCGGCTTCGATGCATGGGTTGGATCTTTAGGATTAAGACGGGGCGAGTTCCCGGTCTTGCTCAACCTTCAACAACATGGCCTTGCTGAAAGTTTCAAGGCTCGAGATTTCTGATTGGAACCTTGGGGCCGGCCATGATGCCTCCTTTTATATTCTTTGCATATAATATGAAGAGAAATCTTGGCACAGCCGTTGGCGGCAGCCTCTTCTGCTGAATGCCATTTGGTTAGGATACGCCAGCAACATCTTTGTGACTAATTCAGATGACGTAGTCTACGCTTCTTACCGCGTGAATGTTCTTGGGTTAGGTTAAATCACTAGCTGCTGGCGTTTACTGTTCATCCACTGCTTACGGAGCAGGGGATTGTTTGCCCAGTTCGGTGGATATCAATTTCAAGGAGTGATTTCCTTCTTGATGCATCAATTACAATGGTCCAACATTTAATTGGCACATGCATGTAAAACTTATACCACCCCGTGGTAGTTATTTTACGGAGTTTCTGCACATTTATGAAGTATTAGTTAGACAAAAATATACATTTATGAAGCTATGATCCATCCACTGTTCCTGGCTGTTCTTAAAGCTTAACACGCACCTCACTCTTTCAGGCAATGCTCCAGCAGTCATAGCTAAGGGTGGTTTCTCCGGCCTATTTCCTGACTCCAGTGACGCTGCTTATTCGTTTGCTGCTGGCCCTCAGGATTCAGCCCTGTGGTGCGATGTTCGGTTAACCAAGGATGCCGTTGGCATCTGCCTTCCAGACATAAAAATGGATAACTGCACAACCATATCCGATCTTTTTCCAAAGGGAAAGAAGACCTACCGTGTAAACGGTGTGTCCACGACCGGGTGGTTCTCTGTGGACTATACAGGCATTGAACTGTCCAATGTAACTTGTAAGTGCAAATGCAGTTTGCAGTTCTAATGTTTTGAGCATCTTCGTTGCATTTTTCTCTTGCTTGATTATCATTGTTGAAATTTCTCTGTCTAACCCAAACTTAATATTTGTTACAGTGCTGCGAGCAATCTTGTCTCGCACAAATAGGTTTGACGGAAGCTTCCAAATAGTTCCAGTTGAAGTTGCACTGTCACAATATAAGGCCCCTACTTGGTTGAATGTTCAGGTACATCAAACTTTGATTACTTTCGGTGCACTAAAATTTAAGTGATCTTCTCTTACAGTCTGTCTTGTTTGTGCAAAACTCAGCATGACAGTTTTTACAGCCAGTTTAATCTGAGCATGAGAAGCTATATCCTGTCTATGTCAAAGCAATACACTGTTGACTACATCTCATCCCCTGAAGTGAGCTTCCTCAAAAGTCTACTTGGAAGAGTTGGCAGGAAGACAAAGCTTGTGTTCCGTTTTCTTGATGAAGGCCTTGTCGAGCCATCAACAAACCAGACATATGGCTCAATGCTGAAAAATCTATCATCCATCAAGACTTTTGCTTCTGGAATACTTGTCCCCAAACACTATATCTGGCCTGTTACGGCAGATAATTATCTGCAACCCTCCACTTCAGTCGTGGATGATGCTCATAAGGCCGACTTAGAAATTTATGCTGCTGATTTTGCCAACGACTTTGCGCTCAGCTACAACTACAGCTATGATCCGTTAGCAGAATACCTTCGCTTCATCGATAATGGCGCCTTCTGTGTTGATGGTCTCTTGACTGATTTCCCTATCACTCCATTAGAGGCCATCGGTGAGTACACATTATATTGTTTCTTTACAATGCTGTAAATGTTCCTTCAAGAAACTCACACGCCCAAGCGGTCACTTTGTCAGGATAATCTTTCATCTTTTATTGACTCTGTTCTAATCATGAAATGATCCACTTTCAGCTTTTGGTATTCATATATTTGAACGATTTGGAATATTAGTTTGGATCATGGCTTATCTGATCTTGACTATTGTTTTGTTCTATGTTTTGTTGCTGCTCTTTTCTAAAAAAAATGTTTGTTGCTGCAGGTTGCTTTACTAACCTGAACAATACCAAGGCAGATCATGGTATGCCTGCTTCCTTTCTTTATCCATTCTTAACTCCTCAATTTAGTACCGTTATTGACCTCCAGATTTCATATTTACGTTGCAGGGGCACCTCTAGTTATCTCCCACAATGGTGCTAGTGGCGACCATCCTGACTGCACTGACCTAGCTTATCAGAAGGCAGTTGCTGATGGTGCAGATGTCATTGACTGTGCTGTTCAAGTGACAAAAGATGGCATACCAATATGCATGAGTTCCATTGACCTAATGGATGTCACTACTGTCGCATCCTCACAATTTTCTTCTCAAGCGGGTGTCATAAATGACATTAAGGCTGTTGCTGGAGTCTATACCTTCAACCTCACTTGGGAGGATATTGCAAACAACCTGAAGCGTAAGTCAGTCTGAACTCTTTTTTAGTAAATCTGATTGTTGTATTTTTTTTCTCTCTCGAGAAAACGCAAGAGGCAAGAGCCTTGCGCATCATTTTGTTGCAAGAGAGGCTGGGAATAGGGAGGGAACTGAAAAATGAAAAAAAAAAACACATGCAAAATTAGTGGACATCCCAGGACTCTGGTAATAGTCGAATTCGTATGCAGATAAGAAACAATTCATTAGACATTAAGTTATGCGTGTAATTCAGTTTCCTTCCATTAACTAAAAATAATAATAAAGTATGCATGATCATGCCATGTCATTCCATTACTGTACAAAAAAAAAAGCAATCGGCTGGTGAACAATTGATCGTCTATCTATGGAGTTCCTTGCACTCATCTATCACTTACCGCAATACTGTCATTTCCATGTTGACAGCTATGATATCAAACCCATTTGGCAAGTCTACCCTATCAAGAAATCCCAGAAGCAGGAACGCAGGAAAATTCATGAGATTATCAGACTTCTTGGCTTTTGCAAAAGGAGAAGATTTGTCAGGAATCATGATTACCGTGGAGGTAAGCATGCATTTAAATATGCTGCAAACCCATAACTGAATGATGTACTCTTGCCATTTCCTGCATCTCTTGTTGAACCGGCTAGCAAAAAGACGGTTGTTCGTTGATGAAAATGACAATACTGACCGATTCATTGGATTTTCGCAGCATGCTTCATTCATGGCAGAGAAACTTGGGTTTGGTGTGGTAGATGCAGTGATCAAAGCTGTCGATGACTCCGGTTACAGCAAACAGACTGCCCAGAAAGTGATGATCCAGTCAACAAACAGCTCAACTCTAGTGAAGTTCAAGCAGCTGGCCAAGTATAACCTTGTGTACAAGATCGACGAAGAAGTGAAAGACGCCGCGCCTTCGTCCCTTGCAGATATCAAGAAGTTTGCGGATGCCGTTTCTGTCAGCATCAAGTCTGTTTACCCAGAGACGAGCAATTTCTTGACAAACCAGACGAATCCTCTTGTCAAGTCCCTGCAGTCTGCTGGCCTTCCAGTCTATGTCTATCTGCTGATGAACGAGTTCCTTTCTCAGCCGTATGACTTCTTCTCAGATGCCACGGCACAGATTAATGCCCTTGTGCACAAAGGTGTAGAGGGAGGGGGAGTGGATGGACTCATCACCGATTTCCCCGGGACGGCCCATAGATACAAACGTGCGTCTTCTTCTTCTTGCCTTTCCTTTATAACAAACATTTTCATCTTGTGAACCCAATGGATTTTCGTGGATTTGTGCAGTGAACTCGTGCAGGAAGATGGGGGACAAGACGCCCTACTACATGCTGCCTCCCCAGCGCGGCGGCCTCCTTGGGGTCATACCGGATAAAGCAGCATTGCCACCAGCAATGGCCCCAATGCCGGTGTTGACGGACTCGGACGTGGCGGAGCCGCCCCTTCCTCCTGTGAGCAACACCACAGGTCCGGCGCCCTCCCACGCCGCCTCCAGAATACGCACGGACGCCGGCGTGATGCTGCTGGTGCTATGCGCTTCTCTGCTTATCTGAGACTGAGGACCATTCTTTTCTGCCACCTGTTCTATGTAGCGAGCGATTCATTTTTCCTTTTGGTTTGGCTGTACAAGTATTTGGGGGTGGTGGACGTTGAGGTTGAATGATGATTCATGCCTGGATCTGGATGGTGCCACTCATGTCCCTAGTAGTTAAAACATTCTGGTAAATACTAGTACTACTCTATGTCTATGATTGCTAAAAGAAGTGATGCATTTAGCTCCCAAGAATCTGGAGTTGTGGTGAGATTTGTTTGTCCGAGACCAGAGTGATGTGATGTGGCAACTCAAGAGAGAGTACCAGAACTGACGGCCGTCCGATGGACATCCTAGGGCGGGATACTCTTATTGCGCCTATAGCCGCCGGTTGCTTGTGTGGCCACGGCCGCGACCGGTTCGGTTTGTCTCCAATCTACATCTACTGTACCTCCAATGGCGTCTGCCTCCACGCCCACGGCCGTGGCGCGGCCGGCGGGGAGGTACGCAGTGTACGTGGCGGCCGTGCCGCTGAGGGCCCCTCAGGGTCCGGCCCAGGCCCTGATGTCTTGGGGGTACTCGCTGAGTGTGTGGGACCTTCAGCACTTCATGGTGCTCCTCCGGCCCGACCCCGCCCGAACCCCAACCCAGGTGAGGCGAGGCGAGGCGAGGCGAGGCCAGCCGGAAGGAATCCTTTTCGACTCCGCAAGACGTTCACGCGTTCGTCTACTCTGGCTTGCAGTTGCAGTTGCAGGAGCAGGAGTCGTGGTTGGTGTTCGATTTCCAGCCTCGCAACCCGGAGGACGCTCTCGCCGCCTTCTCCGTGTTATCCCGGAGCAAAATACCTGGTAGCTAAGCCGCCGGCGCCGACCTCTCCCGGTTGTTGGGATTTTTTTATTTTTTTTTTGCCAGTAGAATTACGTACGTATGCGAGTAGCAACGCTGATTATCTTCTCTGCGACGACGGACGGGCAGGGGTGGTTCGGAGGAGGAGGCTGCGGAGGATCCCGGACAGGAAGAGCTGGCTCGTCGGGCTCAGCGACGCCGACGCCGCCGACGCCGCCGAGAGGTTCAGCGAGCAGTGGCCCACCGACCTGGTCGTCGGGAACCACGACTGCCGGGACTACACCAACGGTTAGCCGCTTTACTTGCACAAACAACATTGCCATATCCTCTTTTCATCATCTTTAATCTTTTCTCTCTCGTTCGCAAGGGCTGGTCGAGGTCTTGACAGGACAAAAACGTGTCCTCGACTCGCTGAGATTAGCAGGCCGCCAATGAGGGGGGTGCCGTCGTGGGGTGGGCCGAACTGCTTTCTTCTACTCCTACCTTTCTGTTCTGTTGCCCTAGTGTTGTTTACTCCACATATCGCCTCAAAATATTCGTGATGTAATCTTTTATGTATGTATTCCCTCTGTAAAGAAATATAAGAAATGCACCTTGAGGAATTTCTTGGCTGGAGCTTGAAGCAAAACTAGAAAAAACCCAATCAATGTAATCGGGTGCTGGTTGCTCAACAACAGAGCATCTGCTATGGTTGCTCAACAACACAGCATCTGCTAATTTGCTGTAAGTTGTTCTTTTAAACATATTAATTTGCTACTATATCAGTAGTAATTGAAGCAAAGTGTTTACTAACAAAATGGAGGAAGGAATACCCAATGGGCACTACTCTGCGCCGGTGCGCCGACGCAATGGTTTGACCGGACATCATGGGGCCACTTGATTTGATTGCGTTTGACTGTCAGATAATGGCCCTGAACTGTTTTTCTTTTTCAAAAAACACATCCAATAAAAACTAAAGGGGAAAACAAAAGCAATGTCACCACCAACACTCGTCATGGATGCCCGATGTAGCAAACCTTGAAGAACCGCCGCCGATCCCCACCCTCGCCGTCGTCGTCGACGGTTGCTGTCCTCGCCGCCGGTCATCGCCGGTCGTGGCCCTCGCTACTGGTCATCGCCAATCGCCTCCTGTGTTTTTATGCACGCATGGAACAACGTGCACTTGTGGTTGCAGCTCCGGGGGAGATGGCCGCAGCTCCGGTGGCGCCGGTCGCCGGTCACATCACCTGTCGTCGAGCTCGCACTGAACCTCTCCATATGCCTGCCCGAGGCTCGTGCTGGTTCCAAGAAAAAACGATGCCGGTTATAGCAAAAAAGTTTATCGCTTCCAACAAAAAAAGCTTACTGATGTCGTCCGCCGTCGTCATTAACAAAAATGTTTACCGGATGTAGCTTCCACAGTTGCTGGTTGCAGCAAAAAAAATGACGTGGTTCTAGCAAAGAAGGTTATAGCAGCAAAAATATCTTATCGCTGCAGTCTACCGTCACCATTGTAGCAAAACTGTTAACCAGATGTAGCTTCCGTAGTTACCGGTTGCAGCAAAACAATGACGTGGTTGTAGCAAAAACTAAATAAACGTCAGTTGGACGCTCTGTACGGTGCCAACAAACCGTGTAGCCAGTGTTAGCAAAAAATTCCATGGTTTGCAGAGAAAAAAAACATTTTCACCCGTCATCGAGGTTGCATCATCTTCACGAATTATGTCGAAAAATAAGGTTGTCGCCGGTAGTAGCAAATAAAAATACTGGTAGTAGCAAAACAAAACACTGCTTGCAGCAAATAAAAAATCAATGACAAATCACGTGGTTGGTTCCAACAAAAAATTGTGAGTTGTAACATCCCTCGTCGCCGTATATAGCATCTCCCGTGGCCGGTTGTAGCACTCCATAAAGCAAAAAAGCGAAGCTGTGTATAGATGCAACCATGACGACTGTTGCATCGTCCTTATTTGCGTAGGGCAGCAACAAGGGAAAGCAGAGGCAACAAAAATCGTTCGAGTTGTTGCTGCGCACGCGCTGTGGTTTTTTCCCAGGTTCCAGATCCATCACAAGTGACATGCACGTCACTGTCCTCCTACGCAGGAGAGAGAGGAAAAAGAAACAAGAGGAAGAAGAAAGGAACAAGAGAAAAAAATAGAAAAAAACGATTGGTCAAGGATGTGCGGTCACAGGCGCAACCGTACGAAAAGCGCACGGCCGGCCGAAGACTCGGCCAGACTGCCTACTGGAAACGTGTGATAGCCTGGCTTATTAGGGATGATAGACTATTCATATCAATAAGGAATTCCTTCTTTTCCGGGAGCCCATTCGAAACCGACCGGGAAGTTGATCCCGGGTGTGCATGAGTGAGGACAAAGTGCGTAGAAAAGACTAGTATTGATATGTGAGGTCAGTCTAGATCCCGCCAGGAGTAACGACCGCCGGCGGGTGTGTCCGGGGCGTTATAAGTTTGGTATCAGAGCCGACCCTCGTGGTTACACGGATGTTTGCGGTGTGTGGTCATGTTGTTCATGACGTTTGTGACCCGTCGTGGCACACGGCATGGTACATGTACTGGACTGGATGCACAGACGTTTGTACCGTCCGGGGCGTTATAAGTTTGGTATCAGAGCCGAACCTCGCGGTTACACGGATGTTTGCGGACAGGTGTGCGGTCATGTTGTTCATGACGTTTGTGACCCGTCGTGGCACACGGCATGGTACTTGTACTGGACTGGATGCACAGACGTTTGTACCAAGAGGGAACGCTCCTGTGGCCCGACGAGGACGTCGGTTCCTCTGAGTGGTGGTGTATGTGATAGCCTGGCTTATTAGGGATGATAGACTACTCATATCAATAAGGAATTCCTTCTTTTCCGGGAGCCCATTCGAACAGATCTCCCAGGTTAAGCATGCTTGGCTTGGAGTAGTTCTAGGATGGGTGATCGACCGGGAAGTTGATCCCGGGTGCGCATGAGTGAGGACAAAGTGCGCAGAAAAGACTAGTATTGATATGTGGGGCCAGTCTAGATCCCACCAGGAGTAACGACCGCCGGCGGGTGTGTCCGGGGCGTTATAAAACGTTTACCATATCCAATAGCATTTACGTTAGAGCATCTCCAGCCGTTTGGCCCCAGCGCACCTCGGCAAATGCCTTTTTGGCGTTGCGCCGACGCTTTTTTCTCCGTGGGGGCGACCGAGTTTCCAGCCGCCCCCCAGGTTTTGGCCCCCACACGTCAAATTTTTCAAACTTATCTTTCCCGCTGTCAAAAAGATGCCATAAGTTTATCGATCATCATGCCACAAGTCGCCGATCAACATGCCATAGTTCAGCGATCAACACACCAGTAGTTCGGTGATCGAAAGGAAGGGATAGTAGACATGAAACAAATCAAACGACCGGCTCGGCTGTGACAGCCCGAGACCGACGCTCCAGAAGATTCCCCTTTTATTCCGTTCTCGTCGTGTGGTTCGTTTGTCTGTCGCATTCATCATCACATCATTCGCATCATCAGCATTGCATCGGCAATCCATTGCCGCCAGTTTTCAAAAACTGCATCCGTTATTAGTTGTCGGTTCTTTCCGTGTTCGTCGTTGACCGTGTTGAGCCCGACTACACAAGCATGCGCCCGCGACATCGTTAAGATAATTGTTTTTAAAGCTGTGTATAAAATATTCTTGGATTGGGATGGAACTTGGCGTGCGGTCTTATTTTAATATAGGTAGGCTGCCTGCCAAATTTCGTCACAATCGGAGTCCGTATGATACCTGAACGGTCGACCGTAGCGGCACCGTCTTCGGTTATTCGTCGGACGTTTTCTGTTGTTTTAAACTCGTGTCACGGACGCACCATTACCCTCTCATCTCCGGCTAGCATACTCTACACAGCCACTTAGCCCGTCCCCGCGTTCGAGACCGTCCGATTTAGATCGCACGGTTAAAACCGGGGCGAAAAACTGTTGAACCTAGCCCCCCATTGTTATAAATAGGCCTCCCATGCCATTTTTGGACAGCCAAGCCCTTCTCCCACCTCGGTTTCCGTGCCCCAACCATAGCCACCCCGCTCAGCTAGCCTCCCACCTCCTCCTCGCGCCGCCAGGCCCGCGAGCCCGCAATCGGCCCGCCTGGGCCCGAAGTCGCCGCAGCCCAGCGCCCAGCCACGCCTCCCTGCTCCCTTGCGCCCGCGCCTCCCCGCGCCTCGCGCCGCCTTCCATCGCGTCGCCGCCTTTCGTCGGTCGCCGGAGCCACGTTGCCGGCCCGATCTGCCGCGCCTTGCCTCCCGTCAGAGCCCCGCCACCGGCCCGTCGCCGCCGGTCGATCCCGCCGCTAGCAGCAGCCCTAACCTGCCGGAAGGTGCCGCCCCGCCTCGATGTCGTCGCACCGCGCGCCGCCGCCTTGCGCCCGACGCCGGTCGCCGCCCCTCGTCGCCTCCGGTCCCGGCCGCCTCTCGCCGCCGCCGGCTGCCGCCACATCATGTCGGCCGGAGCGCCAGCCCGTGCCTCCCGCGCCCCGATCGGATCTGGAGATGGCCCAGCTCGCCCCCAGCGACGGCCCAGCCCCCCCACTGCCTCAGCGTGCCTCCTTTCCGTCCTGGGCCAAAGCCCACGAGGTGAGCTAGCCCCTGCCGCCCTATCCCGCGCCCTAGGCACTACATATTAAATTGCGCCATGCCCTGTTCGACCCATGTTACCAGATTCGGCCCGTTCAGATTTTTAGGTTTTGCGAATTAATATTTCAAAAAAATGCTAGATTTTAAAACGCCCTCATCTTTTTATTCGTGCATCGGATCAAGGTGAATTATATATGTAACTTGACTAGATTTTCATGTAGGATAATATTTTGCAACTTGCATGCTTGTTTGGAGTGGTTTGACCTATTGTTTGCCTAGTTTTGCATGTTGTTCTAATAAGTTAGATATTCTGTAGATATTTTTGTACGTGTCTGGATTGTTCAAGTACCATAGATAAAATGTTCATGTTGTTCGGGACCCTTTGTCATGTATTTTAGAGTAGTTGTTTGCATACTTGCATGTAGGTTCCGTCACTTGTTTGCTATGTCGTGTTCGGGACATATTCTTGCATATACGTATGGCGCTAGTTTATTTTTTCGAACCACACATATTATATATGTTTACGGGGTAGAAAATCCATAGAATTTGAATGTGCATTTAGTTTTGCCTTTCGAGTAAGTTAGCGTGCATGATATTTCTGTCATGTTGTCCTCTTGTCTATTTTGTGGGATTTATTCCGTGCATGATATTAATTAGTTTTGAACTAGACATATGCTCTTGGATGTGTAGGCTAGCCCCTGGTAATTTTGGTTGGAATAGAAATCCATGTTTAAGTTTTGTTTGCTTGTTCTCAGCATGCTAGAAAATAGTGCTGATTTGGAGATGCTGAAATATTTCCAAGCCTGAAATCTGTTATATTTTGTTGTTGTCTTGCCATGAGTTTTGCTATTGTTCTATAGCTCTTTTGAGGTTCGTGCAATGGAGTTATTTGTAGTCCTTCAGATTCTCTAGAATGATGTATATTTTCATGCCATTTGGAGCATTGTAGCATGTATTTTTGCTGCTGTCAATATGCCTTCAGATCGAAAACTGCACTATCAACAGTGTTATTTTCACTAAGTCTGAAACTGTGTGCGAGATGCCATTTTGTGAGTTCTTTTTCTAGTAATCCATGCTGCCATGCTAGATGTTATTAGTAGTACGTTGTAGTGCATCTTGCCCACTACTGTCTCATGTCTTGTTTGAGTATTTAAGATTTATGTAGCTTGTTGTTTTGGGTGTAGGAAATGCCATGTTGCTGTTTTTGGCAGATTGTAGCTATTTCTTGTGTAGCTTGTATTTGTTGAACCGTTGCTTCGTTTTGATCGTGTCCTATATGAAACTTGCTTAGAATCTCGTGTAGTTTCATATTATGTTGCTGCCTTCTTGGTTTGGAATGCTTGTGGCTGTCATTGCATACATATTGCATTCATGGCATCATATCTTGCGGTGATCATATCTTTTGAACCGTAGCTCCGTTGGAGATGTTCCATGTGTAAATTGATTGGAACGACGCGTAGAATCACGTGTACCTATTTATTTTGCTGTTTAACAAATATTAAAATGTGTTACTTCAGATCTGGACATAATTCTAATTTAACGTGTGGGGTCATTTCGAAGATGCTATATGTCGTTTACGACCTCATTTAAAATGCCTAGATAGGTAGTTGAATTACGCTTCACCTCTTGCCATGTTTAACCACATTTAATATTGCCGTGTACCTAATCGGGATAGAATTAAATAATTAAAGATGGAGTTTCGTCGATATGCAACCCGTTGCATATTGAACTTCACTTAATGTGTAGTGGTTGATTGTGTGAATTGCCATGTCATACCGTGCGTAAATGAAACTGTTCTTGCATCATATGTGTTGTGCATAGTGTGGTGAATATCGTGTGCTGATTCTTGTTTCCGATTTCCTTCATCTCGATAGAGTTCCGCAAGCGTGTCGGAAAGTGAGGATCCGTTCGACTACGTCGGTTCGTCTGCTTCACGGAGTCATTCTTCTTTCAGGCGGGATCTCAGGCAAGATGACCATTTCTCTATATACCATTACTATCATTGCCATGCTAGTTTTATCATTTCTATCGCTATGTCTCGCTGCCTACCATGTGTTAAACATCAGCCTCTCAACATTGCCATGAAAACCTTCAACCTGTTCACAACCTAGCGAACCACTTATTGGCTATGTTACCGCTTGTTTAACCATGTGTTAGCATTGCTAGTTGCAGGTCTAGTTGTTTTCATGTGATAACATGGGTTCCTTGTTATATCACCCTATTAATGCTATTTAAATTAATGCACCTATATACTTGGTAAAAGGTGGAAGGCTCGGCCTTTTCTAGCCTGGTATTTTGTTCCACCTTTGTCGCCTTAGTTTCAGCTATCGGTGTTATGTTCCATAAATGAGCGCTCCTAACATGCTTGGGGTTGTTATGGGGACCCCCTAGATTCTTGTTTTAGGATAAAGCTCGTCTGGAAAGGCCCAACATTGGTACTATATTTGTCCAATATAATAATTCTGTTAATACTGAAAAACATAGGGAGTTAGCGCTACCTGAGGAGTAATTCAACATAATATAGGGAGGGCCAGTGTTGATGGTGCTGGTCCAAAACAGAGCCACTTGCGGGGCCACCCGGGGCAACTCGGGGGATTTCTATCCGGCCACCGTATGTATTGCTCATTCGTCGTGTCCTGAGAACGAGATACGTGGCTCCTATCGGGATCGTCGACACGCCGGGCGGCCTTGCTGGACTTGCTTTACCTTTATCGAGCGTCTCGTGCGAGGGATTCCGATGATGCTTTGAGCTAACTCGAGGTTGAGGTTTTCCAATAGGGATCCGAGGAGATCACGGGTTTCCCTGATCGAGGTCATTCCGTCGCCGTGTGGTAGTTTGTGATGGACTAGTTGGAACACCCGTGCAGGATTAAATCTTTCGGAAAGCCGTGCCCTCGGTTATGTGGCAACGTGGAAACTTTGTTTAACATCCGGTTCTAGATAACTAGAAGTTAACTTAATTAAAATATGCCAACTGAGTGCGTAACCGTGACTGTCTCTTTCGTGAGCTCCTTCTCCGTTCAAGGACACGGTGGGGTTATGTCTGACCTAAGTAGGTGTCCAGGATCATTCATTTGATCATCAGTAGTTCACGTCCGCTATGCGTAGATCATCCCCCTCTTTATTCTTGTACTCGTAAGTTAGCCACTAAATAATGCTTAGTCGCTTGCTGCAGCCTCACCACTTAACCATACCTCACCCATTAAGCTTTGCTAGTCTTGATACCTTTGGAAATGAGATTGCTGAGTCCCCTGTGGCTCACAGATTACTACAACACCAGCTGCAGGTACATGTAAAGGTTACTTGACGCGAGCGCGTTGATTGTTCATTTGGAGTTTCTTCTTCTTCTTCATCGTTGATCTAGGATGGGTTCCAGGCCGACAGCCTGGGATAGCAAGGATGGACGTCGTTCTTTTCTCGTTTGTTTTCGTCCGTAGTCGGACCCTGCTCTTCTTCGTGATGTTTATGTATTGTACTGATGTGACTCTGATGTAGCTTGTGGCGAGTGTAAGCCAATTCCATATACTCTTCTTTTCAGTACATGTATTTGTAACGATATCAATTCTTGCGAAACGACATGATACGCTTCTATTCCTGTCGAGGCCCTCGCGCCAAAATAAGGATAGGATCGCATCTTGGGCGTTATATCGGCGCAGTGTGGCTCCTTTGCCGCGGGACTGGCCGGGGTAGTCGGGCTCGTCGGTGGCGTAGTCGGGCTCGTTGTCGGCATGGTTTCTATCGAGGTCGTTGTTGGTGTTTCCGTCGTGGTCGCTGCTGCAGTCGCCGCCGACGCGAGCATCTAAATTAAGATGAGGCCGCACTCCACGAGGTTCGATGCCTTCACCTGCTCGTCCATCGTCGACGTGTCTGCCCGCATCAAGAATGCCAGGTCGGTGTTCCTCTTCTTCGCGGCGACGTTGATCCTGAGAAGGTCAAGCTTGACATCCTGCTTCGTCATCAACACCGACCATCGTGCATATGATTTCTCCTCCCTCCTGGCAGCGCTGCTCTTGGCGTAGGCCATGCATTGCCCGATCGAAGCTTGCAGCCGTTTGGCAATAGGTGCAGCGTCCCTCATTTCCCTAGCTTTTATGGTGCCATCTGGACGCCCTTCTACCATAGCCGTGGCAGGCATGTCCGGATTGTAGGTCTCCTTGGCCTTGTCGAGAGCAAGCCGAACTTCCCTCCATTTCTCGCATGACTCGATCATGAAGAACATGTGAAGGAACTTGAACTCTTGGTCCTCGTTGGCGGCACAATACATGGCGAACATCCGAACCATCTACACAACTGCGGGCAAAACATGTCATCAAAGTACACAACGACTCGACGAACAGGGGCCGACGAACTATGTCCATACCCGACCCTCGACATTGGCGCTGCTTTCCGGACGAGCAACGACCTCCTCGACGATCCCATGCCACTTGTTGCACGCCATCTGGATCGTCGACCAGTGGTTTGACATGCCCTTCTCGCCGCGGTCCATGTGGATGTTGACGAAGTCGGGGTCGATCAGCTTGCATTCGTCGAACGCCGTTTTGATTCTCCCCCAGTACGTGTCGGTGTTCTGATTCGTGCCACTGATCGGGTCGATGCTGGAGGTGTTCCACACTTCGGCAAGGCACTCGTCTTCATTTGACGTCCACTTGACGCGTGGTTCGGCTGGCTTGGCGTTCAACGCCCGCTTTCTCTCCCCCCTTCTTCTTCGGCACTGGTTCTGGTTCCACCTCCACCAGCTCTTCCTTTCCCTCCTTCTCATCCTCGGCATCGTCAATGTCATTGGTGGTGTCCATTGTTTCATCCTGCACGCCGAACCCCGGATAGGGCGCGGCGGCGACGGAGTCGCTTGTGATGATCTCGTCCATGTCGGCGTCGGTGTGGTTAAACTGCAGCGATGAAGTGGGCGCGGATAGAAAGACACCACGGCGTAGGCAAGGCTGCTGACGAGTACGCCGGTGGCGAGTAGTTGTACTGGGTGTTGAGGCCGGCGTTGAACGCTAGTGAGGGAGTACGCGGGTCGTGGCTAAAGCCGGTGGGGGAGGAACGCTGCGACGCGCCATGTAGGAAGGTGTTGTTGGGATTGAAACCGCCATGCGCGTAGCCGTCAGAGTAGCCAAGCGAGGGTAGGTATCCCGAGGGCGGCCTCGGCGGCGAGAGGTTGGCCGACGATGCAACGCCCTGGCGGCCCCTCCATGCGACCTATGGGTTGCGGCCTGGTGGATTCATCATCCCCGCGCGAGACGCCTCTTCCTGAGAGACCACCGCCGCCGCCGCCGCTGCCACGTCCCTGATCTTCTTGGCGTTGAACCTCCTCCGTCGGTCTGTTGTGACTGCCTCCCGGCGCTGGACATCCGTCCTCCACTCGGCGTCCGAAACGCTCGCCGACCTAGCCATCGGCTTCCTCGGCTTCCTCTGCTTCGGCCGGCTGGAATTGGCAGCGGTGGCGGGGCGAGGGAAGGTGTACTTCTTCTTCGATGGCATGGCGGCCGGATGCCGGGAGCGGGAGAAGAATGGCAGGAGAGGCGAGGGGGGGGGGGGAGGGAGGGAAAGGGAGGAGAAAGGGGGAGAAAACGACGGGAATAGGTCGGCTGTCGCTGATAGGACGGACCCACTCGGCTTTTCGTTTCGACCGGCGGTCCCAGACGCCCCCCGGGGGTCTGGGTTCAGCTTGGGTTTGCCGACTGTTATTTTGACCTAAACCGACGCTAAATGAGGAGTTGAGGGCGCGATTGACCCGATTTTTCACCGCCGACGCTAGAAAAGGCGCCCTGGGGCGGTTGGGGGGGGGGCGGGGCGAGTGGAGTTGCTCTTATATGACTTCAGCAAGCAAACACAAATTTCTCCTGGATTCTGTTTTCGAAATGAGGGAGAGGGACCCCTTGATTGACTGAGAGGTACTGTAATATAGTACATCCCACAACTTGGGCAGATCGCTTAGCCCAATTCATCTTCATTATATTCTTCGCCATTATAAGTGGCAACTACTATACAGCATCACCCACGACAATGAAAGCTTAAGCTTTTTGTGCATATCCCTGCTGACCCTAACACCCAATGCCCTTCAAACAATGGCAAGTTGGTGTCGCAGGACATGATGAGCAAGTGCCACCCTTGGGCTGTGACCCCACCTTCAATTTCAAGAAACAACTAGTCGTAGTCGTGGCACCGAAATGCCGATGTGCGTTTGCCGACTAGTTTGGACATGATGACAGAGACAAATGGAATGTATCTGGTGGTTGACTATCTCTCCATTCTTCTTTCTCTGAAGTCTGATGGCAGGAGGCCTATCGATCTTTATCGAGATCCTCGTCAAATCGGAGGTCACAAGTCACCAACCTAACAAGACGAAGCTGATCTGCCGCCATGACATTTTCATCCATGATCGATGGATGGTGGTGCCCTACCTACACTCAGGATGGACCTTATCAACAAGGTGGCAACTCAAGCCCTGTCCAGCCAATCAATTAGCGCTGTGCCTGCAACGGTGGAGGCAGACACAGTGTTTAATTAGCTGGCCACACCCTGTTTTTTTTTTTTTTTTACTTTCTGTCTGTAGCCAGCTGCTGAATTCCAGCATCTTTTCTGTCCGTAGGTCCTAATTTTTTCAGCTGCACAATCTAATTAATTAAGCCACTTTGACTTCTGCTCGAATATATATTAATCATGGTGTGCAGAAATGGTAGTGGTTGCCCAACAGATTATTTGATTTGAAGGTACTTCACCCAAGTTGGTGCATGTCTTGCAGTACTTCTCCAAACAAATAACAGGTCTTCTTCGGTACAACCCCCTAAACGTATAAGGGCAGTATGGTCATTGCACGTTCTGTACCGTATATGTCGCGCCGTCCGCCCGTCCGTCGTACGCCCGCCCGCCCGTCGTACGCCTGCCCGCCCGTCGTACATACGCCACGTCACCCACGCGTCGGCGGTTTGGTTGAAAAAAAAACCTAACTTCATCACGCCCGACTCCGCCGTCGCGACTCCGCCGCTGCGACGTCTCTCGCCGACGTGGCTCACTGCCCCCCCCCCCCCCCCGCACGTCCCCGCCGACGCCGCGAGTCCAGCAGACGTCGCCTCCACCGCCGACGTCTCGTCTCTGCCGCCGCCGGTACGCCGCCGCACACGTCTCCATCGGCGACGTGACCCTCTCCCTCCGCTTCGACGCCGGCGGTTGAAGTGACCGACGTGGCACCGATGTCGAACGATGTCGATCAACCCTTCGACGACGGACAGTAAGTTTTTTCATTTAATCCATACAATTTTTCACGATTTCATTGTACATTGATACAATACCTATTGAAAGGTTTATTAATAGATCAAGACAACACCGGATATGCTCGCGATGACTCTAGTAGTGATGATGAATCTTCGTCATTGAATGCAAATAAATCACTCGGGCACAACTATATGAGTCAGGATGAATCATATAGTGGTAATGTAAGTGTTGTGTACGTTGACTATAAATAATGAAAATATAAGTTATTACATTAACACTTACAATTGCTATTGAATTTAAATAGGTGCATGCTAATGATGACAATGACGATTATGACAGCGAAGATCAATCTTATGCTGAAAGTGGAACCCAGGTATGTTTTAAATATGTTGTTGTATTAGTACTAACATACAAATTGTATTACCACTTACACTTTTGAATCTGCACAGAGAAATACCGATGGTGACGCTGAGACGAGAACCTTACATGATGAGAATGATGACAATAATGAGGATGATAACAATGATGAGGATGGTGATAATGATGAGGATGATGATAATAATGAGGATGATGACAATGCATCTAATGAAGGAAATATGAGCTAAGTAAGTTATATTACATGTTCAAATTACTCATGAAAACTAACATATCAAAAGACTGACGAACATAGTGATATGTCTTATTTTGCAGGGGGGTGTTGATGGTTCTAATGGGAACGATGAGCATGTTGGCGATCTTGATTTTGACCTTGACATCAGCTATGATGAATATCAGCAAGAGACATTGGATAGGCATTGGAAAGTCATGGCCAAGACATTCAGGTCAGAAGGAGAGGCGTACATGTTCTATAACCAGTACGCCAAAGATCGTGGATTCGGTATCAGGAGGGACTTGAAAAGATTTGGAAAAGGTTCCCAAAAAGTTTTACTCATGAGGAGGTATCTTTGTTCTAGGGCAGGAAAACGACAAGCAAAATTTTTAACCATGGAAGGCCGGACCCGCAGACTGAGACCGGAGGGTCGATGTTTCTGTGAAGCCCATTTAAAAGTGAAGCTTGATAGAAAGAGTGGACTTTGGTATGTGAGCGGTTTCTTCGATGATCACAGCCATGTTCTTGCAAAACCGGACGAAGTCCCTTTCCTACGGTCTCACAATGTAATCAAAGATTTCCAGAAAGCACAGATTTTAGCTATGGCAGGAGCTGGGATAAGAAAGCATATCATTTTTGATAACTTTGTCAGCAGGTACGGTTCGTACGCTAAGACAGGGTTTGGAAGGATGAAATTGTATAATATGTGCTACAAGGAGAAGATGAAACTGCTTGTCTATCACGCCCAAGATGCGACCCTATCCTCAATTTGGCACGAAGGCCTCGTCAGGGATAGAAGCGCATCTCGTCGTGTCGCAATAATGGATATCGTTACAAGTACATGTACTGAAAAGAAGAGATATATAAAGAGTTGGCTTACACTCGCCACAAGCTACATCAGAGTCACATCAGTACATTACATAATCATCAAGAGTAAGAGTAGGGTCCGACTACGGAGGAAAACAAACGACAAAAGAAGAACGACGTCCATCCTTGCTATCCCAGGCTGCCGGCCTAGAACCCATCCTAGATCGATGAAGAAGAAGAAGAATAAGCAGCTCCAAATGATCAATCAACGCGCTCACGTCATGTAACCTTTACCTGAAACTGCAACTGGTGTTGTAGTAATCTGTGAGCCACAGGGGACTCAGCAATCTCATTTCCAACTGTATCAAGACTAGCAAAGCTTAATGGGTGAGGCATGGTTAAGTGGTGAGGTTGCAGCAGCGGCTAAGCATATATTTGGTGGCTAAACCTACGAGTACAAGAATAAGAGGGGGAAGATCTACGCATAGCAGACGTGAACTACTGATGATCAAATGAATGATCCTGAACACCTACCTACGTCAGACATAACCCCACCGTGTCCTCAATCGGAGAAGGAACTCACAAAAGAGACAGTCACGGTTACGCACACAGTTGGCAAGTTCTAATTAAGTTAACTTCAAGTTATCTAGAACCAGTGTTAAACAAAGTTTCCACGTTGCCACATAACCGCGGGCACGGCTTTCCGAAAAGATTTAACCCTGCAGGGGTGCTCCAATTAGTCCATCACAAATTAGCACAAGCCGCATAGAAATCCTCAATCACGAAGCTCGTGATATCGTCGGATTCCCTAGTGGAAAACCTCAACTCTGAGATTACCCAAAGCATCACCGGAATCCCGATGCACAAGATATCTCGTTAAAGGTAAAACTAATCTAGCAAGGCCGCCCGGCGTGTCAACGATCCCGATAGGAGCCGTGTATCTCGTTCTCAGGACACGACGGATGGAACTAGCTACGGGTGCCAAACCTCGGGTTTCCCCGTGGTGGCCCCGCAGGCAGACCGTTTGGGACCAACACCATCAACACTGGCCCCCCTGTTTATGTAAAATTACTCCTCGGGTTCATGACGCCCTATGCATTTCAATGTTAACAAAATTATTATGTTGGGCAAATGTAGAACCAATGTTGGGCCTTGCCGGACCAGCTTTAATCTAAAACGAATTATCAATGGGGTCCCCATAACAACCCCGATCGTGTTAGGAGCGCTCATTTATGGAACATAACACCGGTAGCCGAAACTAAGGGGGCAAAGGTGGAACAAAACACCAGGCTAGAAAGGCCGAGCCTTCCACCTTTTACCAAGTATATAGGTGCATTAAATTAAATAGCATTAATATGGTGATATGAAAAGGAACCCATGTTATCACATGGAAGCAACTGCACCTGCAACTAGCAACGCTAACAACATGGATAAGCAAGCGGTAACATAGCCAATCAGTGGTTTGCTAGGTTGAACAGGTTGAAGCTTTCATGGCATTGTTGGGAGGCTGATATTTTACATGTGGTAGGCAACGAGACGTAATCGATAGAAGCGATAAAACTAGCATGGCAATGATAGTAATGGTATCTGGGGAAATGGTCATCTTGCCTGAGATCCCGCTTGGAAGAAGAATGCCTCCGTGAAGCAGATGAACCGACGTAGTTGAACGTGTCCTCACAATCCGACACGCTTGCGGAACTCTATCGAGACGGAGGAAACCGGAAACACAAATCAACACAACATATTCACCACATGATGCACAACACATATGATGCATGAACGGTCTAATGCAAGGCATGACAATCACAACAATCAAACACTACACATTAAGTGAAGTTCGATATGCAACGAGTTGCATATCGACGAAACTCCACGTTGAATTATTTAGTTCACTCCCGTTCATTAACACGGCAGTATTAAAATGTTGTTAACAAGACACGGGGTGAAGCACAAATTAATCTACCTAGCTAGGCATTTTAAATGAGACCGGAAACAACATATAGCATCTCCGAAATGACCCCATGTGTTAAGTTCTAATTCTGTCCAGATTTAACCTAATCACATTTTATGTTTGTTAAACAACGAAACAAAGTGGATCACATGATTCTACTCGTCGTTCTGGCCCATTTACATATATGACACATCTCCAACGGAGCTATGGACAAATAGTTACAACCTAAACCGTTTTCAACACGTCGACACACAAACCGATGCAAACAACACACTAAACAATTTTAATTATGCATGAGAGTTGGAAAGTTTTAATCTACGCAAAACTCTACACGTTCTACATATATAACCCGTTCCGGTCCATTACACGGTTAAAAGATACGGACGGATGAAAACATGCTATTTCTGCAATCTAGCAAATTCGCCAGTTAATAGCAAAAACGTAGACAGCGAAAAAAATAGCTATGGGCCGAATTCGAAGACATCGTGCAACCCAGCGACAGATCAGGCCCAAAGTGTGACAACAAGTATTGAAAAAAAACAAGGGAAAAATAAAATAAAATGGGGCAGCTGGGATTTGAACCCAGGACCTGTGGGTGCAAATTCGCTTGGTTGACCAGCTGGCTAGCTGACATGCTTGTGACAAATTCGGTTCCTACGCTAGATGAATAAGCACCACGCCAAACCTGAACCAAAAATCAAACAAAACAGCAAAATAAGCAAGGTTGTCTGGGATTCGAACCCGAGACCCCTTGGTTCAGAGTGTGGCTCGCTACCAGCTCGGCTAACAACATGCTTGCGAAAGGCAACAACATCGAGGCTTTCTATAACTACAACTTCGGACGTTCTACAGGAAAAAGAAAGAAAATACGCACAACTTGTACTCATAACCGGCACAGCTCAGTTCGTCAGGGACGAACGGAGGGCGACGCAGGAGATTGCAGGGCGGCTCCCACGGGGCTCTTTGCCGGCGGGCCGGCAGATCCGGACGAGGGGGGCCCGTTCCCGAGGCTGTAGGCGTCGGGCGCAGCTGTCGATCTAGGGCGGCGGCGACGGTCTCCCGTTCTGCTCCTGGCAGAAGAACGTGCAGAGGGAGAGATTAGAACAGAGGAGGGAGAAGAAAAGAGAGAGGGAGAAGAGAGGGATGGCACAGGGCACCAGCTTGGCTCGGATCGACATGCACAGGGGCGCTGGCTTGCTCGGCATCAAATCCACTTGGAATTGGGGCGCGGTCTCACAGCAGGCTGCTCCTTCGAAGCCACAAATGAGCCTAGAGCTCCTGACCATAGAAACGAGAGAGGGAGAGAAGAGCATGAGCAGAAGAAACGGGGAAGGAGAGGAGGAGATGGAGCTCTAGTACCGTACCTGGAAGGCGAGGTGGGACGCGCCGAAGGACAAGGGCGGCTTACCTCGATCCCATCTGGATCGAGCGTTGCAGCTAGGTGGCTCGGGGCTTGGAGGCTCGGTTGGGCTCGAGCTCCTGGATGAGGGAAGACAGTGGGCGCGGGGCTGAAAACGAGGTGAGCGGTCGGGATTGGGGCGGCGCTGGTTGGCTACGAGGGGATCGGGACGAGATCCCGAGGTGGAAGAGGCTGGCGGCGGCGGGTCGATGGGACTAGGGATGGATGGGTGGAGCGTAATTCTAGGCTAGGGTTGGACTGCTATATACTCTCGGATTTGGCTAGGGCTATCTTATCCCTTCGATTGAAATCGAACGGTCGAAATTATTAGGTTAGGGAGTCCAGTGGACAAACCGATGACGGTTTGCGGTAAAACGGGGTTGATCTGGACCCAATGGTTACGACCGTGTGTTTCGGGTGCCGGGAGGTTTTCGGACTAGGTTGCGTGTAGGGTCGGTGCACTGTGCAGAGGGGCTAGGCGGAGATGAGAGGGAAAACGGGCAGCGCGACTACGCGATTTAAAACACCGGGACACGTCCGACGATAGACCGAATACGGTGCCGCTACGGTCGACCGTTCGGGCACCAGACGGACTCCGATTGCGACTAAACTTGACAGGCGGCCTACCTATATTAAAATAACACCGCACGTCAAATCTCAACCCAAACAGAGAAAGTTTTCAACACACTTTTAAAATAGGGTTTCGACGATGCCGAGGGCGCGTGCGTGTGCGGTCGGGCTCAGAACGGACAACGCCGAGAATCGACAACTACTAACGGATGCAAGTTTTGAAAACGGGATGCCGATGCAATGCAGATGATGCGCATGATGCGATGATGATGCAAGAAAAGAAAATAAACCCATGACGAAAAAGGAAAGAAAAGGGGAAGCTTCTGGAACGTCGGCATCGGGCTGTCACATTGTCCAAGGTGATGCTGACACTGCTATATGAATCATGTTGGCTAGAAAGGACAGGGCTCCGATTTCTTCTTTGAGCATACCGTTGACGCTGAAGGTAGGCTGAACAACCTGTTCTGGTGTGATTCGCAATCACGTCGGGATTATCTTGACTATGGTGATGTCACTGTGTTCGACAGTACGTACAAGATGCATAGGTATGGAATGCCATTTATCCCTTTTGTTGGTCTCAACAATCACTGTTGCACTACGGTTTTGGCATGCGCCATTGTTTCAGATGAGATTGAAGGTACGTATGTTTGGCTGCTAGAGACAGTTTTGAAAGCTAACTGCCAGAAGAAGCCCAGTCTGTAATTACTGATGGAGATGCAGCGATGATAAGGGCTATCAGGAAGGTGCTTCCTCACGTGTGGCATCGTCTATGTTCATGTCATATTGAAAAAAACCTGCAGAAACACATCCATCACAAGTCATTGAAGGAATTCAGGTCACTCTTGTACTACGCCACGACACATGCAGTTTTCGAGGAGAGATGGGCCACGTTTGTTCAGAAATGGCAGACGGAGAAAACAAAAACATGGCTCCATAGGATGTACAGGAAGAAGAAGCTTTGGGCTGCATCATATTTGTCTGGTGGGTTATTTCTTGGTATGCGTAGTAACCAGAGGAGCGAGAGCCTGAACTCATGCGTGCACCTACATCTGGACTACGGTATGACAATTGTTGATATGATTGTACACTACGAGAATTGGATCATGCGCCTGCGCGAGAATGAATCGCATGAAGATTGCGTGGCCTCACATACTCTACCAGTAGCAGTGACTGAGTGTAAGACCATTGAGGTGTTTGCTGCCAAAGCATTCACGAAGGCAAACTTTTACATCTTGCAAGAAGATTTAAAAAAGGTACATCAGCTTGGGGTAATTGATAGATTAAGAGGAGCAGACAGTCACAGATTCGTGGTTGCTTGGAAAAATAACAGGGATCATAGGTTTAATGTGGACTACGCACCAGGTAACTCTACAGAAACTATAAAGTGCAGTTGTCGAAGTATGACTCGCAAAGGCCTTCCTTGTAAGCATATTCTTCATGTTTTGAATGCACTCAACTTACCTGCAATACCTAAGTGTTGTATCCTGCGACAGTTCACGAAGAAAGCAAGATCTGGATTGCCCGTGAAGCGCACCAACGATCTGTTTTCATGGGGTTGGACGGGTAAGGAGGCCAGAGCTAGATATAGTATGTTAAGCAGTGTATCTGCAGAAGCTGCTCATATCGCATGTCATAACCCATTCTTATTCGACAAGATGCTGGCAGCAATGAAAGAAGTTATAGCGAATAAGGACATCTTGAATAATGAAGAACCCAGTGAGCAAAGCTTTGTGAGTAACGATGAATTTCAGCCTAAGCAGAATCATATTCTTATTTGTGATCCAGTGAAGGTGTCCACCAAAGGGGCACCTAAACAGAATATTAGAGGTCAGGATAAGAATGCTCGTGAGGTGACCAAAAATGGAAGACCAAAAGCATTTAATGAGAAAAGCGGACGTCTATGTAGACTATGCAGACTTCCAGGTCATAACAAGTCCACTTGCAACCAAAATCCAGAGTACTTATCATGTTTGTTATTTTACTTATGTTGTTTCGTTTCGGTAATTACTTTCTATAACCTATAATTTATTTCATGCAGTAATTGGGGTTGAAGACAGAAGCGGTGTTATTGTAATCTTTAGATTTTTATATCTGCAATAATATTGTGTTACATAAGACAATATGTATATGTTTTTCTTGTTATTTAAGATAATATGTATATGTTTTTCACGTTATATGTTGTTCATTTTATATAAGACAATACTACGAGCACTTCAGCCGACATCGATTGTGCTATTTTTAAAATGCAAAATGCATGTACCGACGCCATGACGGCGCTGTGTGTTCTGGGTGAAAACCCGTTGCGTCGACCGCATGCGCCGACGTCACACGGGAGCAGTTAACCCCGTCGCGCCGACTGCATGCGCGACGTCAACGCGGGGCCGCCGACCCTGTCGTTTTCTGGGCAAAAAACGTCGCGCCGACTACATCCCCCGACGCCACGAGAACGCAGATGCCCGGTGGTTTTTTCGTGCAAAAAAGACGTCGCTGGGACTGCATGCGCTGACGTAACGAGGGGCCGTTGACCCCGTCGTTTTTCGGGCTAAACCCATCGCGCCGACTGCATGTTCCGACGCCACGCGAACGCAGAAAACGTCGCGCCGACGTCGTGCCGACTGTATGCACCAGAACATAGCACAGTTGATAGAATTTTCAACAACAACGTAATATTTATATATTACTAAAACTATATAATTACTATTGCGTATAAAATGTTTAAACATAAAATATGATAAAATCATCTAGTCCCGTAGTAAACTCAAACACGCATGAATCTCCTCTGATGTCATCTATTTCTTTCTCCTTGCAATCCTAATAACTTTGTCTTTAATTTCCCCAAGTGTGTTCTTCAAAGAAAAAATCAATTGCCCTATCATTAGCTCCCTCGCACCATGAATTGATCTCTGCAAAGCAACACTCAAATTATTTTAGTCCACTATAAATGTTCATAGTAAAGAGTACTAATATTAGTTTTGTACCTGTGAAAAAGATCGATCCCATGTATCGCCATTCCAATTTTTAAAGCAATGAAGAATAAATAATCCACATGAGTTCCTGATACATGTAATTAACAATAAATAATTATGCATCACACACATATAATACATCAACATTATATTCAACTACATACTCACCCATCTTCTTGTTGAGGCATGTCGTAGGTTTTAATAGGCCATGTGGATACAGGTGGATACTGCAGAGATCTGGTTGCATTTGCTTCTACAATATCTGCTCCAACTTCTCTTCTCTAAAAATAGCAATAAAACACAAGAAACTTTCAACTACCCTTTATGATTTTTTTTTATTTTTTTTCCACGCTTCACGATAAACTTCACAAGGTGGCACGTCAAATTTTAGAATTTTCTCACAATTCGTGCTCTTTTATGAATTTCCATTCAAAAACCGGCAAAAACAGATGCCGTACCTGACGCAACGTGCATTTGGTCTCCGATTTCGTCGAAATTTTGCGTGGCATCATTGCATGTCCATTCTCAGGTGCCGGCAAAAGTTGGGTGAATTTCATGAATGCATGCATGTACTTCATGTGCAACCCATGGGTGTCGGTATAGACGGAAGGGGTGCTACAACGCCATCTTGCAACTACCCTTCATGAATTTTTTTCATTTTTTTCATGCTTCACGATGAACTTCACAAGGCGGCACGTCAAATTTGAGAATTTTCTGACAACCTATGCTTTTTTATGAATTCTAATTCAAAAACCGGCAAAAACAGATGCCGGACGTGACACAACGTGCGTTTGGTCTCCGATTTCATCGAAATTTAGCGTGGCATCATTGCATTTCCATTCTCAGGTGCCGGCAAAAGTTGGATGAATTTCATGAATGCATGCATGTACTTCATGTGCAACCCATGGGTGTCGATATGGACGGAAGGGGTGCTACAACGCCATCTTGCAACTACCCTTCATGAATTTTCTTCATTTTTTCCACGCTTTACGATGAACTTCACAATGCGGCACGTAAAATTTTAAAATTTTCTGACAATCCGTGTTTTTTTATGAATTTCCATTCAAAAACCGGCAAAAACAGATGTCGGACATGACGTAACGTGCGTTTGGTCTCCGATTTCGTCAAAATTTAGCGTGGCATCATTGCATGTCCATTCTGAGGTGCCGGCAAACGTTGGGTGAATTTCATGAATGCATGCATGTACTTCATGTGCAACCCATGGGTGTCGATATGGACGGAAGGGGTGCTACAACGCCATCTTGCAACTACCCTTCATGAAATTTTTTCATTTTTTTCCACGCTTCACGATGAACTTCACAAGGCGGCGCGTCAAATTTTAGAATTTTCTCACAATCCGTGCTTTTTTTATTAATTTCCATTCAAAAACCGGCAAAAACAGATGCCGGACGTGACGCAACGTGCGTTTGGTCTCCGATTTCGTCGAAATTTAGCGTGGCATCATTGCATGTCCATTCTGAGGTGTCGGCAAAGGTTGGGTGAATTTCATGAATGCATGCATGTACTTCATGTGCAACCCATGGGTGTCGATATGGACGGAAGGGGTGCTACAACGCCATTTTGCAACTACCCTTCATGAAATTTTTTCATTTTTTTTCACGCTTCATGATGAACTTCACAAGGCCGCACGTCAAATTTGAGAATTTTCTGACAATCCGTGCTTTTTTTGTGAATTTCCATTAAAAAACCGGCAAAAACAGATGCCGGACGTGACGCAACGTGCGTTTGGTTTGCGTGGCATCATTGCATGTCCATTCTCAGGTGCCGACAAAAGTTGGGTAAATTTCATGAATGCATGCATGTACTTCATGTGCAACCCATGGGTGTTGGTATGGACGGAAGGGGTGCTACAACGCCATCTTGCAACTACCTTTCATGAAATTTTTTCATTTCTTCCACGCTTCACGATGAACTTCACAAGGCGACACGTCAAATTTTAGAATTTTCTGACAATCCGTGCTTTTTTATGAATTTACTTTCAAAAACCGGCAAAAACAGATGCCGGACGTGACGCAACGTGCGTTTGGTCTCCGATTTCGTCGAAATTTTGCGTGGCATCTTTGCATGTGCATTCTCAGGTGCCGGCAAACGTTGGGTGAATTTCATGAATGCATGCATGTACTTCATGTGCAACCCATGTGTGTCGGTATGGACGGAAGGGGTGCTACAACGTCATCTTGCAACTACCCTTCACGATTTTTTTTTATTTTTTTCACGTTTCACGATGAACTTCACAAGGCAGCACGTCAAATTTTAGAATTTTCTGACAATCCATGCATTTTTATGAATTTTAATTCAAAAAACCGGCAAAAACAGATGCCGGACGTGACGCAACGTGCGTTTGGTCTCCGATTTCGTAGAAATATTGCATGGAATCATTGCATGTCCATTCTCCGGTGCTGGCAAAAGTTGAAAAAATATTTTACGTTTTTATATTGTTTAAGAAAAATTATAAGTTATTTATATATCATTTAAGAAAAAAAATATTTAATATAATTTCATGAATGTTTATATCGTTTAAGAAATTTTTTGCATCTTAATATAGTTTCATGAATGTTTATATCGTTTAAGAAATATTATAAGTTATTTTTTTCATTTTTGTAAATTTTATATATTAGATAAAATTTAAATATTTAGTTAACTAATGTAAACAATTTAAATATTTAAAATAAATAATAATAATAATAACAATGTAAACACTCAATTTAGATTCATAATAAACTTAGATAAAATTTCATAGTTCCCGATTACATTCGAACATAATTGAAAAACTAAAAATAAAATTTAATTAAACATTACTAAATTCTAAAAATCCTAATCTAATCGAAGTCGAGGTAGACGACGGCGCGGCCGTCGTCGTCGTCGTCGTCGGAGCTGTTGGCGAGGTCGTCCTAGTCGACGTCGTCGTCATCGCCGACGGGTGGCGGGTTTGCCCCCACTGCCACCGCTGCCGTCGTCGCTTGGATCGCCGCCGCGATCTCCGCCTCTTCCCTCGCCGCCGCCGCCACTGTCGCCGTCGCTTGCGACGCCCGCATGGCGACGAGTAGCCCCGGCGAGTCGTTGGGGTCGCCGTCCTCGCGGAGGACGAACTGTTCCGGCGGCACCTCGTACTCCACTGGGACAGTCCTGGCCACCACCGGGGCCGCCAGAGGAGGGTGGGGGATCGCCACCCGACGGCGACGCGGGATGCCCTCGCCACTGCCGCCGCCTGCCGGTAACGCCTGATGACGTCGTTGTAGTTTTGTAACGACCAAACCTCGAAGGATTTGAGTCTCTGTGCTTTACTGTGCTAGTCCCTGGATCGACTCGCTAGCACACACAGTATAGATGAAAACCAGAATAGCAAGTGCATCATTTAATATAACAGCAAGTGCATCATTTAATATAACGTATGATCCAGAATTTATAAAATATAACAATCTGCATAGCACTTAGCTAGCTTTATTCTAGTAAACAGCGGAAAAGTAGCAGAATAATAACGATGAGTCCCATCATAGCCCACTGGCGATGTTGAGTGAAGACTCGCGACCCTAACGGTACCTTACTCCTCGTCTGAATATCCTGCAACATGATACGTTGTAGCCATATAGGTCAATACTTTGAATGTATTGGCAAGTTACACAAGAAAAGATAATATAACAGACCTACATGTATATGCATAGTATAACAAAAGAAAGGCTGACGGTTATTTTGCAGAAAGCTGACTTTATCCTCATAGCTACCTAATAGTCAAGTTTTAAATTTGTTTGCTACAATAACTTATATATGGTTGAATTGGCATCTCCAACTCCAACCTATTACCATTATTAAGTTCCCCATCAAGTTTTATTAAGTGTGTCATCTGTCAAGATCATCCAACAACTGTAATGGCCTAGCTGCTCAAAATTGTCCATAACCGGGGACACGGCTAATCATGATTAGTTTATACACTCTGCAGAGGTTAGTACGCTGTACCCACTGGACCCAACCCGAAGATTGAGACGAAGTCTTTCAGAAGCAGTCACCTAGTCCCACAGGAGGCCCATCCCACCTATCATAGCTACATCAGCTGGCACATCCGGGTAAGGTTTCCACGACTGATCAACTAAGCCAGAGCCCATAATAGCCAGTGGTCGCACAAGGAAGCTACTAGTCACTAAGTCTGTCTGATCTTTTTGAACCTGGGCGGCATTCCACTTACATTCAGAGGGTAGAAACCATGATGTTCTTGAAACCACCCAGCAATACCATATCCGCCCAGAGGTGTATTATATCCTGAATTACTACTCAAATTTATTTTGTAGTAATCCTCACATAATCTCAATGAATACAGGAACCAATCCCCGTCTACATAGCATAGCAAAATATATCTAGCACGATCTTTCAATGACGAGGGGATATAGCTCAATAGCATAGCAATAATAATCTTCCTATACATGCATAATTTTCATAGGGTGATATAATACTACATGCATAGAAAAATAATAGGTAAAGGATGATCAACATGTAACTTGCCTTGATTCTGGTTCAGAAGGTCACACTCCTGACAATAGTTTGCGTCGCACTCCGCACAATCTACACGTTGCAAACAATCACACCAATCAATCACCACAATCAAATAACACAAAATAAAATCATCGGCAATAAAACAACTTGTTTAAAACCAAAGCATAAATAGCATGGCAGCAGATAAAATCATCTACATGCTGATACGATGACAACGCAAAAAGAATCAACTAAACCAGATGAACAGTTTGCAAAATATGGCCTCCGGTAGGTTAAAATAATCTGTTTTAACAAAAAAATTAATTTTCGTAAAACTGAAAACTACTGGTTCTAACATGTTCTACTCATCAATACGAGATCACAGGAAAAATAATTTCCTGAATCGGAGTTACGAGTAAAAAGATAAACGCGTTTCAAAATTATACCGAGAATCTGACAGAGCTAAAACAGATTAAAAACAGATTGAATTTCGCCCAGAAGTTGTTCATCAGGACTTGATGAAACGGCTCGTGCGTGCGTTCTCACCACGAACAGCGGGGAAAAACGGAACCGTCTCGGTGTGGCTCCTCCGATGATGCTCCGGTGGTGGTCGAACGGACTCCGGTGACGGCGGCTCCGCGAACTCCGACGAACACGGACGAACTTGGACGTGCACGGCGTGTTCTTGCGAAGCTCGATGCTGCTGTGCGTGCGAGGCGGCGGCGCTTTGCGAATCGGAAGCAAGGGCTTCTGAGTCTGGGGCTTTATCGCGAGGAAACCTGGGGCGAGTCGGTTTGGGAAAAGGAGCAGCCTCCTAGTCCGCCTCGGGATAGGAACTAGGAGTCCTTGGCGAATCTTGGGCAGGAGAAAACAAAAGAAAAATAAAATAAAATTAGATGGGGCTCGGTCAACTGGCTAGCTGCTGGCTGCGCTAGGATAGCTCGGTGGAGCCTGGCCACCTGGGGCATGTGGGGCTGGCTCGGTGCTGTGCCTGGCTCGGTTGGCTCGTGGGATGGCCAGGGGCGCACGTGGTGCTGGCCGGGCTGGCTGGCTTAGCCAGCTGGCTAGGCCCAGTTTTTTTTTAAAAGGTAAAATATACTAAAATAAAATAAAATAAATTAAAATATAATATATATATATATATTTTAAAGAAAAACAACCAGAGAAAATAATAACGATAATATACGTATACAAAAATACATACGTATGTATATTAAAACCAAATGCATAAAGTAATATATATTTATAGATATATATATAGATATATATATTAAAATCTAATATAGATATATATATATAAGTATAAAATAAATATCCTAATAAATAATAAAGGAAACCTAGTTCCACCTAATGCAAATTTTAAAAAAAAGTTTTAATGTAATAGGACGAACAACGAGCTTTTAAAACTCAACTAAAAATAATTTGAAAGATTATAAAATTTGCAAAACCAAATCGGATAACCCCAAATAATATTCGAAACGTTATGCACTTTAACTCGACAGGGGAGAAGTCACATTATCTCCACTCCAATAAATTGCCCGCAGTTGCATCGTGAATAGAATTCTCAGAAGAGCAAATAATGCATAGGAAAAATATGAGATGCATATGAATGATCTATTAACATCCGAATTTAAGAAAATTAGGATGTTACAAGTTTTTCCCGTCCCAATAGGCGTGCCGGCCGCGGGTGTTGTAGCGGCCGCCGGGGTGGACCCGGAGCTGCTCTGGCGTCGCGGGGTTGTCCAGCATCGGGTAGCCGTCCTTGCAAATCCTCCACGGTTTTGCAAGGCGGCACCCCGGCGGGACGAGGAGGCCGAAGTTGTACAGCTCCTGCGTCAGCGGCTTGTCGAGGCTCTGGGGCCAGTTGCTCTCCGGCGCGCCGCCGCCGCCGGAGCTGCTGCCGTCGGCATGGTCCATCGTTGGGGCGTCGGAGAACGGGGGAGGGAGGAAGAGAACTTCGGGACGACGGGGACCTGCGGCGGGACGACGGAGAGCGGGGGAGAGAAGGAGAGCCGGGGAGCGACGGGTGTGCCGACGAGCGGCGGGACGACGGGTATATATAGCGCCGCGACGGTAGGGGAGGCGACGGGGCAGCTGGCCGGCGTAACTCCCCCGGAGTGAATGCGTGTCGCCTCGGGAGCCGTCGAACCAACGGGCCAGCGGCGACGGTACGCGACTGGGCTCTGACGACGGGGCCGCCATTAATGGCGTCGCCTCGGGAGCCGGGGAACCAACGGGATAACGGCGGCATCGGACGACGGGGCGCTGACGCGGTGATTAATGTCGTCTTCGAGAACCGACGCGGCGAGCTGGCGACGCGGTGGTTAATGGCGGCGGCTTCGGGAACCGACGCGGACTGGCGATGCAGCGAGGGATTAATGGCGGCGGCGTCGGGAACCGACGCGAACTGACGACGCAGCGTGAAATTAATGCCGCGGTCTCGGCAACCGACGGATTGACCGCGGTCAGACCGACGTGAAGACGCCACGTCGCAGCGGGTGAACGCGGGTACGACGCGTATACTGGTCTCCTATACGTCGCCGTTTCGTCAGCTGGCGCCCGTCGGGCTGACGCGCGTACGTCGGGACGGGGGAAAAGACAATCCTGCCCTTTGTTACGAAGGGGTATCGTTTAATCTCAGCCGTCCTTGTGTTTGGGGGTTGTATCGAAGAAGTGAACAAATAAAGCAGCAACTTGGGTGGACAAAAAAAATTGGAATTACAACGACTGAGCTAACCATTCTGTTTTTTTTTATAAATGATTTCCATACCTCCTCCTCCTCCTAGTATTATGCTCAAGAACATCTCCATCTATGCCTTTAGAGTCTAGAAACTACTCATGACTAGCTTAGCCACTTGTGAAAACACAACCACTAAGCTACTCGTAGGAGATTCAGACACGCTCATTTCAGTGTTACATTTAGATTCGCATCGGTGGAAATTCGAGGAAACACGCTACGGTCATTGTCGCATACCCGGAGCGGGGTTGCTGGCTGGTTGTCGTGAAGTGGCGCGATCTTGGATATCTGGATACCACTACGCGTACGTGATCCTCACCGTCACCGGCCATCATGATCATGGTCACAGCCCACATATTCAGGTTGGGATCTCAAGTATCTGCCCCGAGGCCTGAATTTGATCTCGTACCAGTGAAATCCTGCTTTTTGGCACATCCACTCATTTTCTCTCCATGGTCAGCTCTTCGTACCATCATTGTGATGTCACAATGGCTTTCTAAATGTACGGACACCACAGCGCGTCTCTGTAAGACTGTAACCTCGTATTATGGTTGTTATGTTCAGTAAGGAAGAGGTGGCCTGCCAAAGTCTGTGATTGTTTTGCTCCGATCGGTGGGCAGTACGGTAGCGACCTGAAGCCTTCTGTTGCTGATGTGCTGAATTCACCAGTCCCGTGTACATCAAATTTAGCCTTTCAGAACTAGAGGTTCTTTGCGGTAGTTCCCCAGAAAGAGTTGGTCATATATGTGGTCTGACTCTGACACAAGAACGTGAGGGTAGACATTCTCAGTGCTCACCCTTCATCAGAAAGTAAAAAGAGGAAGATAAGACAGGGATAAATGTTTATTTCCCTTAAAAGTTGTATAAGCAAGTAAAATGAAAACGGAGCACCATAGGATGAGAACGAAACCAAAGGGTGAAAAAGAGAGCGAGAGAGAGGAAGAGATGATTTTTTCTTGACATGATATTGATCTAAACGCTTTTATATTACTCCATCGGTTCCTAAATACTATAAGCCTTTTTACAGATTTCATTATGAAACTACATACGAAACAAAATGAGTAAATCTACATTTTAAAATATGTTCATATATATTCATATTTAGTCTTTTAATGAAACATCTAAAAAGATTTATATTTAGGAACCGACGGAGTAGTTGACAGAGGGAGTAAATTGCAGTCGCCTTCACAAGTTCAGGTTAACCGAGAATGCTACATATGCAAGAGAAGCCAATCACCATGGCATCTCTAGTGGTGGTGGTGGTGGTGGTGACCTTTACGTACATCCAAGACACATCACTCTAATACTCTACCAGTATAGTTATACAACATACAGCTAGTATGAAGCTAGCGAGGACGTGCATACGTAACCCCAACCGTACGTACAGATGTACTTACAATCCTACGCGTAGATGGCATAGCGCATGCTCTCGCGCACCATGAGGTGGCTGACCTCGTCGGCCCGTGGCCGCCATACGCTCGCCGCCCAGGCCTCCTCCGTCGGCACGTCCTCGCCGTCGAAGCGGACGGCACACGCCAGCGCCAGGAGCGCCCTGGCCAGAGCGCCGCCCACGCTCGGCGCAGCCGCGGCGGCACCGGCATCACCGTCGGCGCCGAGGCCGAGCGCGCTCTCGTCCACCACCCGCGCCGTAGACCTCCTTCCCCTCCGCCGCCGCCACCGCAGGCCCTGTCGGACGAGCGCCACCACGTCGCCCCACATGTCGACCGCCGGCAAGAAGCTAGACACGGGCGGCACAGCACACAGCAGAGCAGTATGGAATGGACTGATCACACGTACGCGGCCTCTCGTCGATATCTCACCACCAGAGCTTGGCGGGGACACGGCAGCCGAAGCACATCCTTACGTGCACGCACACTCCTGTCGATCACACGGCTCGCACCACGCCCATGGATCCTCCCATGCTTGGAGCGACCAGCTGCGCCATCCACACACACAGCATCTCGGTGGGGGTTGCGGCAGATCACAGGTATATATGCGATGCGAGGAAACTAGAAGGGAGCAGAGCTGGGGGCGGGGTGGTGGAAGCACGCAGCGATCACGGTGGTATATATGGAGGGAGGAAGAGGAGACAGGCGGAAGAAGATGATGGTGGTGGGGAGCGGGGAGCACTCAAGGCACGTACTAGTGTCTAGTGGGGTGGGATTCCGCTGTGCGCCTCTCTGCTGTGGTGGTGCTTGTTTCTTTCCTTCACCGTGTGCGAGCGTGACAGGGAGATGCAACCCAAACTAATGCCCTGCTCTGTGCATGGAAGCAATTTTTCTCTTGGGGATTAATGTTTCCTACTGTATACTCTTGTTGTTTGCTTACGGTATAATAACGTCACCGTATTAGGTTATACTGGTAACGTAAACCTTGTAATTCTATGGAGAGGGAAATATATGATCAAGTCTTATACTCCACCCGTCCCAAAATAAATGTGTCAACCTTAGTAAAATTTTATATTAAAATTAATATAAAGTTAAGACATTTATTTTAGGACGGATGGAGTAATATCTAAAGCTAAATGCAAAGAGACATGCTCATTAATTAAGAGGGAAATGAGTAAAAAGTTTGTGTTACAACGCTCACCGTTTTACAACATCATTACAAAAGATCTACTCTCGTGGCATGATAGATCTCAATTACTTTGCACCCACGATGACCCAGGTTTGGGCCTCAATCTTGATGTTAGCAAGTAGAACCGTCGGCGTGGCACTCTTGAGATGGAAGATGCGAGCGTTCCTTCCATTCCAGATTGTCCAAAAGATGAGCATGAAGAGCGTTGCCATGACCTTCCTATTCGGAGTGGTAGAGGCGGAAAGCCCTATCCACCACTCCTGGGTTGAACGTGCCAAGTGCCAAGTAGAAGTGTTGATGTTCTCGAGTTGGAGCCAATCTTTGATCATTCCCCAAAGTCTAGTAGTGTACCGGCATTGAAAGAGAAGGTGGTTGATGGATTCTTGCACGCGCTTACAGAGTGGGCAGCGCCCACAATTAGGCCATCCCCGCTTGGCCAAGCGGTCAACAGTCCAAACTCTGTTTTGCATAGCCAGCCAAGAAAAAAGTTTGACCTTAGGCGGAGCCGAAGCCTCCACATCGCAAGCTCCATGGGAGAGCGGAAGGTGCCGAAGAATTGGGCAAGATAGTCGGACTTGACAGTATATATCTTGCTCTGTGTGTGCTTCCACACGATGTTGTTTTCAGCGTTCACCTCAAGAGGAAAGTCGCGGATGGTGGACCAAAGCTTGATGAATTGATGGAGGTGTTCAAAGGTGAAGCTGGAAGTAACCTTGATCTTGCCAACCCAAGCGTAATCCTTGAGGACTTCGCGAAGCATACAACTCTTTCGTGAGGAAGCATCATAGATAAGTGGAGCGATGTCTCTTGGTTTGCGGTTCCACACCCAAGGGGGTCCCAAAAAGGTGCGCGTGCACCGTTGCCAACAACGATAGTCATGGAAGCATAGAAAATATTTTTATCCATCTCGTCGCACGGGTTGTCGGACCCAACCCACAACTTGGTGGGCCCCTTCCATTCGAACCAAAGCGAACACAATCGAAGTGCCCTCGCAAATTTCTTTGTGTTTAGCACCCCAAGTCCTCCTTATTTGACAGGTCGACATACGGACTCCCAATTAACTTTGCACTCTGTGCTGGTAGTCTTATCCATTCCTGCCCAAAGGAAGGCTCTCTCAAACTTGTTGATGTTGTGGAGGATGCTCGAGGAGACAATGCGTGGGGTGATGAAGTATATGTCCTGCGAGGCAAGCACAAACTTGACAAGGGCAGCCCTACCGATGGAGGTGATACTCCATCCCTCCCAAGGAACAAGTTTGGCAGCCACCTTGTCCACGAGGAACTGGAAGTCTCGGGCTTTGAGCCGCCACACCGAAAAAGGTAGCCCTACTTGGGAAGGAAGCACGGGCACCCGGTAAGCTCCGAAGAATTGTGTCAAGGTGAAGTTGCCCATATCGAATCGGGACCACTCAGCTCTTCTCAAAGTTAGTGCATAGGCATGTTATGTCACCAAACACACTCAACAAAGTGGAGAGGTTGTCAATATCTTTCTTGATGGGCGCAATGACCACGGCCGCATCGTCGGCGTAGAGGGATGTTCTCATGATGGGTCCACGACCACGGATTTTATGTGGCAACCCCCTCCTAGTTGTCAGATCAAGAATCTTCTGAAAGGGGTCGATGGCGATGACAAATAGGGGGGGGGAGGACCCCCTGTCGAAGTCCATGTCCATGGCCAATGGGGCTACCAGGGATGCCATTGAGGAGAACCCGCGATGAGGAGGTGCAAAGTAGGGCGATGATCCAATTTTGAAAGGTGCTCGGGAACCCCCTTTCCTAGAGGATGTCAATGATGAACTCCCATCTCACAGAATCAAAGGCCTTCCTTATATTAAGCTTGAAGAGGAGGGATGGAGTTTTGCTCTTGTGAATACGATACGCAAGATTTCTCACATACATGAAATTGTCATGAATACTCCTCGTCTTGATGAAAGCACTTTGCGCATTTGAGACAAGCTTGTTCATGAGAGGTGCTTCATATTAGAGATTTCCTATCCTAACACTTTTTGGAGAAATTCCTGTCGATTACATGTTTTTACTTCATAAACTAAAGTGATTCAAATTGCCACATTTTCTTTAGTTTTTTGACAAAAAAGAGTTATTAATAGAAGACGATCATCCATCCGTTTTGCATTTGTCAAGATCTTGACACGCATCACGAATATTATTCTTACAGGAATCATGTCAATTCTAAGCCGTTGTTCGACAATGTATAGCGAGTACTTTACCAATTCGTGTTAGCCTCTACTTATGGGAGGATGGAGACAGAACGTGTCATGTTGGGGGAAGCCAATGATTTTTTGGGGTATATACACTACTATTTTTTATTTACAAAAGGTCTCAATTATATATCGTCATACACATCCGAGGAAATAAAAGGAAATACATAGAGGTGTATGTTAGAGCATATATCTCCATATGTGGTTTTGGTAATTGATGACAATTCCTATGGACTAATGGTTGCCTTAAGTTACATTTATAGGATTTGTCCATAGGCACTTCTTGAAGTCCATCTGTTGGGTTCAAGGAGTTTATATGATGACCAAGATGGTATTCAAGGTATTATCCAAAGAATGGTCATAGAGACACATAGTTGATCAAGATCTCAGACAAAGAGTAAATCAAGATGATCAACACACAAAGCGTACAAGATGTACCGAGAGGGATCAAGTGATCCCATGGTATGGTAAGCATTGTCCATTACGTGTTTGTGTACTAACCCATGGTCTTAGTGAGAGTTCTATGTGGGGGTTAGGTGTGTTTCCATGGGCTTGCGTCAAAGGGAAGATCTCATACAACCCATGAAGTATGACGTCAAGTTGTGGTCGTCATCAAGATTGCGATGTGCAAGTTCAAGTGGATTAGCACGAAGATATCATGCTTGAAGCTTGCCGTCCATTGTGGTGGCAATGGACTTGTGAAGATATGCTGAAGAGTGGCTCACCCATAGTGAGTATGGGGGAGCAATCAATTAGTCTTCATCAAGTCAACACAATCAAGAAAGGTGGTCCATCTTGAGGAAGCCAAGATCATCATCATCTAGCTCAAGAGGACGAGGTGCAAGGTATAGGTTTGCCCTTGATAGGTTTTCTGTTTAGGATAGATTGCTATACTATCAAGGGGGGCTCTCAAGTGAGTAGCTTGATCGTATCGTTCGTTGAGAGCTCAAACCATTTGCATCCTTGCATCATACTTCTTGGTTCTTGTTTGGTGTTTCTCTTTGTGAGTTTTAGAGCTTATGGTCATCTTTGTGACAAGCTCGAGTTCATCGAAAACGGAATCCATATGCATCTACTATGATGTTTTCGATGTTGGTGTTTTTGCCGGTTCTTCATTCATAAAGGACTCACATCTATATATCATTGGCTTTTTCATATCTGCATGGTCTTAAGATTTCCAACAAGCTTGGATTTTCATATCTGTTTGGATAGCTCTTGTCGTCCTGAATCCAACAAGCTTGGGTTTGCTCGATTCGGAGCTCGTATGCGAAAGTTATGGCTGTTTCAGTGACGAGCGGTAGTACCGCTGGACCTAGCGGTAGTACCGCTAGAGTTGGCGGTAGTACCGCTGGCCCTAGCGGTAGTACCGCTAGAGCTGGCGGTAGTACCGCTAGAGCTGGCGGTAGTACCTCTATCCAGCGGTAGTACCGCTCCAAGTTCTTAGTACCGCCTGCCTAGCGGTTGTTCGTGGACGGACCTTTTTGCGAAGACTTTCTTGACGGTGGTAGTGCCTTTGCACTACCAGGGGCCCAGCGGTAGTACCGCCGGGGCCAGCGGTAGTACCGCTGGAATGCTAGCGGTAGTACCGCTGCAGCCAGCGGTAGTACCGCTAGTTGGCGGTAGTACCGCTGCAGCCAGCGGTAGTACCGCTGGAGCTCGGGCAGAGAGTGGGGGTAATGGTCTGATTCCTTTCCCCACTATATAAAGGGGGTCTTCTTCCCCCTTGGCCTTATCTATCCGTTGAGCTCTTGTTCTACCTCCATTGTTGACATTTTTAGAGCTTGCTAACTCTCAATCCCTCCAATGATTCTTGCTTGTTCTTGAGGGAAAAGAGAGACGAGATCTAGATCCACATCTCCACCAATCACTTTCTCCTCTATGTGAGGGGAACCCCTTGGATCTTGATCTTGGAGTTCTTTGTGAGCTCCTTGTTCTTCCTCTCATATTTCTCCATAGCTTTCGTTGTTGTGGAGGGATTTGAGTGTGAGGGACTTGACCACTTCGTGTGTTCTTGCCATTGCATTAGTTGCATCGGTTTGAGTTCTCCACGGTGATACGTGGAAGTGAAGTTTGAGAAGCTTATTACCTTTGGTACTTAGTACCCTAGATATTGTTCTTCGTGGATGCTTTGGCGTCCTAGAAACTTGGTGGTATCTCGGAGCTCAATCATTGTGGTGTGAAGCTCCGGGCAAGCATCGGGGTCTCCAATTAGGTTGTGGAGATTGCCCCGAGCAATTTGTACGGGTACCGGTAACCGCCCCAAGGGTTGCCACGTGTACGGGTTCGGTGACCGCCCCCAAGGTTTGCCATTTGTACGGGTTCGGTGACCGCCCTCAAGGGTCCCTTAGTGGAATCACGACATCTTGCATTGTGCGAGGGCGTGAGGTGATTACGGTGGCCTGAGTGGCATCTTGGGGAGCATTGTGCCTCCACACCGCTCTAACGGAGATTAGCATCCGCAAGGGTGTGAACTTCGGGATACATCATCGTCTCCCCGTGCCTCGGTTATCTCTTACCAGAACCCTTTACTTATGCACTTTACTTTGTGATAGACATATTGTTTATTGTAATATATCTTGCTATCACTTAGTTGTTTATCTTGCTTAGCATAAGTTGTTGGTGCACATAGGTGAGCCTAGTTGTTTGTAGGTTTTGTGCTTGACATATTAAACGTTAGTTTTATTCCGCATTTGTTCAAGCCTAAACCTTAATTATTTTAAAGCGCCTATTCACCCCCCCTCTAGGCGACATCCACATCCTTTCAGTGTAGACAAAAATGCTACACCTACCAGCTGAATATGGAAACTATGTAAACCTTCCAACCCTAACTAATCAGCCCCCCATCCCTGCCCCTGAGTTTCACTGCATGGGGCCTCCTCCCTTCACTTTTCCAACCATATCCTTCCAGCTAAGCTCCTATGAAGGGCAGCATTATGTGCCGGCGCGCCGGCCCAACTATTGGGCCGGTCGAGCTTCAGCCGTCAGTTTTGGCCCCCCGAGCCGTCAGATTCCGTCGTCCCCAACCTCCTATATTCAACCTCTCGCACGGAAAAGGGGAGAGGCCCGCCTCGCACGCGCCGACGTCCCAACACGCGTCTACCGCCTCGCCTCGCCTCCTCACCGCTGGTCGCCCTCACCGTCGGTCGCCGCCCTCACCTATGTCGCCTTCGTGCGTTTCTAACCTTCGTGGATGCAGCAGCGTGCGCTCATGGTTGCAACCCTTGTAAAAAACAATATGGTTGGAACAAAGCAGAACGATAGATGTAGCAAATTTGTATAATGGTTGCAACATTTTTTCATCATGGTTGCAACTCGCCCATGTCAACGGTTGTAGCAAAAAAACAATACGGTTGCAACAAAACAGAATGACGGATGTAGCAAATTTGTATAATGATTACAACATTTTTACATCATGGTTGCAACTCCGGCTACAACTCCTGGGAACTTTGGTTGCAACTCCGACAGACGTGGTTGTAGCTTTTTTTTATCAACGGTTGTAGCTTTTTTTGGACGCTTGTAGCTTTTGTGGTATGTGGTTGTAGCATTCGCGACACCATCCCGGCAGGTCCTCGCGCAGCAACGTCGCCTGTGATCATGGGATCACCCACCCCCCGCCGCCTTGCTGTTTGCAGCTCCTCCGCCTGCCGGTTGCAGCTCCCGTATAGCCGGATGTAGCTTTTTCGTCCATCATGGATCTGACAAAAAAGAGACAGATCTGATGGAGACGAGAGGAAGAAGCAGAGAAGAAAGAAAAAAACGGAAACGAGAGGAAGAAGAAGCAGAGAAGAAAGAAAAAAAAAACGAGCGCCAACCTGTCTCCACCTGAGAAAAGGAGCGAACGACAGCGACCGGCGAAACGCTTCCGTTGGAGTGTAGACGCAAAACGTTTTCCTCGTATGAAAGGTATGCAAAGCAAATTACGTAGGTGTATGTTCTTTCCGAACAGACCGATAATCTAACTTAATGTTTCTTTGTCTATTTCACCAATTATTTTTAACATAAAATTCTATATCTAGCTGTCTATCAATTATATCTGTTTTTTTAAAACAGCCTAACTTTATTAATTAGAGATAATTGTTACATCGTTTATTAGAAGAGATACAGTATTTTTCAAAGGCTCCTCAATCCATTCACTCGTATCAGAACTTTTTGCTAATCTAGCAAGCTCAAGTGCTACTTTGTTCGTTTCTCTATTACAGTGCTCGAAACTAGTAAAAGAAAATCCAGAAGCCATAAAAAATCCTTAAAAGTATCTCCAACAGCATCACAAAAATATCACACTCAATAAATTTTTTAGTGCGTCACTGTAGCACTTTTAAACCGCGGGGACCGGAGTATCTACAACAGACGCGCGCTAGTGGGGCGTCCAATCTAGCCCAATCCAACAACCTCACCGACAGTAGCACAAAGTTTGGTGCGCGCGTAAGTGGGCGCACCAAATATGCTGCGTGTGATAGCGCTTTTGAGCGCGCGCCCAAAAGTTTTTAACGCGCGCACTATTTTGCAGCGTCTGTTGGAGCTCTCCGACGCTAAAAAAAACGAATCTTTTAACACGCGGAACACTTTTTGGACGCCTGTTGGAGATGCTCTAAGCAAAAAAAAAAAAAAAAACTCAGACTAAGTGCAATAATGTCTATTTTCCGAGCGATTTAAACAAAATTGTCCTAGTTATTCATATGCATTCTTGTCAGCTAGTATGAAATTCTTAGCGGTTTGTGTTTACGGAAAAGTGCTCCACCACACGTATAACATGAACTTATTCTATGTTGTCCATAGTGTTTATTTTTTCAAAAACAAGCAACGAAGATCGTCTGGGAAGAGCTTGAAGACGTTCCCATCCGCTTAGCCGCCTATAACCTTAACCACTACTCGTGCAAGGTTGTCCAGAGTGGTTTAGAGAGAGAAAAGTCCTATTTCAACCTCAAACTTGATTTAACTTATGAACACGAACATCAAAATTGGTAGAAATACACCCTCAACTTACCATAAGTTCCGAACACAATCCGGTCTCGGTTTTCTACCAGTCAAGCGGGTATGACCGTAGTACATGTTGACTGGGCACTGCCAACTAAGCTAGGGGTGGAACAGATGAAAAAAAAGATGGATCATTATTTCTCTGTCTCACTCATCTTGACCCCGAGCCCTTCCTCGTGTTAGTAGTGCCGCCGCCTCCTTGCCTGATGTCCCTGCTTCACCTGCCCTCTAGCAGCCCGATAACCAAAAAATATAAAGGATCACAACAGTCTTTGAGGATAGTATATCACTCAAATTTAACGAAGATCAATATGAGAAAAGCATAGACATTGGAACGGTGATGTATAATTGTGTTGGATGACATTCATCATGTAACAATTACATATTGGACCGGCACGGAATTAGCTCCAATTCATCAATGTAATGTTGGCATGCATTTTGTATGTAGTCATACATGCTTATAGTCAGAACTTGCAGGACATAATTTGTCCCACCCTCTCATGACAGCGGGGTCCATAAGGAAATCTAAGGGATATTAATGCCTCCTTTTAGTAGAGAACCGGAGAAAAACATTAACACATGGTGAATACATGAACTCCTCATCCTACGATCATCATCGGAGATGATCCCAACTATTGTTACTTTGGGGTCTAGAGATCATAACAAATAATAGGTGCATACAACTTGCAAGATAGGATCCAAAACACTATGATATTCGTGAAAACATAATTGGATCAGATCTGAAATCATGGCACTCAGGCCCTAATGACAAGCAGTAAGCACGACAAAGTCATAACAACATCAATCTTATAACATAATGTATACTAGGGATCAAACCTAATAAAATAACTCGATTACATGACAAATATCATCCAATCCCATTGTTGGAAATATGCCCTAGAGGCAATAATAAATTTGTTATTATTATATTTCCTTGTTCATGATAATCGTTTATTATCCATGTTAGAATTATATCGATTGAAAACTCAAATACATGTGTGGATACATAGACAACACACTGTCCCTAGTGAGCCTCCAGTTGACTAGCTCGTTGATCAAAGATGGTCAAGGTTTCCTGGCCATAGACAAGGGGTTGTCACTTGATAACGGATCACATCATTAGGATAATGATGTGGTGCACAAGACCCAATTATGAACGTAGCATATGACCGTGTCAGTTTATTGCTATTGTTTTCTGTATTTTAATGTATCTGTTTCTATGACCATGAGATCATGCAACTCCCGAACACCGGAGGAATACCTTGTGTGTATCAAACGTCGCAACGTAACTGAGTGACTATAAAGGTGCTCTACAGGTATCTCCGAAGGTGTTTGTTGGGTTGGCGTGAATCAAGACTGGGATTTATCACTCCGTGTAATGGAGAGGTATCCCAGGGCCCACTCGGTAATACAACATCACAATAAGCCTTGCAAGCAATGTGGCTAAGGAGTTAGTCATTGTATCTTGTATTACGAAACGAGTAAAGAGACTTGCCCGTAACGAGACTGAACTAGGTACAGAGATACCGACGATCGAATCTCGGGCAACTAACATACCGAAGGACAAAGGGAACATCATACAGGATTAACTGAATCCTTGAAATAAAGGTTCCACCGATAAAGATCTTCGTAGAATATGTAGGAGCCAATATGGGCGTCCAGGTCCCGCTATTTGGTTATTGATCGGAGAGTGCCTCAAGTCATGTCTACATAGTTCTCGAACCCGCAGGGTCTGCACACTTAAGGTTCGATGATGTTTCGGTATTATCGAGTTATGTATGTTGGTGACCAAAACTTTTTCGGAGTCCCGGATGAGATTTCGGACGTCACGAGGAGCTCTGGAATGGTCCGGAGGTAGAGATTGATATATAGAAAAGTTGCATTTGGCTTCCGAAAAGTTTTCGGAAATTACCGATAATAGTACTAGGAGTGACGAATGGGTTCCGGGGTTTTACCGGAAGGGGCCACCCACCCGGGAGGGGAGCTAATAGGCCTAAAGGTGGTGCACCAGCCCTTAGTTGGCTGGTGCGGCCAGCCCAATAAGCCTATTTCAGCCAAGTGTAACGGAAAACGAAAAGAGAAGAAAGAAGGAAGGGAAATCCCACAAGGAAGGGGAGTCCTCCTCCACCAAACCTAATTGGAGGAGGAATCCCCCCCTTGGATTCGGCTGAACCTCTCCTCCTTGGAGGAGAGGGCAAGGCAGCCCACCTCCCTCTTCCTCCTATATATAGTGGAGGTTTTGAGGCCAACCAACACTAGAAAATAGCCACGTGCTGCCCTCTCCTCCATAGATCGTCTCCCTCGTCTAGATTAGTCTGGCATAGCTTGGCGAAGCCCTGTTGGATTAGTTCACCACCATCACCACCACGTCGTCGTGCTGGAGAACTCATCTACCTCTCCGCCCCTCTTGCTGGATCAAGAAGTCGGTGATCGTCATCGAGCTGTCCGTTTGCTGAATACGGAGGTGCCGTCCGTTCGACACTAGATCGAGATGGAACGTGATGGGATCACGGGACGGATCGTGATGAAATTGCGGGACGGGCTGCGATTTGGATCGCGAAGATGTTCCACTTCCTCTTAGCGATCTACAAGGGTATGTAGATGCACTCTCTCCTCTCGTAGATGATCATCACCATGGATAGGTCTTGCGTGTGTGTAGGAATTTTTTTGTTTCCCATGCGATGTTCCCCAACACCCATCACCGTCCAGCAAGCCTTCGAAGGAATTACTCACTCCTGGTGGTGAGCATCATGGGATTGTTGATGGACAAGGGTTGGTGATGACGACGATGACGAACCCCCCACTTCGGAGCTCCAAACGGACTCCAGATCAGCCCTCCTGAGGAAGAACAGGAGGTGGCGGTGGCTCTGTCTCATAAAACACAATAAAAACTTCTCTCTTATTTTGCTCTCCATGGAGCGGAACTTATAGTGTTGGAATTAGATCATTTGGAGTCCCGAGGGACCCAGAAGTTCACTTGACACACCCTACACGGGCACCCATCACTCTTGTGGCTCTTGGGTGGACCTCCCCTCTCATGGATCTTGACGCCAATATTTTTTATTAATTCCAAAAATATTCTCCGTAAAATTTCACCTCAACCCAAGAACTTTTATTTATGCACAAAAACAACACTGTGGTAGTTCTGCTGAAAACAACACCAATCCGGATTAGTTTCATTCAAATCATGCAAATTCGAGTGCAAAACAAGAGCAAAAGTGTTTGGAAAAGTTGATATGTTTGGGACGTATCAACTCCCCCAAGCTTAACTCGTTGCTTGTCCTCAAGAAATTTAGTTGACAAATAGAAAGTGATAAAGAAAACTTTTACAAACTCTGATGTTCTCGTTGTTGTATATATGCTTAGTTAGTGTTCAGGTTTTTATCAAAGATTAGAACTAACCATGTCAGGTTTTTATCAAAGATTAGAACTAACCATGTCAATAATAACACTTAGGAATTATATTTACTCATGACAACAACATAACCAACTAGCGAGCAATAATAAGATATCTCAAATGCCAATAATTTCTCAAAATAATCATGATATATTATGATAATATGGTATGTTGCTAACCCTTTCCGAGACTGCAAAACTCTGCAGTCAAATGTAGAGCACCTCTGAGGTTCAAGCAATGACTAAACATTGTAATTAAGGGTAGAGAAGAGCCACTCATGCTCACATCCAACATTAACTAGACTCAATGCATAAAAATGAAAATACTGCTCTCAGATCTGGTGCTTTGATCAGAAGGTGGTGACTCAAAAAATAAACATAAATGACATGAAGGTAAATAGAAAGGCCCTTAGCAGAGGGAAGTATTAATTTGGAGCGGTGTCAACGCTCATGGTTTAAAACTAAGGTGAAATTGTTATTTTCGGTGGTGTGCTTTTCCTGTCAACGTCACGACAAAGGATTTCGGTATCTTCCATGCTAAACACATTATTAATGGTTCCCAAGAGGAATTTTAAAGTTTACTCCCCTCCACCATACATAAACAATCCATGGCTAACCGAATCCACAGGTGCCCTCCCTCAATCAACTTTCCAGGGGAGTTTGTTTAATTTATTTTTGATTATGCAGGCCCGGGCATCGTTTTTGCTAGCCTCTCTCGTACAATGATAGGTTAATAAACATCCATCTTGAGAATAACCCACTTAGCATGGAAGATATTGACCGCCCCGTCGCTCCATGAGCGGCACGAGCACCCAAAACAGATGTTTATTTGAATGATTAGAGGCGGCACTTTCAAATTTACTTGGAATGGAAGGGAAATTCCGCATATATGTAGATATGGTGGGCTCATTTAAAACAACTTGGGTTTAAGGAGTTTTGGATGCACAAGCAGTATTCCCTCTTAGTACTGGTGAACACTAGCAAATAGATTGAGAAGTGACGAGCTGGAGAGCGAAAACGGTCATAGTCATGCATTGAGAATAGTTACCATTGGGCGCTAGCATGAGTAGGATATAAAAAATCTCACTATAAATATCATGAAGGCTATATTGGTTTTGAATTAACTACATGTTTGCACATGTTCTAAGTCATGCTACTCAAATTACTCAATGGATGGTACCATACTAACATACTACATCACAACCATCTTAATGCATGTTGACACACAAGATAAATCATTATCCACTCCTAGCTATCTAAGCATGGCATGAGAAACTATAATCTCTAATTGTCATCACAAACATGTTTATTCATAATATGATGAATCAAGATTGACTGGGCTAAACATATTTACAAAAATGGAAGACAAGAAGAGTTCATACCAGCTTCCTTTACCGCAATCACTTCATCAAATCAGCGTCATTATTGCCTTTCATTTGCACGACCAAATGATGTGAAAATAATAATAGTGAAAGTGTGTCGTGGACTAAGCTGGAATCCATGAAACAATTTGTTCAAATGAGAAGACAAGAGTTACATTGTCTCTTTGTTAGATAAATTCTAATGCATATGAGAGCCTTTCAATAACTTTAGCATAGTCTTCTCCTTGCAATGACCCAAAGAAAAGAAAACAATTTCACAGAAACACACTAAAATGTTTTTGGAGTTTTTAACTTTACTGTAATAGGCGAAAAAATAAAAAGAAGAAAAATAAGAACGTGAAAAACTATTTACACGGGAAAGCTCCAAACAAGCAAAAGAAGAATAGGAAATATTTTTGGGTTTTCTTTTTAATACTACAAACTATAGAAGAAAGAAAGAAAGACTAAAAAGAAGAAATAAAGCAATATTTTTGGGTTTTTGAAAGGTTTTCAAATACAGAAAAGAAAACCGAAAATAAAGCTATCATGGACATACCATGAAAACCGACGAACACCAACAAGTGAAATGAATGTGTGATACATGAATGTAATGTCAGTGAGAAATATGTACTCCTCCAAGTTTAGGGTTTTGGCCTAACTAGGTCTATGGCCTTGGCTGGTAATAATCGGATCCAGGTGGGTACTGCGGCTCCTGAGGATCCCTCTCGTAAAGGGTTCGTGTATATCCCACTAGTAGGGTGGATCCTGAGGCTCCTCGGGCTCCCACTCGTGTGTATACTCACGTGATGGTTTCGGCTCTGGTGCAACTGGTGATGCCTGATACATCTCCAACATATCAGTAATCTTTTATTGTTCATTGTTATTATATTATCAATCCTGGATGCTTTATATGCACTTATATGCGGTTTTATATAATTTTTGGGAACTAACCTATTAACAAAGTGCCTAGTGCCAGTTACTATTTTCTGCATGTTTTTGGATTTCCACGAAACTAGTACCAAACAGAGTCCACATGCTATGAAACCTTTTGAAAAAATGGACAAAAGAGAACCCGAAAGCTTCGGAAGGAGGCTAGGAGCTGCACAAGGAGACGACAAGGCAACATGGTGCGCCTAAGGGGGTAGACGCGCCCTGTTACCTTGTGGGCCCCTCGTGGCTCCATGTGACATAATTCCACCCCTATGAATTCTCAAATTTTGGAAATATATTAGAGAGGCACCCAAAACACTTTTTCCACTACCGCAAGTACGTGTTATGATGGGAGGCAATCCGGAGACCTTTTCTGGTGCCCTGTTGATACATGTGATCTGCGTTGGGTTGTCCATGAAGAGGAACAGGTTATCGCAGCACAATGTGGGTAAGTATTTCCTTCAGTTATGAAACCAAGGTTTATCGAATCAATAGGAATATCAACCACAACCGTCTTCACCGGCTACATACAAAAGAACAAACAACTTGCACCCAACACGAACAAGAGGGTTGTGAATCCTCTTGTCTTGTTATTTGCAAGCAAGTGAGATGTGTAGATAATTGTAGATAGCAAGATAAAATAAAAATAAGTAAATGGAAGCAAGGTGTTGAAGCTTTTATCAATATGTTGTGAATAGACCCGGAGGCCATAGTTTTCCCTAGTGGAACTTGTCATAAAAAATAACATAAAGTGGGTAAACAAATTACTGTTGGGCAATTGACAAAAAAGCGGATAATTATGCAATATTCATGGCAATGATCATGTGTATATAAGCATAATGTCCATAAACAAATAGGCCTACTCCTACCTGCACCTATTACTATTACTTCACTCATCGACCGCTATCCAGCATGCATCTAGAGTATTATGTAAAACAGAGTAATGGATGGAGAACAATGACATGATGTAGACAAAGTAAACTCAAGAAATATGAATAAACCCCATCATTTTATCCTTAGTAGAAGCACCACAAAGATCTTGTACCCTTTTTTCATTGGGATATAAAAATTCGCCAGGTTGAACCTACCACAACGCACCTCTCTCGCCGAAGAAATACCGATCTAGTTGGCCAAACAATTTCAATAGATCAGAGAGAATTAGGAAACTATCGTAATCATGCACATAAGAATCATATAAGTATTCAAAGGGGACTCAAATATTTATCAAGAATAATCTTAACATAAACCCACAATTCATCGCATCCCAACAAACGCACCGCACAAAAGGAATTACATCATGTGGACAAAGCGAAGATGCGATGATCATTGTATTGAAGATCAAGCAGAGAGAGATTTCCATCAGGGCGCCCCCATGCCATGCTCTGTTAGCTTGTGGGCCCCTCGTGAGGCCTCCAACCTTCTTTTGATGCTAGTTGGTCTTCTTTTATTCTAGAAAAAATCATCAAAAAGTTTCAGGGCAATTGGACATCGTTTGGTATGGAAAACCTATAAAGTGAAAAACTCGCAGAAAACAACAACTGGCCCTCGTCACCGGGTCAATAGCTTTGTGCTAAAAAATAATGTAAATTGGTAAATAAATACCCCAAAATTATTCTAGAATGATAATATATCAGCATGGAAAATAAAAATTATAGATACGTTGGAGACGTATCACCTGTCGGAGGGTGAATTGATCACGGAGGCCATCTACATTATCGTTGATGCCTCCATGCTGTTATGTGGGTACTCCACCATAGATGCTTATTCTCTCTCTATGATCTTCAATACACAGTTCACCGCGATTCCCGATGATCTATTCGATGTAATCTTGTTTGCGGCGTGTTTGTTGGGATCCGATGAATTGTGGGTTTATGCTAAGATTATTCATGAATATTAATTGAGTCTTATATAAATTATTTTATGCATGATTATTATAGCGTTGAATTTCTCTCTGTTCCATCAGTTTAGTTTGGCCAACTAGATTGATTTATCTTCATTGGGAGTGGTGCATTGTGATGGGTTCACTCTTGCGGTGCTCAATCCGAGTGATAGAAAGGGGCATGCCACATATTTGTATTGCTACCATTAAGGATAAAATGATGGGGTTTATTCAAATTGTTTGATTTTACTTTGTCTATATCATGTCATCTTGCCCCAAGCATTACTCTATTTCATACTTAATACTCTAGATGCATTCTGGATAGCGGTCGATGAGTGCAGTAATAATAGTAGATGCTTGCAGGAGTCGGTCTACTTTCTTATGGACATGATGCCTATATACATGATCATTTCCTTGAATAATATGTCATAACTATGTGCTATTCTATCAATTGCCCAATAGTAATTTGTCTACCCACCATATGATATCTTCAAGAGAGAAGCCTCTAGCAAAAACTATGGCCCCCGGGTCTACTAAAATTATATTAAAAAAATGAACAAAATATTGCTTCCATTTATTTACGTTATTTAATTTTATATTTATATTATCTATCTATTAGTATTTAATCCTTGCAAGTAATGAGTTCAAGGGGTTTGACAACCCTCTTGCCCGTGTTCGGTGCAAGTGTTTTGTTCTGTGTGTGCAGGTCGTGACGACGGGAGTTTACTCAGTAATCCTATTGGTTCGATAACCTAGGTTCTCACTAAGGGAAATACTTATCTCTACTATGCTGCATCTCTACTCCTGTTCAGGGAAACTACTGTGCTGCATCTCCTCTCTTCTTCGAAGAAAATCCCGACGCAATTTACAAGTAGCGGGAAGAATTTATGGCGCCGTTTGCCAAGAGTATCATCAAATTCTTACCAGGTTCCTTCAAAAAAATTATCATTCACTTGTTCTACTTTCTGTTTGCCTTTATATTTGCTTGCCTAAAAATATCAAAAACACAAAATATTAATCTTTGCTAGTTTACTTGCTTAGCTTGTTACAATGTCTCGACCACCCGTTAATGTTTCTCCTAATTTTGAAGTACTCTATTCTAAACAAAAATAGGGTGAGAATCTAAAAGATGCATGGTACCTTATAATATAATCTCACTGTAATGCTACTATAAAAAAATGATATGAAGATCTTCTTCGTAACTTTTATGTAGGACTTGGGAAGTTCTAGACTTTGGTGCCAAAGGTAATTTAGTGAGAAGGATCCTAATGCTGCTTATGAGTTAGTACAAGTAACGGTAAGAACACCTCCATTACCTCACATATATTCTTTTAGATGTGAAGCAATCCAAATATTAGAAAAGTTAGGGATTTGCAGAAAAATCTAAGTGCGATACAAGAAGTTAACGAACCTATCAAAACCTTAGGCCCTAGCCTTCATTGCATGAATTCTTTCCTCATTACTTCCAATAAAAAAACCCGAGTCCCTAGAGAAATTGGTGACTTCACTTCTGATGTTACGATTAAATGGAAGGAACCTCCAGGGTATGAAAATGGTCCCGCTAAAGTAGCTAAAGTGGATGATAAAGATGCTATCACTTGATACTATGCATTATGCCTAGCCAGGGCCATAAAACGATAGCGTTTGTTTGGAGGAAAACCAATAGTTATATTTATTTATTTTGTTCTACGTTATGTTATTTTGTGTTGACATTATTATTGATACTGTAATGATTGTGTTTTTATGTTTTAATTAGTGTTTGTGAGAAGTAAAGCCTTTGGGATGATTTGGATGATAGTAGAATTGATCCTTTGCAAATACAAAACGTTTTACATCGAGTGCATAACTTCTGTGGTTTTTCTGGAATGTATTTTTGATCTGAATATTCTACACAGAAATGATATACAAATTTCACGGATTTTCCTAATTTTTCAGAATTTTCAGGATTACATGAGTATGGTTTTAGTGCTGATCATTATAGATTGTTTTGGTTTAGACACATTCTGTTTTTGCTTGCATAGTTTGCTTGTTTATTTGATGCTATGGATTATATTAGGGGGTATAAGTCTTGGAGAAGTTATAATACATTGCCTTATAAAAACAAAATATGAATTAAGTTATAACAGTACCTAAAGTTTATGATTTGTATATTATACTAACAGACCTCATGAGGTTTCTGCTAAGTTTTGTGTGTTGAAGTTTTCAAGTTTTTGGTGAGATAATGATGGATGAAGGAATAAGGAGCGGCAATACCCTAAGCTTGGGGATGCCCAAGGCACCCCAAGGTAATATTCAAGGAAGACCTAAGTGTCTAAGCTTGGGGATGACCCGGAAGGCATCCCCTCTTTTGTCTCCATTCTATCGGTATGTCGCTTGAAGCTATATTTTTATCCATCACATGATATGTGTTTTGCTTGGAGGATCGTGTATTATAGTTTGCTTTTATTTTAGTTTGCCAGAATCATTGTTTGCTGGAAAGACCTATTTGAGAGAGATACATGTTCATCATGATACGTTAGAATACTCTATGTGCTTCAGTTATATCTTTTGAGCTGGGCAGTTTTTCTAGTGCTTCACTTATATCCTTTAGAGCACGACAACTTTTCGATTTTATAAAGATAATTTTACTACCATGAATCACTTAAATCTTTTTGAGAGTCCAAAAAGGGAGTAATGACGATATGTACGGGTTATAAGACTAGTCCAAAAAGGATAGGTATTCAAGGAGGATATAATATAAAAATTCATGTAGCACATTAAATAGAACTGTGGATTAATTATCACAACTACACAAAGGTCCTAAGATGACACTTGTATTAGAGAGCATTCGATGAAACTGTGTGGGATGAATAAATTACAAATGGTATAGTACTAGCTTTGTCGCCAATGAAATGAACTATGTGCGATGGTTGATCCATCAACCACGAGTTAAATGATAGGTGCGTGTGTGATGCGAGACAAACATCTGGTGACAGAATGTTTGTGATGAGGAAAAATAACACAAATGGTTAAAAAAACACAACTGTGTGCGATGTACGAGATACAGTTTACACCGTAGAACTGTTTATAAAGATCCAACATAATGTAGGCGGTTACGTAGATCTGGATGTGTGTGATATACGACATACACATCACTCTGATTAACTTTTTGCGATGATCCGGAAGAATATAAACGTTTGGTGTAAGAAGGTGTGTGTGATACTCTGCAAATAGGTTGGTAATCACCATTGTGTGCTATAATTCTAGGCAACACATATGATTTGTTTTTCTAAATTGTGTGCTCGACATGGCACACATTGAAAAAAAGAATGGTGCGTGATAATGTGAATGATCACTAGCGAATCTGTATTCTTAACCATTTGCGATGTGATCGACAAGGGAAACAGAGTTCAAGTGTAAATATGAGCCAACGACAACAGAGATATACAATCGGATTTACTATTACTACTACTACTACTACTACTTCTTCTTCTTGTTGTTGTTGTTGTTGTTGTTGTTGTTGTTGTTGTTGTTGTTGTTGTTGTTGTTGTTGTTCTTGTTAGATGGCCTCACGACATTGACTTGGCGTGGACACTTGTTGCCGCTGATCGCTGGCTTCTCATCACCGTCATCATCATCACTGTCATCGATGTCCTCGTCGTCATCCTCCTTGTTTGACCATTCCTCCTCACCATCACCATCTTCGATGTACTTGTCGGCGTACACGTCATTCGACCGTTCCTCCTTGTTATCATCCTTGTCATCTTCTTCGTCCCTCGACGACTCCTCATTTGTCTGTTCTTCCTCCAATGACTCGAGCGACATCGTCCCTTCCATGAACCGAATAAAATAGAGGTCAAGGCTTGACATTGGACTAATGGAAGACGAGCCCGATGATTCCGAGATTGACCCCAGATCGGTCGCGAGACCGGCTGAACTGTCGCCCTCGCTCTCGCTTGACATGGATATGCTACATAAACAAATGACAAGAAAATGAGTTTGCAAAGTGTGAGTAAGTGTGTAGCGCGGCCTGCCGGGACGACGAAGATGGTTGCGTGACTCAAGCGTGGTATGAAGAAAAGAGGAATGGTAATTGAAGCGTGGGATTGATGGATTATATTGTTGCCTTGGCAGGCGCTTAGAATTCCTACATAATCAGCTACAATTATGAGTACCCCGTTGCTCTAAATTCCCACCATTGAGCATTTCTCGATGAAACACAATGTTTGTGAAACAATCATGTAACATAGGATTGCTTATTGATGTAGCCAGTAGAAATGAAACAATTACTTTCTTGCTTTCATCTGTTGCTTGCTCGTACTTTCATCTGTTGTAGCAAGAGACACTGATGAAAGAAAGAATCAATCCTTAGTGTCTCTTGCTTTCATCTGTTGCGTGTAATTGATTCTTTCTTGCTTCATCGTACTGATTGTACACTCTAGACCAGTCAGTTTCTTCTTCATGTTTATGTTATATTTTGCAAGCTTAGTGATAACACTCTGAGCTGTGCCATGCCATTCATCGTCTAACTAGTGAACAAAGGCACAAGCCTCATATCCCTGCGAATGTTAAATAATCAAGATGAGTGGGGGCATTAAGTAAACTTAAATGAGTTGAGTGGGCCATTAACTAAACTTAAATGATGAACTTAGCACAAACCTCTAAGGGGCGACCGAGAAATCGTCCGCCAATGTCAAATCCCTCCATGCATACACGTCGAGCGGGAGTGTGTCCATGCACACAACTCAGCTTTTGGCACTTCTCGATGGCGCAAAACTCAGAATCAAACTCATATTGCGGGAGTCTGCTGGAGTCATGCTCTCGATTCGGCATTTGATTGCTTTCCTAAGAGAGAAGGGTGGTCCAATTCAGGACAGATTGAGTGAGTTGCTTGCTTTGGACATGCTAAAAATATGATTAATGATTGGGACGTGACAAGACGATTTAAATCTATAGTACATTGTCCTCATGATGACCTTAGGCAAGTGCTCGACGATGACCGCCATCATGGTGGCACCACCAATGGCCATGCCAAGAGCGACTATACGAACCGAAGCAGCCGTACTGAAACCATCAGCATCACTCGTCCGCATTCCCCCAATGTCAGCGCCACACTAGCAAATTTGGGGGCTAGGCATTTTGAGCCTATTTAGGGACTTGGGGAAGACGACGAAGCTATGGGGATCTGATAACGGCCAAGGAACTATTTATTGCATTATCTTGTATACGAATGATACGTCTCCAACATATCTATTATTTTTGATTGTTCCATGCAGTTATATTATCATTCTTGGATAACCATTTTATAACAATTTTATATTATTTTTTGGACTAACCTATTGACATAATGCCAATGCTAGTTGTTGTTTTTTGCTGTTATTTGTTTCGCAGAAAATCAATATCAGATGAAGTCCAAATGCCACGAAACTTTTTGGAGATTTTTTTGGACCAGAAGGAAACATAAGGACCAAGGATGCTCACCAGGGGAGGTCCATGCAACCCACTAGGTACCAGGGTGTGCCCTGGAACCCTCGTGCCGCCTGGTGGGTAGTGGGATCCTCGAGCACCTCCTCCACCGCCTCTCAGCTCTATAAATACCCCAATATTCAAGAAACCCTTGAGGAGAGGACAAAAAATCGTTTCAGCCGCCGCAAGTTCCAGAAGCGACGAAATCCAATCTAGAGCGTGTTCCAAAGAGGAACACGTTCACGAAGGGGTTCATCATCCTCATTGGTGCTCCTACGATGATGCATAAGTAGTTGATATGAGACCTACGGGTCCGTAGGCAGTAGCTAGATGGCTTTCTCTCTCGTTTTACTTCTCAATACAATGGTCTCTTGGAGATCTATTTGATGTAACTCTATTTTTTGTGATGTGTTTGTTAGGATCCGATGAATTGTGAGTTTATGATTAAATCTACGAAATTATATACATTCTTGATTATTATAGCCTCGTATTCTTCTCTGATATTTGTTTTTTTGGCCAACTTGATCTTTTAGCTTGCAATGGGAAGAAGTCGTTTGTGATGGGTTCGATATTGCGGTGCTCAATCTCAGTGACACAAAGAGACATGACACACATGTATCGTTGCTATTAAGGATAAACGATGGGGTCTATTCCTACATGAATATATCTTGTCTACATCATGTCATTGTTCTTAAAGCATTACTCCGTTTCTCCATTAACTTAATACACGACATGCATTCTGGATAGCGGGTGATGTGTGTAGTAATAGAAGTAGATGCAGACAGAAGTCAGTCTACTTGTCTTGGACGTGATGCCTATATACATGATTATTTTCTTGGATATCATCATAGTTATTTACTCTTCTATCAATTTCCCAACAGTAATTTCTCTACCCTTCGTTTGCTCTTTTCACGAGAGACGCCACTAGTGAAACCTACGGCCCCCGGCTCTATTTTACATCATCTATTTGCAATCTCTATTTTGCTATTCACGTTTCCATTTTATTTGCTCTTTTATTTTAGATCTATATTATCAAAAACCCAAAAATACCTTGTTGTGTTTAATTTTCCATCACTTTATTTTCATCTACCAATCTATCCTTTTACCGTTTTATTTTACCCACGAGGGATTGACAACACCTACATGCATTGGGTTGCAAGGATTTGTTATTTGTATGCAAGTATGACTTACATAGTCTTGTGGATCTTCCTATTGGATTGATACCTTGGTTTCATAACTATGGGAAATAAATGTTGTCACTGTAATACATCAGCCTTTAAGCTTGGAGAGAAACCAACACAATCAGAAGGGAGTCAACGACACACGGATTCCGCACCAAATCGTGTGAGATGGCAATGTGCTTTGTACACGGTTTCTGTAACATAACCGTTTGTGATGTGCTACTTGATATATATGGGGCGGTAAACAACCACTCTTCCGAAACCCCCAAAAAGTTATGTTGCTAGAGATGGGGGCGGCGACCGATGAAGCGACTACTGGTATGAGGTCAACTCCCCGGTTAGTCGATGGTGTCGGTGTTATAGGAAGTTCATCCTCGGTCGGTCGGTGATGGCGTTGTGATAGGAGGTCAATCCTTGATCGGGGGCGGTACATATAGGAGGAGCTCAATCCTCATGGTCGGTGCCGGCATGATTGGAGCGCGCCCCTCGCGGTCATCCCCGGGCGGTCAGTAGCGGGAGATATAGGAAGTCCATCCTCATTCGGTCGATAGTAGCCGCTAATTTATTAAGGTATTCTTTTCATTGAGTGGCCTAATTAAGGTATTAAATTCATATAAGGGTCATCACATGGTAGGATAACATTATGCAGTGCCCTTCATAAATTTTGAAAATAAAATCTTGTGATTTATTCATCTTTGTGCATCCATTAATCCATATATTAATGCTTTTTGAATTACCGCTCGTGTCTGCAGATGGAACGATATGAATGGATGGGGATTAGACAAGCTCAAGGTATGTGGATGGCACGAAGGAGTTCATGGCTATCATTGAACGGACAAAGAGGTGAATTGGCGAAGAATATTACGTCCTCCGTCCATGCAAGGATTGTACCAATACATTGTCACTTCCGATTAATGGGGTTGAGTTACACTTACACAAGAGGGGATTCATGGGTGTATATACACGATGGACTAGATACGGTGAAAAGCCGGTTATAGATGAAGGTAATAACCTACATGTCGGCGAGCTGCCAAACACCGACCCTAATGATATGCCAGATTTTGCTGCTATGATTGTAGATTTCTAGGGCCAACAAGCATATTTAGCCAAGTAAAAGGAGTGGCCAACCGTTGATTCAACATCCAAGAAAGATGTGTATCTAGTTTGCAAAAAGAAATATTCCAAGTTGAGTGTCATAGTGGTGCTTCTCAGATTTAAAGCAGAAAGCGGTCTGTCAAACAAGGCCTTTAGAGAGTTGTTGAGTCTTTTCAAAGGCATTCTTCCAGAAGATACTGTGCTCCCCAAAAGCATGAACGAAGCATACAAAGTTGTTTGTCCATTGGAACTTGAAGTCCGGAAGAAACACGCTTGTGTGAATGTGTGTATTTTGTACCGTGGTGACAACAAAGATTTGCGTTCATGTCGCATATGCAAGCACGCACGATACAAGCACAGGAGGTCAAAAGACAAGTACAAAACAAACAAATAGATCAAGGCAGGAAGCCCTTCAAGGTTGTTTGGTACTTGCCTATAATTCCAAGGTTGAAGCGTTTGTTTGCAAACCCTAGAGAGGCAAAAAGGTTGCGGTAGCATCATGATGAGCGATCTAGGGACAAATATATGAGGCACTCAAAAGATGCGACTTACTGGGAACAAATCAAGGACTGGTTTAAAGATTTTGAAAGGATCCTAGAATAATATGGTTAAAGGGATGTTGTGACGTCTTTAATCCATTTGGTGATATGATCACCCAACATAGCACTTGGCCGGTGCTTCTGTGCATATATAACCTTCATCCATGGTTGTGTATGAAGAAAAAATGCATCATGATGTCGATGATTATCCAAGGCCCAAAGCAACCTGGAAATGATATTGACATTTACTTTCAACTACTGGTAGAAGAACTGCTGACATTGTGGGAGCCTGGTGTGAAATGTTATGATGCTTACACAAAGGAGTTTTTCTGGCTACTTGTGTTGCTGCTGCACTCCATTCAAGATGTGCTGGTGTTAGGCAATACTTCGGGGTAGAAAACAAAGGGACCAGTAGGATGTGTCACATGCATGGATAGGACAGCGAGTAGATTTCTTTCCAACTCATGCAAAACCATGTATTTGCGTCATCGTAGGTTCTTAAGGAGAGATCACCCTTTCCAAAAAATGAAAGCTAGATTTGATGGTACGACAAAGAAGACAATGGGCCAAGACCCTATGATGGGAAAAAAGTCCCCAACATGGTTAAAAAATTAAAGTTGTGCTTGGAAAGGGAAAAAAGTCCCCAACATGGTTTGACATAAAAAACACCCAAGGACCAAGTGTTTAAGAAGAAATTAGTGTTCTAGGAATTACCTTACTGGGAGTTCCTAAGTGTATGTCACTATATTGACGCCATGTACGTAGAGAAGAACGTGTGTGAAAGCATCTTTGGTACTCTCCTCAAGATTAAAGGCAAAATAAAGGATGGTGATGGTGCATGACTCGATATGCTTGGTGATCAAATAGAACACATTAATGAAGCATAATATGATGACAAATTGCTCCACCTACACTAGAGTTACAATCTCACTACAACATAAGTAAAAGAGTTCTTCGAATTTTTGTTGTGAATTAAAACACCCTCTTCCTACGTCGCAAACATCAGAATTACCGTGGACGACAACTTGGATAATAAGAAGTAGTTTCACATGAAGTCACATGATTTCCATGTAATATTGACACAAATCCTGCCGGTGGCCATAAGGAATATGATGGACACAAACATAAGAAACACACTTATTGATCTTTGTGATTTCTTCAACAAAGTATGACAGAAGATGGTAGATATTGACGAACTGGATCGTATGGAAGCTGATATTGCAAGAATATTGTCAAACTTAGAGATGTTCTTCCACCCTTTATTCTTTGATATCATGGTCCATCTCACTGTGCACCTTGTCGATGAGATAAATTATTGTGGTCCTCTGTTTCTTTCCAACATGTATCCCTTCGAGCGTTACATGGGAATATTGAAGCACTATTGTCAAAAAAAATGCCATAAAGAGGCAAGCATCCTACAGGATTATACCAGAGAGGAGGTGGGCGATTTTTTGAACCGAACACATGAACCAAGGACCTATAGGTGTGCCTCTCTCTCGTCATGAGGGATGGTTGGCCGGTAAGCCGGTCCTTGCTGGCATGTGGATTTGTGCAACTAGAGAATTGGCCTATCAAGCCCATTTGACGATACTTCTTAACAACCCGATACTCGATGCTTATGCTGCAGAACACGTGAATGAGATACAACGAACTAATTTACCCAATGTGCATTCACCACCTGCCTAGACAAATGCACACACTAAGGACTATGTAAGATGGTTGAAGGATCGTTTGGCACGCGGATCCGATCATGACCTTGCAACATGGTTCACACAAAAGCCATGACCCACAATTATGAAGTACGAAGTGTACAACATAAATGACAACATGTTCTACACTGAGGAACATGATGGTAAGACCTTGTCTGTGACAGCCCGAGACCGACGCCCAGAAGATTCCCCCTTTTTATTTCTGTTTCCATCGTGTGATTAGTTTTATTTGTTGCATCGTCATGTAGTTTGCATCATGGCATCTTGCATCATATGTTGCGTGTTGTGATCTGGGTTGTGAGTGCTCTCGGTGTCTTTGGTGCAATAGGTCGCCACCCTCCCTCCTCTTTTAGTTGTTTTGTAGCTGCGTTCAAGTTTTCGTTTTATCCTCTTTAAAAAAAATAGGTTTGTCTTCTTTTAAAAAACCCTTTTATTAAATGTGGGGGTAACCTTGGGTTTTATTTTATTTCTCCTTTTGTTTTATTTTAAAGCCGTCTCATTTTCTTTTCTCTTTTAAAGGGCTTTTATTTTATTCTTTAATAAAAGAGGTTTTAATTTATTCTTCAAAAGGGTTTTATTTTTAGTTGTTTTAAAATGCCCAACTATTTCTTATAGTTGGGGTGTGGTTTTAAAAGGAGCAAAGGGTTATTTTGTATTTGTTAAATCCTTTTTTTTGTGTGTGTGTGTATCTCTATTTTTTTAAAAGGGAAAAAACCCCAAAGAGGGAGAGGCCCAGCCGGCCAAGGCCCAGCTGGACCCCCCTCCAACCCTAGCGCCAACCTGTTTCTCCTCGTCCTCCCCTCCATCCCGCAGCGCCGTCATCCTCATCCCGTGCCTCTCTTGTCCTCCCAGCGTTCCTCCCGATCCCCTCTCCCCCTCTGCCCGAGGAACCCCCTGCCCACACTAGCGCCGAGCTCCCTCCCCCGCCATGGCCGCCTCCTCCCGCGAGGAGCCCCTGCCCGCGTGCTCTGCCCCGCACGCCGCCTCGCCCGGCTCCTCTCGCCGTGCCTCTGCCCGAGGTGCGCTGTGCCTGCAGCTCCCATGCCCGAAGCCAGCCGGCGCCGTGTGTCCCTCACCCCGGCCTCGCCTCTTCCCCGCCTCCAATTCCCTCGCCGTCTCCCCTTGCGCCTCAAGCTCGCCGCAGCCGCCGGTGGCCGCCCATTCCCCTTGTGTGCCGCCTGCTCCAGGGCCCCGACCTCCTCTGCGTGCCGCCGTTGCTACTTGGAGCTGCTGTTGCTGTCACGCCTGCTGCTGCTAGTGCTGCCTGCCTGGCGGGCTGCCGTTCCCCGCGATCCCCTGCCGCTGTGCCGAGCCGCTGCATGTGCCTATTGCTGTGCCCGATGTGCTGCTATGCTGCCAAGGCATGTGTAGCGCCTTGCTGGTGCTTGCCGTTGCCAAGCTGTTGCCGCTGTAGCTGTTGCTTGCTGCTGCCGTGCATGCTAGGATAGTTGCTAAGCTGCTGCTTCCTTGTAGGTGCTTGCTGCTTGCCTTGCTAGTTTGCTGGTTGCTGAAACTAGTAGTTGTAGGTTGCTTGCTTGCTAGTTGCTGCTAGGTAGTTTTTGCTCCTGCTAGCTAGCTGTGCTGCTGTATGTAGTTGCTTAGCCGCCGTATTGCTTTGCTGCTCTTGCCGTTTGCTGCTAGGCTAGTAGCTGCCGCCGCTGCCGATATGTTGCTGCCGTGGCTTGCCGAGGTGTTGCTGCCAGCTTGCCTGCTTGCCGTAGTGCGCCGATGATAGTTGCTGTCACCGGTGTTGCTGTGGTGTCGCTGGTTTCTATCGCCGAAGTTCGCAAGCACCCTCCCCGCCGCCGTGGGTCGTCGACAAGATCGCGAGTACCACGATGTCCTCGACGACCCCCGAAACGAGTTCGACCACCGTCGCCGAAGACCATGAACCACGACACCAAGCGAATGTCTACCGTCGACGAGACCGAGTACCTCGACTTCCACGACGATCGTTGATCTCCTTCACCGACCCAATCCACTCCGATTCGCACGCGTCGAAGGTATACCGATGAGACGTGTCGTGTAACGAATGCATGTGTTGTATGAGTTGAATATAGGTATGCACCGTATGTTGCCCGTGGCACGTTGTGTTCCTCTTATGTTGTGCCCCGACACATGGGAACCCGGTAACCGGGATCACCCCATCTTTATTTACCGTTCTCGCACGCTTCCTAAATGTTGGCACGATACCCCGATGAGTTATCGGGATAGGAACGTTGCTGTGGCTTCGTTTCTGTCTTGCCACCATGGTATCCTTCGCTCGCCGTGGCGACATATGCTTCTTTCCCTTCTTGCCGTGATGTTGTAACTTGCATGCATGTCACCTTCATGGCATGATATCTTGTGTTGCATGTTCTTGTGCCGTAGCTCCGCTCTTTGTTCCGCGTGTTAACCGTCTAGGATGCCATGTAGAATCATCGCTTCACCTCTTGCCATGTTAAAACATTTAACCTTGCCGGTAAATTAACGGGAGTGAATTAAATAATTAATCGTGGAGTTTCGTCGATATGCAACCCGTTGCATATCGAGCTTCACGTAATGTGTAGTGTTTGCGTGAGGTGAATTGCCATGCCATCCCTTGCATCAATGAACTGATCATGCATCATAGTAGGTTATGCATCATGTTGTGCATCGTGTGGTGAATATCTGTGTTGATGTTTGTTTCCGGTTTGCTCCGTTCCGATAGAGTTCCGCAAGCGTGTCGGAATGTGAGGACCCGTTCGACTACGTTGGTTCGCCGACTTCTCGGAGTCATTCTTCTTCCAAGCGGGATCTCAGGCCAGATGACCATTTCCCAGATACCATTACTATCATTGCCATGCTAGTTTATCGCTTCTATCGATTATTTCTCGTTGCCTACCACATGTTAAATATCAGCCTCTCATCAATGCCATGATTACCTTCAACCTGTTCGACCTAGCAAACCACCGATTGGCTATGTTACTGCTTGCTTATGCATGTTGTTAGCGTTGCTAGTTGCAGGTGCAGTTGCTTCCATGTGATAACATGGGTTCCTTGTTATACCACCCTATTAAATGCTATTTAATTTAATGCACATATATACTTGGTAAAAGGTGGAAGGCTCGGCCTTTTTCTAGCCTTGTGTTTTGTTCCACCTTTGCCCCCTTACTTTCGGCTACCGGTGTTATGTTCCATAAACGAGCGGTCCTAACACGATCGGGGTTGTTATGGGGACCCCCTTGATAATTCGTTTTAGATTAAAGCTGGTCTAGCAAGGCCCAACATTGGTACTACATTTTCCCAACATAATAATTTGTTAATACTGAAAGCATAGGGCGTCATGAACCCGAGGAGTAATTTCACATAATACAGGGAGAGCCAGTGCTGATGGTGCTGGTCCAAAACAGAGCACTGTGCGGGGCCACCGCGAGGAAACTCGAGGTTTGGCACTCGTACGCATCGCTTATCCGTCGTGTCCTGAGAACGAGATACGCGGCTCCTATCGGGATCGTCGACACGCCGGGCGGCCTTACTGGATTAGTTTTACCTTTGACAAGATATCTTGTGCATCGGGATTCCGGTGATGCTTTGGGTAATCTCAGAGTTGAGGTTTTCCACTAGGGAATCCGACGACATCGCGAGCTTCGTGATTGAGGATTTCCATGCGGCTTGTGGTAATTTGTGATGGACTAGTTGGAGCACCCCTGCAGGGTTAAATCTTTGGAAAGCCGTGCCCGCGGTTATGTGGCAACGTGGAAACTTTGTTTAACACTGGTTCTAGATAACTTGAAGTTAACTTAATTAAAATATGCCAACTGTGTGCGTAACCGTGACTGTCTCTTTCGTGAGTTCCTTCTCTGATCGAGGACACGGTGGGGTTATGTCTAACGTAGGTAGGTGTTCAGGATCATTCATTTGATCATCAGTAGTTCACGTCCGCTATGCGTAGATCTTCCCCTCTTGTTTCTTGTACACGTAAGTTTAGCCACCAAATATTGTCTTAGCCGCTGCTGCAACCTCACCACTTAACCATGCCTCACCCATTAAGCTTTGCTAGTCTTGATACCTTTGGAAATGAGATTGCTGAGTCCCCTGTGGCTCACAGATTACTACAACACCAGTTGCAGGTACATGTAAAGGTTACTTGACGCGAGCGCGTTGATTGTTCATTTGGAGTTGCTTCTTCTTCTTCTTGAACGATCTAGGATGGGTTCTAGCCCGGCAGCCTGGGATAGCAAGGATGGACGTCGTTCTTCTTTTGTCGTTTGTTTTCGTCCATAGTCGGACCCTGCTCTTACTCTTTATGATTATGTAATGTACTGATGTGACTCTGATGTAGCTTGTGGCGAGTGTAAGCCAATTCTATATATATATCTCTTCTTTTTCAGTACATGTACTTGTAACGATATCCATTCTTGCGACACGACGAGATGCGCTTCTATCCCTGGCGAGGCCTTCGTGCCAAATTGAGGATAGGGTCACATCTTGGGCGTGAAAAGTTGGTATCAGAGCAGTACCGACCTAGGAGCCCCCTTGATTGATCGAACTTGGCCGAGTCGAGTCTAGTGAAAAACTGCTTTGAGTCTAGTTATATATCGGAGAGTAGGATTCTTTTTTCTCCTCTTCTATGCTCTGGTGAGGAATCTTGACGTAATAAGTTATTCTACTCCTCTTCTCACTCAAATTTTTTTAGGATCACGCGGATATTCTTGGAATCTATATGATGCCGATGTGACAGAGTTCTGTCTTGGTGCCTCCTATCTGCTCTAAGTCTCAGGGGAGTTGAGCTCCAGGGGATTCTCGAGCACATCGTTATCATTCAGATTTCTTATATCTAAGAACGAAGGATGTTCGTAATTTCTTCAATACTAGTAGTGGCGAGATAACCCCGATGTCCCCAGTACTGGTGCAGATTGTTCGGGAGTACTGCCATACTTTGTATCGTTGTGATCACGAGGGTCTGTAGTAGATGAAGGTCCGAGATTCTGGTTGTGTGTTGACGGATGTGATACAGGTGACGGGTTAGTATAGGAGTTGTGTGATATTACTCCTTGTATCCGTGTACCAGATTGCATGACCAGATATTTCGGGAATTCATAGGTGGGAATTCAAGTAGTTACTTATAGGATGATCTTCCAACAAATTTGTGTTGCTTCGATGTCAAGTGGTGATTTTAGATCTTTCCTAATCTGTGTTCTCATATTTTTATGTGAATGCAAATTCTTTGCTCAATCAATTCTCTTGTCAATTCTTGTCTACCAGAGTTGTCATATCAATTTTTTCCAACCGGTGTGCTTCTCTTCAGTGGATTCCATCCTCTCTAATTGTTGCAGATCAATCTCTCTTGTCTTCCGGAGTTCATCTCATCTATCCCAAGCTGTCTTTGTTTTTCCACACCCTCCCGCCCTTTTCTCCAGTGTTTGGATTTCATCCAAGTGCCTTCTTATTCAGTGATGCTTCCGCTATCTCTTCTTCCTTTTTGTAGCCGGTGATTCATTGTGAAGATTCTCAGGAGATTCGTGTCATATTTGTTCATTCTTGTCATCCTTACTGGTGAATTTAATTCAATTGTCCGTGTTCATCATATCCTATTCTTCCTTGTGATTCTTTCCCATGTTGGAGATTCTTTTCAGCCTATGTTGTTCATTTATTTCTCTCTTTTCGATTCGGAGCGTTGAGGTTATCTCAGTAATTCTTGTTTTTAATCTTTTCAATTATTTCGAGGTGCTTAACCTCATCTAGTTTTCTTATTCCGGTGCATCATCTCTCTTCTAAGCAATCTTTTCCAACGGTGGTTTCTTTGAGTGGGCCCATAACCCACAGGTTTTCCCAGGATTTTTCCTGGCTCTTTTAATCTTTTCCCGGAGTTCATTAATTCTTTTCAACCATGACGTAAGTATGAATTTCATCAGTCATATCCCTTCTTCAAGATCTATTTGTATTAGTTCTCATATTTGGCTCAACCTTGCATTCTTCTTTAGTCCGGAGTGTCTCATTAATTCTTCGTGGTGTTCTCCTCCTCATTCTCAGCTTGCTATTCGAAGGAGTGTTTTCTCAATCTTGGTCCATTGTCTTGGAAATTCATCATTTCAGCTTCGTGTTATGATCTTGAATTTGTTTCCAATCATGAGAATCTACTTCTTGCTATCCGGTGCATTTCTGAGTTGTTTTTATTTCTTGTTCCTCTGAAGGCCATCATTTCAGAAGACTTCTTCGTTCTCAGCTTGCAGCTTTCATTCTCTAATTCTTCTCCATTGTTGTCTCTTCGTTCGTCTCTCGATTATTACGTTGCCTTATTTAAGTTTTTCTTCTCTCAGATGGCTCATGATCTCTTCGTTCTCATGTTTCTCCATTGATTCTTGGTTTTCCATTCAACTATGAATTCTTACCGGTGCTTCCTTCAATTATGCCTCAAGTGGTGCTTATCTCCCTATCTCTTCAAGATTCTTTTAAGAGGAATAAGTGGTATGCTAAATACGTTGCTTGTCATCAATTAAATTTGATGAAGGATAAGCATAACATAAATCTTATTCTTGTTCACAATAATCTGAATTCTTCGTCCGAAGTGGCTCATGATACCAATTCCTTTTTCTCATGTGTTCTAATTTTTTTTTTCTTTGCCGGAGTTCCAAGTTTTCTCAAGTATCTCTTCGTGAAGCTTCATCGAAGACTTTGCAAGGCTTCAATCTTATTCTTTCATCCTTCTTATCTTGCTTAATCCTTTTGATACGGAGGCTCGTCATGCTGGTTCTTCAAGGATGTGATTCATTCTCATGTGTTCTTCAAGATTCCTGTTGGAATACCTCAAGTATTCTTTCTCTTCCATTTTCAGTGCATTTGTTCTTCCGTTATCCTTTGAGGTGGTATTATAGCATTCTTGTTAGTGTAGGAGCCTCGAAGAGTTTTCCTTTCAAGAATGAGATAATTAAATCCACCAATTCTTTGATCATGAGATATTTCAACCCATGATTTCTTCATTGACCTATATGGTTTGGATTTCACCTAAAGCCTTTCCTATGGATTGTTGCTATCATGGTGCTTGTCATTAATCCAAGTTCTCAATGTATCCTCTTGGTGTAAGAAATTGTTCATATCTTGTTTCTCCCAATCAATCCTTGTTTATGTTAGTGGCTGGTTGTCACTTCATTAGTTTGGAAAGGTTTCCATAAGCCCACTACTATCTTGTTCTTTCGTTGTTGTTTTCCAACAACTCCGTCCAATTCTTCTTGTAAGGATGCTTGGCAAGTTCATTGGAGTTGATAGTTGTCATTCTTTTCTTCATTCTCTTCTTCCGTATGAGCTAGTTCATATTCTCTTGTTCCGGAGGCATTGTGATGTTGCTCTTTTGGGTCTATTATGTTGTTCTATCAAGTTCATGGTGTTCCCTTGTTCTATTTACTTGTTTGTTGTGAATATTGTCTAATTCTCTCTTCTTATCGAATTTTTTGTCCCATTTTCCTACCGAAGTGCTGCCGAAATTTTCCGTGAATTCTTGCTTCTTTCCCATATCACTCCTCATCTCTTCACAACCTTCAAGGATTGTTGGTTTCACTCGTTTGTCAAAGAAGCGACTAAGTTGTTACCTCTTGTTCCTTCTCACCCTCTCCCCCTTTAATTCTTGGATCTCGGGGCGAGATCCTCTTGTAGTGTAGGAGAGTTGTGACAGCCCGAGACCGACGCCCAGAAGATTCCCCCTTTTTATATCTGTTTCCGTCGTGTGATTAGTTTTATTTGTTGCATCGTCATGTAGTTTGCATCATGGCATCTTGCATCATATGTTGCGTGTTGTGATCTGGGTTGTGAGTGCTCTCGGTGTCTTTGGTGCAATAGGTCGCCGCCCTCCCTCCTCTTTTAGTTGTTTTGTAGTTGCGTTCAAGTTTTCGTTTTATCCCCTTTTAAAAAAATAGGTTTGTCTTCTTTTAAAAAACCCTTTTATTAAATGTGGGGGTAACCCTTGGGTTTTATTTTATTTCTCCTTTTGTTTTATTTTAAAGCCGTCTCATTTTCTTTTCTCTTTTAAAGGGCTTTTATTTTATTCTTTAATAAAAGAGGTTTTAATTTATTCTTCAAAAGGGTTTTATTTTTAGTTGTTTTAAAATGCCCAACTATTTCTTATAGTTGGGGTGTGGTTTTAAAAGGAGCAAAGGGTTATTTTGTATTTGTTAAATCCTTTTTTTTTGTGTGTGTATCTCTATTTTTTTTAAAAAGGGAAAAAACCCCAAAGAGGGAGAGGCCCAGCCGGCCAAGGCCCAGCTGGACCCCCCTCCAACCCTAGCGCCAGCCCGTTTCTCCTCGTCCTCCCCTCCATCCCGCAGCGCCGTCATCCTCATACCGTGCCTCTCTCGTCCTCCCAGCGTTCCTCCCGATCCCCTCTCCCCCTCTGCCCGAGGAGCCCCCTGCCCACACTAGCGCCGAGCTCCCTCCCCCGCCATGGCCGCCTCCTCCCGCGAGGAGCCCCTGCCCGCGTGCTCTGCCCCGCGCGCCGCCTCGCCCGGCTCCTCTCGCCGTGCCTCTGCCCGAGGTGCGCCGCGCCTGCAGCTCCCATGCCCGAAGCCAGCCGGCGCCGTGTGTCCCTCGCCCCGGCCTCGCCTCTTCCCCGCCTCCAGTTCCCTCGCCGTCTCCCCGTGCGCCTCAAGCTCGTCGCAGCCGCCGGTGGCCGCCCATTCCCCTTGCGTGCCGCCTGCTCCAGGGCCCCGAACTCCTCTGCCTGCCGCCGTTGCTGCTTGGAGCTGCTGTTGCTGTCGCGCCTGCTGCTGCTAGTGCTGCCTGCCTGTGCCGAGCCGCTGCATGTGCCTGTTGTTGTGCCCGATGTGCTGCTATGCTGCCAAGGCATGTGTAGCGCCTTGCTGGTGCTAGCCGTTGCCAAGCTGCTGCCGTGCATGCTAGGATAGTTGCTAAGCTGCTGCTTCCTTGTAGGTGCTTGCTGCTTGCCTTGCTAGTTTGCTGGTTGCTGAAACTAGTAGTTGTAGGTTGCTTGCTTGCTAGTTGCTGCTAGGTAGTTTTTGCTCCTGCTAGCTAGCTGTGCTGCTGTATGTAGTTGCTTAGCCGCCTTATTGCTTTGCTTCTCTTGCCGTTTGCTGCTAGGCTAGTAGCTGCCGCCGCTGCCGATATGTTGCTGCCGTGGCTTTGTCGGGACCCCGATCCTAAGTCATAGGAATCCAGCCTGTAACACATCGCATCCCTTTGCGGTCTCACGCACGGTTAACTCCATGGCTGCAGCCTTACCTTAGCCGGGACCGTTTGCGTCTTTTGACTCACGTATACAATAGTGTCGCTAGCATTCCAATGTCAAAGAACCCGGATCGACAAGTCTAGTCACAAACCAAAGTGGCAGTACCACACAAGGACAGACATACATGATCCATCAAAGCATGTGTCGGTCACGAGCGAGTGTAGACGAGTCGTAGCAAGCTACAAGGACTCCATTACATCGCGTGACATTTCCCCGAAGGGGACAGACACATCAGCTAAGAAGGACACATGCCGGTCAACCAATGTGTCCGGAGCAGTAGCGAACTACCAGGGCTCGTTGGATCACAAAGGGGCACTTCCTTGTAAGGAGTGCTACTAAAGTTCACGACTAGGTAATCGAACCCAATACATATCAAGTACGACACACGTACGCATGGCATACCGATATGTATAGATACATCGATGGCATCACAACATAACCATAAACATACAAGCTTTATTTAAGAGGCTCGGAAGAGCCACACACATAATATTACACATTACGGGTCTCACGACCCATAATAGCAGTCATTCAGTTACAAGCCAGCGGAAGAGTTAAAAACTGTCTGAGTACAGACAGGTGCAACTAAAAGCCACATGGCTTGACTATACTACAGACCCAACGTAGGGCCAGATCATAGCTGGGACACCAGCTACTCGTCGTCGTCGATGTCTACGAAGAACCCTCCATTAGGGTCATTAGCAACCTCTGCAACATTTATTAAGCAAACATGAGTACGAAGGTACTCAGCAAGACTTAATGATAACTATCTACTCATGCAATGTATCAAAAGGTATTGTGGGGTTTCATGCGGGACGCGAGCATTTGACTCGTGGCTAGACAACTTGCATTTTTAAATAATTTTGACAACTTGATTTCTCGCACACGAGTCCACTAACACCACAACAATACACTATCGTGGAATCATTCCGTCTCCATACGGAATTGCCGTCCACGACACTCACGCTTATCTTGACAATTTTATGAGTAGCCATTGAAGTTATCTATGAACAACATATGTCTCCAAGTAGTCCATATCCGCGGACGCGACTATTCGAATAGATCATAACCCTGCAGGGGTGTACTTCGTCACACACGCTCTCACCACTTATCGCCATGTGCACGTCATGCACCTCGGCAACCTTCAAGCGGAAGCCCAGCGAGGGAGTCGGCCACGACCGTTAACCACACTAGTACCTAGTCCAGGTTTATCGCCTATCTGAGGGTAACCTGCACGGAAGTCCGGCCGAGGTTTCCGCCACGGCCCCAAACGATGTGCGCAGGGTTCCCAAGCCCACCATCTGGGTGCCACTTGGTACACCGTGCCACTGCCTACCGCATCACAGCCCACCTCTCAGGTCAGCACCATGCACGGTCTCTAGCATGACAATAAACACGAGAAACTACTTGCAACTCTTGGACCGAGTACTAAGCGATTAATAAGTCGAGAGGGTCAATTAAGTATCCCAACATGTGGTAGTATCTAGTCTTGGATTACATACATGGATCTCAGTTCCTAAGGACGGTTCCAATGAAACAACCCGCCATGTACTCCTACACAGCCTTTCACCGGTACCTTTACCAAATCAGGTTCAACACACAACCTTTGCTTACCGAACACATTCTCACAATTCTGTTCATCTCCCAAATGACAGACCATACACAACTCTAAGAATAGCATGCATAGCAGGATAAGGCACATCATGGCTCAAGCAACTACCAGGTATGCTAGGTTGGAAGGTTCGGCTATTTACTGTGACAAGGATAGGTCATGCAAAGGAAGTGGGTTCAACTAACGTGGCAAAAACAGTTGAAGCATTTGATCCTAATGCAATAAGTAAGTGTAGGAGCAAGAACATGGGATTTATCGGGATGATCAAAATGGTTGCTTGCCTTGTTGCTCAGAGGAGGGACAATATCCGTCATACGGATATTCGGTGGAGTCCGGGGGAGCGGAGCCTACCGAAAGGAATGACAACAATCAATATCAAGCATATGCAATCAAGATGATGCATGAGCATGGCATGAGAATGCATATGCGAAGTGGCGGCCAGGCAGGCGCACAGGTGCGTGGCCGTGCCGGAGTAGGCGCCGGCCCCCTCCTGCTGCCCACTGGCGGGGGAGGAAGACGATAGAAGAAGATGGGCCGGGCCAGGTGAGCGTCAGGTAAGATTTTTCTTATTTTCTTTGTGATTCATTTCTGTTTTGGCTATTTCATTAACTTGCTATTTATTTCAGCTCCCAAATAGTTTGTAAAAACTATTTTAAACACACCAGAATATTTGTTGGCATATTACCAACCATTCGCAAAGTTTTCAATATTTTTGGAAGTTTAAAGTTTTTGATGTCAAATTTAAAACTTGAAACGAGTAGCTTTTTGCATTTATTTAAAATGCTTAAAGTGTCAAGAAAAAGGTTTTCTTCATTTCTCATTTACTTTTATGATTTATCAGAAAGATTGAACTTTTCTTGAGGCCATTTTGGGTTCATTGATTTTAACTAGTTTGAAATTTCCTTTATTTTAAGAAGTGGCTAGGGTTTTAGAATTTCCTTCACCACTTGCTTTGTTTTTGTTGAGAATTTCCTAGATGCGATGCAAAGAAAACATGAGCACAAAGCTGACTTGCTTAAGGGGTCAGGGATGTGACAGGCTTGCTGAGGTGTTGCTGCCAGCTTGCCTGCTTGCCGTAGTGTGCCGATGATAGTTGTTGTCGCCGGTGTTGCTGTGGTGTCGCTGGTTTCTGTCGCCGAAGTTCGCAAGCACCCTCCCCGCCGCCGTGGGTCGTCGACAAGATCACAAGTACCACGATGTCCTCGACGACCCTCGAAACGAGTTCGACTACCGTCGCCGAAGACCGTGAACCACGACACCGAGAGAACGTCCACCGTCGACGAGACCGAGTACCTCGACTTCCACGACGTCCACGACGATCGTTGATCTCCTTCACCGACCCAATCCCCTTCGATTCACACACGTCGAAGGTATACCGATGAGACGTGTCGTGTAACGAATGCATGTGTTGTATGAGTTGAATATATGTATGCACCGTATGTTGCCCGTGGCACGTTGTGTTCCTCTTATGTTGTGCCCCGACACATGGGAACCCGGTAACCGGGATCACCCCATCTTTATTTACCATTCCCGCACGCTCCCTAAACGTTGGCACGATACCCCGATGAGTTATCGGGATAGGAACGTTGCCGTGGCTTCGTTTCCGTCTTGCCGCCATGGTATCCTTCGCTCGCCTTGGCGACATATGCTTCTTTCCTTTCTTGTCATGATGTTGTAACTTGCATGCATGTCGCCTTCATGGCATGCTATCTTGTGTTGCATGTTCTTGTGCCGTAGCTCCGCTCTTTGTTCCGCGTGTTAACCGTCTAGGATGCGATGTAGAATCATCGCTTCACCTCTTGCCATGTTAAAACATTTAACCTTGCCGGTAAATTGATGGGAGTGAATTAAATAATTAATCGTGGAGTTTCGTCGATATGCAACCCGTTGCATATCGAGCTTCACTTAATGTGTAGTGTTTGCGTGAGGTGAATTGCCATGCCATCCCTTGCATCAATGAACTGATCATGCATCATAATAGGTTATGCATCATATTGTGCATCGTGTGGTGAATATCTGTGTTGATGTTTGTTTCCGGTTTGCTCCGTTCCGATAGAGTTCCGCAAGCGTGTCGGAATGTGAGGACCCGTTCGACTACGTTGGTTCACCGACTTCTCGGAGTCATTCTTCTTCCAAGCGGGATCTCAGGCAAGATGACCATTTCCCCAGATACCATTACTATCATTGCCATGCTAGTTTATCGATTCTATCGATTATGTCTCGTTGCCTACCACATGTTAAATATCAGCCTCTCATCAATGCCATGATTACCTTCAACCTGTTTGACCTAGCAAACCACTGATTGGCTATGTTACTGCTTGCTTATCCATGTTGTTAGCGTTGCTAGTTGCAGGTGTAGTTGCTTCCATGTGATAACATGGGTTCCTTGTTATATCACCCTATTAAATGCTTTTTACTTTAATGCACCTATATACTTGGTAAAAGGTGGAAGGCTCGGCCTTTTTCTAGCCTGGTGTTTTGTTCCACCTTTGCCCCCTTAGTTTCGGCTACCGGTGTTATGTTCCATAAACGAGCGCTCCTAACACGATCGGGGTTGTTATGGGGACCCCCTTGATAATTCGTTTTATATTAAAGCTGGTCTGGCAAGGCCCAACATTGGTACTACATTTGCCCAACATAATAATTTGTTAATACTAAAAGCATAGGGCGTCATGAACCCGAGGAGTAATTTCACATAATACAGGGAGGGCGAGTGCTGATGGTGCTGGTCCAAAACAGAGCACTGTGCGGGGCCACCACGAGGAAACTCGAGGTTTGGCACTCGTACGCGTCGCTTATCCGTCGTGTCCTGAGAACGAGATACGCGGCTCCTATCGGGATCGTCGACACGCTGGGCAGCCTTGCTGGATTAGTTTTACCTTTGACGAGATATCTTGTGCATCGGGATTCTGGTGATGCTTTGGGTAATCTCAGAGTTGAGGTTTTCCACTAGGGAATCCGACGAGATCGCGAGCTTCGTGATTCAGGATTTCTATGCGGCTTGTGGTAATTTGTGATGGACTAGTTGGAGCACCCCTGCAGGGTTAAATCTTTCGGAAAGCCGTGCCCGTGGTTATGTGGAAACGTGGAAACTTTATTTAACACTGGTTCTAGATAACTTGTAGTTAACTTAATTAAAATATGCCAACTGTGTGCGTAACCGTGACTGTCTCTTTCGTGAGTTCCTTCTCCGATCGAGGACACGGTGGGGTTATGTCTGACGTAGGTAGGTGTTCAGGATCATTCATTTGATCATCAGTAGTTCACATCCGCTATGCGTAGATCTTCCCCCTCTTGTTTCTTGTACACGTAAGTTTAGCCACCAAATATATGCTTAGTCGCTGCTGCAACCTCACCACTTAACCATGCCTCACCCATTAAGCTTTGCTAGTCTTGATACCTTTGGAAATGAGATTGCTAAGTCCCCTGTGGCTCACAGATTACTACAACACCAGTTGCAGGTACAGGTAAAGGTTACTTGACGCGAGCGCGTTGATTGTTCATTTGGAGTTGCTTCTTCTTCTTCTTCTTCAACGATCTAGGATGGGTTCTAGGCCGGCAGCCTGGGATAGCAAGGATGCACGTCGTTCTTCTTTTGTCGTTTGTTTTCGTCCGTAGTCGGACCCTGCTCTTACTCTTGATGATTATGTAATGTACTGATGTGACTCTGATGTAGCTTGTGGCGAGTGTAAGCCAATTCTATATATATATCTCTTCTTTTCAGTACATGTACTTGTAACGATATCCATTCTTGCGACACGACGAGATGCGCTTCTATCCCTGGCGAGGCCTTCGTGCCAAATTGAGGATAGGGTTGCATCTTGGGCGTGACATTGTCTCAGAAAAACTCTGTTCAAATATAATGCCTTACTTTAGACGAAGATGATAAACATGTATGCTACGGAACCATCAAAGAGATTTGGGGCCTTAACTATGTGCAATTGAAGGTGGCATTATTCAAGTGCATATGGGTTCCTCTTGGTAGCGTAAAGGTTGATGCTTACAGGAAGACATGTGTTCACCGCAAAAATATGGCATATCACAAGGACCCATTTATTCTTTCCAGCGATGCTATCCAGATTTTATATTTGCAAGACTCCTTGGATAATAACTGGCATGTAGGGATGTATGGGAAGAGGAGGGTACTAGGCGTCGAGAATGTTGGTGATGAGGAGGAGTACAATTAATATGATGAGTTGCCACCTGAGGGGCCACGCGAAAAAACGAAGACGCGTAAAATTACGAGAAAACCTAAGTTCATTAGGGGTCAACCTAATGGTAGCGATCACCCCATGTACATGGGTATTGAATAAAAAACTAATCATTATGTGTATGTACTGAATTGTTGCATCTACTAAATCATGAGTGATGTCTACTGAGTTCGTTATATTAGAAATTTCGCATGTACTATATTGCAAGGTATGCCCAACCTTCTATTCATTTAGATTAAAATGATGTCAACCCTAGTAGTGAATTCAAACTATTTATAGTTATATAGGCTATAGCTAGAACGCTCAATTGATCTCACCCCCGTATGTATGAAGTGAACATGTGCAATCTGGTTTACCAATCACACACGATTCATTTACTAAATTCGTATGCCTCCCAAACCGTGGCTGATGACCCCTAGTGCACGCAACATGAGTCATGCATTATGATTGGCCAAAAGCCAAGCCACATGGATCATACGTCTGCATCATAGGATGCACCGAGATCGAACAACAGTCCTTATCCCTCTTGTCAACACACGTACTTGAAGTTGGGATTTGATTTATATGCACTAAATGCCCCATAAATGCTAAAAATGGCTTAAATATAGTAAATGAGCCTAGAAATGAGGTGATAAAATCAAACCTGGCGTATAATGAATATTGCCTAAAGTGGGGGAAAACAATTGGAGGAGAGGCGATGAAGGCACTCGTGATCGAAGTTTAATTTTCCACTTCTCCCTTTGGAACTATGAGCCTTCTACTGAGATGCTATGATTTCCAAGGAGCGAATAGCATAACTTTTATCATAAGTTCACCAAAACAAATCAACAGGTTCTCTAGATAACACCATTACGACACACTTATTTCCGTGAATTTTTGAGTCGATCTACCTTTCCCATAATTAAATTACCGACATGCCTTGTGTAGGTGGACGCATCTCCGAGCCGAAATATTTGTAAATTCTTATCATTCCCTAGACAATGATGAAAATCACGCAAAGCGACACATAAATGATTTGTAAGAGATTGTTTGCTAGCATCCACACGTAGTTTATGTTGGGATTTTATTTATATGCACTAAATGCATGGCAAATGCAGAAAACGCCTTAGATATAGCAAACAAGCCCTCAAATCCACCAAAAGATCACTAATAGGAGTACAATGATGTTTGTGTACCATGGAAAAAATCAAGGCGACACAATTGAGTCAACACCAACTAGAGTTTGAAATGCCATCTCTACTTTTGGAAATTATGATCCTTATTGTGAGATGCCTTGGTTTCCAAAGGGCGACCACCACAACTTCCACGAGACATTACCAATTTTTCCATGGGGTATTCACATCGTGCCACGGTGACACACACATTTTCATGATTTTTGGATTACATCTGTATTTGCTCCAATTAAATTACTAACAAGCCCTATGTTGGTGAAAAATGTCTTAAAATAAGCAAACGAGTCATGAAATGTGTGAGGAAATCAATGCAGGGGTTAAAAGGTGATTGTATATGGATGAAAATATTTTGAGGCAAAATGATGAAGTCACGTATTCATTTGAAATAAAAATATGGTTGTTGTGCATAAACAAAAAGTACATAATTCATTCATTAGAGCCGTGTGCTTTTCCAAACCGTGGCTGATGACACCTAATGCATGCAATGTGAGTCATGCGTTCTGTTTGGCCAAAACCCAAACCACATGGATCATACGTCCGCTTCATATGATGCACCCAGATCGAACGGCAGTCCTTATCCCTCTCGCCGCGATACATAGTTGCACTTGGAATTTGATCTATATGCACCAAATGCCCCCTAAAAGCTAAAAGTGACTTAAATATAGAAAACGAGCCCAAAAATGCACCAGAAAATCAAACCTGGCGTATAATAAGGATTGCCTATTGTGGGGAAAAATTGGAGGAGATGTGATAAATACACCATCAATTGGAGTTCGATTTGCCACTTCTCCCTTTGGAACTATGATCCTTCTACCGAGATGCTATGGTTTCCATGGTACAAGCTTCGTAACTTGTGCCATAGTTTAGCAAAAAAATCCACGGGACCTCGAGATTACGCCACGATGACACATGGATTTTTGTGATTTTCCGAGTCCACCTGCATTTCGTGTAATTAAATTACCAACATGCCTTAAGTAGGTGGATGCATCTTATAGCCGAAATGTCTGAAAATTCTTTTCATTCCTTGGACAACGAGTGAAAACACACAAAGTGACATAGAAATGATTTCGAATGCCTTCTTTGCCAGCACTCACATATAGTTTCAGTTGAGATTTGATTTATATGCACTAAACGTCCGGTAAATGAAAAAATGGTTGAAAAATATAAAATGATATATGAAATGTGATGTCTGCTACACAACTTCATTCTTGTAGACTGTGTTGGGCCTCCAAGCATAGAGTTTGGTAGGGCAGTAGCAATTTTCCCTCAAGTGGATTACCTAAGGGTTATCAATCTGTGGGAGGTGTAGGATGAAGATGGTTTCTCTCAAACAACTGTGTAATCAAATCCAAGAAATCTCTTGTGTCCCCAACACACCCAATACAATGGCAAATTGTATAGGTGCACTAGTTCGGAGAAGAGACGGTGCTACAAATGTAGTATGGATAGTAGATATAGGTTTTTGTAATCTAAAAAATATAAAAATAGCAAGGTAGAAAATGGAAAACAGCAAGCAAAATGTTATATAAATGCTTGGAAATAGGGCCTAGGTTTCATACTTTTACTAGTGCAATCTCTCATCAATGCTAACATAAAAGAATCATATGATCATCCTCAACGTGCAACAAAGAATCACCCCAAAGTTCGTATTAGCGGAGAACATAATAAGAAGTTGTGTAGGCAGCAAACCACCTCAAACTAATTCTTTTCGATCAATCTTTTGGGATATCCCTATAGGTGTCAAAAACAACATGGAGTTTGTACTAGAATAAAACTTATGATACATATTGATACTCTTGATATGCATTGGATTTTCTGTGAGGAGGAACGGGTCATCGTACCACAAAGTGGGTAAGTATTTCCCTCAGTTATGAAACCAAGGTTTATCAAACCAATAGGAATATCAACCACAACCGTCTTCAGCGGCTGCACACAAAAGAACAAACAACTTGCACCCAACGCACGCAAGAGGGTTGTCAATCCTCTTGTCTTGTTATTTGCAAGCAAGTAAGGTGTGTAGATAATCGTAGATAGCAAGAGAAAATAAACACAAGTAAATGGAATCAAGGTACCGAATGTTTTATTAATATGTTGTGAATAGACCCCGGGGCCATAGCTTTCCCTAATGGCATCTCTCATGGAAAATAGCATACGGTTGGTAAACAAATTACTGTTGGGAAATTGACAGAAAAGCGGATAGTTATGTGATATTCACGACAATGATCATGTGTATATAGGCATCACGTCCATAAACAAATAGGATGAATCCTACCTGCACCTATTACTATTACTTCACTTCAAGAGTGCTTCTATGCTTGCCTCTCTACGTATTAAGTCCATGACGAATGAAGCAATGCATGGAGTAAGATGACATGATGTAGACAAAGTAAACTCAAGCAATATGAATAAACCCCATCGTTTTATCCTTAGTAGCAGAAACACAAGGACGCATCTTCTCCCCTTGTGTCACTTGGATATAGAAATTCGTCAAGTTGAACCTACCACAACGCACCTCTCTCACCGAAGAAATATCGATCTAGTTGGCAAAACTATTTCAATAGATCGGAAAGACTTACGAAGCTATATCATAATCATGCACATAGGAATCATATAAGTATTTAGAGGTGACTCAAATGTTTATCATGAATAATCTGAACATAAACTCATAATTCATCGGATCCCAACAAACGGACCGCACAAAAGGAATTACATCATATGGATCAAAGCAAAGATGCGGCGGTCATTGTATTGTAGAATAAGGAGAGAGAGATTGCCATCTAGGTACTTACTATGGACCCGTAAGTCTGTGGTGAACTACTCACACATCATTGTGAGGGCAGCATGCTTGATGAAGAGGCCCTCTGTGATCGATTCCGCTCCGGCAGGGTGTCGGAACGGAGCTCCAGATGGCCTCCCATCAGAACAGAGAATCTCGACAACGTAAAAATTGTTGCGGGATTCCCTCCAGTGTTTTTAGGGTAGATGAGAATTTATAAGGCAAAGAACAGAGTCGGGAAGGCTACGAGGGAGACACAAGATATCACGGCGCGCCCCCAGGTCACACCCTGTTAGCTTGTGGGCCCCTTGTGAGGCCTCCAGCCTTCTTCCAATGCTCATTGGTCTTCTTTTGGTCCAAAAAATCATCAAAAAGTTTCAGGGCAATTGGACCTCGTTTGGTATGGAAAACCTGAAAAGTGAAAACACGTAGAAAACAACAAGTGGCAGTGGACACTGGGTCAATAGGTTAGTATTCAAAAATAATATAAAATGGTAAATAAATACCCCAAAAAGCATACTAGAATGATAATATATCAACATGGAATAATTAAAAATTATAGATACGTTGGAGACGTATCAAGCATCCCCGAGCTTAATTCCTGCTCGTCCTCAAGTAGGTAAATGATAAAAACAGAATTTTTGATGTGACATGATATCCATGATGTAACCTTATGCATGTATGCTCATTGATAAACAATGAGTTAACAAACATTAACTTAGCAATACTTATAGGTACAAGAAGAAAATCATTAATCTTTCAAACCATACGGTCCTCAAAGATTGTTTTACCCCCATCAGTCTTTATTATATTAGCAAGGCATGGCTCCATATTCACTACATTAATACAAATGTCAAGCACCACGGTGTTCAAGTTAGGAAATTGGATCGTACTTCTTCAATATGCATCAACTTTTTATTCTTCATGCAATACATGAGCGTGAAGCATTGGACATAGCTTAAATGTGGAATAGAATATGGTGGTAGGTTTCAAAGGGGTAAAAGTGGAGAAGATAGTCTCACATCAACTAGGCATACCAATGAGCTATGGGAATGCCATGATAGGTAGGTATGGTGGCTGTTTTGAGGAGGATATAAATAATTTTATGTGCAATGGAGCGTGTCATGTCATGGGGTTTGGATGCACCGGCGAAAGTTGCACCAATCCTCAATGTGAGAACGGGCGATGCACGGTACCGAACAGGCTAGTAAATACGAGGAGGTGAGAGTGCTTATGTTCATAGTGTCACATTAGTCATGAAGAACTCATATACTTATTACAAAGTTTTATTTGTTTTATCACAAATCGAAGTACTACTCGCATGCCCCGAGGGAGAGGGTTGGTAGGAATTAACCATCGCGCAACTGCGACTCAAAACAACACAAGATTTTCAACGAGGAATACAAATGCTCACACATCATCACCATGCCTTTTTAAATTTTTTTTGAACAAGAAGTTTAACATCTCTTAAGATTGACACCTATATGAATTAATAATAGTGCACTCACACCTTTTTCATATCACCACATCAATATCATTAACCCACAATTTCTCTATATGTGCTACATGATGGTTTTTATCATCATTCATTAGATACTCATCATTTTTGATCAAGTCTTATGACCCATGCAAACTGCCATCACTATTTGTCAAGTTCCCAGAAAAATATAAGTGAAGAACGAGAGGATAATATTTCAATAAAATCTACACGCCATCGTGCTAAAAAATGTTGGAAATATGCCCTAGAGGCAATAATAATTAGTTATTATTATATTTCTTTGTTCATGATAATCTTTTATTATCCATGCTATAATTGTATTGATTGGAAACACAATACTTGTGTGGATAAATACACAAAACACTGTCCCTAGTAAGCCTCTAGTTGACTAGCTCGTTGATCAAAGATGGTCAAGGTTTCCTGGCCATAGGCAAGTGTTGTTACTTGATAACGGGATCACATCATTAGGAGAATCATGTGATGGACTAGACCCAAACTAATAGACATAGCATGTTGATCGTGTCATTTTGTTGCAACTGTTTTCTGCGTGTCAAGATTTGTTCCTATGACCATGAGATCATATAACTCACTGACACCGGAGGAATGCTTTGTGTGTATCAAACGTTGCAACGTAACTGGGTGACTATAAAGATGCTCTACAGGTATCTCTGAAGGTGTTCGTTGAGTTAGTATGGATCGAGACTGGGATTTGTCACTCCGTGTGACGGAGAGGTATCTCGGGGCTCACTCGGTAATACAACATCACACACAAGCCTTGCAAGCAATGTGACTTAGTGTAAGTTGCGGGATCTTGTATTACGGAACGAGTAAAGAGACTTGCCCGTAAACGAGATTGAAATAGGTATGCGGATACTGACGATCGAATCTCGGGCAAGTAACATACCGAAGGACAAAGGGAATGACATACGGGATTATATGAATCCTTGGCACTGAGGTTCAAACGATAAGATCTTCGTAGAATATGTAGGATCCAATATGGGCATCCAGGTCCCGCTATTGGATATTGACCGAGGAGTCACTCGGGTCATGTCTGCATAGTTCTCGAACCCGCAGGGTCTGCACACTTAAGGTTCGACGTTGTTTTATGCGTATTTGAGTTATATGGTTGGTTACGGAATGTTGTTCGGAGTGCCGGATGAGATCACAGACGTCACGAGGGTTTCCGGAATGGTCCGGAAACGAAGATTGATATATAGGATGACCTCATTTGATTACCGGAAGGTTTTCGGAGTTACCGGGAATGTACCGGGAATGACGAATGGGTTCCGGGTGTTCACCGGGAGGGGGAAACCCACCCCGGGGAAGCCCATAGGCCTTGGGGGTGGCGCACCAGCCCTTGGTGGGCTGGTGGGACAGCCCAAGAAGGCCCTATGCGCCGAAGGATAAGAAATCAAAGAGAAAGAAAAAAAAGGGGAGGTGGGAAAGGAGAGAAGGACTCCACCTTCCAATCCAAGTTGGATTCGGTTTGGAAGGGGAGGACTTCCCCCCTTGGCTCGGCCGACCCCCTTGGGGCTCCTTGAGCCTGAAGGCAAGGCCCCTCCCCTCCCACCTATATATACAGAGGTATTAGGGCTGATTTGAAAAAAACTTTTTCAAGGCAGCCCGACAACATACCTCCACGGTTTTACCTCTAGATCGCGTTTCTGCGGAGCTCGGGCGGAGCCCTGCCGAGATCAGATCACCACCAACTTCCGGAGCACCGTCACGCTGCTGGAGAACTCATCTACCTCTCCGTCTCTCTTGCTGGATCAAGAAGGCCGAGATCATCGTCGAGCTGTATGTGTGCTGAACGCGGAGCTGTCGTCCGTTCGGCACTAGATCGTGGGACGGATCGCGGGACGGTTCGCGGGGCGGATCGAGGGACGTGAGGATGTTCCACTACATCAACCGCGTTCACTAACGCTTCTGCTGTGCGATCTACAAGGGTACGTATATCGGAAATCCCCTCTCGTAGATGGACATCACCATGATAGGTCTTCGTGCGCGTAGGAATTTTTTTGTTTCCCATGCGACGTTCCCCAACAGTGGTATCATGAGCTAGGTTCATGCATAGATGTAATCTCGAGTTGAACACAAAAGTTTTTGTGGGCGGTGATGTGCGTCTTGCTGTCCTCCTTAGTGTTTTCTCGATTCCGCGGTATTGTTGGATTGAAGCGGCTTGGACCGACATTACTCGTACGCTTATGAGAGACTGGTTTCATCGCTACGAGTAACTCCGTTGCTCAAAGATGACTGGCAAGTGTCGGTTTCTCCAACTTTAGTTGAATCGGATTTGACTGAGGAGGTCCTTGGATTAGGTTAAATAGCAATTCATATATCTCGGTTGTGGTGTTTGCGTAAGTAAGATGCGATCCTACTAGATACCCATGGTCACCACGTAAAACATGCAACAACAAATTAGAGGACGTCTAACTTGTTTTTGCAGGGTATGCTTGTGATGTGATATGGCCAACGATGTGATGTGATATATTGGATGTATGAGATGATCGTGTTGTAATAGTTAATATCGACTTGCACGTCGATGGTACGGCAACCGGCAGGAGCCATAGGGTTGTCTTTAAACTAACGTTTGTGCTTGCAGATGCGTTTACTATATTGCTAGGACGTAGCTTTAGTAGTAATAGCATGAGTAGCACGACAACCCTGATGGCGACACGTTGATGGAGATCATGGTGTGACGCCGGTGAAAATAAGATCGTGCCGGTGCTTTGGTGATGGAGATCAAGAAGCACATGATGATGGCCATATCATGTCACTTATGAATTGCATGTGATGTTAATCCTTTATGCACCTTATCTTGCGTAGAACGACGGTAGCATTATGAGGTGATCTCTCACTAAAATTTCAAGACGAAATTGTGTTCTCCCCGACCGTGCACCGTTGCGACAGTTCTTCGTTTCGAGACACCACGTGATGATCGGGTGTGATAGACTCAACGTTCAAATACAACGGGTGCAAAACAGTTGCACACGCGGAACACTCGGGTTAAGCTTGACGAGCCTAGCATGTGCAGACATGGCCTCGGAACACATGAGACCGAAAGGTCGAGCATGAATCGTATAGTTGATATGATTAGCATAGAGATGCTTACCAGTGAAACTATTCTCGACTCACGTGATGATCGGACTTGAGATAGTGGATTTGGATCATGTACCACTCAAATGACTAGAGAGATGTACTTTTTGAGTGGGAGTTCTTAAGTAATATGATTAATTGAACTAATTGTCATGAACATAGTCTAATGGTCTTTGCGAATTACGATGTAGCTTGCGCTATAGCTCTACTGTTTTTATATGTTCCTACAGAAAATTTAGTTGAAAGTTGATAGTAGCAAACTTTGCAGAGTGAGTCTGTAAAACCGAGGACTGCCCTCGTTGCTGCACAGAAGGCTTATGTCCTTAATGCACCACTCGGTGTGCTGCACCTCGAGCGTCGTCTGTAGATGTTGTGAACATCCGACATACACGTTTCTGATGACTACACGATAGTTCAGTACAAAATACTTAATGGCTTAGAAGCAAGGCGCCGAAGACGTTTTGAAACGTCACGGAACATAAGAGATGTTCTAAAGAGATGAAATTGTGATTTCATGCTTGTGCCCTTGTTAAGAGGTATGAGACCTCTGACAAAATTCTTTGTCCACGAAGTAAAGGAGAAAATCTCAATCGTTGAGCGTGTGCTCAGATTGTCTGAGTACGACAATCGCTTGAATCAAGTGGGAGTTAATCTTCCAGATGAGATAGTGATGGTTCTCCAAAGTCACTGCCACCAAGCTGTGAGAGCTTCGTGATGAACTATAACATATCAAGGATAGATACAATGATCCTTGAGCGATTCGCGATGTTTGACACTGCGAAAGTAGAAATCAAGAAGGAGCATCAATAGTTGATGGTTAGTAAAACCACTAAGTTTCAAGAAAGGCAAGGGCTAGAAGGGATCCTTCGTGAAACGGCAAAACAGTTGCTGCACTAATGAAGAGACCCAAGATTAAACCCAAACTTGAGACTAAGTGCTTCTGTAATGAGGGGAACAGTCACTGAGGCAGAGCAACTCTAGATACTTGGTAGATAAGAAGGCTGGCAAAAGTCGAAAGAAGTATATTTGATATACATGATGTTGATGTGTACTTTACTAGTACTCCTAGTAGCATGAGGGTATTGGATACCGGTTCGGTTGCTAAGTGATTAGTAACACGAAATGATAGCTACGGCATAAACGGAGACTAGCTAAAGGCGAGGTGACGATACGTGTTGGAAGTGTTTCCAAGGTTGATATGATCAAAACGTCGCACGCTCCCTCTACCATCGGGATTGGTGTTAAACCGAAATAATTGTTATTTGGTGCTTGCGTTAAGCATGAACACGATTGGATCGTGTTTATTGCAATACGATTATTCATTTAAAAGAATAATGGTTACTCTATTTGCTTGAATAATCACCTTCAACGGTTTATTGAATCTCGGTCGCAGTGTTACACATGTTCATGATATTGGTGCCAAAAAGATACGAGGTAATGATGATAGTACCACTTACTTTTGGCACTGCCGCTTGAGTCATGTTGGTATAAATTGCATGAAGAGGCTCCATGATGATGGATCTTTATACTCACCTGATTTTGAATCACTAGTGACATGCAAATCATACCACATGAGCAAGGCCTTGTTTTCATTGAGATGAAACGAGATAGTAACTTGTTGGAAGTGATACATTTTGATGTATGCAGTCCAATGGCTGCTGAGGCACGCAGTGGATATCATTATGTTCTTACTTCAATGACGATTTGAGCAGATACAAGAGTATCTACTTAATGAATCACAAGTCCGAAATATTGAAAAGTTCAATTCTGTTTCAGGAGTGAAGTTCGTCGTAACAAGAGGATAAACTGTCTACGATATGATCATAGAAATGAATATCTGAGTTACGAGTTTTGGTACTCAGTTAAGACAATGTGGAAAATGTTTCGCAGTTCATGCCACCTGGAACATCATAGTGTGATGATGTGTGTGAACGTTATAGCCACGCACTATTTGGTATGGTGCATGCTATGATGTCTCTTATTGAATTACCACTATCGTTTATGGGTTATGCATTAGAGACAACCGCATTCACTTTGAATAGGGCACCGCGTATTTCCGTTGAGATGACACAGTATAGACTAAGGTTTAGATAAATCTAAACTGTCGTTTCTTGAAAGTTTGGGGCTTCGACACTTATGTGAAAATGTTTCAGTCTGATAAGCTCGAACCCAAAGCGGATAAATGCATCTTCATAGGATATCCAAAACAGTTGGGTACATCTCCTATCTCAGATCCGAAAGCAAAGTGTTTGTTTCTAGAAACGGATCCTTTCTCGAGGAAAGGTTTCTCTCGAAAGAATTGAGTGGGAGGGTGGTAGAACTTGATGAGGTTATTGAACCATCACTTCAACCAGTGTGTAGCAGGGCGCAGGAAGTTGTTCCTGTGGCGCCTACACCAATTGAAGTGAAAGCTGATGATGGTGATCATCGAGCATCGGATCAAGTTACTACAAACCACATAGGTTGACAAGGTCGCGTACTACTACAGAGTGGTACGGTAACCCTGTCTTGGAGGTCATGTTGTTGAGCAACAGCGAACCTACGAGTTATGGAGAAAGCAATGGTGGGCCCGGATTCCGACAAATGGCCGGAGGCCATGAAATCCGAGAGAGGATCCATGTATGAAAACAAAGTGTAGACTTTGGAAGAACTACTTGATGGTCATAGGACTATTGATTAAAGATGGATCTTTAAAAGGAAGACAGACAAATGATGGTGATAAGTCACTATTAAGAAAAGCTCGACTTGTCACAAAGATGTTTCCGACAAGATCAAACAGTTGACTATGAGGAGACTTTCTCACTCGTAGCGATGCTGAAAGTCTGTTAGAATTATGTTAGTAGTTGCTACATTATTTATGAAATATTGCACATAGGATGTCAAAACATTGTTTCCTCGACGGTTTCCTTGAGCAAACATTGTATGGGATACAACCAGAAGGTTTTGTCGATCCTAAAGATACTAACAAGTATGCAAGCTCCAACGATCCTTCAATGGACTGGTGCAAGCATCTCGGAGTTGGAATATACACTTTGATGAGGTGATCAAAGATTTTTGGTTTGTACAAGGTTTATGAGAAACTTGTATTTCCAAAGAAGTGAGTGGGAGCACTATAGAATTTCTGATAAGTATATGTGGTTGACATATTGTGGATCAGAAGTAATGTAGAATATCTGTAAAGCATACAAGGTTGTTTGAAAGGAGTTTTTCAAAGGAATACCTGGATTGCTCTACTTGAACGTTGAGCATCAAAGATCTATGGAGATAGATCGAAAGCGCTTAATAGAAGTTTCAACAAGATGCATGCCTTGACAAGTTTTTGAAGGAGTTCAAAATAGAGCAGCAAAGAAGGAGTTCTTGGTTGTGTTGTAAGGTGTGAATTTGAGTAAGACTCAAAACCCGACCCCGGGAGAATAAAGAGAATAGACGAAGGTCGTCTTCTATGCCTTGGCAGTAGAATCTGAAGTATGCCATGCTGAGTACCGCACCTGATGTGTGCCTTGACTCAAAGTCTGTTGAGAGGTACAGAGAGTGATCCATGATTGAATCACTTGCAGCGGTCAAAATTTATCCTTAGTAACTGATGGACTAAGGAAATTTTCTCGATTATGGAGGTGGTTAAAGAGTTCGTCGTAAAGGGTTACGTCGATGCAAGCTTTGACACTAATCTGAATAACTATGAGTAGTCAAACGGATTCGTATAGTAGAGTAGATATTTGGAGCATTTCCGAATAGCACGTAGTAGCAGCATCTATAAGATGGCATAAAGATTTGTAAAGAACGCACGGATCTGAAAGTTCCAGAACCGTTGACTAAAACCTCTCTCACGAGCAAGATGTGATCAGACTCCAGAACTATATGGGTGTTGGATTCGTTGAAATCACATGGTGATGTGAACTAGATTATTGACTCCAGTGCAAGTGGGAGACTGTTGGAAATATGCCCTAGAGGCAATAATAATTAGTTATTATTATATTTCTTTGTTTATGATAATCGTTTATTATCCATGCTATAATTGTATTGATTGGAAACACAATACTTGTGTGGATACATAGACAAAACACTGTCCCTAGTAAGCCTCTAGTTGACTAGCTCGTTGATCAAAGATGGTCAAGGTTTCCTCGCCATAGGCAAGTGTTGTTACTTGATAACGGGATCACATCATTAGGAGAATCATGTGATGGACTAGACCCAAACTAATAGACGTAGCATGTTGATCGTGTCATTTTGTTGCTACTGTTTTCTGCGTGTCAAGTATTTGTTCCTATGACCATGAGATCATATAACTCACTGACACCGGAGGAATGCTTTGTGTGTATCAAACGTTGCAACGTAACTGGGTGACTATAAAGATGCTCTACAGGTATCTCTGAAGGTGTTCGTTGAGTTAGTATGGATCGAGACTGGGATTTGTCACTCCGTGTGACGGAGAGGTATCTCGGGGCTCACTCGGTAATACAACATCACACACAAGCCTTGCAAGCAATGTGACTTAGTGTAAGTTGCGGGATCTTGTATTACGGAACGAGTAAAGAGACTTGCCCGTAAACGATATTGAAATAGGTATGCGGATACTGACGATCGAATCTCGGGCAAGTAACATACCGAAGGACAAAGGGAATGACATACGGGATTATATGAATCCTTGGCACTGAGGTTCAAACGATAAGATCTTCGTAGAATATGTAGGATCCAATATGGGCATCCAGGTCCCGCTATTGGATATTGACCGAGGAGTCACTCGGGTCATGTCTGCATAGTTCTCGAACCCATAGGGTCTGCACACTTAAGGTTCGACGTTGTTTTATGCGTATTTGAGTTATATGGTTGGTTACGGAATGTTGTTCGGAGTCCCGGATGAGATCACGGACGTCACGAGGGTTTCCGGAATGGTCCGGAAATTAAGATTGATATATAGGATGACCTCATTTGATTACCGGAAGGTTTTCGGAGTTACCGGGAATGTACCGGGAATGACGAATGGGTTCCGGGTGTTCACCGGGAGGGGGAAACCCACCCCGGGGAAGCCCATAGGCCTTGGGGGTGGCGCACCAGCCCTTGGTGGGCTGGTGGGACAGCCCAAGAAGGCCCTATGCGCCGAAGGATAAGAAATCAAAGAGAAAGAAAAAAAAGGGGAGGTGGGAAAGGAGAGAAGGACTCCACCTTCCAATCCAAGTTGGATTCGGTTTGGAAGGGGAGGACTTCCCCCCTTGGCTCGGCCAACCCCCTTGGGGCTCCTTGAGCCTCAAGGCAAGGCCCCTCCCCTCCCACCTATATATATAGAGGTATTAGGTCTGATTTGAAAAAAACTTTTTCAAGGCAGCCCGACAACATACCTCCACGGTTTTACCTCTAGATCGCGTTTCTGCGGAGCTCGGGCGGAGCCCTGCCGAGATCAGATCACCACCAACTTCCGGAGCACCGTCACGCTGCTGGAGAACTCATCTACCTCTCCGTCTCTCTTGCTGGATCAAGAAGGCCGAGATCATCGTCGAGCTGTATGTGTGCTGAACGCGGAGCTGTCGTCCGTTCGGCACTAGATCGTGGGACGGATCGCGGGACGGTTCGCGGGGCGGATCGAGGGACGTGAGGATGTTCCACTACATCAACCGCGTTCACTAACGCTTCTGCTGTGCGATCTACAAGGGTACGTATATCGGAAATCCCCTCTCGTAGATGGACATCACCATGATAGGTCTTCGTGCGCGTAGGAAATTTTTTGTTTCCCATGCGACGTTCCCCAACAGTGGTATCATGAGCTAGGTTCATGCATAGATGTAATCTCGAGTTGAACACAAAAGTTTTTGTGGGCGGTGATGTGCGTCTTGCTGTCCTCCTTAGTGTTTTCTCGATTCCGCGGTATTGTTGGATTGAAGCGGCTTGGACCGACATTACTCGTACGCTTATGAGAGACTGGTTTCATCGCTACGAGTAACTCCGTTGCTCAAAGATGACTGGCAAGTGTCGGTTTCTCCAACTTTAGTTGAATCGGATTTGACTGAGGAGGTCCTTGGATTAGGTTAAATAGCAATTCATATATCTCGGTTGTGGTGTTTGCGTAAGTAAGATGCGATCCTACTAGATACCCATGGTCACCACGTAAAACATGCAACAACAAATTAGAGGACGTCTAACTTGTTTTTGCAGGGTATGCTTGTGATGTGATATGGCCAACGATGTGATGTGATATATTGGATGTATGAGATGATCGTGTTGTAATAGTTAATATCGACTTGCACGTCGATGGTACGGCAACCGGCAGGAGCCATAGGGTTGTCTTTAAACTAACGTTTGTGCTTGCAGATGCGTTTACTATATTGCTAGGACGTAGCTTTAGTAGTAATAGCATGAGTAGCACGACAACCCTGATGGCGACACGTTGATGGAGATCATGGTGTGACGCCGGTGAAAATAAGATCGTGCCGGTGCTTTGGTGATGGAGATCAAGAAGCACATGATGATGGCCATATCATGTCACTTATGAATTGCATGTGATGTTAATCCTTTATGCACCTTATCTTGCGTAGAACGACGGTAGCATTATGAGGTGATCTCTCACTAAAATTTCAAGACGAAATTGTGTTCTCCCCGACCGTGCACCGTTGCGACAGTTCTTCGTTTCGAGACACCACGTGATGATCGGGTGTGATAGACTCAACGTTCAAATACAACGGGTGCAAAACAGTTGCACACGCGGAACACTCGGGTTAAGCTTGACGAGCCTAGCATGTGCAGACATGGCCTCGGAACACATGAGACCGAAAGGTCGAGCATGAATCGTATAGTTGATATGATTAGCATAGAGATGCTTACCAGTGAAACTATTCTCGACTCACGTGATGATCGGACTTGAGATAGTGGATTTGGATCATGTACCACTCAAATGACTAGAGAGATGTACTTTTTGAGTGGGAGTTCTTAAGTAATATGATTAATTGAACTAATTGTCATGAACATAGTCTAATGGTCTTTGCGAATTACGATGTAGCTTGCGCTATAGCTCTACTGTTTTTATATGTTCCTACAGAAAATTTAGTTGAAAGTTGATAGTAGCAAACTTTGCAGAGTGAGTCTGTAAAACCGAGGACTGCCCTCGTTGCTGCACAGAAGGCTTATGTCCTTAATGCACCACTCGGTGTGCTGCACCTCGAGCGTCGTCTGTAGATGTTGTGAACATCCGACATACACGTTTCTGATGACTACACGATAGTTCAGTACAAAATACTTAATGGCTTAGAAGCAAGGCGCCGAAGACGTTTTGAAACGTCACGGAACATAAGAGATGTTCTAAAGAGATGAAATTGTGATTTCATGCTTGTGCCCTTGTTAAGAGGTATGAGACCTCTGACAAAATTCTTTGTCCACGAAGTAAAGGAGAAAATCTCAATCGTTGAGCGTGTGCTCAGATTGTCTGAGTACGACAATCGCTTGAATCAAGTGGGAGTTAATCTTCCAGATGAGATAGTGATGGTTCTCCAAAGTCACTGCCACCAAGCTGTGAGAGCTTCGTGATGAACTATAACATATCAAGGATAGATACAATGATCCTTGAGCGATTCGCGATGTTTGACACTGCGAAAGTAGAAATCAAGAAGGAGCATCAATAGTTGATGGTTAGTAAAACCACTAAGTTTCAAGAAAGGCAAGGGCTAGAAGGGATCCTTCGTGAAACGGCAAAACAGTTGCTGCACTAATGAAGAGACCCAAGATTAAACCCAAACTTGAGACTAAGTGCTTCTGTAATGAGGGGAACAGTCACTGAGGCAGAGCAACTCTAGATACTTGGTAGATAAGAAGGCTGGCAAAAGTCGAAAGAAGTATATTTGATATACATGATGTTGATGTGTACTTTACTAGTACTCCTAGTAGCATGAGGGTATTGGATACCGGTTCGGTTGCTAAGTGATTAGTAACATGAAATGATAGCTACGGCATAAACGGAGACTAGCTAAAGGCGAGGTGACGATACGTGTTGGAAGTGTTTCCAAGGTTGATATGATCAAAACGTCGCACGCTCCCTCTACCATCGGGATTGGTGTTAAACCGAAATAATTGTTATTTGGTGCTTGCGTTAAGCATGAACACGATTGGATCGTGTTTATTGCAATACGATTATTCATTTAAAAGAATAATGGTTACTCTATTTGCTTGAATAATCACCTTCAACGGTTTATTGAATCTCGGTCGCAGTGTTACACATGTTCATGATATTGGTGCCAAAAAGATATGAGGTAATGATGATAGTACCACTTACTTTTGGCACTGCCGCTTGAGTCATGTTGGTATAAATTGCATGAAGAGGCTCCATGATGATGGATCTTTATACTCACCTGATTTCGAATCACTAGTGACATGCAAATCATACCACATGAGCAAGGCCTTGTTTTCATTGAGATGAAACGAGATAGTAACTTGTTGGAAGTGATACATTTTGATGTATGCAGTCCAATGGGTGCTGAGGCACGCAGTGGATATCATTATGTTCTTACTTCAATGACGATTTGAGCAGATACAAGAGTATCTACTTAATGAATCACAAGTCCGAAATATTGAAAAGTTCAATTCTGTTTCAGGAGTGAAGTTCGTCGTAACAAGAGGATAAACTGTCTACGATATGATCATAGAAATGAATATCTGAGTTACGAGTTTTGGTACTCAGTTAAGACAATGTGGAAAATGTTTCGCAGTTCATGCCACCTGGAACATCATAGTGTGATGATGTGTGTGAACGTTATAGCCACGCACTATTTGGTATGGTGCATGCTATGATGTCTCTTATTGAATTACCACTATCGTTTATGGGTTATGCATTAGAGACAACCGCATTCACTTTGAATAGGGCACCGCGTATTTCCGTTGAGATGACACAGTATAGACTAAGGTTTAGATAAATCTAAACTGTCGTTTCTTGAAAGTTTGGGGCTTCGACACTTATGTGAAAATGTTTCAGTCTGATAAGCTCGAACCCAAAGCGGATAAATGCATCTTCATAGGATATCCAAAACAGTTGGGTACATCTCCTATCTCAGATCCGAAAGCAAAGTGTTTGTTTCTAGAAACGGATCCTTTCTCGAGGAAAGGTTTCTCTCGAAAGAATTGAGTGGGAGGGTGGTAGAACTTGATGAGGTTATTGAACCATCACTTCAACCAGTGTGTAGCAGGGCGCAGGAAGTTGTTCCTGTGGCGCCTACACCAATTGAAGTGAAAGCTGATGATGGTGATCATCGAGCATCGGATCAAGTTACTACAAACCACATAGGTTGACAAGGTCGCGTACTACTACAGAGTGGTACGGTAACCCTGTCTTGGAGGTCATGTTGTTGAGCAACAGTGAACCTACGAGTTATGGAGAAAGCAATGGTGGGCCCGGATTCCGACAAATGGCCGGAGGCCACGAAGTCCGAGAGAGGATCCATGTATGAAAACAAAGTGTAGACTTTGGAAGAACTACTTGATGGTCATAGGACTATTGATTAAAGATGGATCTTTAAAAGGAAGACAGACAAATGATGGTGATAAGTCACTATTAAGAAAAGCTCGACTTGTCACAAAGATGTTTCCGACAAGATCAAACAGTTGACTATGAGGAGACTTTCTCACTCGTAGCGATGCTGAAAGTCTTTTAGAATTATGTTAGTAGTCGCTGCATTATTTATGAAATATTGCACATAGGATGTCAAAACATTGTTTCCTCGACGGTTTCCTTGAGCAAACATTGTATGCGATACAACCAGAAGGTTTTGTCGATCCTAAAGATACTAACAAGTATGCAAGCTCCAACGATCCTTCAATGGACTGGTGCAAGCATCTCGGAGTTGGAATATACACTTTGATGAGGTGATCAAAGATTTTTGGTTTGTACAAGGTTTATGAGAAACTTGTATTTCCAAAGAAGTGAGTGGGAGCACTATAGAATTTCTGATAAGTATATGTGGTTGACATATTGTGGATCAGAAGTAATGTAGAATATCTGTAAAGCATACAAGGTTGTTTGAAAGGAGTTTTTCAAAGGAATACCTGGATTGCTCTACTTGAACGTTGAGCATCAAAGATCTATGGAGATAGATCGAAAGCGCTTAATAGAAGTTTCAACAAGATGCATGCCTTGACAAGTTTTTGAAGGAGTTCAAAATAGAGCAGCAAAGAAGGAGTTCTTGGTTGTGTTGTAAGGTGTGAATTTGAGTAAGACTCAAAACCTGACCCCGACAGAATAAAGAGAATAGACGAAGGTCGTCTTCTATGCCTTGGCAGTAGAATCTGAAGTATGCCATGCTGAGTACCGCACCTGATGTGTGCCTTGACTCAAAGTCTGTTGAGAGGTACAGAGAGTGATCCATGATTGAATCACTTGCAGCGGTCAAAATTTATCCTTAGTAACTGATGGACTAAGGAAATTTTCTCGATTATGGAGGTGGTTAAAGAGTTCGTCGTAAAGGGTTACGTTGATGCAAGCTTTGACACTAATCTGAATAACTATGAGTAGTCAAACGGATTCGTATAGTAGAGTAGATATTTGGAGCATTTCCGAATAGCACGTAGTAGCAACATCTATAAGATGGCATAAAGATTTGTAAAGAACGCACGGATCTGAAAGTTCCAGAACCATTGACTAAAACCTCTCTCACGAGCAAGATGTGATCAGACTCCAGAACTATATGGGTGTTGGATTCGTTGAAATCACATGGTGATGTGAACTAGATTATTGACTCCAGTGCAAGTGGGAGACTGTTGGAAATATGCCCTAGAGGCAATAATAATTAGTTATTATTATATTTCTTTGTTTATGATAATCGTTTATTATCCATGCTATAATTGTATTGATTGGAAACACAATACTTGTGTGGATACATAGACAAAACACTGTCCCTAGTAAGCCTCTAGTTGACTAGCTCGTTGATCAAAGATGGTCAAGGTTTCCTCGCCATAGGCAAGTGTTGTTACTTGATAACGGGATCACATCATTAGGAGAATCATGTGATGGACTAGACCCAAACTAATAGACGTAGCATGTTGATCGTGTCATTTTGTTGCTACTGTTTTCTGCGTGTCAAGTATTTGTTCCTATGACCATGAGATCATATAACTCACTGACACCGGAGGAATGCTTTGTGTGTATCAAACGTCGCAACGTAACTGGGTGACTATAAAGATGCTCTACAGGTATGTCTGAAGGTGTTCGTTGAGTTAGTATGGATCGAGACTGGGATTTGTCACTCCGTGTGACGGAGAGGTATCTCGGGGCTCACTCTGAAGCAATGTGACTTAGTGTAAGTTGCGGGATCTTGTATTACGGAACGAGTAAAGAGACTTGCCCTTAAACGAGATTGAAATAGGTATGCGGATACTGACGATCGAATCTCGGGCAAGTAACATACCGAAGGACAAAGGGAATGACATACGGGATTATATGAATCCTTGGCACTGAGGTTCAAACGATAAGATCTTCGTAGAATATGTAGGATCCAATATGGGCATCCAGGTCCCGCTATTGGATATTGACCGAGGAGTCACTCGGGTCATGTCTGCATAGTTCTCGAACCCGCAGGGTCTGCACACTTAAGGTTCGACGTTGTTTTATGCGTATTTGAGTTATATGGTTGGTTACGGAATGTTGTTCGGAGTCCCGGATGAGATCACGGACGTCACGAGGGTTTCCGGAATGGTCCGGAAACGAAGATTGATATATAGGATGACCTCATTTGATTACCGGAAGGTTTTCGGAGTTACCGGGAATGTACCGGGAATGACGAATGGGTTCCGGGTGTTCACCGGGAGGGGGAAACCCACCCCGGGGAAGCCCATAGGCCTTGGGGGTGGCGCACCAGCCCTTGGTGGGCTGGTGGGACAGCCGAAGAAGGCCCTATGCGCCGAAGGATAAGAAATCAAAGAGAAAGAAAAAAAAAGGGGAGGTGGGAAAGGAGAGAAGGACTCCACCTTCCAATCCAAGTTGGATTCGGTTTGGAAGGGGAGGACTTCCCCCCTTGGCTCGGCCGACCCCCTTGGGGCTCCTTGAGCCTCAAGGCAAGGCCCCTCCCCTCCCACCTATATATACAGAGGTATTATGGCTGATTTGAAAAAAACTTTTTCAAGGCAGCCCGACAACATACCTCCACGGTTTTACCTCTAGATCGCGTTTCTGCGGAGCTCGGGCGGAGCCCTGCCGAGATCAGATCACCACCAACTTCCAGAGCACCGTCACGCTGCCGGAGAACTCATCTACCTCTCCGTCTCTCTTGCTGGATCAAGAAGGCCGAGATCATCGTCGAGCTGTACGTGTGCTGAACGCGGAGGTGCCGTCCGTTCGGCACTAGATCGTGGGACGGATCGCGGGACGGTTCGTGGGACGGTTCGCGGGGCGGATCGAGGGACGTGAGGATGTTCCACTACATCAACCGCGTTCACTAACGCTTTTGCTGTGCGATCTACAAGGGTACGTAGATCAGAAATCCCCTCTCGTAGATGGACATCACCATGATAGGTCTTCGTGCGCGTAGGAATTTTTTTGTTTCCCCTGCGATGTTCCCCAACAAAAATGATATAAGTGAAGTACTAGAGCAACTGCTAAGCTCAAAAGATGTAAGTGAAGCACATAGAGTATTCTAACAAGTTAGGATGATGTGGTCCCTCTCTCAAGTAATTGTGTCTAGCAAACAATGATTGTGGTAGACTGAAGGTAAAAGCAAACAATAGCAAGCGACGCTCCAAGGAAAACTCATATCATGTGATGAAATAATATTGCTCCAAGTAACATACCGATGGATTGAGACGAAAAGAGGGGATGCCTTCTGGGGTATCCCCAAGCTTAGACGCTTCAACATCCCCAAGCTTAGGCTTTTGCTGCTCCTCAATCCTTTGTCCATCGGCACAATACCCAAAACCGGAAAACTTCAATCACATAAAACTCAACAAACTTCATGAGATCCGTTAGTATAAGCAACATATCAAATACTTCCAGGTGCTGTTACACATTGATTATTATTTTATTTTAGCATAGGGTACTATATCTTAACTCCTCCATGGCTTATACCCCCCGATATAACCCATAGCATCATCAAAACAAGCAAACTACACATGGAAAAGTAGAATCTGAGCCAAACAGAACAATACGTAGTAATCTGTAATGAACCTATAGTTATATAACTGCAAAAATTATGAAACATTAGTAAGGCGTGAGTAACTTGTATATAAATAATTTTAAAAAAATTCAGCATAAAAAGACGTTCCAGTGAAATGAGAGAAATTCTGCACTAGACGTGAACGTTTTTGTTTTTGCACCGTATCAATTCTACTCAGCGTGCATATCATCCCAAAGGCTTTACTTGGCACAATCACTAATTAAAACATAAAAAACACAATAATTAAAGAGGCAATAATAATTTTTCCACACACTAACATAAAATAAATGATAACTATTGGGTTGTCTCCCAACAAGCTCTTTCTTTATAGACATTAAGATAGGCTTGAAATTTCAATGATGCTCTCATAAAAAAGAAGAATTGAATCACAAAGAGAGCATCATAAAACACATGAAAAGAAAATTGAAGTCTAACATACTTACTATTCATAGGCATTTTATAAGCAAACAATTTATCAAGACAAGAAGTGTCTAGCATAAGCAAGTAGGAAGAATGAAGCGTTAACAATTTGAATATCAAGTGAGGTAAGTGGGTAACATGAAAATGTCTATAACCATATTTGCCTCTCTCAATGTGCACGATCATATTAAAATTCAACAATATAGTAATCATGCTTTTCATTCAAGGAACTATCATGAGTCACTTTATTAAATTCAGAATTTTTAGATTCATGATTTTCAAGCAAGACCTCATAAAGATAATCTAGTGCACTCTCACTAGCAATTGTTTGAGCATAAACATGTCTTTTGAAAATATTAGCTAGTGGATGATGATCCATTTACATTTATTTTCGCATTTTACTTTATGTTTTGGTGTGACAAATATAAAGATAACATAGCTAGGCAAGTAAACTAGAGAGCAAAGACGCAAACTAGTGACAAGCAAAGCAAGCAAAGGTAATTTTTTTTATTTTTTTATGAGAAAACTAAATATGATAGCAAATAAAAACAGGAACAAGTGAATGTAATTTTGTGTGGAGCTACTATGCAGTTGGTGATGATATTCCTGGCAACAACGCCAGAAATCCTTCCTAATACTCGTGATCTACGTTGGGTTTTCTGTGAAGAGGAACGGGTTATTGCTGCACAAAGTGGGTAAGTATTTCCCTCTATTATGAAACCAAGGTTTATCGAACCAACAGGAATATCAACCACAACCATATTCAGCGGCTGTGCACGAAAGAACAAACAACTTGCACCTAATGCAGGCAAGAGGGTTATCAATCCTGTTGTGTTGTTATTTGCAAGCAAGTGAGGTGTGTAGATAATTATAGATTGAAAGATAAAATAAAAACAAGTAAATGGCACCAACATAATGAATGTTTTAATAATATGTTCTTAATAGACACGGGGCCCATAGCTTTCCCTAATGGCATCTCTCATGGAAAAATAGCATACCTCGGTAAACAAATTACTATTGGGCAATTGACAAAAAAGCGGATAGTTATGCGATATTCACGACAATGATCATGTGTACATAGGCATCACGTCCATAAACAAATATGTCGAGTCCTTCTTGCACCTAATACTATTACTTCACTTCAAGAGCTCTTCTATGCTTGCCTCTCTACATATTAATTTCATGATGAACGAAGTAATGCATGGAGTAAGATGACATGATGTAGACAAAGTAAACTAAAGAAAAATGAATAAACCCTAGAGTTTTATCCTTAGTAGAAACAACATAAATACACATCTTGTTCTCTTCTGGCACTGGGATATACAAATTCGCCAGGTTGAACCTACCCACAACGCACCTCTCTCACCAAAGAAATATCGATCTAGTTGGCCAAACTATTTTAGTAGATCAGAGAGAATTACGAAGCTATCATTATCATGCACATAGGAATCATATAAATATTCAGTGGTGAATCAAATATTTATCATGAATAATCTCAACATGAACCCACAATTCATCAGACCCCAACAAACACACCGCACAAAAGGAACAACATCATATGGATCAAAGCAAAGATGCGGTGATCATTGTATTTATGATGAAAGAGAGAGATTGCCATCTAGGTACTGACTATGGACCCGTAAGCTTGTGGTGGACTACTCACACATCATCATGGGGAAGAAAGGTTGATGAAGAGGCCCTCCATGATTGATCCAGCCCCCGACAGGGTGTCGGAACGGAGCTCCACATGGCCTCCCGTCAGAACAGAGACTTGTGGCGGCTTAAAAAGTGTGCCGGGACTCCCTTCGGTGTTTTTAGGGTATATGATAATTTATAAGCTAGAAAACAAAGTCGGGAGGACCACGAGGGATGCACAAGCAATCAAGGCACGCCCCTAGGCTGTGCCCTATTAGCTTGTGGGGCCCTCTCTAGGCCTCGATCCTTCTTCCGATGCTCGTTGGTCTTCTTTTGGTCCAGAAAAAATCATCAAAAAGTATCACGACAATTGGACCTCGTTTGGTATGGAAAACCTGCTAAGTGAAAAACAAGCAGAAAACGACAACAGACCCTAGGCACTGGGTCAATAGGTTAGTGCTTAAAAATAATATAAAATGGGAAATAAATACCCCCAAAGCATACTAGAATTATAATATATAAGCATGGAACAATCAAAAAATTTAGATGCATTGGAGACGTATCACATATCAAATAACCCTAATGTCACCTAGATACTCCAATGTCATGACAAGTATCCGTGGGTTAATTATTCAACATGCATGAAACAATTTCAGATTCATCATATTCGATCCAACACAAAGAACTTCAAAGAGTACGCCAAGATTTTTATCGGAGAACATAGTATGAAAACATGCAATCAAACCCTATGCATAGATCCCCAAGGTCATCGGAATCCGCAAGTTGATGTCATAACATATATCAAGTGAATCTGCAAGTTGATGTCATAACATAGTAGCAAGGGAAGAACAACATATGATCCAACTATATTAACAAAGCCCGTGATAAATCAAGTTTGGGTCATCTCAAGAACACGAGAGAGAAAGAGAGATCAAACATATAGCTACTGGTACATACCCTCAGCCCCGAGGGTGAACTACTCCCTCCTCATCATGGCCACCGCCGGGATGATGAATATAGCCAGCAACGATGATTTCCCCTCTCCAACAGGGTACTGGAAAGGCATCTTGAGCTTGCGTTGGTTTTCCCTTGAAGAGGAAAGGTGATGCAACAAAGTAGATAAGTATTTCCCTCGGTTTGTTGAGAACCAAGGTATCCATCCAGTAGGAGGAACAAGCAAGTCCCCAATATTAGTACCTACACAAATAATCAAACACTTGCACCCAACGCTATAAAGGGGTTGTCAATCCCTTCAGAGGTATTTGCAAGGATGAGATCTGACAGAGATAAATATAAAAGATTGCGGAAACAAAAGTAAATAAATTGCAGAAAAGTATTTTTGATATTTTTGGTTTATAGATCTGAAAATGTAATATGGAAAATAGGCCCGGGGCCATAGGTTTCACTAGACGCTTCTCTCATAAAGAAAAATAATACGGTGGGTGAACAAATTACCATCGAGCAATTGATAGAAAAGCGAATAATTATGAAGATATCTAAGTCAATGATTATGCATATAGGCATCACGTCCGTATCAAATAGACCGAAAGGATTCTGCATCTACTAATATTACTCCACACATCGACCGACTCCTGCCTGCATCTAGAGTATTAAGTTCATGAAGAACAAAGTAACTCATTAAGTAAGATGACATGATGTAGAGGGATAAACTCAAGAAATATGATTAAAACCCCATCTTTTTATCCTTGATGGCAACAATACAATACGTGCCTCGCTACCCCTACTTTGTCATTGGGTGAGGACAACGCTAGATTGAACCCAAAACTAAGCACTTCTCCCATTGAAAGAATTACCAATCTAGTTGGCCAAACCAAACCAATAATTCGAAGAGACTTGCAAAGATATGAAATCATGCATATAAGAATTCAGAAGAGACTCAAATAATATTCATAGATAATCTAAACATAAACTCACAATTCATCGGATCTCGACAAACACACTGGAAAGGAGTATTACATCAGATAGATCTCCATGAAGATCATGAAGAACATGGTATTGAAGATCAAAGGGAGAGAAGAAACCATCTAGCTACTAGCTATGGACCCGTAGGTTTGTGGTGAATTACTCACATATCATCGGAGGGGCAATGGAGTTGATGTAGTTGCCATCCATGATCAATTCCCTCTTCAGCAGATTACTGGAAAAAGCTCCCAGATTGGATCTCTCGGGAACATAGGCTCCCGACGGCGTAAAAGTATTTTCGTGTCTCTTTTTGGCGATTCGGGAATATTTGTGAATTTATAGGCCAAAGAATAGGGATAGGAGACCTGCAAGGGGCCCACAAGCCAGGGGGCGCGGCCACCCCCAGGGCGCGGCTTGCAAGCTTGTGTCCTCCCGGCACATGCCCTGCCCCTACTCGAAGTCTCCTGGGTATCTTCTGGTCCAAGAAAAATCTTTCCGGAGATTTTGTTCCATTTGGACTCCATTTAATATTCTTTATCTGCAATATTCAAATACGTGGTAAAAAACAGAAACTGGCACTATGCTCTAGATTAATAGGTTAGTCCCAAAAATAATATAAAACAACATATTAATGCATATAAAACATCCAAAACAGATAATATAATAGCATGGAACAATAAAAAATTATAGATATGTCGGAGATGTATCAAGCATCCCCAAGCTTAATTCCTGCTCGTCCTCGAGTAGGTAAATGATAAAAATAGAATTTTTGATGTGGAATTCTACCTAACATATTTATCCATGTAATATTCTCTAATGTGGCATGAATATTCAGATCCATAAGATTCAAAACAAAAGTCTAATATTGACACAAAAACAATAATACTTCAAGCATACTAATAAGGTAATTGCTTCCTTTCAAAATAACATGGTCTTAGAAAGTTATCCCTACAAAATGAGATAGTCTGGCTATGCTCTATCTGCACCACACAAAGTATCTAAATCATGCACAGCCCCGGTGAAAATAAACCAATTATTTCACAATTTATGTGTTCTCAAACTTGTTCAACTCTCACGCAATGCATGAGCGTGAGCCATGGATATAGCACTTTAGGAGGAATATAGTGTGGTGGAGGTTGCAAAAACAAAGGAAGAAGATAGTCTCACATCAACTAGGCATATCAACGGGCTATGGAGATGCCCATCAATAGATATTAATGTGAGTGAGTAGGGATTTCCATGCAACAAATGCAGTAGAGCTATAAGTGTATGAAAACTAAAAAAGAAAACTAATTGGTTGTGCAAAAGATGTAACACCACTAGTTATATGAAAGTGACAAAATAAGAGACTCTCAATGAAGAACATGGTGCTACTTTGAAGCACACGTGTGGAAAAAGATAATAGCATTGTCCTTTATCTCTTTCTCTCATGTTTTTTTCTTTTTCTTTTTCTTTTTTTGGATGGGCTTCTATGGCCTCTTTTATTTTTTTAGGGGCTTCGCTGGCCTCTTTTATTTTTTGTGAAGTCCAGAGACTCATCCCAACTTGTGAAGGAATTATAGCTTCCATCATGCTTTTCTCACACGGGACAATGCTCTAATAATGCAAATCATCACACTTTTATTTACTCACAACCCAAAAGATTACAACTCGATATCGAGAACAAAGTATGACTCTATAAGCAATATGGAAGTGATGGTGCGTGTCATAAAAACGAGGCGGTGGTGTTGCATGTCAAAATATCTTGAAATATAATAGGTAGATATGGTGGTTGTTTTGAGGAAAATATATGGTGGCTGTTTTGAGGAAGGTGGGTTTAATGTACCAGCGAAAGTTGCGGGGTACTAGAGAGGCTAGCAAAGGTGGAAGGGTGAGAGTGCCAATAATCCATGAACTCAACATTAGTCATAAAGAACTCACATACTTATTGAAAAAGCATATTAGTTATTGAAGCAAAGTATTAGACACATGCTCCTAGGGTAAGGGTTGGTAGGAGTTAACCATTGCACGAGCCCGACCTCCACACAAAGGTTGACAATCATTAAATAATCACGCTCCGACTTCATCACATAACAGTTCACCATACGTGCATGCTATAGGAATCACAAGCTTTAACACAAGTATTTCTTCTAATTCACAATGACTTACTAGCATGACTCTCATATTACCATCTTCATATCTCCAAACTATATGCAAGGAATCAAACTTCTCATTATATTTAATGCTCTTAATATGGAAGTTTTTATTATATCCGTCGTGGATGCCTATTATATTAGGACTAAATTCCTGACCTAAACCAATTACCATGCTCTTTAAATAACTCTCAAAATAATATAAGTGAAGTAGGAGAGTTTAATAATTTCTATAAAGCACAATACCGTCGTGCTCTAAAAGATATAAGTGAAGCACTAGAGCAACATTGCCTAGCTCAAAAGATATAAGTGAAGCACAAAGAGTATTCTAATAAATTCACGATTCAGAGTGTCTCTCTCTAAAAAGATGTGTTCATAAAGGATGATTGTGGCAAACTAAAAAGTAAAGACTCATATCATACAAGTCGCTGCAACCAAAACACATATCATGTGGTGAATAAAAATATAACCTCAAGTAAATTTACCCATGGATTGAAGACGAAAGAGGGGATGCCTTCCGGGCCATCCACAAGCTTAGGCTCCTTGGTATTCTTGAATATGGCTTGGGGTGCCTTGGGCATCCCCAAACTTAGGCTCTTGCCACTCCTTATTCCGTAGTCCATCAAATCTTTACCCAAAACTTGAAAACTTCACAACACAAAACTCAACAGAAAACTCATGAGATCTGTTAGTATAAGAAAAATAATTCACCACTTAGGTACTATCGTGAAATCATTATTTCTTTATATTGATGTAATATTTACTGTATTCCAACTTCTCCATGGTTCATACCCCCCGATACAACCCATAGATTCATCAAAATAAGCAAACAACACAACGAAAACAGAATGTGTCAAAAACAAAACAGTCTGTAGAAATTTGTTTACTTCGAATACTTCTGTTACTCCAAAAATTCTGAAACATTAGGCGTCCGGAACATTTGTAAACCAATATTGTGTAAAAAATTCAGATCAAATGCACGTTTCAGTGAATTTATGAAATTCCTTGACTGAGAGCGAAAGTTTCTCTTTTTCAGCAAAATCAACTTGCAAACACCGTAGACCATCCCAAAGGTCTTACTTGGCCCAAACACTAATTAAAACAAGAAAACATAATTATTACAGTGGTAATAATGTGTGTAGAAGTCAAAAACAGAAGAAAACACAAGAGCGAAACTAATAAAATCGGGTTACCTCCCAACAAGCACTATTGTTTAACGCCCCTAGCTAGGCATAATGCAAAAGATCTAGGTATTATCATCTTTGGTATGCAATCCATAGGTAGCTCTCATAATAGATTCACAAGGCAATCTTATTTTCTTTCTAGGAGAGTGCTCCATGCCTTTCCTTAATGGAAATTGGAATCTAATATTACCTTCCTTCATATTAATAATTGCACCAATTGTTCTAAGGAAAGGTCTACCAAGAATAATAGGACATGTAGGATTGCAAGCTATATCAAGAACAATGAAATCTACGGGCACTTAATTTCTATTTGCAACAATAAGAACACCATTAATTGTTACCGCAGGTTTCTTAATTGTAGAATCCGCTAGGTGCAAATTTAAAAGAGCAGTCATCAAATTCACGAAATCCTAGCACATCACATAAAGTTTCTGGAATCATGGAAACGCTAGCACCCAAATCACAGAAAGCATGGCACCCATAATATTTAATTTTAATTTTAATAGTAGGTTCCCACTCATCATAAAGCTTTCTAGGTATAGAAACTTCCAACTCAAGTTTTTCTTCAAAAGATTTCGTCATGGTATCCACAATATGTTCAGTAAAAGCTTCATTTTGACTATAAGCATGTGGAGAATTCAACATGGATTGTAACAAGGAAACACAATCAATCAAAGAGCAACTATCATAATTAAAGTCCTCGAAATTCGAAAGAGTGGGATCATTGCTATTTAAAGTATTGACCTATTCCATCCCACTTTTATCAATTTTATCATTAAGATCTAAAAACTCCGAATCATTGGGACGCCTTTCAACTAAAGTTGACTAATCTCTAGTCCCATGTTTTTCAAGATTTATACTAGAAAACAAAGATCAATAGGTGTCACACCAATCACTTTAAGATCTTCATCATTATTATCACGAGGAAACACCTTTTCAAGCCATTCACGCTTAGCACGTATTCTAGCGGTTCTTTCCTTACACCCATCAATAGAAATTGTCATAGATTTTAAAGACTCATTAACATCATGCTTGGGTGGAATAGATCTAATTTTCAAATAATCAATCTCAAGATAAATTCTATCAATGTTCCTAGCCAAATCATCAATCTTGAGCAATTTTTCTTCAATCATAGCATTGAAACCTTTTTGAGAGCTAATGAATTCTTTAATATTATTATCAAGATCAGAGGGAATACTATTATAATTTCCATAAGAATTGTTGTAGGAATTACCATAATTATTTAAGAAATTACTAGGAAACGGCCTAGGATTTAAATTACTTCTATACGCGTTATTGCCAAAATTGTTCCTACCAACAAAATTCACATCCATAGATTCATTATTATTTCCAATCAAAGAAGACAAAGGCATATCATTGGGATCAATAGGAGCACTCTTACTAGCAAAAAAATTGATTAATTCATCCATCTTTCCACTCAAAGTATTTATTTCTTCCATAACATGTACTTTTTTACTAGTAGCGGATCTTCCGGTATGCCATTGAGAGTAATTAGCCATACTATTATCTAGGAGTTTAGTAGCTTCTCCTAGCATGATTTGCATAAAAGTACCACCCGCGGCGGAATCTGAAAGATTTCTAGAAGGAAAATTCAACCCCGCATGAAAAAATGTATAATCATCCATAAACTCAAACCATGCGCGGGGCAATTCCTAATCATTAGTTTCATCCTCTCCCAAATTGTGCAACATGCTCACGATCAAGTTGCTTAAAATTCATTATATCATTCCTAAGGGAGATAATCTTAGCGGGCGAAAAGTACTTGGAAATAAAAGCATCTTTACACTTATTCCATGAATCAATACTATTTTTAGGTAAAGATGAAAACCAAGTTTTAGCACGCTCTCGTAGTGAGAAAGAAAAAAGCTTCAATTTAACAATTTCGTTTTCCACATATTTCTTCTTTTTCATATCACACAACTCAACGAAAGTGTTTAGATGGGATGCGTCATCTTCACTAGGAAGGATAGAAAATTATTCTTTCATAACAAGATTGAGCAAAGCGACATTAATTTCAAAAGATTCCGCACTAGTGGTGGGAGCAATCGAAGTACTAATAAAATCATTATTATTAGTAGTGGAAAAGTCACATAACTTGGTATTCTCTTGAGCCATCGTGAAAAAGTGTCAGCGATGCTAGGTCGACACCTATGGGGACCAACGTGATATCCTTGTGATCATAGGGCAGGGGAAGACAACATCAAGAGCAGATCTAACGATCAACACCCGACAAGACTTTTTACCCAGGTTCGGGCCGCTTTAGCATAAAACCCTACGTCCTGCTCGTTTTTGGGCCCGTGCACAAGTCTGGGGCACTAGAGACCCCAGTCTTTAGTGCACCGATAGGAGCCCCCGGGCCTCGGCCACACACGCGTGCGGAGCATTGTTGGACCAGGCCCAAGGAGGTGCACGGGCCTTCGTGGCTGGATCTGCTAGCGGTTGCCTTTCCCCATGCCGCGCATCGGATGCGCGAAGTGGGAGATCGTGCGCGGAGTGGCCTCTCCGTCTCCTGAAATGCGCATGCCACGAGCGTGGCATGCACAGTCATTGATGGAAAGGTGGCAGACAAGGCCTTGAAAGGCGCTTTAGTGGCTGGGCCCTCCCGTGCATGCATTGGCGCATCGGGGCGGTTCTTTGTTCGTCCGTGATCTCGAGGGACTGGTCGTAGAGGGTGGTGGCTTCTGGAGTAAGGGAGGCTAGCCCCCGCGCCCCATCCTATAAATTGGGAGGGTTTGCGAGGGGTTTTGCTCACTCAACACCTCTTGGATCCACCAACCCCTCGATTTTGGCCTTTAGAATCTTCTTCTGTCCGGTGCTGACACTTTCCCCTAACCATGGTTAGGGGACGGGGTCGGCCACCGTCGGTCGTGAGGGCGGCGAAGGGATCCCGTTCGGATCATGCCACAACTTCTGAGGGTGTCGCGGCGGAAGACGGCCCGGACGCCCGTGGTGGAGGAAGGGCGAGGGGCCGAGGTTGCCGTGGAGGTTGAGGCCGGGGGAGCCGGAGCGCTACTCCAACGCCTCCGTCCCCCCGGGGCTTGCTCCTATGGTGGCCCTCCATGTTGCTTTAGGGGGCCCCACGTGTGCTTCTCGACTGCTGTGAAGGGATCCTGAGCGACGCCGGCTGTCCTGCCTCGAGCGATAGCGACGAGGAGGACAGTGGTGGTGGCGAGGTCTGTGTTGGGTTAGGGCCACGGGGTGTCAAACTGGAGGACGACTCCCCGGGCCCCAACTGAATGTAGACCGCACTGCCGTGGCTAGCTCGCGGCTCGCCCCCGCCCGGCGGGGCGCCTTGCCAGAGCTGGCGTCGGTGCCTTGTGTTTGAGGAGGAGGCACCTCCAGGAGCTTTGACTTCTCCAGGTCCTCTGCTTGGGCCACCTTACCGGAGCGGGTATTGGTCCCCCGGCTCCAGGAGGAGGCGCGCCTGCCGGATCCGGATCCTTCACCCCTTCCTACGCCCCACCCTCCGCACCTCGGCCAGAGGGGGGCCAGGCAACGCCCGTCGGGGGAGGTCTCGTTCTCGCTGGCTTAGTGCTGGCCCTCGGGGGCCAGTCCTGACTGTGCCGCGGGCTCCGCCTTTTTGTCTTTTTGAACTTCACTCCTCCGCGCGGCTCGGTCCTCGTGAAAAGATAGGGTCTTTAGGTTAGGACAACCACACTTTGTAAGTGAAGGCAAATGTATCCATTCCTATGAATGAAAAAGACAGTTTTTCCCTGTTTTCAATTTCGTTTTTTGTATGATTCATTTTTGCATAATCTGGGAGCTTGCCGGCGACTACCGGCAAGGCTCCTTGCCATGTTCGGTGCAACCATGGAAATCATCAAGCGCAGCTTGAGACGAAATTGGGTGCTACGTAGCCGCTTGCTGTGTTGATCAGGTTCGCAACTGTTTGAACGCGCTTTGTGGCCATTCAGGTTGTTTTAACGAGTTCGAAACGAAGACAAGGTGCACCGAACATTGGGAAGGTCCCTGTACACGGAAACTCCTCACACAAAGATTGGAAACTTTCAAAGGGAAAAAGCAAAGGATCTATCTTCTTCAAATCTGAATGTCAAACTTAAAAACTAATCTATCCGCGCCGTGGTTGCGAGGCGTTTGAATATTTTGCCGGGGCGTCTGAGCCCTCGGCAAGCAGGAAATCACCGCTCCTGGCGGTCTCTTCTCCGGCAAGGACTTCTTGCTGACGGTTCGTGACCAACGCCTGGAGAAAGAGCGAGCCAGGGTGTAACCCCTTTGCTTTTATCTTGCTAGGCTGTGCTCGCGGAGCCCCTGAGCGCATCCTTGGGCGACGACGCGACGCTCTCAGGGGCGCGACACTCGCGCTGGAGTGCGCGCTGGGGCTTTGGGGCCATGTGGCGCATCCTCAATGACTATGCATCGCTCCATGGAGGTGTGTCCGCCGAAGTATGCGCCGGGGTATGTGTGAAGCGCCTAGGCGCGCCCTCAACAGCTGCGCGTCGGCCCCCGAGCGACGCATCGGCCTGAAGACGCTGCTCTTGGAGCCTCCGCCTCCCTTCCCCACGCGCGCATGTAGCAACGCGCTCGCGTAGGCCTTGGGAAGCCGTAGCAGAACAGGGCGCCCGCCGCGGTACCCCATTTCCAGGGGAACGCGACATAGCGCCCAAACTTCGATGGAGCCAATGTTGAGTTTGCTTTGATTCACGCGTCTCTCCCCTGCCCCCTACCTGGTGCGCCAAGGATGTCAGCGATGCTAGGTCGAGACCTATGGGGATCAACGTGATACCCTTGTGATCGTAGGGCAGGGGAAGACAACGTCAAGAGCAGATCTAACGATCAACACCCGACAAGCCCTTTTACCCAGGTTCGGGCCGCTTACGTGTAAAACCCTACGTCCTACTCGTTTGATCGTATTAAGCGTTTTTCATTGTTTGTTCCAGTGATGATAACCGTCTTCTTGGCCAACCTCCAAATAGTCTAACCCCTTGTGAATGATCTAAGGGCCTCCTTTTATAGGCAAAGGGGTCACCTACAGTGCTCGATGGTAGGTTCACGAGATGTTACAGTGAACCTAGAGCGGTGCTTATCCATCTACCGTTGCCAGTTGCATTAAATGCACATCTCATCCTTGTCAGCTAAGTGCTGGTGAAGACATGTGTCCAGGTGTTTCGACACCTGGACGCCCCGCTAGCACATGCAGAATGTGCTGGAACTCGGGGGGCGGTGGCACTGTGGCAAGGGCGGTCGTCCTCAGTGCCTTGTCACGTCATCCCGGCAAGGGTGCTTGTCGGGGCCTTGGGTCTTCGTCCCGGCATGGAAGCTTGCTGGGGGCTTCGGCTGTCTTCCCGGTGAGGGAGGCTCGCCGGGGTCTTGTGCTTGGTGTGCTCATCATGTTCGTTAAACGGACGCGGCCTTGGATGTCTTCTCGGCAAGGCAGGCTTGTTGGGGCCTTGGATATCTTGGGGAATGCGTCTTGTCTAGACTATGCCATGCCTTGCCATCAGGGGCTCTTTGCGCCCGTGCAGAAGTCTGGGGCACTACAGACCCCAGTCTTTAGTGCACCGACACAAAGCAAGCAATCTAGCACACAAGCAAACAAACAAAAAGATGAACGGAAAAAGGGAGAATAAAAAGGCAAATCTTTTTGGTATTTTCTGAAAATCTTTTTAGAAGTGGGGGAGAGGAAAATGAGAGGCAAATGGCAAATAAAGTAAATGCAAGAGATGAGTTTGTGATGGGTACTTGGTAGGCCTGATCTTGCTATGTATCCTCCGTGACAATGGTGCCAAAAATCTTTCTTGCTACCTCTCGACCTTGCGTTGGGTTTCCCTTGAAGAGGAAAGGGTGATGCAGCAAAGTAGATAAGTATTTCCCTCAGTTTGTTGATAGATAACCAAGGTATAAATCCAGTAGGAGGAACAAGAAATGCCCCAATAGTAGTACCTACAAAAATAATCAAACGCTTGCACCCAACGCTATAAAGGGGTTGTCAATCCCTTTAGAGTTATTTGCAAGGATGAGATCTGATAGAGATAGATATAAAATATTACGGAAACAAAAGTAAATAAATTCCAGCAAATAATTTTTTGGTATTTTCGGTTTATAGATCTGAAAATATAATATGGAAAATTGACCTGGGGGCCATAGGTTTCACTAGAGGCTTCTCTCATAAAGGAAAATAATACGGTGGGTGAACAAATTACTGTCAAGCAATTGATAGAAAATAGAATAATTATGAATATATGTAAGGCAATGAGTATGCATATAGGCACCACGTCTGTATCAAGTAGACCGAACGATTCTACATCTACTACTATTACTCCACACATCGACCGACTCCTGCCTGCATATAGAGTATTAAGTTCATGAAGAACAAAGTAACACATTAAGTAAGATGACATGATGTAGAGGGATAAACTCAAGCAATATGATGAGAACCCCATCTTTTTATCCTTGATGGAAACAATACAATATGTGCCTCTCTACCCCTACTTTTTCACCTAGTGAGGACACCGCAAGATTGAACCCAAAACTAAGCACTTCTACCATTGCAAGAATTAGCAATCTAGTTGGCCAAACCAAACTAATAATTCGAAGAGACTTGCAAAGATACGAAATCATGCATATATGAATTCAGAAGAGACTCAAATAACATTCATAGATAATATGAACATAAACTCACAATTCATCGGATCTCGAGAAACACACCGCAAAAGAGTATTACATCGGATAGATCTCCATGAAGATCATGGAGCCAGGGTATTGAAGATCAAAGAGAGAGAAGAACCCATCTAGCTACTAGCTATGGACCCGTAGGTCTGTGTTGAACTACTCATGCCTCATCGGAGGGGCAATGGAGTTGATGTAGATGCCCTCCGTGATCAATTCCCTCTCCGACAGATTACCGAAAAAGGCTCCCAGATTGGATCTCTCGGGAACAAAGGCTCCCGGCGGCGTAAAAGTATTTTCGTGGCTCTTTTTGGTGATATGGGAATATTTGGGAATTTATAGGCCAAAGAATAGGGTTAGGAGTCCTGCAGGGGGCCCACAAGCCAGGGGGCGCGACCACCCCCATGGCACACCCTGCAGGCTTGTGGCTTCCCGGCAGATGTCCTGCCCCCTACTCCAAGTCTCGTGGGTGTCTTCTGGTCCAAGAAAAATCTTTCCGGAGATTTTGTTCCATTGTGACACCTTTAGTATTCCTTATGTGCAATATTCAAAAACGTGGAAAAAACAAAAGCTGGCACTTGGCTCTAGATTAATAGGTTAGTCCCAAAATAATGTAAAACAACATATTAATGCATATAAAACATCCAAAATAGATAATATAATAGCATGGAACAATAAAAAAATTATAGATACGTTGGAGACGTATCAAGGCACCAGATGGGTTTTTCTTCAATACACAGAGTCACGCAGGCGGAGTGTAAGTTCTCTCCTAATTTCTGAGGTTTTTGGTATATATAGGTTTTTCGACATTGGAAACATGCGCAATGGTGCCAAGTGGGCCCCACCACACAAAAGGGCGCAACTAGCGGGGTGGCTGCACCCTGTTGCCTCGTGGCCCACAAGTGTGTCTTCGCTCCAATATTTCTCATATGTTCTAGAAAAGATCATCAAAAAAATTGGGCAGTTCCGTGAACTTTCATTTTTTGCATAAAAAACAACATCATGGTAATTCTGCTAAAAACAACATCAGTCCCGGTTAGTTATAATTAAATCATATAAAGTGCATCAAAACCATATAAAAGTGTTGTAAACATAGATAAATATGGCATGAATACTTCATAAATTATCGATATGTTGGAGATGTATCGAAATGCGGCAGAAAATCAATAGTAGGGTACAATGGTAGCTGCATACAGTGGATTTTTTTGAGGAAAAATGATGAGGTCACGTCTACATTTCAAAGTTGTCACATTTTCATTTCAATTGAATTTACGCTGCTTGTGCGCACGAGTAACTATGCGAAACCGTTTGCATATCCCTTTTCGCGGGGCGCCTGACACTCTTTTTTCACCCTTTTCGCCGAACGCGCCAACATGCCCCCAACCCACGCCATCCCTCGTTTTGCCCAACAATGTGAATATTCTACCCAAAATCCATTGCTAGCTTCCTCCCATCCCCGAGATCCACACCACAACCCTTCCCACCACCGTGGTATTAACCCGACCGTGTACCCGCTTCCCAACATAGTCCACCCTTCAGTGCTCTTCTGAACATCCGGCTGCTAGCGCCTATCGTTTTCATTTGCTCTCCAACCGCTCTCGAGCATATCGATCGTGTACCCTCACTTCTCCTATGAGGTTTCCACAAAAACTTGTCAGTTGTTGCCCTCCATCACGGTGAGGTCTATTATCTCACGATCCCTAATCGTATTTGGTTCGGTTTGTCCCCAAATTTGTTATAAAATAATGGAGAGCATATTTATGTTCACCATCTACCTTCTAACTACATGTAAACATATTTGTTCCAATTAGGTATTCTCAAGTTACATATCTGGTGCGCATGTGTCACACAAAATGAACAAATTAGTCGTATGTTTCAAAAATTTCACATGACACGTTTAGACAACTTTCTGCCAAACTGTTACCTTTAATTTATGTTTATCCCCATTTTTTCAATTTCCATGTGTCCTTGGTAGATGCCGATAAGCAGCGACAACAGTCATACTTTTGCCGAAGTATCTTCATTCGAGTCCTTAGCCGACAATCAGCCCTCTAGTCAAGAGATGGAAGAACACTCCAAGAAAGCTCACACACCAGCCTAAAGGTGTATACGAAGTAGATCACATTGGTTTGAAGTCTTGGGATTGAAGGAGTTCTGGATTAAGGGGTCCTCGGGCGGTCGGGTTATCCCGTATGGGCCCACCATATGGATTGTATGACAACTTCGTAATCAAGATGGAAAGCTTCAAAGAGTAGACATGCACTCCAAGTCAAGAGGACCAGTTCGGCCCATCTATCCCCGGCAAAGGTCGGTAATATGTAACCCTAGGAACCCTGATGTCTATATAAACTAGAGGTTCTTATGCATAGAGGCACGTCATCTCATCCAGGGTTTTAGCTCACATGATCTCGAGGTAGATCAAATCTCTAACCTTTGTTCCCCATCAATATAATCAAGTAGGACATAGGGTTTTACCTACTCAAGACATCCCAAACCTGGGTAAATACCGTCTCCCCTTCTCTCCGGCACCCCATGAATCCAAGGTGTACTGTTTAGGACCCCTACCCGAGACATGCAGGTTTTGACACCGACATTGGTGCTTTCATTGAGAGTTCTGCCGTTGGATCACTGGAAGGATCGATGGCTCACATGACAACGACCGAATCTGCAATGGGGGCATCTTCACCCCCGGATAGGTCCCCACGCTCGGCAGCATCACGGTGTGTGCGGACTCAAATCGCCTTCTCGGCTAGATCGGAGGTTTCGTCCCTGATCAACAAATAAAGTTTGGATACTTTGAATTCTCCGCCGACTTGCGGGGCAATTTGTTCCCCACCGAACTCACCGACTCGGCCAATGAAACTCAAAATCCTAAAGCCTTGACTCTGGGTCCCTTGTCCGACCATGGCCTCGGTCCCCTCTTCGTCGAAGAGTTAGCCTTGAGCTCGGAATCGACCATTATGCCCGGACAATAGAAAACGGCCATTGCCGAACTTGCATCCGTTGCAGAAGCTAGAGAGGTCAACTCCAAAGCTATCAAAAAGATTTTTCAGGACAACCTCTTGATGTTAAACGAGACGCTTGACCAGATCCAATCACTTAAAATCGCATATAACCGGATCCCGACCTGTGCGAAGATCAGCTCCGAGTTGGATTATGAGGATTTTTACAGCCCACACACCACCCACTTGATCGCTGTGGGATCGATACAAGATGTGTTTAGAGGGGCGGTGAATAGAATACTTGTCAAGATAAAATACCTAGCTAACCCAATTTCAAGGAAGATAGAAATTCAGTAGTTCTAAGAAATCTAGTGCACCCTACAAATGCTAGTCAACATATATGGCAACGGAAAATTAATGACTTTGCACATGGAAAGGAGTAGAGTTTAGGAGATCAAACGCAAAGAGGTTGACACAATGATTGTTGGCATGGTTCCCATAGGTGGCACTATCGTACGTCCATGTTAGAAGAGACTTCAACCCACGAATGGTAATGACTGCGAGAGTGCATGGAGGGCTCCACCCACAAGGGGTCCACAAAGAAGCGACCTTGTCTCTTCCAGCACGGCTTCCGCCCACAAAGTACTAGCATTACTCACGGTAGATCTTAATGAAGTATGTGATCTCCTTGCCCTTACAAACATCTTGGTTCAACTCCATAACACAAAGTAGGAGGCTCCCAAGCGACACCTAACCAATCTAGGAGGAACCACCCTTCAAAAGGTAATAGATGTGGTAGATCAATGAAGTCCTTGCTCTTGTGCTTCTAGAGATAGTTTTCTCAACACAAAATCACTCTCTCATAGAATATGCATGGGTAGGAGAGATTGATTTGGTGGAAAGCAGTTTGGGGAGGCTAGAGATCAAGTTTAAAATGGTTGGATTGTAATATCGGTCTCAACACATGAGTAAGTGGTTCTCTCTCAGAAAAGTGATCTAGCAATAAAGTGTGTGTTATGAGTGGTTCTCCCATGAGTGAGAGGTGGGTGAAGGGGTATATATAGGCACCACACAAAATCCAACCCCTACACCTAAAGTGGCAAACCTGGTGACACCAAAGTAATAAACTCGGTGGTACCGATTCACACAAAGGCAGTAAGTTTTGAATCTCGATGAGACCGATATACACAACTCGGTGGCACCCAAAAGGTGAATAACGGTCAGATGGCGAAACTCGGTGGCACCAATACTCAAAATCAGATATTCCGATTTTGTGTACCGAGGCAACAGAAAGTTGGTCACACTGAACTCGATAGCACCGATATGGATTCGGTTGTGCCGATTTGGTGGGAATGGATAGGGTTTCTGTTTGAGGTCAAACTCGGTGGGTGCCGATTTGGTGAAAGTTGGTGACACCGAATTTGTGTATGTGGAATTGGACATAATGGTTATGTGGGAAAAATTACTGAGTATTTTGGTGGCTAACTTTGAGCACTTGAGAAATCAGTTCATTTTACTACCTCATCCCCTTTTAATAGTATTGGCTTTCCTATGGACTCAAAAGTTATTTCTCACAATTATAAAATGAATAGTCTTATAGCTTGAAGCTTGAGCCAATCTTATTCCTTACTTGCATCAAGGGGCATCTCCACATAAACCTTTAGCCAAATATCTCCATGGATTATTTCTGAAATATCTAGGTAAAAGTGTTAATCCAAGAGACAATGTATGTTGTCATGAATTATAAAAACCACCAAGGGAGCATATTGTGCTTTCAATCTCCCCCTTTTTGGTAATTGATGACAACATACAATCAAAGCTTCAAGTAAAGATAGGCATAAGAACGTGACACCTTTGAAGGAAACCTGACTGGTACACGCTCCCCCTAAATGTGTTCAATTCCTTTTAAAGGATAGTTGCTTTGGAATTCATAGATACACACAAGGTAGAAGGACCAGACAAGTCATAGATATCCTGGCTATATGCATCAATCATATGTGAATGAAGGACTTCCATGTTCAAGTCTCCCTCTTGCAAACAATATGTGCAAGAAACAAGAGGTTATCATGAACAAGGATATGATGCATATACTTACCTTGAGGATCTTGAGCATCTTAACATAGGAGTACACTTGGGAAAACAAATGTTAGATAACACAAGAGTACTCTATTTTAAAGATGGAAAGAGCTTCAAAAGTACGAAGATATTGAAGACATATTAATTTGATGAAAGGATATGTCTCCAAGATAAATAAGAACTTTTCTCCCCTAAGGATGAATATGTAATAATTTCCTCTCCCCCTGAATCATAGCATTGTAGATATTGGGAGTAGGTAGGGTAAGATAGATTCAAACCAATAACTTTTTCTTATCTCTCTCCCCCTTAATATGTAAGGTTTGATATATCTCCCTTTAGGTAGATCTCCCTTTAGGTAGACCTTCCTTTAGGAACAAGCATCTCCCCGATCTATATTTCTCCCCCTTTTGTGTAAGCTTCTAGGTGATATTTCTCCCGTATGAATAGGTTCATTGGATGGAAGCTTTGATACTTCTCCCACTTTGGAATTAATTTCCAAAAATGATAGAGGGTAAGGGCTCATTGAGAGAAAGGGATCCTGGATTCTTCTCTCTTTTATAAGGGTTCCTTGAATTTGTGTTTTCTCCCCCATGGATAGTCTGTAGGGTTCATCGAATGTTCGCCCCCTTTGATATTGATAAGAGTCCTGGAATTATCTCCCCCTATGTTAGGGATCCTAGATGATTCTCCCTCTTATATTGTGGGATGACAAAGGTTTTTCTCCGCCAAGAGAAGTTTTCTCCCCTAGAAGAATAATGCTAAAAAGGATTTTGTCTCAATAAGATGTTAGGAGGCAATGAATCATGGGGTCATTGATAATCTTTCTCCCCCTAAGGCATACATCCACAAGAAAATATCAGGAAATCTAAGGCAGATATTATATCGGAGTCACCGAGGACAAGTGCTTCGGTAGAACCAAGAATGAGAATCAGGCCTCTGGGAGAATTCAGTTGGACCGAGTTTCCCAAATCGGTGAGACCAAGTTGCTATGATATTCAACTCCTTAACTGAAAATAGACATATAAGAATCGAAAAAATTGTTTCAAGAAGCCAATTGTAAAAGATACCAATAGTGAAAGAAAAAAAAGTAAAAGAGAAACATAAGGTAGCATCCATTGTTTTGAAATATATACATACATTTAGATGAGAGTTGAATGGTCCCAAAAGAATATGAAGTGACGAATGTGAACCATACAATAATCTCCATCTAGATGTGGGGCGGTGACTAGGTCACCTATATTAGAGTATTTGACTTGAGGAGTCAAGCAAGGATGCTTGATCATAGGTCATACTCATTGTTAAGCATGAAATGGGGTGACCATTTTTCGATTAAGCATTTCAATGTATTCATATCACTTGAGTTTCTTTACCTCATGAATTGGTGTAAAGCTTTATCAAGGATATGAGTACATACCTTCGAATGATGTTGATGACGTGGCATGTAGGTCAACTTGTTGTGGATGCTCAATGTTGATGAAGATCATCCTGAGTTGGGAGCAATCCATGTCGTTTGGGTTCACTTTTCACCTACAATGGTTGGTCACGCAAGGAAGAACATAATATATCCAAATGACATGAGTGAAATTCAATATCATAGAATTGTCAAGGATATGATTTTGTTGTCTTCTTCCTCCATCTCCGAAGAAAGGGTTGTTGATACTTGGCCATGTCAAGATTGCTTTTGATGTGAGTTGATGGCAATGTCGTGGAATGTCATTCTTCCAAGTACCCAGGAAAGATTAGATGCAATACAAGGGAGCATAGTTTCCAAGATATATGATAGTCATATCAATGGCATCATGGAATGGGCAATCAAGCTCATGCCCTGCATGCATCCGTGTGAGTTTAGCTTAGGTTTAAAACATCAATGATGTTCAACTCACTCCTCAAATGACAAAACACTTTCTCATCAAGTGGTTCGGTAAATATATCAACTAATTGTTTGTCAGTATGAACATGCTTGAGATCTATATCTCCTTTACCAACATGATCACGAACGAAATGATGTCGCGCTTGGATGTGTTTTGTTCTAGAATGTTGCACATGATTATAGGCAATCTTAATAGCACTTTCATTGTCACATAAAAAATGGAAATTTTCTAACATGAATGCCATAATCCTTAAGCATTTGTGTCATCCAAAGTAATAGTGCACAACATGATCCAGCGGCAATGTATTCAGCTTCGGCACTAGATAAGGATACCAATTTTGTTTCTTGCATGACCAAGAGACAAGAGATCTCCCAAGAAATTTACATGTACCCGAGGTGGATTTTTTGTCAACCTTGTCTCCGACATAGTCCGAGTCGGAATAGCCAACAAGATGAAAAGAAGATCCCTTGGGATACCATATGCCAATGTTTGGTCAATGTATAAGGTATATCACTATCCTTTTCACAGCCAATAGATGACACTCTTTTGGTGCTGCTTGGTATCGGGAGCTCATGCAAACGCTCAACATGATGTGAGGACAGAAGGCACATAAATATAGCAATTAACCATTCATTGATCGATAAACCTTTTGATCAACTGGTTTGTCCTCCTTAGTGAGGTCAAGATGTCCACTAGTAGGCATGGGGGTTATCATACCTTTGCATTCTTGCATGTTGAAATTTCTGATTAAGTCCTTGGTGTACTTGGTTTGATAGATAAATGTACCTTCTCTCGATTGTTTGGTTTGCAATCCAAGGAAGAACTTCAGTTCACTCATCATGGACATCTTATACTTCCCTAACATTAACTTTCAAAACTTTTCACTAAAATATGGGTTAGTAGAACCAAAGATAAAAAATCCACATATAGTTGGCAAGCAAATAGTTCTCCATTAACTCTTTCAGTGAATAAGATTTCATCAATTTTACCAATCTAAAAATCCTTTTCAATAAGGAACTTCGTTAGGCTTTTGTACCAGGCTCTAGGGGCTTGTTTAAAACCATATAAAGCTTTACGAAGATTGTAGACATGATTAGGTTTCTTAGGGTTCACAAATCCAGGAGGTTTTTTAACATAAACTTCCACCTCAATTTCTCCATTGAGAAAAGCACTTTTGATATCCATTTGGTAAAGAGTTATATCATGGTGATTGGCATAAGCTAGAAGAATGTGAATGGCTTCAAGTCTAGCAATAGGAGCATATGTTTCACCATAGTCCATACGTTCGACTTGCGTGTATCCTTGGGCTACGAGACAAGCCTTGTTGAGTACAACTTGTCCATCTTCATCTTGCTTATTCTGAAACACCCATCTTGTACCAATGATGTTCTGCTCGCCTTTGGGTTTTTCAATAAGTGTCCATACTTGGTACCTCTCAAAGTTGTGTAGCTCTTTGTGCATGTCATTCACCCATCTGGATCTTGAAGGGCTTCTTCAACCTTCAAAGGTTAAATGCTAGATATGAAAGAATAATGCTAACAAAAGTTTGCTAAACGAGATTCAGAGCAAGCGATTCTCCCAGTTTTTATGTCACCGTAGATTTGATTCAACGGATGATCTCTGTACACTCTTGCTCTATCTCTTTACAACTTCTTCTTGTTGGATGGTGGAGCTTCTTCTTCATCATCACCATCTTGCATGTTGTCTTTGATGTTGCCATCTCCTTGAGGATGTGGTGAGAATGATTGAGATGGATTATCACAATGTTCTTCTTCCTCTTCTTCATCACATCGTGTACCGCTTGTAGATGCTTCCATGTCGTTTTGTGGTTCGCCTTGACATGAGGTAGGATCTTCCACTTGAATTGATGAAGTGCTTTCCTTCACCTGTATGGGATGAATCTTGCCTATGGATAAGTATTTGATAGCTTCCCAAGGTTCCTTATCTCCTACATCATTTGGCAATTGTTCGACTTGCAAACCATTAGTCTCATCAAACTTCACATCTACCATCTCTTCAACTTTTTGAGTGATGTTGTTGTAGACACGGTTAGTGTTAGAGTTCGATCCGTAACCAAGTAGGAAACCTTCAGAAGATTTAGGAGCAAATTTAGAGCGATGATGCTTATCAAGTATATAGCAGTTAGAACCGAATACTCAACAGTATCCAACTTGGGGTTTGTTACTGGTGACTAGCTTGTATGCCGTTTTACCAAGAAGCCCGTGTAGATAGAGTTGGTTTATGGCATGGCAAGCTGTTTCCACGACCTCTACCCAAAAGTGTCATGGAGTCTTGTATTCGTCAAACATCATTCTCGCCATATCTATGAGAGTCCGGTTCTTCCTCTCAACAACTCCATTTTGTTAAGGTGTGTACATCGCCGAGAACTCATGTGAGATACCTTCTTCGTCAAGAAAAGTATCCACATTTGTGTTCTTGAACTCCATTCCGTTGTCGCTTTGAACCTTTTCGATCTTCACTTCAAACTGATTTTGAGCTTTCTGAGCAAAGTTCTTGACGATCTTTTGTACCCTCGCCTTATTATCAAGAAAGAATACCCACGTAAACCTGAAAAAATCATCAACAATTACTAAAGCATAAGAATGTCCACCGAGACTCTTGTAAGCATTGGGACCAAAGAGATCCATGTGAAGCAACTCAAGTGGTTTTCTAGTAGTCATGATGTTCTTCACGGGATGACTTCCACTAACTTGCTTTCGTGCTTGACAAGCACTACAAAGTCTACCTTTGTCAAAGATAACATCTCTAACACTAAGAATATGATCGCCTTTGATAAGTTTGTCAAGATTACGCATACCAACATGTCCTAGCCTTCTATGCCATAACCAACCTTTAGAAGATTTTGAAATAAGACATGTAAGGGGTTTGGATATCTTAGAGAAATCAACAATGTATAGATCACCTCTAAGGAAAACCAGTAAACTCAATGTTATGGTTGTCTCTATGAAACACTCGGCAGTCAAGTTTCGTAAATAGCACATTGAGACCAAAGTCTACTAGTCTATAACAAAAATAAGATTGTAGCCAAGGAACTCAACAAGCATGGCATTTTGAATGGAACTATCATGAGATAAGGTAACCTTACCAAGACCAAGTACCTTACCCTTGGAGTTATCTCCAAAAGTCACATACCTTCGAGGTCCAAGGTTTGGTGTAATCTCATGGAACATGTCTTTATCTCCGGTCATGTGATCGGTGCATTCATTGTCGAGAACCCATTGCTTTCCACCGACCATGTTTTCACTAAGGTTCACCATAAGACTAAGGTTCCTCATGGTCTTGTCATACTCGATGTCGAAGACCTCATCTTCATCGTAGTAGCCATGCTCCACATAATCATAATCAGATGAAGTTCCCTCATAAGAAATAAGAGTTTCATCAGAATTTTGAGTATGACAGTGTTCATTTTTATGCATTCGAATGGCTTCAACAATGATATTGTTAATAGTAATGACATCTTCTTTGGCAGGCATGAGATCACGAAGCTCAAATAGGCATTTATCAAAATTAGGATCGATTGGCTTCATTTTGTGAAAAGCAATGCATTTGTGGACAATGATATCAAGATTTTTCAAGGAATAATTTGGATATCTTTTCTCTAAGTTTTTTCACAAGGTATGAGCACACTCAAAGTTTTGCAACTGATTAAGCACATTTCTTGGTAATTCTCTAATGATTGGATTGATAGTGTTAAGATTACCAAACATATTAATTTGATCGCCATGATAAGGATGTATGGGATCAATGGGATGTATAGGGATATTCAATATACTCGCGCAAATGGAACTAATCAAATATATCAAGCATTTCATCTTTCCATTGTCTAAAATACTCCCCATCAAGAATTGGCACTCTACCTCCAACGGTGATTAAACCAAGGTTTTGGAGACCTTCCTGTGATACCAATTGTTGGATCGATAAAATATGTGTCTAGAGGAGGGGTAAATAGACTACTTGTCAAGATAAAATTCGTAGCCTAACCCAATTTCATGGAAGGCAGAAATTCAGCAGTTCTAACAAGTCTAGTGTACCCTACAATGCTAGTCAACATATATTGCAGCGAAAAAGTAAAGACTTTGCACATGTAAAGGAATAGAGTTTAGGAGATCAAACACAAAGAAGTTGACACAATGATTTTTGGCATGGTTCCGATAGGTGGCGCTATCGTACATCCATGTTACTGGAGACTTCAACCCACGAATGGTAATGACTACGAGAGTCGACGGAGGGCTCCACCCACAAGGGGTCCACGAAGAAGCGACCTTGTCTATTCCACCACGGCTTCCGCCCACAAAGGACTAGCCTTACTCACGGTAGATCTTAATGAAGTAAGTGATCTGCTTGCCCTTACAATCAGCTTGGTTCAACTCCACAACACAAAGTAGGAGTCTCCCAAGCGACACCTAACCAATCTAGAAGGCACCACCCTCCAAAAGGTAATAGATGTGGTAGATCAATGAAATCCTTGCTCTTGTGCTTCTAAAGATAGTCTCCTCAACAAAAAATCACTCTCTCACAAAATATGCATGGGTAGGAGAGACTGATGTGGTGGAAAGCAGTTTGGGGAGGCTAGAGATCAAGTTTCAAATGATTGGATTGGAATATCTTGGTATCAACACATGAGTAGGTGGTTCTCTCTCAGAAAATGGATCTGGCAATGAAGTGTGTGTTCTGAGTGCTTCTCCCACGAGTGAGAGGTTGGTGAAGTTGTATATATAGGGAGCACACAAAATCCAAGCGTTACACCTAAAGTGGCAAACTCGGTGATACCGAAGTCATAAACTCTGTGGTACCCATTCACACAAAGGCAGTAACTTTTGAATCTCGATGAGACCGATATACACAACTCGATGGCACCATAAAGATGGCTAACGGTCAGATGGCCAAACTCGGTGGCACCGATACTCAAAGTCGGAAATGCCGATTTTGTGTACCGAGGCAACAGAAAGTTGGTCACACCAAACTCGGTAGCACCGATATGGATTCAGTTGTCTCGATTTGGTGGGAATGGCTAGGGTTTCTGTTTGAGGTCAAACTAAGTGGGTCCAAAATGTGAAAGTTGGTGACACCGAATTTGAGTATGTGGAATTGGACAAAATTGTTATGTGGGAAAAATGACTGAGTATTTTGGTGGCTAACTTTGAGCACCTGAGCAATCAGCTCATTTTACTACCTCACCCCTTTTAATAGTATTGGCTTTTCTATGGACTCAAAGGTCATGGACGATTGAGCCAATCTTATCCCTTTCTTGCATCAAGGGAATTCTCCACATAAACCTTTAGCGAAAGCTCTCGATGGTCTATTCCTGAAATATCTAGGTAAAAGTGTCACTCTAAGAGACAATGTATGTTGTCATGAATTATCAAAACCACCAACGGAGCATATTGTGCTTTCAATCGCCATCGTCGAAGACTTAACCGACACATTGGACTGTGCCTCTAAATAGCTTGAGGACATGGACGATGAGGCCTACTACCCCACCCCCGTAAACACTGGGCGGTGGACCGCAAGTCTACCTATGACATTTACATGGTAGACACGCCCCATGATATGGGCGACCTCACACCCAAGCAAAACGGGGATAATCTCGCGGAGGAGCCCTCAAAGCGCCGGAAGCCGCAAAAGTGTGCCAAGGAAGACCATGGCAACCTCGAAGCTCCCGAGCAACAACCAGAGGAACCGGCCAATGCTGATCCCCATGACCTAAATAATACGGACGATGCTGATTACCTCCCCCCCCACAAATGACGAAGATGACCTTGAAGCCTAAGATTTCATAATCCCCAAAGACCCCGAAGGCCAGGAGCAGTTCCGGCAGCGGCTTATAGCCACCACTCAGAGCCTAAAAGCGGAGTTGCGGCAGCTCCGGGATGAACATGACACCATTAAATACCAGGTGCACCAAAATCCTGGCGGCCGAAGAAGGATACGACACGGAGTGGTCGGATCAAAAGAAAACCTATCCGCGCTGACGCCTGCTCCCTTAGTTCGATGAGGAGGCCCGAGAACACGTGTCCCCCTGGAGCACGGACTATGACCAGCCTGACCGCCCGCCCCGAGGGCTCGACAGGACGACCGAAGAGAACGCGTATAGACCCTCCCCCTCTCCCCCCCCCCCCCCGCAAAAAGGCAAAGAACACATGCACCCTGGGGACAAACCTGGCCCACGATACGTCAGATCAGGTTGCAACAGATCCATCTACGGATCTAGGAGGTGCTCCCCCACTCGATGGGACGACGAACCACTTCGGGTAGCTTACAAAAGCAGAGACTGAGAACCATACCAGGCTCAACCCGGGGGCGATCTCCGGCACGACATAGCCCGAATCAGAGGTGTCGCTCACCCATTGTGTTTCATAGATGAGGTCATGCAACACCAATTCCCGGAAGGGTTTAAACCCGTAAACATAGAATAATATGACGGGATGACAAACCGCGCTGTGTGGATAGAAGTTTTCCTTCTCCACATCCATATGGCCATAGGAGACGATCTCCATGCTATAAAATACTTGCCCCTAAAACTCAAAAGGACCGGCATGGCATTGGCTAAACAGCCTACCCAAAGACTCCATTGGAAGCCTGGAAGACCTCGAGGAAGCTTTCCTATCTAACTTTAAGGGAACCTATGTTCGGGCATCGGATTCATCCGACCTAAGCAAAGTCGTTCAAAAGGTGGGAGAATCGGCAAGGGATATCTGGAACCGGTTCCTCACCAAGAAGAATCAAATCATGGAATGTCCACATGCCAAAGCAAGCCTTTTTTAGGCATAACATCCGGGATGAATGGATGCCTAGACAAGTCGACTAGGACAGGCCGAAAACAATGTCCGCTCTGACTTCTCCCATGACCCGCGTTTGCACGGGTGAAGATAATTGGCTAGCTTGGCGCAGCCATAATTCGGACAACCCTGGAACCTCTAAAGTTTGGGATGGAAACGACAAGCCAAGAAAAAACAATAACAAATGCCGCCACCGTAATGGTGATGCCGTCGAACACAACAATAAATGCTGGATTTTGTAGTTGGAAACCTGGACAGCGGAAGAAACCCTTCAAAGGGAACATGGATGGACTGACCCCATGTGATAAAATCATGGAACGGCCCTGCCAGATCCATGGCACCCAAGACAAGCCCGCCACCCAAACCAACCGTAATTGCTGGGTGTTCATATAGGCTGGCAAGCTGGCCGCCGATGAACAGAAGAGGGGCCACGAAGTGAAGATGACGAGGAGCCCCACGACCCGAACAATGAGGGCTAAAAAGAGTTCCCTCCTAAGGTCAAAACCCTGAACATGATCTATGTCACCCATATACCCAAAAAGGAGAGGAAGAGGACCCTTCGGGAGGTATACACCATAGAGCCCATAGCACCGAAATATAATGCATGGTCGGCCTACCCGATCACCTTCGACCACAAGGATCATCCGACCAGTATCCATCATGGAGGGTTGGCCGCCCTCGTCAAAGATCCCATTGTAGATGGTACCAACTCACTAGAGTCCTCATGGACGGAGGAAGTAGCCTTAATCTGATCTATTCAGATATGGTAAAAATGATGGGCATAGACCCATCACGAATAAAACCAAGCCATACTACCTTTAAGGGAGTGATTCCACGCATCGAAGCCCGCTGCTCTGGTATGATAACACTGGAGGTTGTGTTCGGCTCACCCGACAACTTCCACAGTGAAAACTTGATCTTCGATATCGTCCCCTTCCGCAGCGGATACCACACACTGCTCGGCCGCACAACTTTCACCCAGTTCGATGATGTGCCCCACTATGCCTACATGAGGCTCAAAATGCCCGGACCCAAGGGAGTCATCACTGTCAACGGCAATATAGAGTGCTCTCTCCGGACGAAGGAACACACGGCCGCACTGGGAGCGGAATGCCAACACGACAATGAAACATCAAGCCCCAGGTCAACAAATGAGGCATGGAAGGAACGCAAGCGAGACCGAGCTCAATCAGATCTGCCGGAGACTTCTTCGGCTCTGTGTAAATAGGTATACGCCTCCCATGGCACGACCCGAACACTTTCAAGGTATGTTCCTCGTAGACACAATTTCATCCTTAAAATCCCATGGGCAGCCGTTGGAGCCACCCGCCAGGGATCATGCGATCACCTAAACCGAGTTGTGTGGGAATGACCCTGACAATAGTACCTAGGGGTATGTACGAAGAGGCGAAGTCCAACTAGGCGCGACGAATGCACTTGGATGTACGAGTTCAGGTCCCACTCGGAAGAGGTAACAACCTTATGTCTCGAGCCCTCAGGCTGATGTTTTCTTATGTGGGAGCAAAAGATTACAAAGTGCTGAACCCTTGAGCTAGAGCCTCGGAGTGGCTTATATAGTTGCTGCACGATCAGCTGAGCTTCATTACAAAGTAATTAATGCTAATAAAGAGGGAACGAACTAGAAACGATGACTTTAACCCTCGGTGTTACTGGTAACGCGAGTCTTCACTACACTTCATGTGATGGATTAAGTCCTTAGCCGTTGTAGCCTCTTCGGTGCCTTTACCTTGCTATGGTCCGAGTGCCAGAATGCGTCCGACTGACACAAGGTGGTCCAAGTGACTCCAGGTAGGCCGAGTGACGGTTGCTGAACTGAGTGAGGTCGAGGTTGCTGAACTGAGTGACTTTAAGGACACTAGTGTCTGTAAGGGGTCCTAGGTAGGCCCAAGGAGGCAGGTCCGTAGGCCTACCCCTAAAGTACAACCCCATTAGTATCCCCCGAATCAGTTGAGGTTTTGCAGACCGAGTGAATGACTTCCTTCGATGTCCCCGGAGATTCTTGGGCCGCAGCTCGGGGCTGCGTCATGCGGACTCTCGGCAAATCTCCACGGATTCAGGAGTGATGAATTCTGACTGTCCAGTCATACGGATATGTCCGTAGTCGGCGGTGATGGACTATCTTTCGGGAAGATAGATTCCATGAGTTGGGTGAACGAGAGCTCTGAACTCCGCGTGCTCAATTGGCCAACAAGGACAGATCCTCCCTTGCATTAGGGGAAGGACGATCGGGTCGTCTTCATTGATTTCCAGAATGATTGAGGTCCCGCAGGGGAACGAGCGAAAAGATCATTCGGCTCACCTCGTCACACGTCGTGGATACAAAATCTATTCAGGATATGATGTGGGACGGATTTTTCGCGATATTTTCTTAATTGAGGTAGCGCGTGCGCTGGCGTCGGTTTCGATAGAGACACAGGTAGTGGAAGTAGTGGGGTGACGCCACGATTTCTGCGCTTGTAATGTCACTGTCATGCTACAGTGCGCGTGATCCTGGGGATACTGCAGATCTTCCTTGGGCCGACGATGTGCTCGATGGGGAATCTTGCCAATGGAAACTTATGGCTTGGGAGGAAGAGAGAGAGAAGACCACATCCCTCAATCAGGCTCTTTCCATCCCCGCTTCCACCACTTGCCACTCAAGACAAGAACCGCCGACTACGTCCATCGATCCCTAGCCCCAACCCCTTCGCCGTCCACCATGGTGAAGGGAGCGACGTCGAAACCTGAGAGGGCCAAGAAGGGGTCGCGTGGATCCTCCTCGAGCACCGGAGTGCTCCCGCGAGGATGGATCCAGGGCAACTGGATGCCGTCCCATGTCTCAGAGGGGCGACTATTGGAGCTGGAGGGCGAAGGCTTGATCTCCGAGGGGAGCTGGTGAGTGCCCGGGGACGGCGAAATTGAGCCAGCGCCCTAGAACAACGAGCGAGTGCTCTTGGTCACCCACATCGAGCAAGGTTTTTCTCTACCTCCGCACCCCTTCTTCCGAGTGTTACTTGCTTTCTTCGAGGCTCAGCTCCATAATCTTCCCCCAACACTATTTCATATCTGGCCGCGTTCGTGTCTTTGTGTGAGAACTTCCTTGGGTGTCACCCGCATTGGGGCTTGTTCAAGCGCCTGTTCACGTGTCGAGTGATGACCGTGAATAAGTCTTCCTCCTCGTGGGAAAAACCAACATAGTGCAGCTTTGCGGCCGCTTAGGCATTCAGCTTAGGGGAAAAAGTAACTCTCCCCAGATGAGTTTCCTAGACTCGGTGAAGAACTGGCATGACTCTTGGTTTTATTGCCAAGACGTCCCACTCGGCGAGGGTCAGTCGGGCCTCCCTCCCTATACCGTCGATAGGATCCACTCGGCCGCTACCTTGACCTTGTCCATGGAGGAGAAGACCGATGCAGAGATCTTTATGATAGCGGTGGTTTCCTTGATCCAAAAAGGTGTGAATGGGATGAACCTTTTGGAGTTCTTCTTCCAGTGTAGGATCCAGCCTCTTCAGGCCAGAGCCCACCCGATGTGGTAGTACGAAGGGCCGGATGATGATATGTCCCAAACGTATCTATAATTTATGATTGCTCCATGCAAGTTTCGGGTGATATTGCTATGTGTTTTGTACACTTTCATACCTTTTCAACATATTTGGACTAACCTACTAACTCAGTGCAGCCAGTGCTAGTTTCTGTCTGCTGATGTCTGTGAATTGCAAGTTCATACCCATATTTACAGTGCCCGAAAAATTCCACAAAAACTATACAAAAATCAGCGTTCTAGAAGACTCCAGACAGCCGAAGGAGGGCCAGAGGGGGCTCACCAGGCGCCCAGGCGCATTGGTGGCGCGGCCTGCCCCCTGGCGGCGCAGGGAGGCCGCCTGGGTGGGACCCACTCCCTCTGGTGACCTACCTTGGCTCCTATTTTTACCCCCGTGGAGGAAACCCTAATGTCGGAACCCTTTTCTCCAGAAGCAATTCCGATCTCCTCCGCCATCGCCAACAAGTTTCGGGGGACCAGAATTCCTGTGCCGGCACCCTGCCGGGATGGGGAAGGGCCCCCGGATTCATCTCCAATGATGTTGCTTCCTCCCTGCATGGAGCGGGAGTAGTTCCTCCTCGGGGCCGAGGTCTTCTACAGTAGCTATGTCGTTAATTCTCTCTCCCATGATGTGATCTTGATTGTGATCATAGGCTATGTTAACCTAGGGTGATCCCATGCTGTTTCCCCTTCTTCTATGTATTGGATTGATGTACTCACTTGATCTTATTTAGAATAATCCCCGAGACCATGGTGACAGCGGTCTATTGGACATGGATTAGAAGAATATTTTCATGAGTGATTTCCTCTTTTGTGAATTTATTGAACATTGAGAGTCTCTTGGTGCTTGTCTTTGACTATCCTTGAGATACGTTGTGGTGACTGTGGTACTCTCTTTGGTTGGCCGCGGTGACATTCGGAAATCCATGGATGAGAACTACGAATTCTAAGGTGTGCTTTTGTAGCCCTACATAATTCTCGTCCTCTCTTGATCACAAAGGAATGACTTCTAAGTACGTCACCATTTCATGTTTTAGTGGAAATATCATGTGATTAGACTATGTTAATGTTGTTGGGAGTTGCCACTAGTGAAAGTATGAAGCCTAGGCCTTGTTTCTCACCATTGTTACACCGTTTATGCTCACTTTTGTCACTTGCTACCTTTGTGTAATTTTTATTACAGATTTATATTACCTTGCTTTGCCACACCTATCACCCATATTTTACCATCTCTTCGCTGAACTAGTGCACCTTTACAATTTACCATTGTATTAGGTGTGTTGCGCACACAAGAGACTTCTTGCTTCTTAATTGGAGGGTTGCTTGAGATAGACCATCTTCAACCTCTACTTCCATGAGTTCGATAAACCTTAGGTCATCCACTTGAGGGAAATTGCTGCTGTCCTACAAACCTCTGCGCTTGGAGGCCCAACATAGTATAGGAGAATAGAAGCGTGCATAGACATCAAGCTATTTGTGGCTCCGTTGACGGGGAGGTGAGTGCTTGAAGGTATCTCTTTAGATCTTGCAATTAAATCTTTTCATTTCTTGTTTTTATTTTCACTAGTTAGGCTTATGGAAAACTGCACTCTTAGTTCGCTGCTTGGGGAAGTCCGCTTTACCACACACGTGGTACAGAAGTCTCCTCCACCTACTGAATGTATCGCATTCAAAATACCACTTGGGGTAATTGAAATAATTAGGAATGATTGTTATGCACGAGATGGAACAGTCAATCCTAGTATTCATTTGGTGGATCTTACAGAACTTTGTGAGTTGTTTAAGATTTCACGTTTGACATGAGATGGAGTCATGAAGAAATTATTTTCCTTGTCACTGAAAGGAAAAGCATTATAATGGTATAAGCTACTAGATGATTCTCACCTACGGGATTGGGAAGAGATCCAGTCTCTCTTTTACTCCAAGTTTTATCCTCTTCATGAAGTCCATGAGAATAGGAATTATGTTTATAATTTCTATCCTCATGATGGTGAGAGCATAGCTCAAGTTTGGGGAGACTGAAAACTATAATGCTAAAATGTCCTAACCAAGGGCAGCCCAAAGATATGATTATTACTAATTTTTATGCGATGCTCTGTCGACATGATAAAGACTTGCTCGATGCTTCCTCTATGTGTTCTTTCACAAATGAAAGGATGGATGCTAAATGGGAACTCCTTGAAAGAATTCAACGCAATACTGAAGATTGGGAGATCGACAAAGGTAAAGAGTCAGGTATAAATTATGAGTATGATTGCATTAAGGCCTTTGTTGAAACTGCAAGTTTAAATAAGTTTAGTGCTAAGTTTGGGCTTGATTCTCAACTCCTTGTTGATTTCCTCAAATCTTTTGCTTCACATCTTAATATGCCTAAGGAGAATTGGATCAAGCATCATGAACCTATTAAAGAGATTTGCAAAGAAAATAAAATTGTTAAAGACAATTGCAACATGCATGATCCAATTCCTGAAGATGAAGTTTTATATGAGCATGTTAATTTTTGTGGAGTGGACAGACCTCGTGATAGGCCTATGATTGAAGAAGAGAAGCATTGTAAGCAACATAAACATGAAAGAACAATCACTTGGGTTAGAGATTTAAATGAAATTGCAAGAGAATTGTGTGACCTTTATCCTTTTACTTGTGAAATTTGTAGTATAGAGGGTCACTTTAATTTTCAATGCATGTACTTTCAAAACATAACTGTTAACTAGTTGTGTGCTAACATGATCACTTCTGATCTTTATGATGAACTTATGTTATTTTTGATGTGTGAAGAGTTATCCGAAAAAAGTTCTTGGCTAGATGATAATGCCTTAGGAATAAAAAACACTTTGCAAAAATGTCATCTCTATTGTGTTGTTAATTGCCATGAAAATGATTACATAAGTAAGATTAGAAATGAGGGAACTTTACCAAAGCATAAAAATGTCTCTTATGTTTCCACTAATAAAAAAGAGAGTTTCTCCCAAGTTTCCCCTATTGTTTCTGATGATAAACCAGAATATTTGGAGAAGCTTCCTCTCCAACCACTCCCTCCTAAGGTGAAGAAGAAGGAAAATAAGAGGAGGAAGAGGAACAAGAAGGAAGAAGAATGGGTATCAACCTGGCCTGAGCATATTCCTCGCATCAACTTTTACCCTAACAGACATAAATTTATGGAGGACGGTGAGCTTGATGACATTCATTATTACTTATTGTGATTGGGAAGATGATGATAATGCTACCTATTATCTTGAAAATCTTGTTGGTACCAACTTTGAAAATGATGATTTGGAAAGCTCTAAGCTTGGGGATGATAGGATTGCAAGTCCATTACCCATTAGTGATGTGATAATTGATAATTATTTTTCTAGTAAGAATAAAGACAACATGTTTACAAATATAGTTGCTAGCAATAATAATGCTCTTCTCTACCATGATGATGTTATAACTCCTATCTATAGTGATTGTAAAGATACCTATGACATAAGAAGAAATTATCCATTTGAAACTGGTCATAATCATGGAGGGAATTACTCCCTTGCTGAACACCATCTCGCCAGTAAACAATTAATCTATAGTTTTCATGTTGTTTATGATAGTCCTACTCCCACTATTACCAAGGAGAAAGATTGTGCTTATGTGGAGAGTAAGAGTAACTTTTTACCCGTGGATCATGGTAACAATGCTTTATGTGATATTTATATTGTTGAGTTTATTCATGATCCCGCTGAAAATTATTACGAGAAGGGAACATATGCTTATAGGTATTTCAATAATATCAAGTTCCCTCTCTTTATGTTGAAGGTTTTGAAACTCCACTTGTTTTGCCTTCCTATGCTTATTGCTTTGTGCTTCAATGAATTATTCTATTGCAATATTCCTATGCACAAGAAGCATGTTAGACTTAAATGTGTTTGCTATTTGCTTCTTGATGCTCTCTTTTGTTCTACAACTCTTATTCCTACGAGAGCATCATTGAAATCTTAAGCCTATCTTTATGGCTATAAAGAAAGAGCTCTAGGGAGACAACCCTTGTTATATTCAATTTGAGTTTTTACTTTTAGTTTTTAGTTGTCTTGATGTGTTTTACTACTGTAGCAACATCATTGTATATTTATTTTTAAGCTTTGTGCCAAGTTTTAGCCTCCGATTGCAAGAAAGTTCAAAAGTTGTGACATGATGTCCAGAAACAGATTCTGTCTGCTTGACGGAAAAATTCACCAAAAGTCACCAGATAATCTTTTTCATCGGCAGTGTTTTGAAAGTATGCTCTTTACAATTGGCTTTCTGGCGGCTGTTCTAAGTTTTGTGATTTGAGTTGCAGAAGTGCCCTGAAAAAATTATTTACTACGTGTTGGTCTGTTTTTCATAGATTCTGCCACGTTTTGCGTTTTCATCATTTTGCAAATCTTAAGCTTGCTTTTTATTTGCAAAAACTTTTTGGCAATGTTGAGAAATTGTAGATCTTCATTAAAATCTTTATTTCTAGTGGAGAAAAATATATTTTATTATTGGTACTAACCACTCTAATCAGCTTATGATGAGTTTCGTATGAAGGGAGTTTTCAAGTATGCGATGGAAGATGATGAAAGAAGATCCAGGAGTGTCAAGTGCTCAATCTTGGGGATGCCCCCATGCACCCCCAAGAACTATTCAAGGAGACTCAAGCATCTAAGCTTGGGGATGCCCTCATGCAGCACCTTCTCCATCAACAATCATCAGTTTGTCCTTCTCCATGTTATATTTTTATCACTTCATATGTTATGTGCTATGCTTGGAGCGTCCCGCTCTTTACTTATTTAGTTTGTTTTAGTTTTGTTTGCTGTTCATGACAAGTTGGACCCTAGCCTTCTTTGTTTGGGAGAGAAACATGCTCCACTCCATCCTAGAACACAACATAGGTTTTCAAATTTATCTTTTTGTGTATTCTTTATCTTTTCATAGCCGTTGTCATGCTTAGCTCTTAGTTTTCATGCTTTATTTTTAAGAGCTTTTATTTAGGTTGCTTTTGGAAATCTCTTGAGTTATCGTGCTTAGAGAATTGGCTTGTTGCACTGAGTTGTGTGTTTTGCATGAGTAGGTAATTGAGGTTGCTATTTAAGTATATTAGTAACTTGCAATAGTTTTGAGGTATTGATTTGTGTAATGTTTGGACTTTTGGTGTCAAGAGCTTGAGCCTATTAGTGATAGGTGTCGTATTTTGGGCAATCCGTGTGTATTTCCAAAACTAAAAAAGTAGTTGAGAACTCTAGCTACTAGATGGATCGCTAACCTCTGGAGGGTTTGGAATATATAGAGCACCCTCACGTTATCATGGGTCGAGGATGCGCAAGGATAACCAAACCCCCAAACACTCCTCCTTGGGGTACTTGTCTCTTTGTGAATCTCCTGACTAGATAGAGAGTTACCAATAATAAGTGTATGAGTTCTTCGGACTAATGCGAGTATTCGATTGTTGGCACTTCCACCATCCATATTTTGCTAGCCTCTTCGGTACCGTGCATTGCCATTTCTCATCTTAAGAGTTGGTGCATACTTCGCCGATGCATCCAAATCCTTGGCATGATGCGCTCTGTCATCATAAACCTCATTATATCCTTCCTCAAAACAGCCACCATACCTACCTATCAAGGCATTTCCATAGCCTTTTCGAGATACATTGCCATGCAACATCCACCATCTCATGACTTGATCTTTATGTCATACATGCTTTTGCTTGATCGAGGAGCCGCATGCTAGTTGGGATTTGCCCTTATTATTGCTACATGACGCGCTAGTATGATTGCATATCCTGCTACACTAGCAGAGGCATACATTTGCATACATCATGATAGTTTTCATTTATCTTTTTGTTGAGTACTTCTTATAAAGTGTGAAGATCTTCTTTTTATTTCTTGTAAAATATAGAGTGTTTCCCTTAAGTGAGGAAAATATCCCAAAGAGGACAAATTAAAAGATCCCAAAAGAGGAAACATGAAAAGATCCCAAAGAGGACAAATGAGAGATAAATAGGAAGAGCCAAAGAGGCCACAAAAATAAAAAATGGAAAGAAAAAAAAGAGAGAGAAGGGGGCAACACTACTATTCCTTTTGAAAGATCCACACTCGTACTCCATTGTTATATTTGTACTCCATAGAGATTATCATTCATGCATAACTATGTGGGGACCCTTACACTATAGAACTTGGCTTGTATATTCCAATGATGGGCCTCCTCAAATGAGCTCTAGGTATTCATGAGCAAGCAACTTGGATGCACCCCCAGTAGTTCCATTTGAGAGCTTACCTTAGCTCATATGTGCATCCGTTGCATGGCAATCCCTACTCCTCACATCATATCTATCATTTGGCTTTCTCTCGCCTATGATTGTCCTCATTGATGTGAGCCTTTCACAACTTTTTGTCTTCCTTCCCCATCATTTTTCTATTTGCCATCCTAAGTGCCAACTATCTTGCTTGCGCTCATCCATTGCATGAGTGCTCAAAGTCGAAAGGGAGAGGATAAGTTTGACTTGTTCATGACTAGTGGTCTGGGGATGAGTCAAAATAAGATTCCGAAGGAGACCAAGTGTGAAGTTTTAGTAGATTGAGTTCTCAATTAAACTATATATTATTTTATGTTCTAAACCGATCACCCATTTCTTGCACGCAAACACCATTTGGAGACATTAGAGTCACGGACAGTGAGCGGTCTTGCACCTTTATGTTCTTACTTTGCTAGTTTCAATACTAGATATAGACTCTTGCTTATTATTGTCTTGACTTGAATTGCGTATATTTCTTGCTTTACTTTGAATTTGTATGTGTGTTAGCATGTCACCACAAAAATTATGCTTGTTATCATTTACCTACTCGAGGACGAGCATGAATTAAGCTTGGGGATGTTGATACGTCCCAAACTTATCTATAATTTCTGCTTGCTCCATGCAAGTTTTGGGTGATATTGCTATGTGTTTTGTACAATTTCATACCTTTTCAACATATTTGGACTAACCTACTAACTCAGTGCACACAGTGCCAGTTTCTGTCTACTGATTTTTGTGAATTGCAGGTTTATACCCATATTTACAGTGCCTGAAAAATTCCGCTAAAAATATATAAAAAATCAGCGTTCCAAAAGACTCCAGACGGCCGAAGGAGGGCCAGAGGGGGGTCACCAGGCCCCCAAGCGCCCTGGTGGCGCGACCTGTCCCCTGGCCGCGCAGGGGGGTCGCCTGGGTGGGGCCCACCCCCTATGGCGCCCTACCTTGGCTCCTATTTTTACCCCCATGGAGGAAACCCTGATGCCGGAACCCTTTTCTCCAGAAGCAATTCCGATCTCCGCCGCCATAGCAAACAAGTTTCGGGGGACCATAATTCATGTGTCGGCACCGTGCTGGGACGGGGAAGTGCCCCCGGATTCATCTCCATCGACGTTGCTTCCTCCCTCCATGAAGCAGGAGTAGTTCCTCCTTGAGGCTTGAGGTCTTCCACAATAGATATGACGTTAATTCTCTCTCCCATGGTGCAATCTTGATTGTGATCATAGGCTATGTTAACCTAGGGTGATCCCATGATGTTTCCCCTTCTTCTGTGTATTG